>NC_092719.1:85660974-86292728 GCF_047496885.1 Scyliorhinus torazame
AGGAGCTGCCAAGCTGGCAGGTAATGCTGGTGAATGGAAGTGAAGTGAAGTGGGGGAGTTGGCCGTTGAAGGGGGGGGGGGGGGTGGAAGTGGCAGTGTTGGGAGGAGGAGAGTGGTCATGGATGGAAATGGGGGGGGAGATTTGATTCAAAGTCGCTGAGGGTGGCCATCCTGTTGAGTAAAAAGATGGGGTTTGTAAGTGCCAAGGAGGTGCGGGATCCTGCGGGGGGATGAACCGAATTGAGATGACTTGGGGTTTGGGAAAGAGTTGCCCAGAGCCATTCCAGACCTGGACATGCATCAGTTGATTTTGGGAGGGGACTTTAATTGTTTGCTGCAGCCAAGGATGGTCATGTTGAGCCCCAAGTCAATGGGAAGGTTGAGGATGGCGAAAGAGCTGCGAGGGTTTATGGAAAGGATGGGAATGGTGAATCTGTGGAGGTTTAGGAACCCGGGGGAGGAGTACTCCTTTTCGCATGTGTACGAAGTATGCTGCAGAATTAATGTTTTTGTGGTGAGCCGAGAGGTGTTGGTGGGGGCAGAGTGTGCAGGAATCGTGATTTCTGACCACGCACCGCACTGGCTGGATGTTCGACTTAGCGCGAGGCAGGTACAGAGGTCTGGATGGAGGTTAGACTCGTGGGAAAAAGCGAGGTGTTTCTGGTGAGTGAGGCAGGTCGGGGAGACAATCTAGAGGTGTTGCCATTTGGTGTAGCCAGAGGTAGGTTTAGGTATCTGGGGGTCTAGGTGATGGGGGAGTAAGCGACGATACACAAATGGAACTTAATAAAGTTAGTGGAGGAGGTAAAGGAGGACTTTAGGAGGTGGGATACACTACGCCAGAAATTGGCAGAGAGGGTCCAAGTGGTCAAAATGGAAGTCCTGCCAAGGTTCTTATTCTTATTCCAGACCCACCCCATCCAAGGCCTTTTTCCGGAAGCTGGACGCAGTGATTTCGGAGTTTATATGGGCGGGGAAGGTAACTAGGGTTAATAGGGCCCTGCTATAGAGGCAGAGGCGTGACTGAATCTGTTGCACTGTTATTGGGAGGTGATTGTGAAGAAAGTGAGGCGGTAGTGTATAGGATGGAGGAAGAGTTCTGTAGGGGGTCCAGCCTGAGAGCCATGGATACGGCGGTGTTACCACTGGCACTGAGGAGGTATACGGAGAGCCCGGTTGTACGGTCCACGATTAGGGTGTGCAACCAGCCGAGGAGACACTTTAGGATGGATAGGATGTCGGAGCAGCACGGTAACATAGTGGTTAGCACAGTTGCTTCACAGTTCCAGGGTCCCAGGTTTGATTCCCGGCTGGGTCACTTTCAGTGCGGCGTCTGCACGTTCTCCCCGTGTCTGCGTGGGTTTCCTCCAGGTGCTCCGGTTTCCTCCCACAGTCCAAAGATGTGCGGGTTAGGTGGATTGGCCATGCTAAAGTGTCCAAAAAGGTGAACTGGGGGTTACTGGGTTACGGGGATAGGGTAGATACGTGGGCTTGAGTAGGGTGCTCTTTGTAAGGGCCGGTGCAGACTTCGATGGGCCAAATGGCCTCTTTCTGCACTGTAAATTCTATGATCTATGAACAATGTTGTGTGAGAACCATGGGTTCAAGCCGGGAAAGATGGACGGCATGTATAGGTGGTGGAGAGCGATGGGACTGGTGAGGCCGAGGGATCTATATTTGGAAGAGAGGTTCGCAAGTCTGGAGGAGCTGCGAGAGAGGGTCGAGCTCCCGAAGAAAAGCAAATTCAGGTATGTGCAAGTGAGGGACTTTCCACGGAAGGTATGGGGGGTGGGTTTCCCAAGCTGTCGAAATGTGCCCTATTGGAACGGTTGTTGCTCCTGGAAATGGAAGGGGAGGAAAGGATCGGGGATATATACAGGTGGATGGACGAACAGGGATGAGTTCAAGTGGTGAGGACCAAGGAGAAATGGGCGGAGGAGTTGGGGTGGAGGGAGAGATAGGATGGGGAGTGTGGAGTGAGGCGCTGTGCAGGGTGAATTCGACCTTCTCATGTGCGAGGATGAGTTTGATACAGTTTAAGGTGGTGCATAGGGTGCATATGACTCAGGCGAGGATGAGTGGGTTCTTCCAGTGGATGGCAGGTGTGTGTGAGAAGTGTGGGCGAAGACAAGCGCACCACACACATATGCTCTGGCGTTGTGAGAAGTTGGTGAGGTACTGGGAGGGGGGTGTTCGGGACGCTAGCAAAGATTATGGAGATAGAGGCCGGGCTGAACCTCTGGTGGAGAATTTTGGGGTATCGTAAAGGCCGGAGCTGATGGAGAGGAGGAAGGCCGATGTGGTGGCCTTCGCCTCTCTAGTTGCCCGGCGAAGGATTTTGCTGGAATGGCGATCGACAACAGTGCCGGGGGTGGCGGCCTGGCTAGGGGAGCTGTACAATCCCTCCGGTTAGAGAAGAATATGTTTGAATTGAGGGGATCAGAGGGGGGCTTTGAGACAAGTTATGGACTGAGGGCAGCACGGTAGCACAAGTGGATAGCACTGTGGCTTCACAGTGCCAGTGTCCCAGGTTCAATTCCCCGCTGGGTCACTGTCTGTGCGGAGTCTGCACGTTCTCCCCGTGTGTGCGTGGGTTTCCTCCAGGTGCTCCGGTTTCCTCCCACAGTCCAAAGATGTGCTTGTTAGGTGGGTTGGCCATGCTAAATTGCCCTTAGCGTCCAAAAAGGTTAGGAGGGGTTATTGGGTTATGGGGATAGGGTGAAAGTGAGGACTTAAGTGGGTCGGTGCAGACTCGATGGGCCGAATGGCGTCCTTCTGCACTGTATGTTCTATGTTCACGGAGTGCTGAATTTGGTGCATTTGAGTGCTATAGTGAGAGTTTGGTGACTGAGGGAGTGCTGAATTTGGTGCATTTGAGTGCTATTGTGAGAGTTTGGTGACTGAGGGAGTGCTGAATTTGGTGCATTTGAGTGCTATTGTGAGAGTTTGGTGACTGAGGGAGTTAGGTGAGGAGGGAGTACGGTGTTCCTTTCATTTCCATTTCCTACATTTCCTCAAAGAGCGTGAAGGGAGCCGGGAGTTTGCAGAGAGTGCAGCTGACTGGGAGCAGAGTCGGAGGGCGGAGGTCCAGTTGGTCCACAGGGCAGCTATATTCTGTAAGGTAAGAGGGGATGGTGTAAGGTAAGAGGGGATGGAGGCTTGGCCAGTTGCATGCTCCTCCTGTAGGATGTGGGTGGTGAGGGATACCACTGGTGTCCCCGCTGACAATACCTGCGGGAAGTGCACCGAACTCCAGCTCCTCAAAGACCGTGTTAGGGAACTGGAGCTGAAGCTGGATGAACTTCGGATCATCCGGGAGGCAGAGGGGGTGATAGAGAAGAGTTACAGGGAAGTAACCACACCCAAGGTACAGGACAAGAGTAGCTGGGTTACAGTCAGGGGAAAGAAAACAAACAGGCAGACAGTGCAGGGATCCCTCGTGGCCGTTCCCCTTCAAAACAAGTATACCGTTTTGGATGTTGTTTGGGGGGGAATGACCTACCGGGGGAAGGCCCTAGCCGCCAGGTCTCTGGCACTGAGTCTGGCTCTGGGGCTCAGAAGGGAAGGGGGGAGAATAGAAAAGCAATAGTAGTAGGTGATTCAATGGTGAGGGGAATAGATAGGATATTCTGTGGTCGCGAGCGAGACTCCCGGAAGGTATGTTGCCTCCCGGGTGCCAGGGCCAGGGATGTCTCGGATCGTGTCTTCAGGATCCTTAAGGGGGAGGGTGAGCAGCCAGAAGTCGTGGTGCACATTGGTACCAACGACGTAGGTAGGAAAAGGGGTGTGGGGGTAATAAACGAGTTTAGGGAGTTAGGCTGGAAGTTAAAAGCCAGGACAGACAGAGTTGTCATCTCTGGTTTGTTGCCGGTGCCACGTGATAGCGAGGCTAGAAATAGGGAGAGAGTACAGCTGAACACGTGGCTAATGGTGTAGGAGGGAGGGCTTCAGGTATTTGGATAATTGGAGCGCATTCTGGGGAAGGTGGGACCTGTACAAGCAGGACGGGTTGCATCTGAACCAGAGGGGCACCAATATCCTGGGAGGGAGGTTTTCTAGTACTCTTCGGGAGGGTTTAAACTAATTTGGCAGGGAAATGGGAACTGGATGTGTAGTCCAGCAACTAAGGTAGCCGATATTCAGGGCGCCAAAGCGTGTAATGAGGCAGTGGGGAAGGGAACACTGACAAAGGAGAGTACTTGCAGGCACGGAGATGGGTTGAAGTGTGTATACTTCAACGCAAGAAGCATCAGGAATAAGGTGGGTGAACTTAAGGCATGGATCGGTACTTGGGACTACGATGTGGTGGCCATCACGGAAACTTGGATAGAAGAGGGGCAGAAATGGTTGTTGGAGGTCCCTGGTTATAGATGTTTCAATAAGATTAGGGAGGGTGGTAAAAGAGGTGGGGGGGGGGGGGTGGCATTGTTAATTAGAGATAGTACAACAGCTGCAGAAAGCAGTTCGAGGAGTATCTGCCTACGGAGGTAGTATGGGTTGAAGTCAGAAATAGGAAAGGAGCAGTCACCTTGTTAGGAGTTTTCTATAGGCCCCCCAATAGTAGCAGAGATGTGGAAGAACAGATTGGGAAACAGATTTTGGAAAGGTGCAGAAGTCACAGGGTATTAGTCATGGGTGACTTCAACTTCCCAAACATTGAGTGGAAACTCTTTAGATCAAATAGTTTGGATGGGGTGATGTTTGTGCAGTGTGTCCAGGAAGCTTTTCTAACTTAGTATGTAGATTGTCCGACCAGAGGGGAGGCAATATTGGATTTGGTACTTGGTAATGAACCAGGGCAAGTGATAGATTTGTTAGTGGGGGAGCATTTTGGAGATAGTGACCACAATTCTGTGACTTTCACTTTAGCAATGGAGAGGGATAGGTGCGTGCAACAGGGTAAGGTTTACAATTGGAGGAAGGGTAAATACAATGTTGTCAGACAAGAATTGAAGTGCATAAGTTGGGAACATAGGCTGTCAGGGAAGGACACAAGTGAAATGTGGAACTTGTTCAAGGAACAGGTACTACGTGTCCTTGATATGTATGTCCCTGTCAGGCAGGGAAGAGATGGTCGAGTGAGGGAACCATGGTTGACAAGAGAGGTTGAATGTCTTGTTAAGAGGAAGAAGGAGACTTATGTAAGGCTGAGGAAACAAGGTTCAGACAGGGCGCTGGAGGGATACAAGATAGCCAGGAGGGAACTGAAGAAAGGGATTAGGAGAGCTAAGAGAGGGCATGAACAATCTTTGGCGGGTAGGATCAAGGAAAACCCCAAGGCCTTTTACACATATGTGAGAAATATGAGAATGACTAGAGCGAGGGTAGGTCTGATCAAGGACAGTAGCGGGAGATTGCGTATTGAGTCTGAAGAGATAGGAGAGGTCTTGAACGAGTACTTTTCTTCTGTATTTACAAATGAGAGGGGCTATATTGTTGGAGAGAACAGTGTGAAACAGACTGGTAAGCTCGAGGAAATACTTGTTAGGAAGGAAGATGTGTTGGCCATTTTGAAAAACTTTAGGATAGACAAGTCCCCCGGGCCTGACGGGATATATCCAAGGATTCTATGGGAAGCAAGAGATGAAATTGCAGAGCCGTTGGCAATGATCTTTTTGTCCTCACTGTCAACAGGGGTGGTATCAGGGGATTGAAGAGTGGCGAATGTCGTGCCCCTGTTCAAAAAAGGGACCCTGGGAATTATAGGCCAGTTAGTCTTTCTTCGGTGGTAGGCAAAGTAATGGAAAGGGTACTGAAGGATAGGATTTCTGAGCATCTGGAAAGACACTGCTTGATTAGGGATAGTCAGCACGGATTTGTGAGGGGTAGGTCTTGCATTACAAGTCTTATTGAATTCTTTGAGGAGGTGACCAAGCATGTGGATGAAGGTAAAGCAGTGGATGTAGTGTACATGGATTTTAGTAAGGCATTTGATAAGGTTCCCCATGGTAGGCTTATGGAGAAAGTAAGGAGGCATGGGATAGTGGGAAATCTGGCCAGTTGGATAACGAACTGGCTAACCGATGGAAGTCAGAGAGTGGTGTGGATGGCAAATATTCAGCCTGGATTCCAGTTACCAGTGGTGTACCGCAGGGATCAGTTCTGGGTCCTCTGCTGTTTGTGATTTTCATTAATGACTTGGATGAGGGAATTGAAGGGTGGGTCAGTAAATTTGCAGACGATACGAAGATTGGTGGAGTTGTGGATAGTGAGGAGGGTTGTTGTCGGCTGCAAAGAGACATAGATAGGATACAGAGTTGGGCTGAGAAGTGGCAGATGGAGTTTAACCCTTAAAAGTGTGAGGTTGTCCATTTTGGAAGGACAAATATGAATGCGGAATACAGGGTAAACGGTAGAGTTCTTGGCAATGTGGAGGAGCAGAGAGATCTTGGGGTCTATGTTTATACATCTTTGAAAGTTGCCACTCAAGTGGATAGAGTTGTGAAGAAGGCCTATGGTGTGCTAGCGTTCATTAACAGAGGGATAGAATTTAAGAGCCGTGAGGTGATGATGCAGCTGTACAAAACTTTGGTAAGGCCACATTTGGAGTACTGTGTACAGTTCTGGTCGCTTCATTTTAGGAAGGATGTGGATGTTTTGGAAAAGGTGCAAAGGAGATTTACCAAGATGTTGCCTGGAATGGAGAGTAGGTCTTACGAGGAAAGGTTGAGGGTGCTAGGCTTTTTCTCATTAGAACGGAGAAGGATGAGGAGCGACTTGATAGAGGCTTATAACATGATCAGGGGAATAGATAGAGTAGACAGTCAGAGACTTTTTCCCCAGGTGGAACAAACCATTACAAGGGGACATAAATTTAAGGTGAATGGTGGAAGATATAGGGGGGATGTCAGAGGTAGGTTCTTTACCCAGAGAGTAGTGGGGGCATGGAATGCACTGCCTGTGGAAGTAGTTGAGTCGGAAACATTAGGGATCTTCAAGCAGCTATTGGATAGGTACATGGATTACTGTAGAATGATATAGTGTGGATTAATTTGTTCTTAAGGGCAGCACGGTAGCATTGTGGATAGCACAATTGCTTCACAGCTCCAGGGTCCCAGATTCGATTCTGGCTTGGGTCAGTGTCTGTGCGGAGTCTGCACATCCTCCCAGTGTCTGCGTGGGTTTCCTCCGGGTGCTCCGGTTTCCTCCCAGTCCAAAGATGTGCAGGTTAGGTGGATTGGCCATGATAAATTGCCCTTAGTGTCCAAAATTGCCCTTAGTGTTGGGTGGAGGTGTTGACCTTGGGTGGGGTGCTCTTTCTAAGAGCCGGTGCAGACTCGATGGGCCGAATGGCGTCCTTCTGCACTGTAAATTCTATGATAATCTATGATTAATCTTCGACTAATTGTGTGTAAATAAAGTACCCTTGACCTTGAACTAACTAACTGGTGTTTGACTCATTGATCGATAGCCGGTTGAAACTTGTGGTGGTATCATTTGATACCTGGCGACTCTAAGCATGCAGATATAAATAACATAGAGAGAAGGGCAAATTCACTAATTGCCATAATTGGAATAGAGCCACAGAAAGGACAGAGAAAAGAGTATAGGAAAGAAAAGGCAACAGGTCTCACCCCAAAACCAAAGATGTGCAGTGTAGGTGGATTGGCCATGCTATAAGGGGCTGGTTGAGCACAGTGGGCTAAACAGCTGCTTTGTAATGCAGAACAAAGCCAGCAGCGTGGGTTCAATTCCTGTACCAGCCTCCCCGAACAGGCGCTGGAACGTGGCGACTAGGGGCTTCTCACAGTAATTTAATTGAAGCCTACTTGTGACAATAAGCGAGTATTATTATTAAATACCCCTTAATTGAAAAAAGAGAGAATTGGGTACTCTAAATTCTTAAAAAATATATACATTAATAAAGAAAATCAATGAAAAGAAAAGAAAAACAAAAAACTGAGGGTCCATGGGCATGGAAGTGACATAGCTTGGCATAGGTGGCAAGAGGGTCTATGGGTGTGGGCAGAAGGGCAGAGCTTAGCATATGGGGCATGAGATGGCATGGATGGGGCATGGGGAGTGTTTGGAAGGTGAAGGGGGTGTGAGGGATGGAGAGCCTGTGTTTTATTTTAAATGGGTCAAAGTCCCGCAGCACTCATGTGGGCCTTTTAAACAGCCCGACTCCGCACCCGATAGCCCATGACTGCCTCCACAGTTTCCCAGGTCGGCCTACCCAACTCCAGCCCCCACCTTGCCCCAGCAGTCAAGATCCTGCCTTTGCAGGCACCTTCTCCAGAGGTGGGCAGGCCAAGCCAGAAATGTTCCTTACTAGAGTATGAAAATCTGGGCCATTGTCTGTGAATTAAGGTTAGGTCATTCAGGACTGAGATGACAAGAAATATTTTCACTCAGAGGGTGGTGAAACTTTGGATTTCTCTACTTCAGAGGGTTGCAGAATTTCAGTCATGAGTATGTTCAAGACTGCCTCATGGTGCCGAGGTCCCAGGTTCGATCCAGGCTCTGGGTCACTGTCCGTGTTGAGTTTGCACATTCTCCACGTGTTTGCGTGGGTTTTGCCCTCACAACCCAAAGATGTGCAGGGTAGGTGGATTGGCCACGCTAAATTGCCCCTTAATTGGAAAAAATGAATTGGGTACTCTAAATTTATTTTTAAAAAGACTATGTTCAAGACAGAGATCAATAGATTTTTAGATATTAACGGCATCAAGTGAAGATGGATCGTGTGGAAAAATGGTGCTGAGGTAAATCTCCAGTTGAATGGCAAAGCAGGCTTGAGGGGCTGGATGGCCAACTCATTTCCTATAATCCCATTTACCTTTTCTATCGCTCTCTCAACCTGTTCCGCCACTTTCAACGACTTGTGCATATATACTCCGAGGTTCTCTGTTCTTGTATCCACTTTGTAATTGTGTACTTTTATTTTATATTGCCTTTCCTCATTCTTGCTACCAAAATATACCACTTCACACTTCATAAAATGTTATCTGATGTGCCCATTCTGCTTAATTCCATCCCTTCCACCAGCCTATATCCCCTTAAAGTCTATCACTAACCTCCTCATAGTCACAATACTCCCAAGCTTTGCGTCATCTGCAAATTTGAAATTGTGCCTTGGTCACATTTCGGTCAAAATATATATTTGGAAAAGCTGTGGTCCTAATTCTGATCCCTGTGGAACTCCACTGTATACCGTGCTCCAATTCCCCAAACAACTCTTCACCATTATTCTCTGCTTGCTGTCACTCAGCCAACTTTGTATCCTTGCTACTCTCCATTTCCTGTTGCTGCTTTCCATTTATTCCATGGACATCAACTCTGCTGACAAGTTTATTCCATGGCACTTCATCAAATGCCTTTTGAAAGTCCATACACATCACATCAACCTCATCATCCTCACAAATCACATCAAAAAGCTCAATCAAATTTGCCTTATACAAATCCATGCTGGCTTTTGCCAATTAATCTGCAATTGTCCCAAGTGATAATTTTGTCCGAGATTTTGTCTCCTAAAGCTTTTCCATCACTAGTATTAAACTGACTGGCCTGTAGTTGCTGGGTTTATCAATGATTTTATTCAACAATTTGTCAATCACTGAGCTGACTGATCAGTAATTACTCTGGCTTCTCTCCTCTTTAAGTAGCAGTACATTAGCGTACCTCTAGTCCTCCTGCACCAGGCAAGATTGGAGTCCCCCATTATCAGGGCTCTGCTTAGTTACGATTGCACACTTGACACACAATTCAATGCTGGTCCTTCTTTGTAAGACTGCTTATCCTTATTTGTCCATCCACTTCGGAGAAAAAGGGCGGGGAAAAATAAAATAATTTTGTGTTGAACAAAATGGGTCTTTTGTTTCTAATTTAATCTACTACTCAGGTGGCCTTTACACCTGTTGTTGAACAACAATAATGCCATTCTGATGTTATCCAGTTCCTCCATCATGAGTTCCCTGCCACCCTATACAACTCTCCAGCTTGAATTGATATAATAACACCTTTTTGCATAAAGCTGTTCAATAGAACAAATCTTATAGGAAAATTGTTTCTCAAATTGCTTTAAAAACATTCAGGAGGAATACCAGCATTAATTGGCTGCTACTATAATGCAGACCATGCCTGTATTTTGGTATTGGAACTAACATGAATTGGTGTCAGCTCAGAAACTGAAATCTTTGCTTTGGGCAGTTCAGAAGGCTACATCAATGGAGTCAATGTATTATTCAGGGAGCTGAACACTTCAATCACTTGGCAGGCATTGATGTCAAACAATAGCCCTGAAAGACCAAACACAATATTTAGGCAAACGTTAACCGATACTGGTTGTTCTAAACTGGTAAAAATGATGCATAGAAGGCAAACAGGCTTCCTGCCAACTAACACGAAAATGAAGGCTTGGCACATGACCCTTTTCCCCCTCATTAAGTGAGGGTAAATTCACCTGACTACCAAAAGCATAATTATCTTTCATGGGGTTGTACAGGAGTCACATCCCCCCCCATCCCCAAGGCGCAATTTTTGTTAAATGAGAATTTAATAATACAGTTATGATGTAGAATGAATTATGGAACTTATCACCAGCATGTAGTGTTTAATTATTGCTTCATACCAAAATCAGCAAGCTTCAGTTCTCCTTTATCATTTATCAGCAGATTCTGAGGTTTCAGGTCTCGGTGCAACACTTTCCGCTTATGACAGTAGGCCAACCCTCGTAAAATCTGGAATAAAAATATCTGCAAGGCAAAGCAGTAAGATTAATCTAACAGCACTTGCATGCAACAAATGATTCACAGCGGTTGTTGGTTCATTTTAGTCCTCACCGTCACATTGTGCATGCTCATTATGCTTCCACAGTCATCCATGTATTGTTTCAGGTCCTTGTCCTAAAAATGTCAAAATTCAAAATGTGAAGTCAGACTCCTTCATTTCTCCTAGTAGTAATTTTTCACAAACAATGGCCAACCCAAATTGTACAAGAACAAACCTTACCAAGTATTCGAATACTAGTGTCAATGACTTTTCTGTGTGAATAATATCATGTAAAGTGACTATGTTTGCATGCTTCAGATCCTTCAATAACGAGACTAGAGAGACAAAGAAAACCAGCAATAAATATCCTTTTGGTTTCAATGTAAATCACACCTTAATGCAAAACATTTTATTTGAAGTGGGTATTGGACTTCCAAATAAATATATTGACAACTTGTGAAATTTACCATTTGTTTATAACGGCTTTATTAAAACGGCAAGGTTAAAACCCTGGAACTCCCTCCGTAACAGCACTGTGGGTGTACCTATACCTCAGGGACTTCAGCAGTTTAAGGCGGCAGCTCACCACCACCTTCTCAAGGGCAATTAGGGATGGGCTATAAATGCCGATCTGGCCAGCAATGCCTACATCCCGTGAATTAATAAAAAAACAAACACCGGTTAAATGGTAAAGGCATTACATACATTAGAATTACGTTACCTTCCCGTATTGCTGTGCAAGGCGCGCCTTCTTCATGCTCCAGCCTGATTTCTTTCAGTGCTACCAGGTTATCAGTCAGTTTACTTCTTCCCTTAAACACCGTTGCATAGGTACCCTGTAATAAGGAACAATAAGTAGAAGCAACATATTCATCCATGGTAGTGAATTGCACCAAATATTTACTTGCTAATTTGGACAGTCTCATCAAATATTCTCGGTTACGGGTACTGATTAAGCATGGTCATGTTCCCTGTAGGGACACTGTAAGCCAAAATAACCAAATTTATTGAATGTCTCCCAAATTAATAAATGACCAACAAGATTCAACTTTTTGTAGCTTTTACTTTAACACATATCCAAACTGATATATTAACAAGCTAAAGATACTTCAAAATAAAAACGGTAAATTTCACTTAAAATAGTTGACACAAGAAAAACAAGTCTTATGCAACCACAAGCACCCCCTTCGCTCCCTACATAAATGTGGCCCTGGATAGCTACACAATTCCAGTGTGCTATTACTTAACCACACAGGAGTCTTATTCATTAAAAGCTTTCACCTTACGATGTTGGTACCAGAACTGTATCTTCAGAAGCTTGATGGCCCGCCCAATGGTTTTCCAAGTGAGATGGCTATGGTTGCATCTCCCATATGAATGAAATGAAATGAAAATGAAATGAAAAGAAAATCGCTTATTGTCACGAGTAGGCTTCAATGAAGTTACTGTGAAAAGCCCCTAGTCGCCACATTCCGGCGCCTGTTCGGGGAGGCTGGTACGGGAATTGAACCGTGCTGCTGGCCTTCCTTGGTCTGTTTTAAAAGCCAGCGATTTAGCCCAGTAAGTTAAACCAGCCCCTATTTTGGTCTCTCATAAGGTGAGTTATGGAAGCTGCCAGGAAAGTAAATGGACACATGGTGGAAGCCGTGGTTGTTGTCACAGACAAGGTGAACGTTAAGGGAGTGGAAGCCTATTATAAATTTCACTGGCTGGTCACTTGGTGTCTTGATGGCCATTTGGGTGCAATCAATCAATGATGTCCTATGCCTGCAGGAACCCAGGAATGGCCACTGCCTGTAAGGCCGTGTGTGTCCGGAATTAAATGTACTATTGAACTCTTACAGAGAACATTGGTGACCTCCGTGATAAGAGTGATATGCAGCCGTTTGCAAGACATCACTAAGGTTCGCAGCTGATTCTTGGAAGGAACCAGGAATGAAGAAGTTGAAGGCTAGAGTAAATTTGACTGCTAGTTGTTGGACATGGTGAGCAGAGTGCTGCGAGATGAGAGGTCTTCAGTGAAGAGACCAAAGATTTCTGTGACTATCTGACAGGAGATTCTCAATCTCCTGAAGCATAACACCATAGTGTTTGATTGGAATTTCCTCAGAGTTTTAGTTCACTATTTCAATTTGTTCTGGTTTACTCTGGCTATGCAATGCTTAGATGCGTTGGATGGAATCTACGAAAAACGCATTCAACAGCATCCTTAGCTATTTCAATGCCATTTATGAAATGCATACATCACCCATTTTTAAAATTTGTATTACAGTTCACTGCACTTGTATCTTTACCAAAGTTTACCTGTATTATCTGGCAACCTTCATTTTTTGTTCAACTCTTCATGAGTTACCAGGCTGCCATATTGGAGTCAATCCCTGCTAGTTTACTGTTGAATTGCATTCACCTTTTCTCGCTAATTTTCAAGTTTAAACCTGGATCCTCACTGTTTTATGCTGAAGTAGCCTTTCATGCAGCACCTTGCCAAATTATTTTAGAAGTCAAGGCAAAGGTGAATCAATGCAAAAAGTGGCATTGAAAGGTACACAACACTGCAAGATTTTTTTAAAACTTGTTTAAAGAAATCTGGATGTTTGTTAGATGGTATCATCTTCTGAGACTGCTATTTAATAGATTATCATAGTCACACTGTTTAAAAAGGGAGAAAAGAAATAGCTTGAGCAATAAAGCGAAGTCAGCCTAAAACCTGGCAGAACAGTATAATTAAAAAGCTTGTGAGGGGCAGTACATAGCGTCATTTAGAAAGGAACTGATAAATAAAGGACAGTCAGCATGGATTTGTTCTGACAAGTTCGTATCGGATTACATTGATTGAATATTTTGAGGTATCAAGGAGCTAATGAGGGTAGCTAGTTCAGGATAGTCAACATGGACTTTAGCAAGATTTTTGGAAAAGTTTCACTGGGCAGACAGTTCCGAAAAGTAAAAGTCCATGGGATTCCAGGGAAAGCGGTACGTTTAATCTAACAATTGACTCAGGTGGAAGGGGACAAAAGGGAATGATAATGAGTGTTTTTGTGACCAGAAGGCTGTTTCCAGTGGGGGTTTTCAAGAATCAGTACTACATTCCTGCTTTTTTGTGGTTTTTATGAGTGATTTAAACTTAAATGTCAAGGGCACGATTAAAACGTTTGCTGATTGAACTTCCAGTGACGGCCATGGAGTGGTCGCACATTTGGTGGCTCTCACACGTGGTGTTTTTTTTCGGACCTTTTCCCCGGTTATCAGGTGGAAGTGAGGCAGAAAAAAGGTGCAGGAGAGCGTGTGGAAGAGATTGACCCTCTGGTGTATGGAGCTGATGGCCAGAAGCAGTTGAAAAAGAGAGTATCAGTTAGTTGGAGCTGATGCAGTGCCTGTAACACACATGGAGATGGCGGAGGGGCAGGGAACGGCCCTGCTGGCTCTGTGGTCGACGGCCCAGCTGGTGAGCTTCTTGATCAAGAGGTTCACCCAGCAACGGAAGGAGAGTATGGAGGGCCTGGCCTGGACGGTGGATTCGATCAAGGCGGTGGTTGACCGCATGGAAATGAAGCTGGCGGCCCAGGGTCAGGCGATCCAGAAGATGGGAGGAGGTGGCTGGGTAGCATGGGGAGCAGTCCGCCTCAATGACAGCAGAGATGGGGCGGATGCGGGACCAGCAGGGGCGGCTCCAGGACAAGGTTGAAGACCTGGAGAACCAGTCACGCAGGCAGAACATAAGGATCGTGGGTCTGCCCGAGGGTAGTGGAGGAGCAGTATGTGTAGAGGATGCTGGAGAAGCTGCTCAGAGAGGATGTGTTTGCACAGAATTTGGAGGTGGACCGAGCGCACAGGGTCCTAATGAGGAAGCCCCAGGGGAATGAGCCGCCGAGATGATGGTGGTGTGGTTGCACCGGTTCCTGGACAAGGAGTGAATTATGAGGTGGGCCAGGCAGACGAGGCGCTGCACTGGGAGGGCAGTGAAATCAGAGTGTACCAGGACCTGGGTGCAGAGTTGGCCAAGAGGAGAAGAAGCTATAACAAGGTCAAGGCAGCCCTCTACAAAAAGGGGGTGAGGTTTGGGCTATTCTACCCGGCACGTCTGTGGGTGACCAACAAATTCCAGGAATTGTACTTTGGATCGGCGAAGGAGGCGGTAGAATTTGTTAAAGACAATGGATTGGCAGGAGGTTGTGGACTTTGAACTTTGGTGCTGTTAACTTGTGTCTGGGGCCATTTCTTTCTTTTTCAGCTTCAGGTTTGCTCTTTGTTAAGCAATGCGGGGTTAGTTTCTTTGTTTGGGCTTGGGGAGGGGTTGTTTTTGCTTGTTTGCACTAATGTTCAAGCGGGGGAGGGGGGGGGGAAAATCAGTGGGGGGGTAGGGTGCTAGGCGCCATGGGTGGGGGCTGCCAGGCTAGTGGGGGGGGGGGGGGGCGAGTACTGCTGACAGAGGTAGGGCTTTTAAAGTGGAAGGAAAGGAGGATCGATGATGGTGGGTGGGCCGGTGGAGGTGCGGGCACGAGCTGGAGGCTGGCCCAGGAGGGGCTATGATTGATCGGCGGGGGGGGGGGGGGGGGGGGGGGGGGGGGGGGGGGGGGGCGGCGGGCAGCATGTCCCCAGGCCAGCTGGTCACATGGAACGTGTGAGGATTGAATAGGCCCATTAACAGGGCCCGTGTGTTCGTACACTTAAAGTGTTTGAAGGTGGATATGGGCCATGCTACAGATGATGCATCTGAAGGTGGGGGACCAGATTATGCTGAGGAAGGGATGGGTTGGGCAAGATCTTATTCGGGATTGGACTTTAAAACAAAGTATGTGGCGATTTTTAGTCAATAAGCGGGTGGTGTTCGAGGTGGGCAATGTAGTGGCTCACTCTGGGGAAGATATGTAATGGTAAGCGGGAAACTGGAGGGGATGCCGTGATGTTGGGTAAACATCTATGCCCCGAAATGGGACGATGTGGTATTTATGAGGCGGATGCTGGTGGGGGGGGGAACTTTAATACAGTCCTGGATCCGAGACTGGACCAGTCGAGCTCAAGGTCGGGAAGGGTGTCGGCTACAGCTGAGGAGCTTTGGGGATTCATGGAGCACATGGTGGGGTGAATCCGTGGAGATTTGGGAGGCAGAGGGTGAAAGAATTCTCGTTTTACTCACGTGCTCAAGGTGTACTCCCGAATAGATTTCTTTGTGCTGGATAAGATGTTGTTGGGAGGGGTGGTAGATGCCGAGTATTCAGCAATAGAAGGCGGAGCGGGTGGAGATAGAAAGAAGATAGTGGAAGAAATCCTGCAGGTGGACAGGAGATATGCAGAGACCCCGGAGGAAGGGCTGTTGAAGGAACGCCAGAGGCTGCAAATGGAATTTGATCTGTTATCCACGGGTAAGGTGGTAGGACAGTTGAGGAGTGTGAGAGGGGCGGTGTATGAGTTTGGGGAGAAAGCAAGCGGGATGTTAGCACAGCAGCTGAGGAAGCAGGAGGCGGCGAGAGAAATTGGGAAAGTGAAGGACACGGTATGGGAAGACGGTCTTGGACCCAGTGGGGGTGAATGGGGTGTTCAGGGAGTTTTGTAGGAAATTGGATAAGTCGGAACCGTCAGCCGGGGAAGAGGGTATGAGGCGGTTTCTCGGAGGGTTGGAGTTCCCGAAGGTGGTTGAGGAGCTGGTGGAGGGCCTGGGGAATTGGGCTCCTGAAGTAATAGAGGGGTTGGAAGCGATGCAATCGGGTAAGACCCCGGGACCGGACGGGTACCCGGTGGAATTTTATAAGAAGTTCTCGGGGGTGTTGGGACTACTATTGGTAAGGGCCTTCAATGAAGCAAAGGGGCTCGGAGCATTTCCCCTGATGTTGTCTCAGGCGTTGATCTGCCTCATTTGAAAGCAGAATAAGGACCCAGAAAACTGTGGGTCATACCATAAGACCGTACGACAGTTCTCTTTTAGAACCATGGGCTGGAGTCCATCTGGTCCAGGTTATTTATCCACCTTCAGGCCTTTCAGTTTCCCCAGAACCTTCTCCTTAGTGATGGCCACTGCACTGCACCTCTGCCCCCTGGTTCTCCTGGAGCTTTGGCATCCTACAGGTGTCTTCCACCATGAAGACTGATGCAAAGTAACTAGTCAGTTCCTCTGCCATTTCTTTGTTTCTCTAGCCACATTTTCCAGTGGTCCAATGTCTATTTTTGCCTCTCTTTTACCTTTTATATATTGAAAAAAACTCTTCCTATCTTCTTCTGTTACTAGCTATTTCACTCATATTTCATCTTCTCTCCCCTTATTGCTTTTTTAGTTGTCCTCTGCTCACTTAGAACATAGAACATAACAGCACAGTACAGGCCCTTCGGCCCTCGATGTTGCGCCGACCTGTGAAACCACTCTAAAGCCCATCTACACTATTCCACAATCGTCCATATAGAACATAGGACTTTTAAAGGATTCCCAATCCTCTGGCTTCCCTCTAATCCTCGCCACTTTGTATGTTTTTTACTTTTGCTGTTCTGCTATCCTTGACATCCCTCGTCAACCATGGATGCCTCGTCCTCCACCTTCTTCCTTGGGATGAATTTCTGTTGTGCCTCCCAAATAACCCAAAAAAACTCCTGCCGTTGCTGTTCCACTGTCTTCCCGCTAGGCTCCTTTTAAAATCAACTCTGGCCAGCATCTCCCTCATGTGTTTGTAGCTATCCTTATTTAATTGTAATACCGTTACATCTGATTGCAGCTTCAAACTGCAGGGTAAATTCTATCATATTGTGGTCACTGCTCCCTACGGGTTCCTTCATCTTAAGTTCCCTATATATACCGCTTTCGCGATGCCCCGCCCCCTCGAAAGCGACATACTCAGAGTACGCCGCGCCACTTATCGATGGCCTCAGGACATTGCCTGAGGCCCGCCCCCCAAGGCTCCGCCACCGACTGGCCGGGTTCCCGATGGCATGGGTCTCTCATGGTCTCATCCGTCGGGAATCCGGCATGGCAGCTGCGGACTCAGTCCAGCACCGCCACAGTCGGGGGAGGGCTGATCCCGGGCAGGGGGGGGGGGGGGGGGGGGGGACTTTATTAGGGACAATGTGGGGGATTGGTCCGGGGCGTGCGAGTTGGCCAAAAGGAGGGGACTATTTCACGGGCGGGTCCGCCAGCGGCCACGCATGCGCAACCATGGACCCGGCAATTCTCTGGGCTGTATCGGCAGCTAGAGCCAGGTGCTCTACGCTGCTGGTATGCTAGTCCCCAGCAAAACAGGGAATCGGTGGCTCTTTTACGCCATGCTGTCTGTCGTAAAAGGCCACTATTCCCACACCGGCGTGGGAACATAGCCCCAGAATCGGAGAATCCAGCCCCATATCTGGAGTACTGAGTACAGGTTTGATCTCCTTATTTAAAAAATAAAAAATTACATTTGAAGCACACCAGAGAAGGTGCACATGACTGATTCCAGGGATGAGGGAGCTATTTTATGAGGAAAAGTTGGACAGGTTGGATCTGTATCCACTGTGAGAGGTGATCTTAATTAAATATATAAAATCCTGAGGCAGCTTGACAGAATGGATGCTGAAAGGATTTTCTTTCTTTGTGGGAGACAAAGAACTAGGGGACAGTTTAAAATAAGGGGTCTCCCATTTAAGACAGAGATTAGGAGAATTATTTTCCCTCAGACAGTCACGACTCTCTGGAACTCTCTTCCCAGAGAGTGGTAGAGGCAAAGTCATTGAATATTTTTAGTGCAGAGGTAGATTGATTCCCAAGGGTTTTGGGAGTAGGCAGGATAGTGGTGTGATCATACTGAATAGCAGAATAGACCTGAAGAGTCAAATGGCCTGATGTTTGTATGTAATGGAAGAAGAATACATATTATATTTAGAAGAACATACATAATGTATGGAGCCTAGCCTGCCAGTTAGGTTTTCTTAACCACAAAGGAGCTCCATATGAAAGTGCTGACATTTTTCAATGTTTAACGCAGTATGCTAAAATTGATGTGTACTTGGAATAATCTACCGTATAATTTTTGCTTTAAAAAAAAGCACATGCAATGACAATTTATGTGCAGAGAAATTTAATTATTGACAGATAGCCTAGCAAAAATAGCTTTGGTATCCCAGATGGGAGGAGAGTACTGAACTTAAATATTGTTGGAATCATGTAGCTCATCTTACCAATGATAATTTTTTACTGGAAACTTGATCCAGATTGCAGTCAGTTAGCAACATAGTGAAATGCATAGTAGTTAAACAAAAAATATGCAGTGCCAGCCTTCAAGGTTAATGCACAGATGATTCTATTAATTATTAGAATTTACCATTTTAGTTAAATTATCTCTTTATTCAATACCTTCAGTTGAAAAGTACTGAAAGACAGCAGAGTTACTCACCTCTCCAAGTTGTCCAACTTAACGTATGTTTCTAGCTTCCCAAATCCAATCTCAGACTATCAAAAAAAGGTTAAAATTTGTATCACACAGAAGTAATCGATTATTTTTTTAAAAAATATATTTTATTCAAGATTTTTGGCCAAACATAACAGTACGTAGTGTTTCTTTTACACAACAATAAAGCAATATAAATAACAGTGGCCAGTTTTTAAACAAATAAATAAATACTATATAAACAAAAACAAAACTGAATGGCAACTGCCTTGTCCAAAATAAATACTCTCCAAAAATACAATCCAACAACCCAATATACAATTACCTATAACAAATACCTATACATATTATACATATACAATAACATCTGAGAGTCCGTCCGATTCCTCCTCCCCCCCCCCCCCCCCCCCCCCCCCCCCCACCCCCCCGGGTTGCTGCTGTTGTCTACTTCTTTTCCATTCCCTCTATCTTTCTGTGAGGTAATCGACTAACGGTTGCCACCGCCTGGTGAACCCCTGAGCCGAACCCCTTAACACGAACTTAATCCGTTCTAACTTTATAAACCCTGCCATGTCGTTTATCCAGGTCTCCACACCCGGGGGTTTGGCTTCCTTCCACATTAACAATATCCTGCGCTGGGCTACTAGGGACGCAAAGGCCAACACGTCAGCCTCTCTCGCCTCCTGCACTCCCGGCTCTTCTGCAACCCCAAATATAGCCAACCCCCAGCTTGGTTCGACCCGGACCCCCACCACCTTCGAAAGCACCTTTGCCACCCCCTCCCAGAACCCCTGTAGTGCCGGGCATGACCAGAACATGTGGGTGTGATTCGCTGGCCTCTCGAGCATCTCGCACACCTATCCTCTACCCAAAAAAATTTACTAAGCCGTGCTCCAGTCATATGCGCCCTGTGTAACACCTTAAATTGTATCAGGCTTAGCCTGGCACACGAGGACGATGCGATTACCCTACGTAGGGTATCAGCCCACAGCCCCTCCTCAATCTCTTCCCCCAGCTCTTCTTCCCATTTCCCCTTCAGCTCATCCACCATGATCTCCCCCTCGTCCCTAATTTCCCTATATATGTCCGACACCTTACCATCCCCACCCATGTCTCTGAGATCACTCTATCCTGCACCTCCTGCGTCGGGAGCTGCGGGAATTCGCTCACCTGTTGCCTCGCAAAAGCCCTCACTTGCATGTACCGAAATGCATTCCCTTGGGGCAACCCATATTTTTCCGTTAGCGCTCCCAGACTCGCAAACGTCCCATCTACAAACAGATCTCTCAGTTGTACTACCCCAGCTCTTTGCCATGCTCCAAATCCCCGTCCATTCTCCCCGGAACGAACCTATGATTGTTTCTTATCGGGGACCGCACCAAAGCTCCCGTCCCTCCCCCATGCCGTCTCCACTGCCCCCAAATTTTCAATGTAGCCACCACCACCGGGCTTGTGGTGTATTTCTTTGGTGAGAACGGCAACGGTGCCGTCACCATTGCTTGTAGGCTAGTCCCCCTGCAGGAAGCCCTCTCCAATCTCTTCCACGCCGCTCCCTCCCCTTCTCCCATCCACTTACACACCATTGAAACATTGGCGGCCCAGTAGTACTCACTTAGGCTCGGTAGTGCCAGCTCCTCCCCTGTCCCTACTACGCTGCAAGAATCCCCTCCTCACTCTCGGGGTCTTCCCAGCCCACACAAAACTCATAATACTCTTCTCAATTCTTTTGAAAAAAGCCTTCGTGATCACCACCGGGAGGCACTGAAACACAAAAAGGAATCTCGGGAGGACCACCATTTTAACGGCCTGCACCCTACCTGCCAATGACAGGGACACCATGTCCCATCTCTTAAAGTCCTCCTCCATCTGTTCCACCAACCGCGTTAAATTAAGCCTGTGTAATGTACCCCAATTCTTGGCTATCTGGATCCCCAAGTACCGGAAGTCCCTTGTTACCTTCCTCAACGGTAAATCCTCTATCTCTCTGCTCTGCTCCCCTGAATGCACCACAAACAACTCACTTTTCCCCATGTTCAGTTTATACCCTGAAAAATCCCCAAATTCCCCAAGTATCCGCATTATCTCTGGCATCCCCTCCGCCGGGTCCGCCACATATAGCAACAAATCATCCGCACACAGAGATACCCGGTGTTCTTCATCCCCCGAGTACTCCCTCCACTTCCTGTAACCCCTCAATGCTATGGCCAGGGGTTCAATCGCCAATGCAAACAATAACGGGGACAGAGGACATCCCTGCCTCGTCCCTCTATGGAGCCGAAAATAGTCAGACCCCCGACCATTCGTGACCACGCTCGCCATCGGGGCCCTATACAACAACTGTACCCACCTGATATACCCATCCCCAAAACCAAATCTCCTCAGCACCTCCACAAATAATCCCACTCCACTCTATCAAATGCTTTCTCGGCATCCATCGCCACCACTATCTCCGCTTCCCCCTCTGGTGGGGGCATCATCATTACCCCTAGCAGCCTCCGTATATTTGTATTCAGCTGTCTCCCCTTCACAAACCCAGTTTGGTCCTCATGAACCACCCCCGGGACACAATCCTCTATCCTCATTGCCATTACCGTGGCCAGAATCTTAGTGTCCACATTCAGGAGGGAAATGGGCCTGTAGGACCCGCATTGCAGCGGGTCTTTTTCCTTCTTTAGGAGGAGCGATATCGTTGCCTCTGACATAGTCGGGGGCAGCTGCCCCCTTTCCCTCGCCTCATTAAAGGTTCTCATCAGTAGCGGGGCCAGCAAGTCCATATATTTCCTATAGAATTTAACTGGGAATCCGTCTGGTCCCGGGGCCTTCCCCGCCTGCATGCTCCCAATCCCTTTCACTACTCCCTCCGTCTCAATCTGTGCTCCCAGTCCCACCCTCTCCTGCTCCTCCACCTTAGGAAATTCCAGCTGATCCAGAAAGCACATCATTCTCTCCTTCCGTCCGGGGGCTGAGCTTCATATAATCTTTCGTAAAATGCCTTGAACACTCCATTCACTCTCTCCGCTCCCCGCTCCATCTCTCCCTCCTCATCTCTCACCCCCCCCTATCTCCCTCGCTGCTCCCCTTTTCCTCAGTTGGTGGGCCAGCAACCTGCTCGCCTTCTCCCCGTATTCGTACTGTACACCCTGTGCCTTCCTCCATTGTGCCTCTGCATTACCCGTAGTCAACAAGTCAATTCAACATGTAGCCTTTGCCTTTCCCTGTACAGTCCCTCCTCCGGTGCCTCTGCATAGTGTCTGTCCGCAGGATTAACAACTTGGGAAGTCATCTCTTCCCTCTTTTCCCCCCCTTCATCCCACATATTCACCCCCCCCCCCACTTTCTCCCAAACGTTCTTTTTCTGGCCTGCTCACTCCAGTTTCTCCTCGACAATAAATGTCCACGCCTCATCTGCCGTTTTGAAGTAGTGGTGTTTCACTTGATGTGTGACCCACAGTCTTGCCGGTTGCAGCATTCCAAATTTAATCTTCCGTTTGTGCAGCACCGCCTTGGCCCGATTAAAGCTTGCCCTCCTTCTCGCCACCTCCGCACTCCAATCTTGATATATGCGGATCAC
Source organism: Scyliorhinus torazame (assembly GCF_047496885.1). Lineage (NCBI taxonomy): Eukaryota > Metazoa > Chordata > Chondrichthyes > Carcharhiniformes > Scyliorhinidae > Scyliorhinus > Scyliorhinus torazame. The sequence continues at coordinate 85,683,601 of NC_092719.1, forward strand.
GCGTTCTCCCACCTACTGCTCCGAGTTTTCTTTGCCCATCTGAGGACATCTCTCTGTCCTTATATCGGAGAAATCTCACCACTATGGCTCGAGGAATTTCTCCAGCCCTCGGTCTTCGCGCCATAACTCGATAGGCTCCCTCCACCTCCAGCGGACCCGTCGGGGCCTCCAATCCCATTAACGAGTGCAGCATCGTGCTCACATACGCCCCGACGTCCGCCCCTTCTACACCTTCGGGAAGACCAAGAATCCTTAAATTCTTCCTCCCCCGGTTATTCTCCAGCACCTCCAGCCTTTCCACACACCTTTTGTGTTGTGCCTCGTGCATCTCCGTTTTCACCACCAGGCCTGTATGTCGTCCTCATTCTCAGCAGCCTTTGCCTTCGCAACCCGAAGCTCCTGTTCCTGGGTCTTTTGCTCCTCCTTTAGCCCCTCAATCGCTTGTAATATCGGGGCCAACAGCTCCTTCTTCATCTCCTTTTTGAGTTCTTCCACGCAACGCCGCAGGAACTCTTGTTGGTCAAGGCCCCATATTAAACTGCCTCCTTCAGACGCCATCTTGCTTTGTGCCTGCCTTCCTGGCCGCTGCTCTAGAGGATCCACCGCAATCAGGCCACTTTCCTCTCTTTTTCCATCCGTGTCCAGGGGGGATTCCCTTCTGGATTACCGCACAGTGTTTTTTGCAGTTAAAATTGCCGTTGGGGCTCCTATCAAGAGCCCAAAAGTCCATTCCACCGGGAGCTGCCGAAACGTGCAACCTAGCTGGTCATCGCCGCACCCGGGAGAGTCGCAGTAATCGATTATTGATTGCATTTTAAATGTGTTTGATTTCTTAACCAAATAACAATCAGAAGCATCATTTCAATAAATGAAAAATCTAACCAAATACATTTTTTTTCTCCATTAAATTTCATCGTATACCAAAAAGAACATTTGCAGGACCATTCTCAACTACTCTCACTGGCGTTTTATGGTTTTGGCAGGCATATCTAAAGTAGTATTGTATATTAGGGCTCATACAGCTTTCCCGTGAATCTGCCTTTTCTACCTCAGGAATTGATCCTGTATGTTTGCATTCTGAGTTTGTTTTACACGACAGAACCAAGCACACAAAATAAGGGGAGACAAAATAGTTTTCTCTCAGAAGATCAGAACATTGACATAAAAGTGCCCAATAAATGCCATATTTAACACTTGAATTTTTATCCATCTAATACTTCAAAAAACGATTTGATCTTCCAATTATTAATAACCAAATACCCTAATTAATAACTTGTTGCCAATAATTGCCAGGAGGCAAACAGAATTATTGTGGCCTCATCCAACAAGTTTATTCTTCAACCAGAGGTAATATTTGACCATTAATGGGTACTTAAAAAGGAACAATCTTAAATGGGAGTTGCTATCTTAAATTGCTATCCAACATATCAATCAAAAAATCCAAAGTTTAGCTGGCTCTGAGTAAACAGATTATATTTGGTACTGCACAAAAGCATATCTTATTCAAAGAGTTAAAACAGTTGCTCTGGCTCACACGGTGTATTAATTAAAGAGATACTGCAAAGAAAAAGCAAAATTACTTCAGTGCATAGAAAAAGTGAGGTAACAAGTTGGGACAGAAATCAAACCAAAATGTCAGCAAAGGATACTCAAATAGTTTTTCCAAAGCATTTCTACTGCTGTGCAACTGCTCGTCAAATTATGTAGTTTGGAATTTTGTATTGTGAAAGTCCAAGTTGACACACTGAAGTACCAAAGTTACTGGTACATTCACCGGGTTAGAAAAAAGTCCGTAATCTGCCCGTTAGTATATCAGTACAATTGCCCCAAATTTTGTAACGTTTCAATAACTGTCAGGGCTAAATTTGAGAGATAAAGATTTTGTATCTCTAAGTAGGGTGCTAGGCAGCACACAAGGCAAGAGGGAATGTAAAATAAATGTAGGTTGGTTTCTATTCACTGAAAATTACATGCTAAAAATGTTTCTTGCAATTAAAATAATGAAAGTGGAGAAGTTAAGTGTAAATTGGTCAAGAAATATTCTGCTGGGTGAACTTAAGTCCACATTTTTGCATACATTATTTTAAAGCATTTATGCATAAAGTCCAACTGATCGACTGAAAATTTCTCTCAAAAACATACCACAGCCTTATCAAATAATGAAGCTGGAGTTGAGATTTGAGAGTTAGCCAATCTGGATTCAGTCTTTAAAACTGACAGTGGGGAAAGATGTGTCTAGGTTTCTTACACCAGGGTAGGGAATAAAGCAGCCTAAGAAATGCCTAAAACTGGTATTTCACCCATTTCCACCCTACTCATCCTCATAAAAATAGCTTATGGAAGACTTAATGTGTCAACGCACAAAGCAAAATTAGTTTTATGAAAAAATGTTAATGAACCACATAACTGAACAGAACAGTGATCCAATGCAGTTGGCACAGGTATACAGATGGTTGAAAACAATGATAAATTGCTCGGGACTATCTTGTGCCAAGGGCTGTTTCAAAAATGCCAATTTAAAAATACTGGAAACCAGTATTTTAGCAAGTCGGAATTTAAAATATAATATAATAATAATCTTTATTGCCACAAGTAGTCTTACATTAACACTGCAATGAAACTACTGTGAAAAGCCCATAGTCTCCACATTCCGGTGCCTGTTCGGGTACACTGAGGGAGAATTCAGAAGTCCAAATTATCTAACAGCACATCTTTTGGGACTTGTGGGAGTAAACCGGAGCACCCGGAGGAAACCGACCGAGTCACGGGGAGAACATGCAGACTCTGCACAGACAATGACCCAAGCTGGGAATCAAACCTGGGACCCTGGAGCTGTGAAGCAACCTCTGGTGATGGACCTGGGGCGAGATTCTCAACCCCCCGCCGGGTCGGAGAATCGCCGGGGGCTGGCGTGAATCCCGCCCCCGCCGGTTGCCGAAGTCTCCGGCACCGGAGATTCGGCGGGGGCGGGAATCGCGCTGCGCCGGTTGGCGGGCACCCCCGCGCGATTCTCCGGCCTGGATGGGCCAAAGACCCGCCGCTAAAATGCCTGTCCCGCCAGCGTAAATTAAACCACCTACCTTACCGGCGGGACAAGGCGGCGCAGGCGGGCTCCGGGGTCCTGGGGGAGGGCGCGGGGCGATCTGGCCCCGGGGGGTGCCCCCACGGTGGCCTGGCCCGCGATCGGGGCCCACCGATCCGCGGGCGGGCCTGTGCCGTGGGGGCACTCTTTCCCTTCCGCCTCCGCCACGGTCTCCACCATGGCGGAGGCAGAAGAGACTCCCTCCAATGCGCATGCGCGGGAATGCCGTCAGCGGCCGCTGACGCTCCCGCACATGCGCCGCCCGGAGATGTCATTTCCGCGCCAGCTGGCTGGGCACCAAAGGCCTTTTCCGCCAGCTGGCGGGGTGGAAATTCGTCCGGCGCCGACCTAGCCCCTCAAGGTTGGGGCTCGGCCCCCAAAGATGCGGAGCATTAAGCACCTTTGGGGCGGCACGATGCCCGTCTGATTTGCGCCGTTTTGGGCGCCAGTCAGCGGACATCGCGCCGTTTCCGGAGAATTTGGCCCCAGATTTCTATTATTTTCCTCTTCGAACATATCACTTCTGTTCACCTCCACATTCAAGAGTTATCAAATGGGGTGAATTGGTTAAAATACTGAAAACACAGCAGGTCAGTCTGCTGTTGGGAAGCACCAAATGCTTTGAAAACAAAGTGTTTTGTGAATCAAATTCGATGGTCAGGAACTTGAGCAATTGGGGTCTTGCTGGACAATATTTCTCAAACCTACAATTTAGATCAACGGTCAAACTCTGACTTGGAACTTTAAAACTGCAAGCTCGGGATTGGGGGCAGCTCCGTAGGTATAACATTACTAGTCTGGTGGGAGGGTGAAAGCTGATCTGGCAAGGTGGGATGGTCTCCCTCTGTCGCTGGCAGGTCGGGGATAGTGTCGGCAATTTATGGATGATTCTGGAAGAGAAGAGTTGGGAGAGAGCATGGAGGAGGGGTTGTGGTGTGAGGTGTTCCGGAGGGTAAATGCTTTAACTTCGGCCGCGAGGTTGGGGCTGATACAGCTGAAGGTGGTGTATAGGGCGCACCTCAAAGGCAAGGATGAGACGACTCTTTGAGGGGGTAAAGGAGATTTGTGAACGTTGCCGGGGGGGGGGGGGGGGGGGGGGGGGGGGCAAAGCACGTTCATATGTTTTTATCCTGTCCAAAGCTGGAGGGGTATTGGAGGGGGTGTTCAGGGTAATTTCGAAGGTGGTACATGTGAGGCTTGAGCCAGGTCCTTTAGAGGGCATATTCGGGGTATCGGAACGGCCACGGTTGGAAGCAGGTGCAGAGGCAGATGTTTTAACCTTCGCCTTGCTGATCGCCGGAAGGCTAATCCTGTTGGGTGGTGGTCAGTTGCCCCACCCTGTGCCCTGGCGTGGCGGGAAGATCTGTTGGAGTTTTTAACACTCGAGAAGGTGAGGTTTGAGTTGAGGGGAAGGATGGAAGGGTTCTACAATTCATGGGCTTTGTTTATTAAGCACTTTCAAGAATTGGATGACATCGACCATGAGGGGAGGGGTTTAGTGGGGGTGGGGGGGTGTATGTTGTTGGTGACTATGTATGGGTGGATGGTGCATTCCCTAATTCTTTTCTTTGATGTTTGTATTTAAAATGTTGAGGGTTGTGTGAGGGAGGAATTGTTGACCAGGGGATTGACATTGTATTTGTTTCGTTAATTGTTTGTTTTTGGGTGTAAATTTGGGAAAAATGTGAAAAAGGAGAATAAAAATATATATATTTTTTTTAAAGTGCAAGCTGGTTTATCAACCTACTTAACAGAAACAACCTGATCGCTGCAGTTAACTGAAATCAACTGAAAGTGATGGCCTGAATATGTGTTAATTACTGTAGCTGGAAGCCGATTTAGTAGTTATAACTTGGATACGAATCATTAGCTCTCTATAAAAGTAGACAGTGTTTCGCTATCGGACAGAGTAGGGAAGCACAGTGCTTTGAGAACAGAGTCCTGCAGGAACAGAGTACGAAGTTGGGGATTTGTCGAAAGTGGGAATTCTTTGCAGAAGGGGAAGGAGGTGCTGCTTTTTATCCTTTTTTTTTTCCCTCCTGTACATGGCGAGTGTCCTTTTATCTTTAAGCTCAGAGAATGTAACTTTAGCTAACTAAATTAGTAACTTACTAATTTATTTATTTAAGAGATAAGGTTGGACAGGCATGGCAGGGCGAGTGGTCTGATGTGACTGCAACATGTGGGAATCTGTGGAATGTATTGCAGTTCTCGGACTGTATCTGCAGTAAATGTCTGCAGCTTGATTGGAGTCAGAGGTGCAGTTATTGTGGGTCAACATTGAGGGAGTTATCTGGACACTTTATTCCAGGTGGCAGTTACAACCCTTCGATTGAGAATTTTACAGTTGGTCAATAAGACCATGAGACATAGGAGCAGAATTAGACCACTCGGCCCATCGAATCTGCGCCTTCATTCAATCATGGCTAGTATTTTTCTCATCCCCATTCTCCTGCCTTTTTCCCATAACCCCTAATCACCTTATTAATCAGGAACCTATCTATCTCGATCTTAAAGACATTCAGTGATTTGGCCCCCACAGCCTTCTGCGGCAATGAGTTCCACAGATTCACCATCCTCTGGCAGAAGAAATTCCTCCTCATCTGTTTTAAAGGATTGTTCCTTTAGTCTGAGATTGTGCCCTCTGGTTCCAGTTTTTCCTACAAGTGGATACACCCTCTCCACATCCACTCTATCCAGGCCTCTCAGTACCCTGTAAGTTTCAATAAAATCCCCTCTCATCCTTCTAAACTCCAACGAGTACAAACCCAACCGTTCCTCATACGACAAGCTCTTCATTCCAAGGATCATTCTTGTGTACCTCCTCTGGATGCTTTCCAAGTCCAGTACACTCCAAATGGGGTCTGACCAGAGCTTTATACAGCCTCAGAAGTACATACCTGCTCTTGTCTTCCAGCCCTCTTGACACGAATGCTAATATTGCATTTGCCTTCCTAATTGCTGACTGAATCTGCATGTTAACCGTGGGAGAATTTTGAACAAGGACTCCCAAGTCTCTTTGTGCTTCTGATTTCCAAAGCATTTCCCCATTTAGAAAATAGTCTATGCCTCCACTCCTCCTTCCAAGTGCATAGCCTCACACTTTTCCACGTTGTATTCCATCTGCCACTACTTTGCCCACTCTCCTAGTCTGTCCAAGTCCTTCTGCAGCCCCCCTACTTCCTCAATACTACCTGTCCCTCTACATATCTTCGTGGTGGTCAGGGACAGGAGGGCGTGACTGAGAGTCAGGCAGTTATGAGGATCCAATATGTCGCAATGGAACAGCCTTGGCACTTCACTTAGACCAACAGGTACAAGATGCTTATTGCCTGTGTGGCTGAGGATCTGCAGGATGGATGAGCAAACTGATCATGGCACCTGTGATAGCACAGCACCTGTGATAGTGTGCCTCTTTAAGGGGGCAGGCCTGGTGGACCACACGACCGGCTCGAGGCCAAAGGAGCACACCAACCCCGGCCAATAGCAAGTTTGCACGGGGCCCTGGGAGCAGGGACTCGGGCAGTGTGGACTCTGGAGCCAAAGAGACAAGACCCATCCGATTGAGTTCTGTGCCTGGATAATTACCAGCCTTTGCCTTTCATCAATAAACCCCCTTGTTACTACTGGAAGCCTCCAGAGTGTTTCGCGAGCCACCACAGCACCATTCAAGTGGGGTGGGCAAAGGATTGTAGCAGTGATAGGAGATAGTATAGTCAGCGGAATGGATACTTTTCTCTGCAGTTGCAACTGTGAGCTCCTGCCCAGTAACAGGGTTAAGGATATCTCTTCACAGTTGGAGAAAACTTCCGAGTGGGAAGGGGAGAATTTGGTTGCTGTCAGACAATGTGGCAACCAACGCCATACGTAGAACTAAGAATAATGTTCTGCTGTGAGGATTTGAGGAGTTGGGGTCTGAATTGAAATGCAGAGCCTGAAAGATAATTTCACAGAATTTACAGTGCAGAAGGAGGCCATTCGGCCCATCGAGTCTGCACCAGCTCTTGGAAAGAGCACCCTACTCAAGGTCAACACCTCCACCCTATCCCCATAACCCAGTAGCCCCACCCAACACTAAGGACAATTTTGGACACTAAGGGCAATTTATTATGGCCAATCCACCTAACCTGCACATCTTTGGACTGTGGGAGGAAACCGGAGCACCCGGAGGAAACCCACGCACACACGGGGAGGATGTGCAGACTCCGCACAGACAGTGACCCAAGCCGGAATCGAACCTGGGACCCTGGAGCCGTGAAGCAATTGTGCTATCCACAATAATGATCTCTGGATTGTAACCTGAGCCATATGCCAACTGTTATAAGATCAAGATGTTTAGAGAATTGAACATGTGGCTCAGAGTAGTGGCGGTGAGAAGAAGGGATTTTGATTCAGGGAGCTCTTTTGTTGAGATCGACTCCAATTAAACCCAGCTGAGATTAGTGTTCTGATAAAATGTATGACCAGGACTGTGAATTGGGCTTTAAACTAACCGAGGCGGTGGTGGGGAGGGAGACGAGACGTCGGTGAAAGATTGAGAAATCTGAAGAAAAGGTTGAAGCAATAAAACAATGTTTTATAGATCCAGCAGAGGGCAGTAGAGCGGAGCTGCTGATTGGTCGTTGTGGGGAAAATTTGCATCAGTGCATTGCGGTCACTACATCCAGAAAGTGTACCTGAGCAAAACACCCTAGGTTTTCAAGTGAAGGCAAGCATCCAGCAGAGGGCAGTAGAGCAGAGCTGCTGATTGGCTGTTGTGGGGAAAATTTGCATCAGTGCATTGCGGTCACCGTATTTTGAAGGTGGTTTGTGGCGTTGTTGTTGTCAAGTGACAGTTAAACTCCTCCTCTAACCAAAAAATAAAGACAATCACTGTAAGGATCCCAGCCAAGTAAAGATCAAGAGGGAGACTCGAGGGCAGGTAGAAGTAGAAAGAAGTTGAACAGTGACAGCACAGCCTGCAGGTAAGTGATTGGCTGGTGACTGGTAAGTAGTTTTTCTTTTCCCTGAGGTGTTATCGTGCGGGGCGCAGTGGTTGCTGAGTGAGTGCTTGCTGAGAAGGGGAGTAATTTTTTAAAAAACTTACTGTTGAGAGTTTCCAGCTGAATCCGGTCGGAGTGGGGACAGAGTAACTGCTGGGTAAGTAGTAAAGATTTAAATTGTTTGCGCAGGCCCATAACAGCTGATTGCTGTTCTCGTGTGGGGCGCAGTGGTTGCTGGTTAAGTGTTTTATTTTTACCTGTATTTAAGTTGGGCAATTTCTAAACCCTAGACACTACACTTGTAGTGTCCCCCACCCTGCCACCTCCTTTGTCCTAAGGGGTGGAGTGAATAACAGGTAAGCTCTTTCTTTCTTTTTCTTTTTTTATCTCGAGGGGATGGCAGGGAAGGCAGTGCAATGATCCTCCTGCAGAATGTTTGGGGTGAGGGACGCTGTCAGCGTCCCTGCTGATTTCATCTGTGGGAAGTGCACCCATCTCCAGCTCCTCAGAAACCGCATTAGGGAACTGGAGCTGGAGTTGGATGAACTTCGGATCATTCGGGAGGCAGAGGTGGTCATAGATAGTAGCTTCAGGGACGTAGTTACTCCGAAGAATCAAGATAGATGGGTGATGGTGAGAGGGGCTGGGAGGAAGCAGTCAGTCCAGGGATCCTCTGTGGTTGTTCCCCTCAGTAACAAGTGCACCGTTTTGGATACTGTTGAGGGGGAAGACCTATCAGGGGTAAGCCATGGTGAACGGATCTCCAGCTCTGAGTCCATCCCTGTGGCTCAGAAGGGAAAGAGGGAGAGCAATAGTTATTGGGGACTCGATAATTAGAGGGACAGATAGACGGTTCTGTGGCAGCGAAAGAGACTCACGGATGGTATGTTGCCTCTCGGGTGCCAGGGTCCGTGATGTCTTGGACCGTGTTTTCAGAATCCTTAAAGGGGAGGGGGAGCAGTCACAAGTCGTGGTACACATCGGTACCAACGACATAGGTAAGAGAAGGGACAGGGATTTAAAACAGGAATTTAGGGAGCTAGGGTGGAAGCTGAGAGCCAGGACAAACCATGTTGTCATCTCTGGTTTGTTGCCAGTGCCACGTGCTAGTGAGGTGAGGAACAGGGAGAGAGTGCAGATAAACACGTGGCTGCAGGGATGGTGTAGGAGGGAGGGTTTCAGGTACGTGGATAATTGGAGCACATTCTGGGGAAGGTGGGACCTGTACAGACAGGACGGTTTGCACCTGAACCAGAGGGGCACCAACAGAGGGGCACGGTTTGTTCTCACTGGAACGAAGGAGGTTGAGGGGCGACCTGATAGAGGTCTACAAAATTATGAGGGGCATAGACAGAGTGGATAGTCAGAGGCTTTTCCCCGGGGTAGAGGGGTCAATTACTAGGGGGCATAGGTTTAAGGTGAGAGGGGCAAGGTTGAGAGTAGATGTACGAGGCAATTTTTTCACGCAGAGGGTAGTGGGAGCCTGGAACTCGCTACCGGAGGAGGTGGTGGAAGCAGGGACGATAGTGACATTTAAGGGGCATCTTGACAAATACATGAATAGGATGGGAAGAGAGGGATACGGACCCAGGAAGTGTAGACGATTGTAGTTTAGTCGGGCAGCATGGTCGGCACGGGCTTGGAGGGCCGAAGGGCCTGTTCCTGTGCTGTACATTTCTTTGTTCTTTGTTGTTCTAATATCTTGGGAGGAAAATTTGCTACGGCTCTTCGGGGGGGGGGGGGGGGGGGGGGGGGGGGGGGGGTGTTTAAACTAATTTGTCAGGGGGCTGGGAAAACTAGGTGTAGTCCAGAAGCCAGTGTTGAGAGTAGTGAGGTACTGAGGACGGTATCAAGGTCGCAGGAGTGTACCGGCAGACAGAAAGGTGGGTTGAAGTGTGTCTACTTCAATGCAAGGAGCATCCGGAATAAGGTAGATGAACTTGGAGCGTGGATTGGTACTTGGGACTACGATGTTGTGGCCATTATGGAGACATGATTAGAACGGGGCAGGAATGGTTGTTAGAAGTTCCGGGGTATAGATGTTTCAGCAAGAGTAGGGAAGGTGGTAAAAGAGGTGGAGGATAAAAGATCAAGGATAGTTTAACGGCTGCAGAAAGGCAGTTTGAAGGGGATCTGCCTACTTAGGTAATATGGGCCGAAGTTAGAAATAGGAAAGGAGCGGTCACATTGTTAGGCGTTTTCTATAGGCCCCCAAATAGTAATAGAGATGTGAAGGAAGAAATTGCAAAACAGATTATGGATAGGTGTGGAGGTCTCAGGGTAGTTGTCATGGGTGACTTTAACTTTCCAAATATTGATTGGAACCTCTATAGGTCGAACAGTTCGGATGGGGCAGTTTTTGTACAGTGTGTGCATGACGGTTTCCTGACACAATATGTGGATAGGCCGACAAGAGGGGGGGCCACATTGGATTTGGTACTGGGTAATGAACCGGGCCAAGTGTTAGATTTGTTTGTGAGAGAGCACTTTGGAGATAGTGACCACAATTCGGTGTCTTTCACTATTGCAATGGAGGGGGATAGGGCCATAGGGCAGGGCAAGGTTTATAATTGGGGGAGGGGTAATTATGATGCGATTAGGCAAGAATTAGGGTGCATAAGATGGGAACAGAAACTGTCAGGGAAAGGCACAAATGAAAAGTGGAGCTTGTTCAAGGAACAAATACTGCGTGTCCTTGATAGGCATGTCCTGGCAGGCAGGGAGGAAATAGCCGTGTGAGGGAACCATGGTTCACAAAAGAGGTTGAATGTCTTGTCAAGAGGAAAAAGGAAGAGTATGTAAGGGTGAGAAAACAAGGTTCAGGAGGGTCGCTTGAGGGTTACAAGGTAGCAAGAAATGAGCTGAAAAAAGGGCTTAGGAGAGCAAGGAGGGGGCATGAGAAGTCCTTGGCGGGTCAGATCAAGGAAAATCCTAAGGCTTTTTACTCTTATGTGAGAAATAAAAGAATGACCAGGGTGAGGGTAGGGCCGGTCAAGGACAGTAGTGGGAACCTGTGCATGGAGTCAGAAGAAATAGGAGAGGTGTTGAATGAATACTTTTCTTCAGTGTTCACAAAGGAGAGGGGCCATGTTTTTGAGGATGAGAGTGTGATTCAGGCGGGTAGGCTGGAGGAGGTAGATGTTCTGAGGAAGGATGTATTAGCAATTTTGAAAAACCTGAGGGTTGACAAGTCCCCTGGCCAGATGGGATATATCCAAGGATTCTTTGGGAGGCAAGGGATGAGATTGCAGAGCCTTTGGCTATGATCTTTGGGTCCTCGCTGTCCACGGGAATAATGCCAGAGGACTGGAGAGTGAACAGTTCCTCTGTTCAAGAAAGGGAATAGGAATGACCCAGGTAATTATAGGCCAGTTAGTCTTACTTCGGTGGTCGGTAAGATAATGGAAAAGGTCCTGAAGGATAGGATTTATGACCATTTGGAAAGATGCAGCTTAATCTGGGATAGTCAACACGGATTCGTGAAGGGTAGGTCTTGCCTCACAAATTTGATTGAATTCTTTGTGGAGGTAACGAAGTGTGTAGATGAAGGTAGAGCAGTTGATGTCGTACACATGGAGTTTAATAAGGAGTTTGATAAGGTTCCCCATGGTCGGCTCATGAAGAAGTAAGGAGGTGTGGGATCGAGGGAAATTTGGCCAATTGGATAAGTAACTGGCTATCACATAGAAGACAGAGGGTGGTGGTGGATGGAAAATTTTCAGACTGGAGAGCAGTTACCAGCGGTGTACCACAGGGATCAGTGCTGGATTGTCTGCTATTTGTGATTTTTATCAATGACTTGGAGGAGGGGGCTGAAGGGTGGGTCAGTAAATTTGCTGATGACACCAAGATTGGTGGGGTAGTGGATGAGGTGGAGGGCTGTTGTAGGCTGCAAAGAGACATTGATAGGATGCAGAGCTGGGCCGAAAAATGGCAGATGGAGTTTAACCCTGATAAGTGCGAGGTGATTCATTTTGGTAGAAAAAATTTGAATGCGGATTACAGGGTCAACGGCAGGGTTGTGAGGGATGTGGAGGAACAGAGAGATCTTGGGGTTCATGTCCACAGATCTCTGAAGGTTGCCACTCAAATGGATAGAGCCGTGAAGAAGGCTTATAGTGTGTTAGCGTTTATTAATAGGGGGCTTGGTTTAAGAGCCGCGGGGTTATGCTGCAACTACACATGACCCTGGTGAGACCACATTTGGAGTATTGTGTGCAGTTCTGGTCACCTCATTATAGGAAGGATGTGGAAGCATTGGAAAGGGTGCAAAGGAGATTTACTAGGATGCTGCCTGGATTGGAGGGTATGTCTTATGAGGAAAGGTTGAGGGAGCAAGGGCTTTTCTCTTTGGAGCGGAGGAGGATGAGAGGCGACTCAATAGAGATTTGTAAGATAATGAGGGGGATAGACAGAGTGGACGTTCAGAGACTATAAGATTCAAGGTGGGAGATATAAGAGGGATGTCCGAGATAGGTTCTTTACTCAGAGAATGGTTAGGGTGTGGAATGGACTGCCTGCTGTGATAGTGGAGTCGGACACTTTAGGAACTTTCAAGCGGTTATTGGATAGGCACATGGATCACACCAGAATGACAGGGAGTGGGATAGCTTGATCTTGGTTTCGGAAAATGCTCAGCACAACATCGAGGGCCGAAGGGCCTGTTCTGTTCTATGTTGTCATGTGGGTAATGACAAGCAGGGTTTGAACAGGAAGGAACAGAGAGCCCAAGTGTATCAGAAAATAAAGTCCATGCAATGAATAGTAATTAACAAAATATAATTAAAGATTCTTTATCTCAAGATGCAAAACATCCACAATAGGATCATGAACTGGTGGCACAAATAGAGACAAATGGTTTAGATCAGTGATGTGGGCAACCTAGGCTCGTGAGTGGGCCTCCTTCAATTCAGTGGGCCACAGGACTTATATCAGGCTTGTTGACTAACCATGACCACATGAATAAGATTAAATACATGCTGAATATTTCATAATACGTTATAGAAAATGATGAATCATATATATATATCAAAATAGAAATATCATCAACTTCAAAGGGTAAAACGAAAATAAATATTTTCACTTTGGATGTGGAGGGAGCACACGGCTCTCAAAGTCAATCTTGTGTGCAATCAGCATGTACCTCACTTCATTTGTCCTTGCTTTACGTGCAAATCACTTCAGTTATACTGGTAGGAAAAAAACTACGCGGAAGGAAATCAGCGGAATGTGACAACCCGGCACCCGGACAACGGTCAACAAAATGTCTTGTGGGCCACACTCAGAACTTAGATTCTCCGCATGTGGACCCCAGGTTTACAGCTAAACACCGAATTGCAGAAACATTGTCACAAGGTGACCAAAGTTGGGAAATAAATATTCCAGGGTAAACAGCTGTCTTTTGAAAAGGCAGGCAGAATGGAAAAGTAAAAGGGGCAGCCTGATGGTAAATGATGACATAAGGACATTGGTGATCAGGAAGCAGAATCATTATGGATGGAAATTAGGAATATCAAGTGTCAGAAAAACATTGGTGGGAGTAGATTATAGGCCACCTAACAGTAGTTATACTGCTGGGCAGAGCATTTACGAAGAAGTTATTGCCGTCTGTAATGAAGGCAATAACTTAATCTTCACATAGACTAAACCAATCAAATTAGTAAGGATGGTGTAGAAGATGAGTATGTAGAATTTTTTTGAGAGCGGTTTCAAGAGAAATATGTTGCAGAATCAACTGAAGATAAAACTATTTTCAATCTTGTATTGTGTATTAGTAATCTCATAGTAAAAGACCCACTGGAAAATAATGGTCATAATACAACTGAAGATCATATTAAGTTTGAAAGCGACCTACTCCAGTCCCAAATAAGAATCTTAAATTTGAACAAGGCCAATTACTTAGGTGTGAGGAGAGAGCTGGCCAAAGGTAAATAGACTAAAAGATATGGCAGCAAACCAACAATGGGAAGATTGAAACACCAGTTCAAAATGTTTAACAAAAGTTCAGAAGGAAAGGTTCATCCATATCTTTCGAAGGAGGTCAAGGATAGCATTAGATGGAAACTTTCTCATAAAGCCAGTGGTTACTATCTGGAATGAGCTGCCTGAGTGTGTGGTGCAGGGACGTTCAATCAAGGCATTCGAGAGGAAATTGGCTTAATACCTGAAAAGGAATGTGCAGGGTTACAAGGAAAAGGTGGGGGAAAGGCACCAAGTGCAATGCTCATTTGGCAAGCCAGCATCGACACAATGGGTTGAATGATCTTGTTCTGTAACAATGTTGTGATTTTGAGATACAAAGAGGCTTAAAACATTGCAAAGAGGCTTAAAACGTAGTAAGTATGTGTATTGGAAATAAAGATAATTAATATAAGAGAAAAAGTAAGAGAGAAACTGGAGGGAATAAAATTTGACAAATCCCTAGGATCGGACAGGCTGGGTTAGAAAAGGGATAGTGGATGTACGGTTTATGATTTCCCAAATATTTCAAAATTGCAAAACAATCCTCGCGATTGGAAGTTAGCAAATGCAATGCTGCGATTCACGAAAGCAGGCCGTGAAACCAGATAAGAGTCATTGGTCCTGAAGTCAGTCCTAACAATACACTTCGAAAAAACTATGACAATGAAAGGAAAATTATGTTTGACAAATTTCTTTACAGTTTTTGGGATGTGACTAGTAGGGTAGATAAAAGGAAACCAGTAGATGTAGTATAATTGGATTCCCAAAAGACATTCGATAAAGTGCCACATAATAGGTTATTAGGTAAGATAAGGGCTCATGGAGTTGGGGGGCAATATTAGCAAGGATAGAGGATTGGTTATTGGATTGGAAGCAAAGAGTAGAGATAAATCAGGCATTGTCATGTTGGCACATTGCAAGCAGTGAAAGACCACAAGGATCAGGGCGGAGGCCTCAGCTATTTACAATCTATATTACTGACTTAGATAAAGAAACACAGGCTATCAATGACCTAGATAAAGAAACAGAGAATAATGTGTCTACGTTTGCTGACCATACACAAACTTGGGTGAGAATGCAAGCTGTGAGGAGGACATAAAGGCTGTAAAGCGATACGGACAGTTGAGTGAAAGAGCAACAAGGTGGCAGATGCAGTATAATGTGCTGAAGCATGAGGGTATTCACTTTAGTAGTAGGAATGAAATAGCAGAATTTGTTTTAAGGTGTGAAACTTGTAGACATTGATGTTCAGAGGGATTTGGGCGGACTTGTACAAGGAACACAAGTTAGCATAAGCAACTAGGAATTTGGTGCAGTGAGGTAATTCGGTGAAGAGTGGGAGAAGGTGCTTTTTCCCAACTGTTTTGTTCTCTCTCTTTCTTCGGGCCTAATTTCGGGAACCGTTCGGAGGAGGAGGAGCAGTCTCTGTGAGTATAAAAACCTAACGGTAACTTTCTGTTTTCCAGTTTTTTCCTCCAAAAGTGACGTCAGAGGGAAGCTGTGATCTGATTGGTTGATAGCAAATCTGCCCCAAATTTAAAAAAAACACAGCTAAACTCGTAAACTTAAATTAAACTAATTAATTAATTAGTGATGGCTGGTCAGGTGATGTGCTTGAGCTGCTTGATGTGGGAGCTGGCAGATCCCATTGCGAGCTGCAGCGACCACATCTGCAGTAAGTGTTGGCTGCTCGAAGAGCTCCGGCTCAGAGTTGATGAGCTGGAGTCTGAGCTTCAAACACTGAGGCACATCTGGGAGGGGAGACTTACCTGGACACTGTGTTTCAGGAGGCAGTCACACCTGTCAGAGTAAGTAGTTTAAATCCTGCCAGTGGCCAGGGACAGCAGGGTGTGACTGCAGGTCAGGCAGGTAAAGGGAACCAGCAGTCAGGAACTCAGGAGCCTCAGCCCTTGACCCTGTCCAACAGGTATGAGGCACTTGCTCCCTGTGTGGATGGCGAACAGGGCTGCAGGAAGGATGAGTCAGCTGACCAAGGCTTCATGGTTCAGCAGGCCATTCAAGGGGAGGGAGTAAATAGGCAAGTTGTAGTTGTAGGGGATTCTATTATCAGGGGGATAGATAGTATCCTTTGTGAGCAGGATAAAGAGTCCCGCGTGGTATGTTGCCTGCCCGGTGCTAGGGTGCGGGACATCTCTGACCGGCTTGAAAGGATACTGGAGAGGGAAGGGGAGGATCCAGTTGTTGTGGTCCATGTCGGTACCAACAACATAGGCAAGTCTAGAAAAGAGGACCTGTTTAGAGATTATAAAGAGCTAGGATTCAAATTAAAAAACAGGTCCTCAAGCGTCATAATCTCCGAATTACTGCCCGAGCCACGTGCAAATTGGCATAGGGAGGCAAGAATAAGGGAAGTTAACACGTGGCTGAAAGAGTGGTGTGGGAAAGAGGGGTTCCTTTTCATAGGACACTGGCATCAGTTTTGGGACTAGGGGGACCTATACCGTTGGGATGGTCACCACCTGAACCGAGCTGGGACCAGTGTTCTGGCGAAGAGAGTAAATAGGGTGGTCAATAGGACTTTAAACTAGAGATTTGGGGGGGGGGGGGGGGGGGGGGGGGAGGGAAAGTCAGGGAACCAAGAGGTGAAGTAATCAGTGGGAAGCGTAGCCGCTTAGGAATACAAAAAAGCACGAAAAGACAGAATTCAAGAGAGGTTACGATAGTCTCCATCCCACAAAATCTGACAGAGTATATGGAAAAGCTCAGTAAACCAAGGTCCACCACACTAAGAAAACAAAAAGGGACGGTCAATAGAGAATTAAAGGTGCTGTATTTAAATGCGTGCAGTGTACGGAACAAGGTAGATGAGCTTGTGGCCCAGATTGTGACTGGCAGCTATGATGTGGTAGGCATCACAGAGACGTGGTTGCAGGGGGTTCAGGACTGGCATTTAAACATCCAGGGATTCACAACCTATCGAAAAGTGGTGGGCAGAGGGGGCGGGGTTGCCTTGTTAATTAGGAACGAAATTAAATCAATAGTACTAAATGACATAGGGTCAGATGATGTGGAGTCTGTGTGGGTAGAGTTGAGGAACCACAAAGGCAAAAAAACCATAATGGGAGTTATGTACAGGCCGCCTAACAGTGGTCAGGACCAGGGGCACAAAATACACCACAAAATAGAAAGTGCATATCAGAAAGGCAAGGTCACAGTGATCATGGGGGACTTCAATATGCAGGTGGACTGGGTAAATAATGCTGCCAGTGGACCCAAGGAAAGGGAATTCTTGAATGTTTACAGGAGGGCTTTTTGGAACAGCTTGTGATGGAGCCCACGAGGGAACAGGCCATTCTGGACTTAGTGTTATGTAATGAGCCAGACTTGATTAAAGATCTTAAAGTAAGGGAACACTTAGGAGGCAGTGATCATAATATGGTAGAATTCAATCTCCAATTTGAAAGAAAGAAGGTAGAATCAGATGTAAAGTTGTTACAGTTAAATAAAGGTAACTACAGGGGCATGAGGGAGGAACTGACGGAAATCGACTGGGAGCAGAGCCTAGTGGGAAAGACAGTAGAACAGCAATGGCAGGAGTTTCTGGGAGTAATTGAGGACACAGTACAGAGGTTCATCCCAAAGAAAAGAAAGGTTATCAGAAGGGGGATTAGGCAGCCATGGCTGACAAAGGAAGTTAGGGAATCCATCAAAGCAAAAGAGAAAGCCTATAATGTGGCAAAGAAGTAGTCAGAAGATTGGGAAGGCTACAAAAACAAACTGAGGATAACAAAGAGAGAAATAAGGAAAGAGAGGATCAAATATGAAGGTAGGCTAGCCAGTAACATTAGGAATGATAGTAAAAGTTTCTTTAAATACATTAAAAACAAACGGGAGGCAAAAGTAGACATTGGGCCGCTCCAAAATGACGCTGGTAATCTAGTGATGGGAGACAAGGAAATAGCTGAGGAACTAAATAAGTACTTTGCGTCAGTCTTCACAGTAGAAGACATGAGTAATATCCCAACAATTCAGGAGAGTCAGGGGGCAGAGTTGAATATGGTAGCCATCACAAAGGGGAAAGTGCTAGAGAAACTATGAGATCTGAACATTGATAAATCTCCGGGCCCAGATGGGCTACATCCTAGAGTTCTAAAGGAGATAGCTGAAGAAATAGTGGAGGCGTTAGTTATGATCTTTCAAAAGTCACTGGAGTCAGGGAAAGTCCCAGAGGATTGGAAAATCATTGTTGTAACCCCCCTGTTCAAGAAGGGAACAAGGAAAAAGATGGAAAATTATAGGCCAATTAGCCTAACCTCGGTTGTTGGCAAGATTCTAGAATCCATTGTTAAGGATGAGATTTCTAAATTCTTGGAAGTGCAGGGTCAGATTAGGACAAGTCAGCATGGATTTAGTAAAGGGAGGTCGTGCCTGACAAACCTGTTAGAGTTCTTTGAAGAGATAACAAATAGGTTAGACCAAGGAGAGCCAATGGATATTATCTATCTTGACTTCCAAAAGGCCTTTGATAAGGTGCCTCACGGGAGACTGCTGAGTAAAATAAGGGCCCATGGTATTCAAGGCAAGGTCCTAACATGGATTGACGATTGGCTGTCAGGCAGAAG
The DNA here is from genome assembly GCF_047496885.1 of Scyliorhinus torazame. NCBI lineage: Eukaryota > Metazoa > Chordata > Chondrichthyes > Carcharhiniformes > Scyliorhinidae > Scyliorhinus > Scyliorhinus torazame. The sequence continues at coordinate 85,702,209 of NC_092719.1, forward strand.
GCAGAGAGTTGGGATAAAAGGTTCTTTTTCGGAATGGCAACCGGTGACGAGTGGTGTCCCGCAGGGTTCAGTGTTGGGGCCACAGCTGTTCTCTTTATATATTAACGATCTAGATGACGGGACTGGGGGCATTCTGGCTAAGTTTGCCGATGATACAAAGATAGGTGGAGGGGCAGGAAGTATGGAGGAGGTGGGGAGGCTGCAGAAAGATTTTGACAGTTTAGGAGAGTGGTCCACGAAATGGCTGATGAAATTCAACGTGGGCAAGTGCGAGGTCTTGCACTTTGGAAAAAATAGAGGCATGGACTATTTTCTAAACGGTGACAAAATTCATAATGCTGAAGTGCAAAGGGACTTGGGAGTCCTAGTCCAGGATTTGCAGGTTGAGTCCGCAAATAAGAAAGCATCTGCATTGTTGTCATTTATCTCAAGAGGCTTGGAATATAAAAGCAGGGATGTACTTCTGAAGCTTTATAAAGCATTAGTTAGGCCCCATTTAGAATACTGTGTGCAATTTTGGGCCACACACCTCAGGAAGCACATACTGGCACTGGAGCGGGTCCAGCGGAGATTCACACGGATGATTCCAGGAATGGTAGGCCTAACATACGATGAACGTCTGAGGATCCTGGGATTATATTCATTGGAGTTTAGGAGGTTGAGGGGAGATCTAATAGAAACTTACAAGATAATGAATGGCTTAGATAGGGTGGACGTAGGAAAGTTGTTTCCATTAGCAGGGGAGACTAGGACCCGGGGGCACAGCCTTAGAATAAAAGGGAGTCACTTTAGAACAGAGATGAGGAGAAATTTCTTCAGCCAGAGAGTGGTGGGTCTGTGTAATTCATTGCCACAGAGGGCGGTGGAGGCCGGGACTTTGAGTGTCTTTAAGACAGAAGTTGATAAATTCTTGATTTCTCGAGGAATTAAGGGCTATGGAGAGAGAGCGGGTAAATGGAGTTGAAATCAGCCGTGATTGAATGGTGGCGTGGACTCGATGGGCCGAATGGCCTTACTGCCGCTCCTATGTCTTATGGTCTTAAGGCAAATGGGATATTATTTTTATTGCTAAGCAATTGTAGATCAAGAATAAAGAATTCTTGTTACAACCGTATTGGATTTGGCACAACCACACCTGGAATACTATGTGCAGTTTGGTCTCCATATCTAAGCAAGGATCTAGCATTGGAAGCAGCAGCAACAAGGTTCATGGGGTTGGTCTCTGGGATGAGAGGGCTCACCTACGATGAGAGGCTGAGTAAATTGGGCCTTTCTCCAGAATTTAGAAGGATGTGAAGTGGGCTTATTGAAACAAACAGAATTCTAAAAGGGCTCAACAAGGTAGATACTGAGTGGTTGTTTTACACTGGCTGGGAATCTGGAACACAGGGGCACAGTTTCAAGTTAAGGTGTCAATTGTTCAGGCCTGAGATGGGGGAGATGTTGTCACTCAACCGGTGAATCATTAGAATTCTCTACTCCAGGGCAGCACGGTGGCGCAGTGGTTAGCTCTGCTGCCTCACGGCACCGAGGTCCCAGGTTTGATCCCGGCTCTGGGTCACTGTCCGTGTGGAGTTTGCACATTCTCCCCGTGTTCGCGTGGGTCTCACCCCCACAACCGAAGTATGTGCAGGGTAGGTGAATTGGCCACGTTAAATTGCTCCTTAATTGGAAAAAAAGTGAATTGGGTACTCTAAATTTATTTTTAAAAGAATTCTCTACTCCCAGAGGGTAGCTGGTTTTCCAACATTGAATACATATCGGGCTGAGGAAAACAGATTTTTGCTCTCAAGGATGCAGGTAGGAGGTGGAAAATTGCAGTTGAATGAGGCTGTGATTGTACTGGATAGCAGATCAGGCTGCATAGTCGATTTCTGCTCTTATTTTTATATTCTTATATGTGAAGAAAAATGATTTGTCTATTCTTTCCATATATGCCTACTGATTGGTAAGTTTTCAGAATTTTCTGCTTGTGTTTCAGATTTCTGAATTGATGCTGGATCACTCATGTAGCCACCTGGGTTGGCCACTTCCGACTTAAAGTAAGATTCAAATCAAAACACATTTATTATCCACAGTAAATCACTACTCATGCATAAACTCTACTTTCTAGACTATTCCTGTCACTAAAAGGCCTATACTTAGCTTCGGACTGGCCCACCAGGTATGGGGAACAAATGGCCTTTTGTTCAAGTCCTGAGTCTGCTGGATTCAAAAGTTGGTTTGGACTGGTAGCTAGGAGTGCCTATCTCGTAGCGAGTGTTCCGACCGCAAAGGCTGAAGGGAAATTCAGCCAACACAGGCAAAGAGTAGCAAATACAGAAATCATGTGTATTGAAACCTATAAAAAAACCAGACAGCACTGAAACCAGCAGCCATCTGCATAGTAATGAGCAATTCCAAGGCACAATTGCAACAGTTAAGGTGAATAAAGCCAAGCCAGACTCCTCGGCGCCAGCAGGAGTCAAGACAAAGGAAGGCCAACGGACATTTAGGGACCGCCCAGCGATCAGGGAATAACTCCAGTATTGGAGAAATCGATCCAAATGATCGGAATGCAGTCCAATCATTTGGAACCAGGTACGGGGGTCCGCCCCAAAGGGCGGGAAGCCCCTGGGGACTATAAAGTAAAGCCCCCAAGTTCAAATCGTCCTTCTTGGGCAGGGTCACTCAGCAACGCGAAGCAACCCCGGAGAGTGAACTGTCCGGCGGCCACGCCAACCAAGTAAGTCTCAAGTCAACACTCGCTACGAGATAGGCACTCCTAGCTACCAGTCCAAACCAACTTTTGAATCCAGCAGACTCAGGACTTGAACAAAAGGCCATTTGTTCCCCATACCTGGTGGGCTAGTCCGAAGCTAAGTATAGGCCTTTTAGTGACAGGAATAGTCTAGAAAGTAGAGTTTATGCATGAGTAGTGATTTACTGTGTATAATAAATGTGTTTTGATTTGAATCTTACTAATTGGTGTGTTGAGTTATTGATCATTACTTGAACTTGAACCTCATGGCGGTATCATAAAGATACCTGGCGACTCTAGAGCAAATGTTAAACAAACAGAGCAAATTACGAATTAAGAGCCAACCAAAAGTTAGCAACACTCACTTCCAATGTGCGATTTTTGCAGTAATGATGAGAAATTTGTGTCATAGCAGAAACCGACAGAAAACGGATGTTGAAAAAAAATGCACGTTAAATGTCAGTTCAAGTGTCACTGGAAATTGGGCCTCAAGCCTCCTCTGCATTAAGCTGGTTAGATGTGGACTCCAGTCTGTCCTTTTAAGAGTCCCCTGCAAGGGCGGCATGTGGCGCAGTGTATAGCACTGGGACTGCGGCGCTGAGGACCCGGGTTCAAATCCCGGCCCTGGGTCACTGTCCGTGTAGTTTGCACAATCTATTCTCCTCATGTCTGCGTGGGTTTTACCCCCGCAACCCAAAGATGTGCAGGTTAGGTGGATTGGCCACGCTAAATTGCCCCTTAATTGAAGAAAAAAATAATTGGGTGCTCTAAATTTTTTTTTTTTTTTTATAAAAGAGTCCCCTGCAGAGTCAGTTAATGTCAAACGAGGCATTAAGGTACCAAAATAGGACACTGATTAGCATATTCAAGGAATCAAATGGCTGTTTCAGATATACACCCTGGACAGTTGGTAGCTGCTAGATTCAGGAATAATCTATAATTTACTTGGGACTCTTTTGTGTAGGAGACATCATGAATAGAAACATAGAAAATAGGAGCAGGCCATTTGTATCTTCAAGCCTGCGCCGCCATTCAACATGCTCATGGCTAATCCTCCATCTCAATGCCATAGTCCAGCACTCTCCCCTTATCCACCGACACCTTGAGTTTAGAAATGTATCTATTTCTTAAATATTTAAAAATAATTTTGACAGGAACAGTGCGTTACCATTGGTATAGAACATAACCTGTCCCTTCAAGAACGCTATGATGTGGAGATGCCGGTGTTGGACTGGGGTGAGCACAGTAAGAATTCTTACAACACCGGGTTAAAGTCCAACAGGTTTGTTTCAAACACTAGCTTTCGGAACACTGCTCCATTCACCTGAGGAAGAAGCAGTGCTCCAAAAGCTAGTGTTTGAAACAAACCTGTTGGACTTTAACCTGGTGTTGTTAGACTTCTTACTGTTCAAGAACACGGTCATAATATTCTGTTTAATACCTTATTCAGGAAGTTTCGGCAGAAGGACAAGCGATACTGGGACTGATCTTGCTCCTCCTAACCAATTCACTACAGCATCAGTACTGTAATACACATTTTGTGCACACTACTGAGACCAGCAGCATTTCTGATTTTAAATCATTTAAATGATTTAAATGAGTATTAGGCAGGATAAAGGCCTTGGATTCGCTCATTCAAAATAGTAGGTGGGAAGTTTTTGCAGCAGTGTAAAAATGAAATGGAATTCTGCTCTGGCAGCTGCTACTTCTGCAAGGAATAAAACTGCTGCCAATGACACTGTGTGGCTATGTGACTCTAAAAGATTAATAACACTGGTCTGAGCAATGCTCCAAAACCAACATTGCTAGCAGCCCCTTAAAATTCCTTTTATCTCAAAGTACAAGCCAGTAACTCCTAACTCCAGTTCCTATGAGCATTGCTTAACTGCCAAATTCACTCCTTCAAGGAGCTAGAAAATTATGCAGAATGTGTAATGATATAGATTCTGTCAATTCAATTCAATTCTCATTCACCCTTTGCTCAGGGGGGGAACCTGCCTACTTGGTCAAGTGCAAGAAAGACCCAGCATAATGGATTTCTGGCACCCTTTCTTATCCAAAAAGGGAGGAAAGCCTGCTCATTTTCAAATCATTTTTGTTGTTTGTAAATCTATTACAGATCATCATGCATAATCTTGTTGTTATTCCTATATCTTTTACATAAATGCAGTGGGTCACCTGACAATTATTGACAGCAGAGAATTTAGCTGCTTTTCTCTTCCTTTTTGCAGGGATGCAGGGGGTAATTCTAGATCACGGAATAACTACCACTGTGCCCAAGAATGGTCACTCCAGCAAAGAGAGGAAAAATCAAACCATATGGTGTATTTGTTTTTTCTTTTATCTATCCTTTCAACAAGTTAGGTGATGCTATATGAAAAGTTGAAGTCAGAATCTTTGCCAGGCTTTTATTCCACAGATTTTATTGGGCATTATCAAGTGATGTGTGATTCCCTCAAAAAAACAAACAGTGACGTATTTAGAGGAGTTGAACTAAATGGAATGAGCAATTGTACAACTGTTTTTTGGAATCACTGGAAGAGAGAATAGGATTGACAGGAGAGGAGAAACAGTGATCAAATAATCAAACAATTCATGGCTGCTGTTAAAAAAAATAATACTCACTAGGGAAGCTCTGCGGGATCTTCTACTCATCGGCTGATCAAAAGGTGGACTGTTCATCTGCAGTTTTTCCAAATACCCATCAGGTAATCTAATGTCTGCAGGTAACGATAGCCGTTTATTGACATCCTGAAAATAGGAAAATAAAATAGATCATTAGTCTAAAATTCCATCAAGCATCCAATGTCCAATGCCACGGGACTCTATTCCTGGTTTGGTTTCTCTCAATCAGATTTACCGTAGCAGCTTATCAATTATTTCTCCTCATACCCACTCCTGTTATCTCGAGGGATCAATTTTTAGCCCTTCCCCAGTTAAATGCTGACCTGTAGCAAAATAACCTGTAGGCGTGGCAATTTGATAATAGGTCAGAAATTCCAGAATTTTTGTCCAGCAATGATGAAGGAATCACAATATATTTCCAAAGACAGGATGATGTGTGACATGGGAGTGAAATGTATGTGGTGATGCTTCCATGTGCCTGATGCCTTGGTGAGTTGCTGCAGTGTATCTTTATAATAATAATAATAATCTTTATTAGTGTCACAAATAGGCTTAGATAATATTACTATGATGTTACTGCGAAAATCCCCCAGTTGCCACACTATGGCACCTGTTTGGGTTCATGGAGGGAGAATTCAGAATGTGCAATTCACCTAACAAACACGTCTTTTGGGAATTGTGGGAGGAAACCCGAGCACCCGGAGGAAACCCACGCAGACTAGGGGAGAATGTGCAGACTCCGCACAGACAATCACCCAAGCTGGGAATCGAACACAGGCCCCTGGTGCTGTGAAACAACAGTGCTAACCACTGTGCCACCCAAACAGACTGTACACAGTGCTTCCACAGTGCATTGATCTGGAGGGGGTGCCAATCAAGAATGCTGCTCTGTCTGGATGGCATTGAGCTTCCGGAGCTTTGTTGGAGCAGTATCATCCAGGCAAGGAGAGTGCATTCCATCACATCCTTGGCTGGTGCTGTGCAAATGGTGACAAAGCTTTGGGGAATCAGGATGAGAGTTACTCACTAAAAAACACCTGGGGCGGAATTCTCGCCACCCGGCGGGGCGGGGGGTCCCGGCGTGATGGAGTGGCGGGAACCACTCCGGCGTCGGGCCGCCCCAAATGTTGCGGAAGTGTCTGCAACTTTAGGGGCCAAACCCTCACCTTGAGGGGCTCGGCCCGCGCCGGAGCGGTTTCCGCTCCACCGGCTGGCGGGAAAGGCCTTTGGCGCCACGCCAGCCGGGGCCGAAAGGTCTTCGCTGGGCGACGTGAGTCGGCGCATGCGTGGGTGCGTCAGCGGCTGATGTCATCCCGTGCATGCACAGGGGAGGGGGTCTTTTCTGCCTCCGCCATAGTGAAGACCATGGCGAAGGCGGAAGAAAAAGTGTGCCCCCATGGCACAGGCCCGCCCGCGGATTGGTGGGCCCCGATTGCGAGCCAGGCCACCGTGGGGGCACCCCCCGGCCCCACGCCCCCCCCCTCAGGAACCCGGAGCCCGCCCGTGCCGCCTTGTCCCGCCGTTCAAAACGTGGTTTAATCCACGCTGGCGGGACAGGCATTCCAGCAGCGGGACTTCGGCCCATCGCGGGCCGGAGAACTGGCAGGGGTGGACTGGCGAGGCGCGATTCCCGCCCCTGCCGACTGGCGTGGCGTGATTCCCGCCCCCGCCGAATCTCTGGTGGCGGAGACTTCGGGACACAGCGGGGGATTCACGCCAGCCCCCGGCGATTCTCCGACCTGGCCGGGGGGGGGGGGGGGGGTCGGAGAATCCCGCCCTAAGTCTCTATTTTATTGATTCATTTTGTTATGGGCCAGGGTTTAGAAACTCAAAGTGTACTATGGAGTTCACCTGACCTACAACCTTGATGTTGAATTTGGCTAGGATGAGCACAAGATCCTTCTCTTCAGGTATGACCCATCAGTTTTACCAGACACTTTAATCAAAACAAGCTTTATTCTAAGAACTTAGTTAACATTTACATAAACACACAGCAAGAATTTTTATAAATTACAAACATAAATAAACCACCCAGCTACAGTAATCTATGTATAACACAATGAATTCCACCTTAACTGTTACAATTCAAAATCAAAATCCACTTAACCCAAAACCCCTTTTTTCAAAGGCATGGCCCAGCACATTCTATTCTCACTTGACTAAGGCTGGTCTTGGTCCCTGTGATTCTGATCCTGTTTTCAACCAGCAGATTCAAATTCTTTCCGGAAAGCAATTTTATCTCCAAAGGCACCACTAAGGTGACTTTTAGTGGAACAGATATTTAAAATGAAAATAGATAAACAGGCCAAAACACTTATTTCTCCTCGTCTGTAGTCCACAGCAGTCAAAAACTGACAGCGAAACCAAAAACCTCACACAGCCACATCCTAGCTCCAAACACACAATTACATCACTGAAGCCATGTGATAAGACAAAAACCTTTCTTAAAGGGACACTCACATGACACCCACCCCCCATGAAAATAAAATAAACCATCAACTTTAAAGATGGTTTCATTTTTCACCTTTTCACTTGCCCATCACTAACAGTTGACAATAAACATACATATATTCTAAATCACAAAAACAGGCAAACATTTACAATAATACAGTCCATTTTAGTTTGTTTTCCACCATCGAACCTCTCCATCACATTCGTGACAAAGCATTGGCTATCACGTTTTCTCATCCTGCCACATGTATAAGTTTTAAATTAAATGGCTATAATAATAAACTCCATCGAAACAGTCTGCCATTTTTATTCTTGAATTTCTCCAAAAACGTCAAGGGATTATGATCAAATTGTTTCAGACGAATTGCTGGTAACATGAAGGTTAAAATGTTGCAAAGCCAGCACCAAGCTCAAAATCTCCTTTTCAATTGTTGAATACTTCCTCTGGCGATCGTTTAATTTTTTGGAATAATATCCAACAGGCCTCTCTGTTCCTTCGTTATCTTCTTGCAAGAGCACAGCACCTACGCCCACATCACTCGCATCGATAGCTACCTTGAATGATTTTGCGTAATTTGGGGTAGCCAACACAGGAGCAGTTGTTAACACAGCCTTCAGGCCGTCAAATGCCTGTTGACACTCCGCCGTCCACTGAAACGCTTCTTCAGCAAGTCGCTGTGGAGCAACCACACTGCTAAAGTTCAGCACAAATTTACGGTAAAAAACACTGATGCCAAGAAATTTCCCTTTTTGTCGAGGGTATTGGAAACTCCCCATTAACTTTTGTTTTACATCCCGTGGGACCATTTGTTCATGTCCAATTGTATGGCCAAGGAACGTGATTGGGCTTTTCCAAACTCACTTTTGGCTAGGTTTACCAATAGACCAGCCTCCTAAAGTCGATCATATAACTCCATCAGGTGCTTCAAATGTTCTTTCCATGTCTGACTAAAAATCACCAGATCGTCTATGTACACCGCACAACTGGGTAATTCTGAAATGACTTTGTTAGTTAACCGTTGAAATGTGGCTGGGGCATAATAATGAGGCAAATGGCATAATTTTGAATTTGGTATATACCATTTGGAGGCACAAAAGCTCAACCACTCCCACCTGCGATCCAAATATGTCATTACCCAATATAAACTGTATTCCTGGACAAGATAGTTTCTCTATTACTCCTACTACCACTTCACCACTCTTCACTGGACTCTCCAACCTCATCTTATATAATGGAACATGACTCTTCGCACCCTGAACTCCACATATTACCACCTTTTCTGGCAATATTCCTGCCAAACTACATAACTCCTCATCTCTAACCAAAGATTGACTAGCTCCCGTATCTCTTAAAAATTGTTACTCCTTTACCTGCTCCTCCCGATACACGAGTAAACTTTACCCACACAAGAAAATTCTGAAAAGACATCTGGCACCTTCTTATCAATCACCTCTTGATCAGGCTGTGCACTCTTTTGCACCTCCTTTGCTTCACTTGGGCTTTCCTTCACCACTTTCACAAACCCCACTGTCTTATCCTGTTTTAACACACAAGCCTTCCCAGTGCTTTTCTTCAATCCTCAACATTGTGACTTTACAATGCCTAGTTTATTACAGTAAAAACATCTAAAACTTTTCATTTCTCTTCCACCCTCCTGGATTTCCTTTTTAATCTGAGGTACACTCTCCTTATTATCTCCCATCAGATCCCCTTTACCTTTACCACTTGAGTATTTCTCTTTTCCCCGGTTTCTATCCCTCACAGGCTGAAACTGATGTCGGAAACCAAATTTTGATTTGTGAACTAATTCATAATCATCTGCCATTTCTGCTGCTAATCTCACAGTTTTAACCCTCTGCTCTTCTGCTCTTCCACGAGTTCTAGACAGCTGGTTTGTAATGCAGAACAAGGCCAGCAGCACGGGTTCAATTCCCGTACCAGCTTACCCGAACAGGTGTCGGAATGTGGAGACTAGGGGCTTTTCACAGTAACTTCATACTTGTGACAATAAAAGATTATTATTATTATACATCCCCACTAACAATAAATATTTAGGGGGAGATGGTAGCATTGTGGTAATATCACTGGACTCATAATCCCTAGGCCAACGCTCTGGGCACATGGGTTTAGATCCCGCCATGGTATTTATATTCAATTCAGAAATCTGGTACATAAAGCTAGTCTCGATATTAGTGACCGTGGCAACTATCAGTAATTGCTGTAAAGTGCATCTGGTTCACAAATGCCCTTTAAGCAAAATTGCCAATTTACCTATTCTGACTTACCTTTGACCCATTGCAATATGAAATGGCCCAACAAGTCACTCTGCTGAAGGGAAATTGGGGATATGCAACAAATGCCTGAAATAATAAAGATAAAAAAGACATAGGTAGCCATAGGCTACACAGTGGTTAGCACTGCACCACAGACACCGGTTTCATTCCCACTTCAGGCGACTGTGGAGTTTGTTCTGGAGGGGTTCTATGGTTTTGTGAAGGGGAAGTCGTGTCTCACTAACTTATTTGAGTTTTTTGAGGAGGTGCCAAAGATGATTGATGAGCGGAGGGCGGTGGATGTTGTTGCTATGGACTTCAGTAAAGCCTTTGACAAGGTGCCACATTGCAAACTGGTACAAAAGGAGACGTCACATGGGATCAAAGGTGAGGTGGCAAGATGGATACAGAACTGGCTCGGTCATAGAAGGTGGAGGTTAGCAGTAGAAGGGTGTTTTTCTGAATGGAAGGTTGTGACTAATGGTATTCCACAGTGATCTGTGCTGCGGTCTCTGTTGTTTGTATTACATAAACGATTTGGAGGAAAACGTAGCTGGTCTGATTAGTAAGTTCGCAGATGATACCAAGGTTAGTGGAGTGGCAGATAGTGTTGAGGATTGTCAGAGGATACAGCAGGACACAGATAGGTTGGAGACTTGGGCAGAGAAATGGCAAATGGAGTTTAATTTGGACAAATGTGAGGTCATGCATTTTGGTAGGTCTAACATAGAGGGGAAATATACCGTAAATGGCAAAACTCTTAGGAATATAGAAAGTCAGAGAGATCTGGGCATGCAGGTCCACAGATCTTTGAAAGTGGCAACACAAGTGGACAAGGTAGTCAAGAAAGCATTAGGAATGCTCGCCTTCATTGGATGGGGCATCGAGTATAAAAACTGGCAAGTCATGCTACAGTTGTATAGAACCTTGGTAAGGCCACACTTGGAATATTGCTCACAATTCTGGTCGCCACACTACCATAAGGATGCGGAGGCTTTGGAGAGAGTGCAGAGGAGGTTTACCATGATGCTACCTGGTCTGGAGGGTGTTAGCTATGCGGAGAGGCTGAATAGACTTGGACTGTTTTCATTAGAGCGACAGGGGTTAAGGGGTGACCTGATAATGGTCTGCAAGATTATGAGGGGCATAGATAGAGTGGATGGGCAGGCACTCTCTCCCAGGGTGGAGGGGTCAGTCACCAGGAGGCATAGGTTTAAGGTCCGTGGGGCAAAATCTAGAAGAGATGTGCGAGGCAGGTTTTTACACAGAGGGTGGCGAGCGCCTGGAACGCATTGCCAGAGGAGGTTGTGGAGGCATCTCGACAAATACATGGACTGGATGGGTATTGAGGGATACGGCACTAGGAAATACTGAGGTTTTTTTTTTTGCCATGGGTGGTATCATGACCGGTACAGGCTTGGAGGGCCGAAGGATCTGTTCCTGTGCTGTATTGTTCTTTGTCTTTGTTGTTCTACATCAGGAATTGAATTTTTAAACTCCTCCAAAATTCTCATTTCTCGAAGAGCTTTATATGTTTGGTCTATTTTCAAAGCCCTTATCCACCTATCAAAATTACTCTGTTTGATCCTTTCAAACTCCATGCATGTTTTACCAGGTTCTTTCCTTAAATTTCTAAAACTTTGTCTGTCGGCTTCAGGCACTCGTTCATATACACCTAAGATGGATTTTTTCACCTCCTCGTATATCCCAGATACCTCCTCTGATAGTGATGCAAACACTTCACTAGCTCTATCTACCAATTTTGTTTGAATCAGTAATACCCACATGTCCTGTGGCCATTTCATTTGTTTAGCCACCTTGTCAATAGAAATGCAAAAGACTTCTACATCCTTCTCATCAAACCTTGGCAATGCTTGGGCATATTTAAATAGATCCCCACCAAGCCTTCGACTACGAAGCTCTTGCCTTTCTCACTATTCTCATCACTACTCTCAGACTGTACTTTTCTCTTTACCTCCGCCAATTTTAACTGACGTTCACTTTCCATGGCCAGTTTCCGAAGTTCAAAGTCTCTCTCTTTGTCTTTTTGGTCAGCTAGGGCTATTCTTTCCTTTTCTTTTCTCTCCTTTTCTTGTGCCCGATCTGTAATTCAAACAGCTTTAATTCTTTTTCATGTTCAGGCTGTTTAATTTGTATTTGAATTCTTGCCAGTTCCAATGATTCTGACGGTTTCTCAGGCAAGTTTAAATGCTGAGCTACCACCGCAGCAATTACCCCTTCTTTCCGTACTTTGTCAGACAATGTTAAATGCAATGTTTTTGCCTTGTTTTAGTTTCTGTTTGTAAAGTATTGCGTGTGACCTTCTCCACCCCCAAAAACCTCCGAGCCTCTGAAAGAGCCATTGTCCACAACACACTCCCTATTTAAACTTGAATACAACACTTGAAAAGCAAACACAAATATGCTCACCCCTCACTGTCTTGAAGTTCACTAGGCCAACCCCAATCACGAAAGATAAGACTTTTATCCCACCAGCCCCCATAGAATTTCATAGATTTATCATAGAATTTATAGTGCAGGAGGCCATTCGGCCCATCGAGTCTGCACCGGCTCTTGGAAAGAGCACCCTACCCAAGGTCAACACCTCCACCCTATCCCCATAACCCAGCAACCCCACCCAACACTAAGGGCAATTTTGGACACTAAGGGCAATTTATCATGGCCAATCCACCTAACCTGCACATCTTTGGACTGTGGGAGGAAACCGGAGCACCCGGAGGAAACCCACGCACGCACGGGGAGGATGTGCAGACTCTGCACAGACAGTGACCCAAGCCGGAATCGAACCTGGGACCCTGGAGCTTTGAAGCAATTGTGCTATCCACAATGCTACCGTGCTGCCCCAATTTTGTTACGGGCCAGGGTTTAGAAACGCCAAAGTGTATCATTGAGTTCACCTGTCCTCCAACTTTTATGTTGAATTTGGCTAGGATGAGCACAATAGCCTTCCCGTCAGGTGTGATTCATCAGTCTTCCCAGCCACTTTAATTAAAACAAGCTTTATTCTGAGAACCTAGTTAACATTTATATAAACACACAGCAAGAATAGTTATCAATTACAAACATAAATACGCCACCAGCTACAGTAATCTATGTATAACTCATAATAAATTCCCCCTTAACTGTTCCAATTCAAAATCAAAATGCACTTAACCAAAAAACCCTTTTTTCAAAGGCATGGCTCAGCACACAGTATTCTCACTTGACTAAGACTGGTCTTGGTCCCTGTGATTTTGATCTGGTATTCAACCAGCAGATTCAAATTCCTTCCGGAAAGCCTTCCGGAAAATTATCTCCAAAGCCACCACCAAAGTGATTTTTACTGGAACAGGTATTTAAAATGAAAATAGAGACAGACCAAAACACTTATTTCTCCTGGTCTGTCGTCCACAGCAATCAAAAACTGAAAGCGAAACGAAAAACCTCACACAACCACAGCCCAGCTCCATCCACACAATGACATCCCTGAAGTCATGTGATAAGACAAAAATCTTTCTTAAAGGGACACTCACATGACAATAGGATGAAAGTATCACTGGTGAGGTCAGCATTTAGTGTGAATTCCTAATTGCCATCAAGAAGGTGATGGTGAACTGCCTTTTTGAACTGCTGCATCCCTTGTGGCACGTGTTATTATATTACTTGTGGTGTAGGTATACTCAGTACTGTTTGGGATAGAATTCCAGGATTTTGGCTCAGTGATGGTGAATGAAAGGCAATATATTTCCAAGTCAGGATGATGTGTGGCTTAAATAAAAACTGAAAATGCTGGAACTCAGCAGGTCTGACAGCATCTGTGGAGAGTGTAGGAGTCAACCTTCCGACTTTATGACTCTGTGTATTTATGATTCTTCTGCAAAGCTGAAGATTCATAAAGACTGGAAATGTTCACTGTTGGATTCAGCAATTAGAGAGGGGGGTCTTTTAAAATATTAGCTAAAAAAGATTCCTGAAAATTACTGATAAGTTATAATTATGGTTATAATTATAAACATGGTCCATGGCTGTATCAAGTGTTCCAAGTAATGAACTCCAAGTTCTGACGTTATCTGACATTATCTGATATGAAGGTACATTCAACAAGATTGAAACAGTATCCTAGCGGAGACCAGATGTGACATAGGGAGTTTGAACGTGGGACAGAAGTCATGGGATACTTAATTAACTTAGGATAGTTGATTAATGTCTAATTAACCAATCACTTGTTAAGTGACTGACACTTTCCTGAACGAATCAGGGAAGGGGGGGGGGTCTCAGTTTAGAACTAGAACCAATGAAATTAAGGGGCTGAATCCAGATAAGAATTCCCTTAAAGAATGTGATCTGTCTAAATGATTTAATTGACTCGTCAGAGAATAGACTTTTTCAAAAATGGTTTCTGTTGAAGTCACTTTTATCTCAAAGTTTGTTTCTACTTGTTCAGGAGGCACTTTGAGAGACACAGAGAAAGCATTTTCCAGTTAATTTTGTGTGAATGCATCAAAATGTGTTTTTAAGAAATAAAAACTTTGGTCAATTCATCCAACCGGATGTCTCTCCCTCCACAGATGCCGACAGATCTGTTGGGTTTTTCCAGCTTTTCTGTTTCTATTTCAGATTTCCAGCATCTTCAGTATTTTGCTTCTATTTTGCTGTGTGGCTTGGATGGGAACTTGCAGGTGGTGATGTTCCCATGCACCTGCTGCCTTTACTCTTCCTGTGATAGAGGTAATGAGTTTGGAAGGTGTAGCTGAAGGAGCTTTGGTGAGTTGCTCCAATACATTTTGTCGGTGATACACGCTGCTGCAACAGTGCGTCAATGATGGAAAGAGTGAATGTTTCAGGTAGTGGAATGACTTCTGATCAAACAGACTGCTTTTCCTGGATGGTGTCAAATTTCATCAGTTGAGCCGCTCACAGGTTCTGGGGCTGCAAGAAGCTGGAGAGTTTGGGAGGCGGTTATAGAATGCCTACAGTGCAGAAGGAGGCCAGTCTGCCCATCACGTCTGCACCAGCTCTTGGAAAGAGCACCCCATGCCTCCACTCCATCCCCCGAACCCCACCCAACCCTTTGGACACCAAGGGCAATTTATCATGGCCAATCCACCTAACCTGCAGATCTTTGGACTGTGGGAGGAAACTAAAGCACCTGGAGAAAACCCACGCAGTCACGGAGAGAAAGTGCAAGCTCCACACAGGAAGACCCCCCCCCGAGTTTGGAACTGAACCTGGGTCCCTGGAGCTGTGAGGCAGCAGTGCTAACCACTGTGCCACCGTGCTGCCATGGATAGTGGGGGCTGAGGTCAGGCCGGACCCCATGGTGACAATCTTTGGAGTTTCGCAGGAGCCGGAACTGCTGGAGTGGAAGGGGGCCAGCGTCATGGCCTTCACCTCTGATTGCCCGGCGAAGGATCGTTTTGAATTGGAGGTCGGAGATGCTGCCTGGGGTGGTGGCCTGGATGGGTGACTTGTACAATTTTCTCCGATTGGAGAAGATTAAGTTCGAGTTCGGGGGGGTCAGAAGAGGGTTTTGAGGTGTGGTGGAGGCCGTTCATGACTGTATTTGAGCTGTTCATCGTCGGGGGAGGATTAAAAGCGGAAAAATTGACAGTTTTGATGGATTGTGTATTCCTTTGATATTGTGCATGTTTGGAATAAAATATCTTTTAAAAAAACTTGGGTCTGCAGTTATCCAGGCAAATAGTAAATATTCCAAGACACACCTCACTTGGAGCCTCACAGATGGGAGACAGCACTAGGAAGTCAGGTGGCGAGTTACTCTCTTGTGGTTATATTTATTTAGCTGGCCAGCTCAGCCTTTGGCCAATGGTGACCTCCAGGACATTTTTGGTGGGGGATTCTGCAATGTCCTGCGAATAAGGTGACTGAGCTCCAAAAATGAACCATGGAATAACTACAACCAAGAGAGCTCTACCGATTCCCATGGACTTTAGTTTTTCGAGGGATCCTTGCTTCCACACTTCATCAAATGCGGTCTTGATGTCAATTGCAGTCAGTCACACCTCCCCTCTGGAGTTCAGCTCTTTTGTTCATGTTAGGACCGAGGCAGTAATGAGGTCAGGAACTGAATGGCCCTGGTGAAACACAAACTCAGCGACAGTGAGCAGATTATTGCCTTGTAACTGGCACTTGCTGCTCTGTTGATGATACTTTCTATAATTTTGCTGATGATTAAGACTAGACTCATGCAGTGTAAGGCGTTGAATTTTTCCTGTCTTTTAGGGACAGGGCATACCCGGGCAATTTTCCGCATTGTTCGGTAGTGTTTTGGCTGTCATGTTGGTTCCCTTTCCACCTGCTACAGGTCTAGTCTGACAGCTATGTCCTTAAGGGCTCACTCAGCTTGGTCGGTAGTGGTATTACTGAGCTGTTCTTGGTAATAGACTTTGAAGTTTCCCCCCAGAGGGCTGTAATGATATGTAGACAGACATGGAACGAAAGGGCTAATCACAACACTTAGCTTTAACACTACCACCAGAGGGCATTACTAGATCCACTATATAATTGAGTTCCCAGAAGCTTTAGCCCTCTTTCAGCTCTCTTTCCAAGCAGGAGTTACCAGAGAGCAGCAGTGTAGTAGAGAAGATCTCAGCCCAGACACCACGTGTAGCTTAGATACAGTTTGTAAAGTTATTCATTCTTACTTTATTACTAGAGTTAGTTCAGTGGAGTGTCAAACTAATTTATTAGTTGTATCGTTCCTTAATAAATTCTTTCAGTTTACTTCGAAGACTTTAGTGTTCTTGAACATCATCTACAGTTAGTAACGACATATTACTTAAACCAAGTATTATAACATGCTACCAGGAGTAGCAACATAATATAACAAGGGCATTCTGATTCCCTACCACCTTCAGGGCCTCTTCTAATTCTGTTCAAAATTGAGGATCACAGAGTCACCAGCTGAGCAGTGGGGTGATAATGAACAGGAGGTTTCCTTCCCATGTTGACTTGATGCCATGAGATTTAATGGGACGCAAACTCATGCTGAGGATCCCAGGGCATCTCCCACCCAACTGGACAACTTTACCGCCAACTCTGGTGGGTCTGTCCTGCAGTCTGGAACATCGTCTGTAAGGTATGCTTTGGTTATTATTACTATGTTGCTTGACGAGTCTCCCAACTTTAACACAAACCCCTAGATGTTAGTAAGGAGGACTTTGCAGGGTCAACAGGGCTGGCATGTTGTTATTGATTCCGGTTCCTAGGTCGGTGCCAGTTTGTCTGTCCAGTTTCATTCCTTTTTGACTTTATAAAGCTTTGGTACAACTGAGTGGTTTGCTAGGCCATTTTGGATGCATGGGGTTTGGAGTTAGATCCAGACCAGACCAGACCATGTGGTAGATTTCCAAACCAGTTGAGTCTTTACAAAAAACGTCCATGGTCTCATAATTACCATTACATAAGAACATAAGAACTAGGAGCAGGAGTAGGCCATCTGGCCCCTCGAGCCTGCTCCACCATTCAATGAGATCATGGCTGATCTTTTGTGTACTCAGCTCCACTTTCCGGCCCGAACACCATAACCCTTAATCCCTTTATTCTTCAAAAAACTATCTATCTTTATCTTAAAAACATTTAATGAAGAAGCCTCTACTGCTTCACTGGGCAAGGAATTCCATAGATTCACAACCCTTTGGGTGAAGAAGTTCCTCCAACACTCCGTCCTAAATCTACTTCCCCTTATTTTGAGGCTATGCCCCCTAGTTCTGCTTTCCCCGACCAGTGGAAACAACCTGCCCGCATCTATCCTATCTATTCCCTTCATAATTTTATATGTTTCAAAAAGATCCCCTCGCATCCTTCTAGTTTTTAAATACAGATTTATTAATAATTTGAATTGAAATTCCACCAGCTGCCATGATAGGGATTTGAATCTGTGTCCCCAGAGCATCATTCTGGGACTCGGATTACTAGTCCACGACATTGCCACTATGCCACCACCTCCCGTAAACATTGGACATTTGAAAAGTTCATCAAGATTACATTTCCATCCCATCAGAAAGAAATCACAAATAAATTTGTTGTGTAAGAGAAGTTAGAATAACCATAGTTTCACACTGTGTACTCTTGCTTTTTTACATTAAGAGAATAAAAAGTTCTGATTTCAAACATGTTTCTTGCAAATTAATATCCCCACTCTTATTCTTGATGCCCACATGTGCATATCTTCATTCTGATGTTGTTAAATGCTGGAAAGTTAATTTTTCTTTACGTCAGCAAAATGTCAGTGGCAAATCCAAATAACAAACGTTACAAATTAAAAGAACAATTCAGAGATCAATTTTAAATACATGAATAGGATGGGAATAGAGGGCAACAGACCCCGGAAGTGTAGAAGATTTTAGTTTAGTCGGGCAGCATGGTCGGCGCAGGCTTGGAGGGCCGAAGGGCCTGTTCCTGTGCTGTACTTTTCTTTGTTCTTGTTCAATTTTCTCCGCCCCCAATTTCTCAATTCAAAAACAAAAAAGGGGTTTTAGCCCATTCACT
This sequence comes from Scyliorhinus torazame, assembly GCF_047496885.1. Lineage (NCBI taxonomy): Eukaryota > Metazoa > Chordata > Chondrichthyes > Carcharhiniformes > Scyliorhinidae > Scyliorhinus > Scyliorhinus torazame. The sequence continues at coordinate 85,720,810 of NC_092719.1, forward strand.
ACTGAATCTTGTATCAAAAGGGAAAAATTTTGAATGCCCGAGGGGGGGCTCGAGGAGGCGGAGGGCGCGAGCTAGAGGCTGGCCGAAAAAGGGTGATGGCTAGTCGGCAGGGGTCGGGGGTTGGAAGCCCCCCGACCAGGCTGATTACATGGAACGCCAGAGAGCTGGGCTCATGTGTTTGTGCATTTGAGCGGGCTGAAGGCGGACGTGGCAATGCTACAAGAGACAGACTTAAAGGTTACAGACCAGATAAGATTCCACTCAGGGCTGGACTCAAAGGCCAGGGGGGTAGCGATCTTGATCAACAAACGAGTGGCAATCGAGGCAGGGAGAATTGTGTCAGATAAGGGGGGTCGGTACATAATAGTGAGTGGGAAGCTGGAGGGGATGCGGGTAGTACTCGTCAACATATATGCTCCGAATTGGGACGATGTCGAATTTATGAAGCGGGTTTTAGGTAAGATCCCAGACTTAGAGTCACATAACCTGAACATGGGAGGAGACTTTAACACAGCCATTGATCCGGAATTGGACCGGTCAAAATCCAGGACAGGGAGGAGGCCGGCTGCGGCAAAGGAATTGAAGGGGTTTATGGAACAGATGGGGGGAGTAGACCCATGGAGGTTTGCTCGGCCAAAGGTGACGGGGTTTTCTTTTTTCTCACATGTCCACAAGGTATCGACTTTTTTGTTCTGAGCAGGGCGCTAATAGCGGAGGTTGTGGATACGGAGTACTCAGCAATCACAGTGTCGGATCATGCCCCGCATTGGGTGGATCTATGGATTAATGTGGAGAGAGGGCAATGCCCGCTGTGGAGATTGGATGTGGGGTTGCTAGCGGACGAAGCGATCTGTGGGCGGGTTAACAAGTCCATCCAGAACTACCTGGAAACAAATGATACGGGGGAGGTCTCCGCAGCGATGGTTTGGGAAGCTCTGAAGGCAGTGGTCAGAGGGAAATTAATCTCGATACGGGCCCACAGAGAAAAGGCGGAACGGGCTGAGTGTGATAGGTTAGTGGAGGAGATACTCCAGGTGGACAGGAGGTACTCGGAGGCGCGGACGGGGGGCTACTGAGGGAGCGGCGGAGGTTACAGGCGGGGTTTGGGCCGTTGACCACAGGGAAAGCGGTGGAACAGTTGAGGAAGGCAAGGGGGCGATTTAGGAGTACGGGGAAAAGGGAAGCAGAATGTTAGCGCACCAGCTCAGGAAAAGGGAGGCGGGCAGGGAGACAGGTGAAGCAAAGAGTAGAGGCGGGAATACTGTCTTGGACCCAGTGGGGGTGAATGAGGTGTTTAAGGACTTTGATAGTAAATTATATGAGTCGGAACCCCCGGCTGGGGTGGAGGGGATGAGTCAGTTTTTGGATCAGTTGAGGTTTCCAAGGGTAGATGAGGATCTGGTAGAAGGGCTGGGAGCCCCACTTGAGATTGAGGAAATAATCAAGGGGCTGGAGGACATGCAGTCGGGCAAGACCCTGGAGCCTGACGGCTACCCGGTGGAATTCTACAAGAAGTTTTCAGAGATATTGAGCCCACTGCTGGTGAGGACATTTAAATCAGCAAGAGAGAAGGGAGTCCTCCTCCCAACAATGTCGCAGGCCTCAATTTCATTGATCCTGAAACGGAAGAAGGATCCGGAGCAATGCTGGTCATACAGGCCAATTTCTCTACTGAATGTGGATGCCAAACTGCTGGCTAAGATACTGGCCACAAGGGTAGAGGACTGTGTCCGGGGGGTGAAAGGGGAAGACCAGATGGGATTCGTTAAGGGCAGGCAACTCAAGGCCAATGTTCGAACGCTTTTGAATGTTATTATGATGCCCTCAGAAGGAGGGGAGGTGGAGGTGGTGGTAGCGATGGATGCGGAGAAGGCTTTTTAATTGGTGAAATGGAATTACCTTTGGGAGGCGCTGGGATGGTTTGGGTTTGGTGAGGGCTTTATTGACTGGGTGCCGTTGCTCTATCAGGCACCAGTAGCGAGTGTGCGAACGAACCGGCTGAGGTCGGGGTACTTTAAACTATACCGAGGGACGAGGCAAGGGTGTCCCCTCTCCCCGTTACGGTTTGCTCTGGCCATATAGCCATTGGCCATGGCGTTAAGAGCCTCTAGGAACTGGAGAGGGCTGGTTCGGGGGGTGAAGCACCGGGTCTCGCTTTACGCAGATGACTGCTCTTGTATATTTCAGACCCGTTGGAGGGGATGGGGGAAGTAATGTGAATCCTGTGAGAATTTGGCAATTTTTCGGGGTATAAATTGAACATGGGTTCGCAAGAGGACAGGAGAAGAGACTGGGAGAGCTGCCACTTAGAATGGTAGGGAAGAGCTTTCGGTATCTGGGAATCCATGTGGCCCGGAAATGGGAGGCACTGCACAAGTTAAACCGATCCCGGCTGGTAGAACAAATGAAAGGGGACTTTAAGAGATGGGACATGCTCCCGCTAACACTGGCGGGGAAACTACAGACCGTGAAAGTGACAGTCCTCCCCAGATTTTTGTTTGTCTTTCAGTGCCTCGCCATCTTCATCCCAAAGGCCTTTTTCAAGCGGATGAATAAGGTTATTTTGGGCTTTGTGTGGGTGGGTAAAACTCCGTGAGTGAAGAAAGTGTTACTGGAGCGCAGTCGGGGGTAGGGTGGGTTGGTGCTACCGAACTTCTGCAATTTCTACTAGGCGGCTAATATAGCCATGATTAGGAAGTGGGTAGTGGGGGAGGGGTCGGTGGAGGAGAGGATGGAGGCGGCGTGATGCAAAGACACCAGTTCTCGCTGGCCCGATACGCCACAAGTCCGGTGGTGGTGGCGACTCTGAGAATCTGGGGGCAATGGAGGAGATATAAGAGAGAGTGGAGGGAGCATCGGTTTGGACCCCGATTTATAATAATCATCAGTTCGTACTGGGTAGGCTGGATGGTGGGTTCTGGAGATAGCAAAGGGCAGGAATTAGAAGGATGGGGAATCTATTTATAGACGGGAGCTTCCCCAGTTTGAAAGCCTTGGAGGATAAATTTGAATTGCCAGCAGGGAACGGGTTAACGTATTTGCAGGTACGAGGCTTCCTGAGAAAACAGGTTCCAGCGTTCCCGCTGCTGCTGCCACGGGAGATACAGGATAGAATAGTCTCCAGTACCTGTGTGGGGGAGGGGAAGGTTTCAGAAATTTACCAGGAGCTTGCGGAGGTGGAGGGGCTTAAGGGCAAGTGGGAGGACGAACTAGGAGGAGAGATAGAGGCGGGTCTCTGGGTGGATGCCCTAAGCAGGGTTAATACCTCCTCATCATGTGCCAGGCTTAGCCTGATACAATTTAAGGTAGTCAACTGGCACACATGACAGTGGCTAGGATAAGCAAGTTTTTTGGGGTAGAGGATAGGTGTGAGGTGCGCGGGAAGCCCAGCAAATCATGTCCACATAGAACATAGAACATAACAGCGCAGTACAGGCCCTTCGGCCCGTGATGTTGCGCCGACCTGTAAAACCACTCTAAAGCCCATCTACACTATTCCCTTATTATCCATATGTCTATCCAATGTCCTTAGTGTTGGCGAGTCCACTACTGTTGCAGGCAGGGCATTCCACGCGCTTACTACTCCGAGTAAAGAACCAACCTCTGACATCCGTCCTATATCTATCTCCCCTCAATTTAAAGCTATGTCCCCTCGTGCTAGACATCACCATCCGAGGAAAAAGGCTCTCACTGTCCACCCTATCCAATCCTCTGATCATCTTGTATGCCTCAATTAAGTTACCTCTTAACCTTCTTCTCTCTAACAAAAACAGCCTCAAGTCCCTCAGCCTTTCCTCATAAGATTTTCCCTCCATACCAGGCAACATTCTGGTAAATCTCCTCTGCACCCTTTCCAATGCTTCCATATCCTTCCTATAATGTTTTGGGCATGCTCGAAGCTTAGAGGGTTTTGCTAAGGCAATGTCCACGGTGCTAAAAACACGGGTCATGCCGAGTCCGGAGGTAGCGATGTGGAGTGTCGGAAGAGCCGGGGGTTCAGGGGGTGAAAGAGGCTGACGTCTTGGCCTTTGCCTCCCTGGTAGCCCGGAGACAGATCTTGTTAATGTGGAGGGACTCGAAGCTCCCGAGTGTAGAGACCTGGGTTAGTGATATGGCTGGGTTTCTCAGTCTCGAGAAGATATAGTTCGCCGAAAGAGGATCAATGGTTGGGTTGACCCGGAGGTGACAGCCGTTTGTCGACTTTCTCGGGGAAAATTAAAATGTCAGCAGATGCAGTATTCCAAGGGGAGGGAGGGGAGATTGTTATTTTATGGTTGGGGTGTGTTAAGATTGGGATGGGAGGGGGGAAATGTTTATTATATCATGTTGATGTCATTGTTAATGTTATTTTTATTAAAATTTTCAAATACCTTAATAAAAATATTTATTAAAAAAAAGGGAAAGATCTTGCTTGACCAGCTTTCTGTTTGAGGAAGTAACCAACGAGCAGACTGTGCTATGTTTCATGATGTGGTGCCCCTCAACTCCCATATGGTTTTTGAAAAAGTTCAATCAGAAGGGATGCCATTAATCGAACCACTGGGATTCATGGCAATTGCAATAAATCAAAATCTTAATAACAATAATAATAATAATCTTTATTAGTGTCACAAGTAGGCTTACATTAACACTGCAATGAAGTTACTGTGAAAATTCCCTAGTTGCACACTCTGGTGCCTGTTTGGATCCACTGAGGGAAAATTCAGAATGCCCAATTCAAGCACGTCTTCTGGGACTTGTGGGAGGAAGATGATGCACCCGGAAACCCACGCAGACTCCACACAGACAGTGACCCAAGCCGGGAACCGAACCCGGGTTCCTGGTGCTGTGAAGCAACAGTGCTAACCACTGTCCTACCGTGCCACCCCTACATAGCTGACAGTGGGTAACAACGAGTATTTCTTCGAGGAATTATGTCAGTCTTTTTTTTTGGGGGGGGGGGGAAAGAGAAGGAGGCATGGTAGTAAGGGCAAGGTCTGTGTTACATGCTGTGGCTCAGTGCTGGGACCATCTGATTTTTAATTAACAAGGAGATATGAAATTAAAGGGACAGCACAGAAATTGTGGGCAGATGAATTAAATGCACACATACAGAGTGCTCCAGTTAAGAAGGTAAAATAGACAATATAATAAATGAAGGGTAGGGAAAGAGCTAAACATAAACAAAGAGTTATGAATCTTAGAAGACTCAATATTAAACAAATGTGAGCAGGAATCAAAGCTAATAGGATATTAAACTGCAAAGCTAAAACAATAGATAAGTCAGGGGAAATAATAATCAAACTGTACAATGCATGACCATGAATACTATATTTAATACTGGTCACCCAGAAATGTGGGAAACAGTCAAACATTGGAGGCAACACAGGAAAGAACCATAATATTAAGGTTTAAATTATGAGGACAGGTTCCAAAAACCTGGTGTGTAATCTCGAGTTTAGAAGTTGTGGGGTTTTCTAATCATGGCCCTTAAAATTTTTTAAGAGATTCTTAGAATAAATAGAGAAATTCTTGCCTCTTAATTCAGATCAAGGGGTACAAGTTTAAAATTATAGTTAGGCAAGTCAGGAGTGAAATTAGGAAGCATGTTTTCCATACAAAGCACAATAGAGAATTCTGGAACACTCACCCCGAATGCAGGCAAGTACTGGATAGATGCAAATTTTCAAAAAGAGATTGATCGATTTCTTTCGGTTGGGAAATGGAATTGAAGTATAGATCAGTCAGAATTTAAGAGAACGGTGGATCATGCTTGGGGAGCTGAATAACGCACTCGTGTTCAGATGAGGATAAGACCCAGTTTTTAGTTCAGACAATTTGCAAAGAAATCTGTTTTTGCCAAAAAAGTGACCGATGTGCGAATAAAGCTTCCAGATGGAGTACTTGAAGCATGAGCGCTGGAAACATTTTTTTCAATTGGATAATATAAATGGGGAGAGGTGAGGTATGGATGAATTAAGACAGGCCTAATAGCCATCGTCATCTGTAGCAATCTTGTAACTGATTCAGTCTGCTTAACTGTTTTTTCTTGAAGGGAGAGAAACTAATAATCCTACAATCCAGAAGGTTAAATTAAAATTAGCCACATGAGGGCAGCAAGACTCTTTTCCCAAACTGTTACGGTAGTGTCTTTGAGGCTAAAAAAAAAATCATGATTGTTTGACCCGCTCAGTTTTTAAATTTTAGATTTCCAACATTGCAGTTTTTAAAAAATACATAATATTTTGTATCTGGCTACCTAGTGAGATTAGAATAGATAGTTGACATCATGTAGGATCCAAGTAGCATAGAATCTTTTATTTTTGTTGCTCGTCTTGCAAATGGCAGCCTGAATTTGTATTTCTGTTGAATTTTATGAATGCCAACTGGTATTCACAGCAAAGGCTCTGAAGAAATCTGAAGATCACAATTTTAAGAAAACAAATTCCGTGAAAATAATTAGGCCCCCTCAACAATCTGACCAGGTTTTCCCTCAAAATCTGACTTCAAAATGAAAAGGCTGCCCCTTTTTGAGTCTACAAGAAACATTAGTCATGAACTGTTCAAGTCACGGGTGGGCTCATAACTCCAAAATGAAGTGAGACACAATGCACAAAATAATCTAGGACAGTGTATCCAAAATAAATAAGAATTTCACAATTGTTATTGCAGAAGACGTCAGGCATATCAGACATTTTCATAGCAGATTAAACTATCAATTTTGAGTTCTCCAGAGTAGTGTTCTCGGCCCACCTATCTTCAGCTGCCTCATTAATGTACCTTGCCTCCCATCATAAGTTCAGAAGTGGGGATGTTTGCGGATGACTGCACAATGTTCAGTCCCATTCGTTACCCCTCAGATACTGAAGCAGTCCACGTACATATGCAACAAGACCTGGACAAGATTCAGCCTTGGGTTGATAAGTAACGTTCGCACCATGCAAGTACCAGGTGATGACCATCACTAACGAGAGAGAATCTAACCATATCCAAATTCAAATTGGTCTTGCTATCACTGAATCCTCCTCCATCAACATCCTTGACTAGAAACTGAACTAGGCAAGCCACATAAATACTATGGCTACAGGAACAGTCTCGGCACTGGGACTTCTTTGAGTAACCTGCCTCCATACTCCCCAAAGCATGTCCACCATCTACAAGGCAAAACTACGTTATGGAATATTCCCCACTTGCCTGATGAATGCAATTCCAACACACACAAGAAGCTTGACATCATTCTCATTTAAGCAGCCTGCTTGATCGGCACCCAATCCTTAATCACTCCCTCCACCACGAATACACAGTAGCTGCAGTGTGTTCCATCGACAAGATGCACGGCAGAAACTCATCAAGGCTCTTTCGAACCGTGACCTCTACCATCTAGAAGGACAAGAGCAGCAGATGCATGGGCACATCACTGTTCTAAAAACAAAGGTAGTTTTAAGGGATTTAGATTTGCATTGGCAAACATTAAATAAGGTGTAGTTTTAAGTGTGTTTAATTTAATGCTTCTGTGGAAAGAGTAAAACCTATAGTTAGATTCATGCTGGATAAAGGTATTTTGTATGTTAAGTTGGTTAAGTTTCAGCTGTGATTCTGTTGTGCTTGTAGAGTGCTGCAGTGTCAAAAGTAAATAAAAGTCGAAAGAACAATAAGTCATTGCTTAGCAACTGTAGGCTCTTGTAAAGTTAGGAAAGAAGCTTCGACGTTTTAGGGGAGTTGGAGACAGTGAAAGCGAAGGTAGCTCTCACAGCTCTGCTAGAAGCAATTGATTTAGAAGGCAAGAGAGGGAACATATCTCTCAGCTTTGCATGAAGAAAAGCATGGAGTACTGGTTAAGAAATCAAGTGCAGAGATCTGAACAGCAGCCAGATACGAAAACTATAGGAATGACGAGAAGTTTGCAAGAAGTCGGAGGTCAAAGGTACCAGAGCAGAGAATCGTTCGGTAACAACAGACAGAACTGAGAAGGCAGCTGAATGCCAGAAAGATATCTAAAGCGATTTTCAGGTTTGAGAGATTTTACTATAACCTATGGAACATGGGTTCAATAAATGCGGAAATCAGTCGCTGGATCAGAGTTTGTGTAAAAGCACTTAAGACAAAGGAAAACTAAAAGGCATTTGTGCAAAATCCTGGATTGGATTTTCTGTTCAAGCTTGGCGATAAGTGTTACCTTGCTCTGTTTGAGGCCAACAGCAGTTGATGGGGGGGGGGTGACAATGGGTGCCGACAGGACCACAAAGCAGACAGGAACGGGGAGGAGGCGTAGCAACGGAGCAACATAGGGAGCTATCAGGAGGGGACACGGGAAAAGAACGAAGAGGAGGCCACCCCCAGCAAAGCGAGAGGGGCAACAACAAATACAAGACGAAAGATAGAGACAACATCTATGATGGAAGATAGGGCCTAAGATGGAGCCCGAATAACAAATAGGAAAGGAGCCGACAGGGCGACAAATAATCAAACCAACTAAATACCCAACACCCCACCATCATGCCTCCTGCTCCCCTACCTCATTTTCTTTACCCCGAGGAACTCAAAATTGATAGTTTCATCTGCTTTGAAAATGTCTGAAATGCCTCATGTCTTCTGCAATAACAATTGTGAAATTCTTATTTATTTCGGATACACTGTCCTAGATTATTTTGTGCATTGTGTCTCACTTCATTTTGGAGTTATGAGCCTACCCGTGACTTGAACAGTTCATGACTGATCGACATTCATGGTTCTTGTAGACTCTCAAAAAGGGGCAGCCTTTTCATTTTGAAGTCAGATTTCGAGGGAAAACCTGGTCAGATTGTTGAGGGGGCCTGATTATTTTCATGGAATTTGATTTCTTAAATTTGTGATCTCCAGATTACATCTTAACTATTCTCTTTTATTTTAAATGTGTTTTATTACAGACACATATCAAAACATGTTTCAACCCATCAACATTCCGGGAAACATACTTTCCAGCAATCAACAGTACAGCCTGTATAGATTTCCCCACCCCCCACTTTTTCACCCCCCCGCAATGAACATCTCCTCAAACACGGTCACAAACATCCCCACCTTTTCTCAACTCCCCCTGCAGAGCCCCTTAACTCAGACTTGATCTTCTCCAACTGCAGGAAGTCGTACGGGTCACCAAACCAAAGCACTACCGATGTCGACCGCCACTCGAGTAGAATTCACCGCCGTGCAATCAGAGAGGCGAAGGTAACAACATCGGCCTTCCTCCTCTCCATCTCAGGTTTCTCTGAAACCCCAAATTTTGCCACCAAAGGATCCGGGCCCACCTCGTCCTCCACTACCCTGGCTAAGGCCGCGAACACTTCCGCAAAGAATCTTCCCAATTTTCCACAACCCCAAAACATGTACATAGAACATAACAGCGCAGTACAGGCCCTTCGGCCCGCGATGTTGCGCCGACCTGTGAAACCACTCTAAAGCCCATCTACATTATTCTACACCACTCTAAAGCCCATCTACACTATTCCCTTATTGTCCATATGTCTATCTAATGACTATTTGAATGCCCTTAGTGTTGGCGAGTCCACTACTGTTGCAGGCAGGGCAATCCACTCCCTTACTACTCTCTGAGTAAAGACCTACCTCTGACATCTGTCCTATATCTATCTCCCCTCAATTTAAAGCTATGTCCCCTCGTGCTAGACATCACCATCCAAGGAAAAAGGCTCTCACTGTCCACCCTATCTAATCCTCTGATCATCTTGTATGCCTCAATTAAGTCACGTCTTAACCTTCTCTCTAACAAAAACAGCCTCAAGTCCCTCAGCCTTTCCTCATAAGATCTTCCCTCCATACCAGGCAACATTCTGGTAAATCTCCTCTGCACCCTTTCCAATGCTTCCACATCCTTCCTATAATGCGGCGACCAGAATTGCACGCAATACTCCAAATGCGGCCGCACCAGAGTTTTGTACAGCTGCAACATGACCTCATGGCTCCGAAACTCAATCCCTCTACCAATAAAAGCTAACACACTGTACGCCTTCTTAACAACCCTCTCAACCTGGGTGGCCACTTTCAGGGATCTATGTACATGGACACCGAGATCTCTCTGCTCACCCACACTACCAAGAATCTTACCATTAGTCCAGTACTCTGTCTTCCTGTTATTCCTTCCAAAATGAATCACCTCACACTTTTCGGCATTAAACTCCATTTGCCACCTCTCAGCCCAGCTCTGCAGCTTATCTATGTCCCTCTGTAACTTGTAACATCCTTCCGCACTGTCCACAACTCCACCGACTTTAGTGTCATCTGTAAATTTACTCACCCATCCTTCTACGCCCTCCACCAGGTCATTTATAAAAATGACAAACAGCAGTGGCCCCAAAACAGATCCTTGTGGTACACCACTAGTAACAGGGCTCCAGGCTGAACATTTCCCATCAACCACCACCCTTTGTCTTCTTCCAGCTAGCCAATTTCTGATCCAAACTGCGAAATCACCCTGAATCCGTATTTTCTGCAACAGCCTACCATGGGGAACCTTATCAAATGCTTTACTGAAATCCATATACACCACATCAACTGCTTTACCCTCATCCACCTGCTTGGTCACCTTCTCAAAGAACTCAATAAGGTTCGTGAGGCACGACCTACCCGTCACAAAACTGTGTTGACAATCTCTAATCAAATTATTCCTTTCCAGATGATTATACATCCCATCTCTTGTAAACCTTTCCAAGACTTTGCCCACAACAGAAGTAAGGCTCACTGGTCTATAGTTACGGGGGTTGTCTCTACTCCCCTTCTTGAACAAGGGGACAACATTTGCTATCCTCCAGTCTTCTGGCACTATTCCTGTAGACAAAGATGACTTAAAGATCAAAGCCAAAGGCTCAGCAATCTCCTCCCTAGATTCCCAGAGAATCCTGGGATAAATCCCACCCGGCCCAAGGGACTTATCTATTTTCACACTTTCCAGAATTGCGAACTCCTCCTCCTCATGAACCTCAAGCCCTTCTAGCCCAGTAGCCTGTATCTCAGTATTCTCCTCATCAACATTGTCTTTTTCCTGTGTGAATACTGACGAAAAATATTCATTTAGCACCTCTCCTATCTCCTTGGACTCCACGCACAACTTCCCACTACTGTCCTTAACTGGCCCTACTCTTACCCTAGTCATTCTTTTATTCCTGACATATCTATAGAAAGCTTTAGGGTTATCCTTGATCCTACCTGCCAAAGACTTGTCATGTCCCCTCCTGGCTCTTCTTAGCTCTCTCTTTAGGTCCTTCCGAGCTAACTTGAAACTCTCGAGCGCCCTAACTGAACCTTCACGTCGTCTCATCTTTACATAAGCCTCCTTCTTCCTCTTGACAAGTGATTCAACTACTTTAGTAAACCACGGTTCCCTCGCTCAACCACTTCCTCCCTGCCTGACAGGTACATACTTATCAAGGACACGCAGTAGCTGTTCCTTGAACAAATTCCACATTTCCGTTGTGCCCATCCCCTGCAGTTTTTCTCTCCATCCGATGCATCCCAAGTCTTGCCTCATCGCATCATAATTGTCTTTCCCCCAGATATAAATCTTGCCCTGCAGTATATACCTATCCCTTTCCATCACTAAAGTAAATGTAATCGAATGTGGTCACCATCACCAAAGTGCTCACCTACCTCCAAATCCAACACCTGTCCTGGTTCATTACCCAGTACCAAATCCAATATGGCTTCGCTTCTCATTGGCCTATCTATATACTGTGTCAGGAAACCCTCCTGCACACATTGGACAAAAATGGACCCATCTTAAGTACTCGAACTATAGCGTTTCCAGTCAATATTTGGAAAGTTAAAGTCATAACAACTACCCTGTTGCTTTCGCTCCTATCCAGAATCATCTTTGCAAACTGAGAGCCTCAAGGGGCTGGAAGGGATTGGTCCGGGGGGGGAGGGGGGGGGGGGAAACACAGAGTCTCCCTTTACGCAGACGACCTGCTCCTGTATATATCGGACCCAGTGGAGGGGGTGGAAGAAATCATGAGGATTCTGGGGGAATTTGGCCGGTTTTCGGGGTACAAACGAAATATGGGGAAAAGTGAGATGTTTGCAATCCAGGCAAGGGGACAGGAGAGACGACTGGGGGAACTGCCGTTTAGAGTGGTAGGGGAAGGTTTAGGTATCTAGGCATCTAAGTGGCGCGGGAATGGGAACGGCTGCACAAACTAAATCTGGCCCGTCTGGTGGACCAAATGAAGGACGATTTTCGGAGGTGGAACACGCTCCCGTTGTCACTTGCTGGCAGGGTCCAGACGGTGAAGATGACGGTCCTTCCGAGATTCCTGTTTGTGTCTCCCCATTTTTATTCCGCGGACCTTTTTAAACGGGTTAACAAAGTTATAACAGCTTCGTATGGGCGGGCGAATAAAAAAGGGGATGATTGAGTGGAGCCGGGGAGAGAGTGGGCTGGCGCTGCCAAACTTCAGTAACTATTATTGGGTGGCGAATATAGCCATGAGCAGGAAGTGGGTAGTGGGGAGTACATAACCCTACTGTCCTTGACTAACAATGCACCCCCTCCCCCTCTTTTACCACCTTCCCTGAGCTTACTGAAATATCTAAGCCCCGGCACCTGCAACAACCATTCCTGTCCCTGCTCTATCCATGTCTTCGAAATGGCCACAACATCGAAGTCCCATGTACCAACCCATGCCGCATGTTCACCCACCTTATTCCGGATGCTCCTGGCATTGAAGAAGACACACTTTAAACCACCTTCCTGCCTGCCAGTACACTCCTGCAACTTTGAAACCTTACTCATTACCTCACTACTCTCAACCTCCTGTATACTTGAGCTACAATTCAGGTTCCCAATCCTCTGCTGAACTAGTTTAAACCCTCACGAAGAGCATGAGGAAATTTCAACCCCAGGATATTGGTAGCCCTCTGGTCCAGGTGCAGACCATCCCTACGCATGAGTCACTGGACCCCGCCACACCATCTGCAGATACCTGAACTCACTCCCCCTCGGCAGCTCTACCCTCTCCCTTAGCTCCTCCGGACTGGCGAACCCTTCCTCCAAATACAAATCCCTCACCTTGGCCAGCCCCACTTCCTTACACCTCCTGTATATACTATCCCTGCCCGCCGCCCCCCGCCCCCCCCCCCCCCCCAGCTCCAACCCATGATTCTCGCACAGTGGCCTTAGCACCCTAAAATGCCTCCTCAACTGATTACATATCTTTTTAGTGGACTGCATCACCGGGTTCCCTGAATACCTATTCCCCATCCCCCCATAAACCCCCTCCGTTCCCTCACCACCGCCGACACTCTCCCCGACCTTGGCCGGTCCAATTTCGGCTTCAGGACTGTGTTAAAATCCCCCATTATCAACCGTTGCAAGTCCAGGTCTGGGACCATCCCCAGCACCCGCCTCACAAACTCTACATCATCCCAATTCGGGGCACAAACATTCACCAACACCTCCTCCAATTTCGCATCACCATAACAAACCTTCCTCCGAATCTGCCACTATATTCCCCATTTGTTTATCAAGACCGCCTCCCCAATGTCTTCAAATCCAGTCCTGGATGAAAGACCTGCCCACTCCACCCTTTCCTAAGCCTGGTCTGATCCCCGATCTACAGGTGAGTTTCCTGTAAAAATGCCACATCCGTCCTTAAGCTCCTCAGATGCGCGAACACGCGAGCCCTCTTGACCGGTCCATTCAGCCCTCTCACGTGATCCATGTGATCAGCCTGGTTGGTGGATGGACCCCCTTCCCCCACCCGCACTGATTCCCCACCCCCTGCAAACAACATCAACATTCAGAGATCGAGAGAGACAAGAACAACCTCCCAACCCTCACAGAAGAATAAGGACAATGGCCCCCAGCAAGAGGGAAAACACCTCCTCCAAAGTTCAATGTCCTCCTTCTTCTGCCAGTCCATTGCCTCTCACAAACTCCATCGCTTCCGCCGGCATCGCAAAATAATATTCTCAACCATTGTAAGTCACCAGGCGAGCCAGGTAGTATTCTCAACCATTGTAAGTCACCCAGAGGTGAGCCGAGTACATCATCCCAAACATCACCCCCTTCTTAAAGAAGGCAGCCTTCACTTTCTTAAAGCCCGCTCTCCTCTTGGTCAGCTCCGAACCCAGGTCCTGGTAAACTCAAAGTCCGCTGCCCTCCCAGGTACACCGCCTCGCCTGCCTGGCCCACCTCAGGATCTGCTGCTTGTCCAGAAACCGGTGCAACAGCACCACCATCACCCTCGGCGCCCTGTGTGGTCAGTCCACTTCCAGTGGCCATTCAAAGAACCCCTCTCCCAGCAACCTCTCCAACACCTTGGCCACATATGAGCCAGCGTCCTCTCCCTCAATGTCCTTAGGCAACCCCACAATCCTCAAGTTCTCTCTCCGCGAGCAGTTCTCCAGAACCTCCACCTTCTCCTGAAGCTGCTTCTGGGTATCTCGCATCACCCCCATCTCGGCCGCCAACGAAGCAAGCTTCTCCTCATGCTCCCCCACCATCTGGATCGTCTGGCTTTGAGACTCCAACCTCATCTCCACACGGTCGCTCCCCGCCTTAAGCAGATCCACTGATCTTGCCAGGTCTTCCAGAGACTCCTTCCTCTGCTGGGTGAACATCTCATTCAAGAAATCCACCAGCTGTTCCATAGACCACTGAGATGTTAGGGCTGGTCCCATACCCTCCGCCATTTTCTCCTTTGTCAAAGGAAATGTTTCTCGCTCCAACAGCTCCTTTCGCCTAAAAACACTTCTGGTCCACGAACCCATCCACCAGTGGAACAAACCTTCCCTCCACCATTCCTGCACCTTTTTCCACTAAAACATCCACCCATTAATTGGGGAAAAGGTTCAAAACACCGCCACAAGCGGGAGCTACCAAATATGCGACCACTGACAGCATGGCCTCCACCGGAAGCCCTCATGAGAAAAGATTTTAAATGTGCTTTTGGGAGTGGAGTTTGGAATCTCTCATGTGATCATCATCTGGGGGAGCTCTAAGGGAAAAGCCACAGACACTAAACTTGGGTTCAGAGTGGAGTGTGTGTATTTAACGAGTCAACTTGAGTGCTTAAAATTGACTTTTTGCATTCATGAGACCATTGTAGCTTAAGATAAATCGGTGTGGTTTTTGTTAAGCTAAGGGAGGAGTATTGATTGCACAATAGTCCAACTTTTCATGTTTAATCAATGTTTTTTTCTTGTTGTTAAAATTAATTATCAGTCCTGTGACTGTTCCTCTACATTTTCTTAAAAAAAAGTGGAGGTTAATTGAGCCAGGGTTCCATTCTGGGACCTTTTCATCCACTTAAATAAACTTGGATCGTAGCACCATCGTAAGTTCCCCTCCAAGCCACACACCATCCTGACTTGGAATTATATTGCCGTTGCTTCACTGCCACTCAAAATAAGAATTCCTGCCTCTTTATCAGCACTGTGGGTGTACCTACCACCATATGGACTGCAGTGGTTCAAAAAGATGGCTGACCACCACTGAGCATGATGTAAAGTATCTCAAACTTTTCCTGCACAAGTGTATAAAATAAAATCATTTCAAGCACCATTGCTTCAAAATTTCTACATGATGGCCTGAACTGCGTAAAATCTTGATGAGCAAGGTATTTAATTCTTGATTTTCCATTCTTTTAATTCAGCCTATTTTTTGGTGAATTTTCTACCTAGTTGTGGCTTCTCCTAAGCAACATGAAAAGTTCCAAGGCCCACATGAAAGTTTCAACGCAAGTTCCAAGACCCTTAAAAATAAATTTCTAATATTACACTTGCGATTCTATGGGTAGATATATGCGTCTTTTTTCCAAAGTTGTGTAATGGCTTAATGTTTGTTAAATTGTTATTCTTAAGCTTTATGCGTTGCACCGAGGATCCGGTTTCGAACCCGGCCCTGGGTCACTGTCCATGTGGAGTTTGTACATTTTTCCCATGTCTGCGTGGGTCTCACCCCACAACCCAAAGATCAGCAGGCTAGGACGGCACAGTAGCACAGTGGTTAGCACTGTTGCTTCACAGCACCAGCCAACCGGGTTTGATTCCCGGCTAGGGTCACTGTCTGTGCAGAGTGTGCGTGGGTTTCTTCCGGGTGCTCAATTTTCCTCCCACAAGTCCTGAAAGACGAGCTGGTTAGGTGAATTGGACATTCTGAATTCTCGCTCAGTGGACCTGAACAGGTGCTCTAGTGTGGCCACTAGGGGATTTACACAGTAACTTCGTTGCAGTGTTAATGTGTGTGTAAAGCCTACTTGTGACACAAATAAAGATTTTGATGATTATAGGTGGAATGGCCATGCTAAATCGCCACTTAATTAAAAATAAATAAATACATGTTTTATGCATTGACTTGAATGAGGAAGCAAAATAGCAGCTAAAAGCTATGTGAAAAGTAAGTTGAGATTTTATTGGTCAGTTACAGAACTACAATTAATACGTAAATCACAGAATAATAGTGCAGAAGAGACTCTTTGGCCCCTCGAGCCACACCGATGCATGAAAGACATCTATCTTGCCTACCTAATCCCATATGCCAGCACTTGGCCTTGAATATTATGGCGTGCCAAGTACTCATCCAGGTACTTTTTAAAGGATGTGAGGCAACCCGCCTCTACCTCCCTCCCAGGCAGTGCATTCCATACCATCACCACTGTCTGGGTAAAAAGGTTTTTCCTCAAATGCCCCGAAACCGCCTGGCCCTTCCCTTGAACTTTTGTCCCCTCGTAACTGACCCGTCAATTAATGGCAACGGCTGCTCCCTATCCACCCTGTCCAAGCCCCTCATAACCTTGTACACATTGATCAGGTTACACCTCAGTCTTCTCTGTTCGAGTGAAAACAACCCAAGCCTATCTAACCTCCCTTCATAACTTAAGTGTTCCATCCCAGGCAACATCCTGGTGAATCGCTTCTGCACCCCCTCTGGTGCATTCACATCCTTCCTATAATGTGGCAACCAGAATTGCAAGTACTCAAGCTGTGGTCTCAGCAAAGTTCTATACAACTCCAACATTGCCTCCCTGTTTTAGTAATCTGTCTTGATTGATAAAGGCAAGTGACCCATGTGCCTTTTTCACCACCCTATTAACATGCCCTCTGACTTCAGAGATCTATGGACAAACATGCCAAGGTCCCTTTGTTCCTTGGAATTTCCCAGTGTCAGGCCATTCATTGAATACTTCCTTGTCAAATTACTACTTCCAAAGTGTGTCATCTCACACTTTTCAGGGTTAAATTCCATCTGCCATTTTTCTGCCCATTTGACCATCCGTTCTATATCTTCCTGTAACCCAAAACACTCAACATCACGGTCAGCCACCCGGCCAACCTTTGTGTCATCCGCAAATCCTACCCCCCACATAGTCATCGATGTTGTTTGTATAAATGACAAATAATAAGGGACCCAGCACAAATTCTGTGGCTTCCAGTCACTAAAACAACCATCTGTCACCACCCTCTGACCCCTACAGCTAAGCCAATTTTGAATTCACCTTATCAAGTTACCTTGTATCCCTTGTGCATTTCCCTTCTTTTCAGTCTCCCATGTGGGACCTTGTCAAAGGCTTTGCTGAAATCCATGTAACCTACATAAACTGCACTACCCTCATCTACACACCTAGTCACATGCTCAAAAAATGCAATCAAATTTGTTAAGCATGACCTCCCTCTGACAAATCCATGTTGACTATTCCTGAGCAAACCTTGCCTCTCCAAGTGGAGATAGATACTCTCCTTCAGAATTTTCTCAAATTAGTTTCCCCACCACTGACGTGAGACTCACTGTCTGGGCGGCACGGTAGCACAGTGGTTAGCACTGTTGATTCACAATGCCAGGGTCCCAGGTTCCATACCTGGCCTGGGTCACTGTCTGTGCGGAGTATGCATGTTCTCCCCGTTTCTGCGTGGGTTTCCTTCGGGTGCTCCGGATTCCTCCAGCATGTCCCAAAAAAGACGTGCTTGGTGTTGCAATGGAAATTTGCATACCTCCATCGTGGTCACCCTAACGTGAAGGTGTACCTGAGCTAAAGACCCGAGCTGTTCGAGTGAAGACAAGCATCCAGCAGAGAGCAGTAGAGCGGAGCTGCTGATTGGCGTTGCAAGGGAAATTTGCATACCACCGTCGTGGTCACCCTAATTTGAAGGTAGTTTGTGGAGGAGCTGTTGGCAAGTGACACTTAAACCCGAAACACTTCTTCAGTGTTTCCCTCCTTACCCCCTCCTCTATCCCCAAAAAACAACCGCTGTAAAGATCAAGAGGAAGGCTCGAGGTCAGGTAGAAGTAGAAAGACGTTGAACCGTGACGCCACAGCCTGCAGGTAAGGGATTGGCTGGTGACTGGTAAGTAGTTTTTCTTTTATATTCCCTCAGGTGTTATCGTGCAGGGCGCAGAGGTTGCTGAGTGAGTGCTTGCTGAGAAGGGGAGTGAATAACAGGTAAGCTCTTTCTTTCTTTTTCTTTTTTTATCTAGGGGGATGGCAGGGAAGGTAGTGCAATGTTCCTCCTGCAGAATGTTTGAGGTGAGGGACGCCGACAGTGTCCCTGCTGATTTCATCTGTGGGAAGTGCACCCATCTCCAGCTCCTCAGAAACAGCGTTAGGGAACTGGAGCTGGATGAACTTCGGATCATTCGGGAGGTGGTCATAGATAGAAGCTTCAGGGATGTAGTTACTCCGAAGAATAAAGATAGATGGGTGACGGTGAGAGGGGCTGGGAGGAAGCAGTCAGTACAGGGATTCCCTGTGGTCGTTCCCCTTAGTAACAAGTATACCGCTTTGGATACTGTTGGGGGGGATGACTTACCAGGGGTAAGCCATGGGGTGCAGGTCTCTGGCACAGAGTCTGTCCCTGTTGCTCAGAAGGGAAAGGGGGAGAGGAGTAGAGCATTAGTCATTGGAGACTCCATAGTTAGGGGGATAGATAGGAGATTCTGTGGGAACGAGAGAGACTCGTGGTTGGTCTGTTGCCTCCCAGGTTCCAGGGTGCGTGATGTCTCAGATCGTGTTTTTGAGATCCTTAAGGGGGAGGGGGAGCAGCCCCAAGTCGTGGTCCACATAGGTACCAACGACATGGGTAGGAAAAGGGATAGGGATGTAAGGCAGGAATTCAGGGAGCTAGGGTGGAAACCTAGATCTAGGACAAACAGAGTTATTATCTCTGGGTTGTTACCCGTGCCACGTGATAGCGAGATGAGGAATAGGGAAAGAGAGGAGTTGAATGCGTGGCTACAGGGATGGTGCAGGAGGGAGGGTTTCAGGTTTCTGGATAACTGGGGCTCATTTTGGGGTTGGTGGGACCTCTACAAACGGGATGGTCTACACCTGGACCAGAGGGGTACCAATATCCTGGGGGGGAAATTTGCTAATGCTCTTCGGGAGGGTTTAAACTAGTTCAGCAGGGGCTTGAGAACCTGGATTGTAGCTCCAGTATACAGGAGGTTGAGAGTAGTGAGGTCATGAGTAAGGTTTTAAAGTTGCAGGAGTGTACCGGCAGACAGGAAGGTGGTTTAAAGTGTGTCTTCTTCAATGCCAGGAACATCCGGAATAAGGTGGGTGAACTTGTGGCATGGGTTGGTACCTGGGACTTCGATGTTGTGGCCATTTCGGAGACATGGATAGAGCAGGGACAGGAATGGTTGTTGCAGGTGCCGGGGTTTAGATATTTCAGTAAGCACAGGGAAGGTGGTAAAAGAGGGGGAGGGGTGGCATTATTACGGTGGCAGAAAGGACGTTTGATGAGGACTCGTCAATTGAGGTAGTATGGGCTGAGGTTAGAAACAGGACAGGAGAGGTCACCTTGTTTGGGGTTTTCTATAGGCCTCCGAAAAGTTCCAGAGATGTAGAGGAAAGGATTGCAAAGATGATTCTGGATAGGAGCAAAAGCAACAGGGTAGTTGTTATGGGCGACTTTAACTTACCAAATATTGGCTGGAAACGCTATAGTTTGAGTACTTTAGATGGGTCCGTTTTTGTCCAATGTGTGCAGGAGGGTTTCCTGACACAGTATGTACATAGGCCAACGAGAGGCGAGGCCGTATTGGATTTGGTACTGGGTAATGAACCAGGACAGGTGTTACATTTGGAGGTAGGTGAGCACTTTGGTGATAGTGACCACAATTCGATTACGTTTACTTTAGTGATGGAAAGGAATAGGTATATACCGCAGGGCAAGAGTTATATCTGGGGGAAAGGCAATTATGATGCGATAAGGCAAGACTTAGGATGCATCAGATGGAGAGGAAAATTCAGGAGATGGGCACAATGGAAATGTGGAGCTTGTTCAAGGAACAGCTACTGCGTGTCCTTGATAAGTATGTGCCTGTCAGGCAGGGAGGAAGTGGTCGAGCGAGGGAACCGTGGTTTACTAAGGCAGTCGAAACACTTGTCAACAGGAAGAAGGAGGATTATGTAAAGATGAGACATGAAGGTTCAGTAAGGGCGCTCGAGAGTTACAAGTTAGCTAGGAAGGACCTAAAGGGAGAGCTAAGAAGAGCCAGGAGGGGACATGAGAAGTCTTTGGCAGGTAGGATCAAGGATAACCCTAAAGCTTTCTATAGATATGTCAGGAATAAAAGAATGACTCGGGTAAGAGTGGGGCCAGTCAAGGACAGCAGTGGGAAGTTGTGCTTGGAGTCCAAGGAGATAGGAGAGGTGCTAAATGAATATTTTTCGTCAGTATTCACACAGGAAAAAGACAATGTTGTCGAGGAGAATACTGAGATTCAGGCTACTACACTAGAAGGGCTTGAGGTTCATAAGGAGGAGGTGTTAACAATTCAAGGGTGAAAATAGATAAGACCCCTGGGCCGGATGGGATTTATCCTAGGATTCTTTGGGAAGCTAGGGAGGAAATTGCTGAGCAATTGGCAGCTTTGTCAACAGGAATAGTGCCAGAAGACTGGAGGATAGCAAATGTTGTCCCCTTGTTCAAGAAGGAGAGTAGAGACAACCCCGGTAACTATAGACCAGTGAGCCTTACTTCTATTGTGGGCAAAATCTTGGAAAGGTTTATAAGAGATAGGATGTATAATCATCTGGAAAGGAATAATTTGATTAGACATAGTCAACACGGTTTTGTGAAGGGTAGGTCGTGCCTCACAAACCTTATTGAGTTCTTTGAGAAGGTGACCAAACAGGTGGATGAGGGTAAAGCAGTTGATGTGGTGTATATGGATTTCAGTAAAGCGTTTGATAAGGTTCCCCACGGTAGGCTATTGCAGAAAATACAAAGGCATGGGATTCAGGGATATTTAGCAGTTTGGATCAGAAATTGGCTAGCTGGAAGAAGACAAAGGGTGGTGGTTGATGGGAAGTGTTCAGACTGGAGTCCAGTTACTAGTGGTGTACCACAAGGATCTGTTTTGGGGCCACTGCTGTTGTCATTTTTATAAATGACCTGGAGGAGGGCGTAGAAGGATGGGTGAGTAAATTTGCAGATGACACTAAAGTCGGTGGAGTTGTGGACAGTGCGGAAGGATGTTACAAGTTACAGAGGGAAATAGATAAGCTGCAGCGCTGAGCTAAGAGGTGGCAAATGGAGTTTAATGCAGAAAAGTGTGAGGTGATTCATTTTGGAAGGAATAACAGGAAGACTGAGTACTGGGCTAATGGTAAGATTCTTGGCAGTGTGGATGAGCAGAGAGACCTTGGTGTCCCTCCATGTACATAGATCCCTGAAAGTTGCCACCCAGGTTGAGAGGGTTGTTAAGAAGGCGTACGGTGTGTTAGCTTTTATTGGTAGAGGGATTGAGTTTCGGAGCCATGAGATCATGTTGCAGCTGTACAAAGCTCTGGTGCGGCCGCATTTAGAGTATTGCGTGCAATTCTGGTCACCGCATTATAGGAAGGATGTGGAAGCATTGGAAAGGGTGCAGAGGAGATTTACCAGAATGTTGCCTGGTATGGAGGGAAAATCTTATGAGGAAAGGCTGAGGGACTTGAGGCTGATTTCATTAGAGAGAAGAAGGTTAAGAGGTGACTTAATTGAGGCATACAAGATGATCAGAGGATTGGATAGGGTGGACAGTGAGAGCCTTTTTCCTCGGATGGTGATGTCTAGCACCAGGGGACATAGCTTTAAATTGAGGGGAGATAGATATAAGACAGACGTCAGAGGTATGTTCTTTACTCAGAGAGTAGTAAGGGTGTGGAATGCCCTGCCTGCAACAGTATATTATCTACCTCCTCGTTCTCTTGGGTGAAGACAGATGTGAAGTATTCTCCGAACACCACACCAATGTCCTATGGCTCAACCCACAAATTTCCCCCTTGGTCCCTAATGGGTCCTACTCTTTCCCTGGATATCCTCTTCCCATATCTTGGGATTTACCCTAAATATGAGCTTTCTCATATCCCCTCTTTGCTCTCCTAATTGCTTTCTTAAGCTCCATCCTGCACTTTCTGTCAGCCACTAATGCCGCCGCTGATTTGCTCCCCTTGCACTTGCTAAATGGTAGCTTTAGAGGGAGGAGAGCAATTTGCATGCAGTGTTGTATTTATTCTTCTTTTGCTGCTTTGGATTTGTTTGCAATTTTCATTCAGATATTGGCAACTCAATGTACTGTGGTTGAGTTAATGATATTATGCCATATAATTAGTCATGTGATATGGAGGTGCAGCATCACCAATATTGCAGTTTAAGATCTGCCACATTTGAAAGGCAAGATGCTGATAATGTGGACTAGATGGAAGATTCATAATTTTATAGATTTTCTACTTATGATGTCACTGTACATTAAAGGCCTGTTCTATTCAGACCCACGTATAAGTATTTGACCTCCTCATGTAGAGTTGAGCAAAAGAAACTTTACAGAACTCATTATTTAACCAAATGCTAATTTTAAGCCATTTTGTATTTCCTGAATTGGAACATAAAACCCACCTCCATGGAGATTCTCCTGTGTAAATGGTTCCTCATGCGAACTCGAGTAGGAGACTGCACCTCATCAGATGATGTTCCAGAAGCTTGGTCACTCTCACCATCTGAACCGATTTTCAAATTCTCATGTACTATATCTGAACAGGGACAGAAAGAGAAATCAGCTACGGTATCTTGAAACCTGTACCCAAGACACAGATCATATTTCTATGCTTGTATAATATTCTAACATATACAAAAAAGGGAAATTATAAAATGTAGCAACATTTGGCAAAATGCTGTGTTATTTATACTTCATCACAACAAACGTATAATTTTTACTTCTAACTTCATTTTCAATGAACATTTTGGTTTGTTTGAACTTGCCAAACCCTATAATGTTCCATAATCATTATTTCCAGTGCATGGTGGAAACATTTCTACATGCTAAATACATCAAAATCTTTAAACTGCATGAATTGATTCAGTAGCGCCTGTTCAATGTAAAAGGTGGATGCTTGTTTAAGGTGATTAATTTCTTCACTTTGAACAAAATATATTTTCGTTCGTTGCCAAATATATTGGCCAGAAATTAAAATTTCTGTAGGGAAATTCATGCATCTTTCAAGTTTTTCACATATTTTTGAAAATAACATCTTTCTTTTTTTTTTAATAAACATTTTATGGAGGTATTTTTGGTATTGTAAAATAAACAATGTACATGGAACTATGAACATAGTGCAAAAGCCGTCTCCCTTCCTTACAGGTCCCACCTTTATTAACCCCCTACTCTAAGCTAACCCCCCCCCTTCGGCTGACGATTAATTTTCCGCGAAGAAGTCGACGAACGGTTGCCACCTCCGGGCGAACCCTAACAGTGACCCTCTCAAGGCGAACTTCATTTTCTCCAAACAGAGAAAGCTAGCCATGTCCGATAGCCAGGTCTCCGACGTCAGGGGCTTTGAGTCCCTCCAAGCTAATAGTATCCGTCTCCGGGCTACCAGGGAAGCAAAGGCTAGAACGTCTGCCTCTTTCTCCTCCTGGATTCCCGGGTCTTCCGACACCCCGAAAATCAACACCTCTTGTTTTTAACACCGTGGACATGACATCTGCAAACCCCTGCCAAACTCCCCCAAGCTTCGGACATGTCCAGAACATGTGGATATGGTTTGCTGGTCCTCCGGCACATTTTGCACACCGGTCTTCCATCCCAAAGAATCTGCTCATCCGGGCCACTGTCATGTGAGCACGATGAACGACCTTGAATTGCATCATGCTGAGCTTGGCACATGTTGCGGACGCGTTGACTCTACTCAACGCATCCACCCATAGACCATCCTCTATCTCTCCTCCCAGCTCCTCCTCCCACTTGCGCTTCAGCTCCTCGGTCTGCATCTTCTCTGACCCCATAAGTTCCTTGTAAATGTCAGAGACGCTCCCTTCTCCTACCTACCCTCTGGAACCTACCCTGTCCTGAATCCCCCTTAGCGGTAGGAACGGGAAGGTTGACACCGGTTTACGTAGGAAGTCCCGCACCTGCAGATACCTGAATTTGTTTCCCCTCGCCAACCCAAACTTCTCCTCCAGCGCCCTCATACTCGGAAAGCTCCCCTCTATATCCCATCCTCTCAATCCCTGCTCTCCGCCATATCCGGAATCCCCCACCCATACTTCCCAGGGCAAGCCTGGTGATTATTACAGATTGGGGACCAGACCGACGCTCCCTCTGCTCCCACATGTCTCCTCCATTGCCCCCAGACTCTCAGGGCCGCCACCACCACGGGCTGGTGGAGTACCGTGCCGGCGGGAACGGCAGAGGCGCAGTTATAAACACCCCCGGACTGGTGTCCTTGCATGAAGCCACCTCCATACGCTCCCATGCCGACCCCTCCCCCACTTCCCGATCATAGCTATATTCGCCGCTCAGTAATAGTTACTAAAATTTGGCAGCGCCAGCCCGCCCTCACCCGACTCCGCTCAAGCATTACCTTCCTTACTCGCGGGGTCTTGCCCGCCCAAACAAAGCCAGTGATCACTTAGTTGACCCGTTTAAAAAAAGACCGCAGAATAAAGATGGGGAGTCACTGAAATACAAACCGGAATCTCGGGAGGACCGTCATCTTCACCGTCAGCACTCACCCAGCCAGTGACAACGGAAGCGCGCCCCATCTCCGAAAATAGTCCTTCATTTGGTCTACTAGTTGGGCCAGATTTAATTTATGCAGCCGGTCCCATTCCCGCGCCACTTGAATGCCTAGGTACCTAAAGCTTCACCCTACTAATCTAAATGGCAGCTCCCCCAATCGCCTCTCCTGTCCCCTCGCCTGGACCGCAAACATCTCACTTTTCCCCATATTTAGCTTATACCCCGAAAACCTGCCAATTTCCCCTAGAATCCTCTTGATTTCTTCCATCCCCTCTATTGGGTCCAATGAAAATAACATATTTCTAATTGATGGTGCAATCAATTTTGTTGCACTAATTAATTTACAAATAATTAATTTACAAATAAATAATTCAGCATCACTAACAATTTACTTTTCAATGACACAATAATTTCTCAATACATGGAATACATTGTCCAGATTATCTGTTCTAATTCAGCATCACAATAACAAGAACATATCCCAATGTATCAATGTTACTAAATAAATGCAGCTTTAAACAGGGATGTTATTTTTCACAATTCAAGCAATATTGTGTTTCCAACTCCTTAAACCAACATTAACCACCAAGACTATGTAATCATGAAAATTATATGCATGCTAGTTTTGGTAAGGTAGCACATAATTATCACACTAATTAGTTTCAATTAATTTCAATTGATTTCCCAAATCAGTATATTTTTAGTCCAACGACAACTTATTTATATAGTGCTTTATATCTAATAAACTGCCCTAAGATGCTTCTCAGGAGTGTTATGAAGCAAAATTAGACACTGGGTCACAGGGTGGATGGCCAAATGCTTGGCCAAAGAGATGGGCTTTAAAGGCAGTCTTAAAGGAAGAAGCTACGGTGGAAACGTTTAGGGTGGGGAATCTCAGAGCTTAAAGCCCACGCAGTTGGAAGCACAACCATCAATGATGGAGCGATACAACTGAGAAATCATAAGAGGCCAGAACTAAATTGGATTAGGACAGTGTTGCCAGTTTTAGATTAGTGAATGACGTGTGCAAATAAATCAGGGAGGCAAGAGAAAAAGATGGAAATAATCACAAAATTGTTGGATTCAATACAAAAGTAGAAAAGCACAGACGAAGATTACAAAGTGCTGGACCAGATAAACAAAATGGTCAGCGAGCCAAGAAAGGACCGCCAAACTAAATGGGTGGAAAAGTCAGCTGAACTAGTTGATGGATTAACAGCAGCAAATCTTAAATAAAAGAAAGTCAGAGCACAAATACACTTCATGGTGGCAAAATTAGGGACGAAAAAATAGAGTTCTCAAATCAATTGAAATTTAAAAGGGAGTTTACTTTACAGCTTTTGGTCTAAAAGTCATTATATGGAATAGAAAACATGTCATGGGGAGGTAAAAATTAAGATTCCAAGTGAAAACAAGAACACCAAATGCTTACAGGCAATGTAAGAGGGATAATATGAGTAAGTATTGCTAAAAAAAAGTGACATGTCGAAGCTTTTCCTCTTGTATTCATCTGGACACTGAAAGAGTATCAATATGAACATAGAAACATAGCAAAGAGGAGAGGGCCATTTGAGCCTGCTCCGCCAATCACTATGATCATGCCACTTGATAGCCTTTTCCTGCTTTCCCCCCATATCCTTTGATTCCTTTAGCCCCAAGAGCTATATCTAACTCCTTGAAAATATACAATGTTTGGGCCTCAACTGCTTTCTGTGGTCGTGAATTCCATAGGTCGACCACTCTCTGGGTGAAGACATTTCTCCTCATCCAGTCCGAAATGGTTTACCCCTTTTCCTCAGGCTGTGACCCCTGGTTCTAGTCTCCCTCGCCATTGGGAACACCCTTCTTGCATCTACCCGGTTTAGTCTTGTTAGAATTTTATAGGTTTCTATTAGATCCCCCATTGTTCTTTTGAACTCCAGTGAATATTATCCTAACCAACTCAATCTCTGCTCATACGTCACTCCCGCCATCCCAGGAATCAGTCTGGTAAACTTTTGCTGCACTCCTGCTAGAGCAAGAACATCCTTTCTCAGATAAGGAGACCAAAACTGCACACAGTATTGCATGTAATGCCTCATCAAGGCCCTGTATAATTGCAGCAAGATATTCCTGCTCCTGTACCCAAATCCTCTCGACATGAAGGACAACATAGAATCCCTGCAGTGCAGAAGGAGGCCATTCAGCCTTTCAAGTCTGCACCCGTCCTTAGAAAGAGCACCCTACATAAGCCCACACCTCCATCCCATCCCCTTAACTCCACCCAACCTTTTTTGGATACTAAGGGCAATTTAGCATGGCCAATCCACCTAACCTGCACATCTTTGGACTGTGGGAGGAAACAGGAGCATCCGGAGGAAATCCACTCAGACACGGGGGGAAAGTGCAAACTCCACAGTCACCTGAGGCCGGAATTAAACCCAGGTTCCTGGAGCTGTGAGGCAGCAGTGCTAACCACTGTGCCACCCTTAAAAATACCATTTCCCTTCTTTGAAACCTATTGAACCTGCACGCTTAACTTCAAAGAACAAACAAAGAACAATACAGCACAGGAACAAGCCCTTCGGCCCTCCAAGCTTGGTACCTCCCTAAACTAAAACCGTCTGCACTTACAGAGTCCGTATCCTAACATTCCCACCGTATTCATATATTTGTCTAGATGTCGCTTAAATGCCACTATTGTACCTGCTCCCACCACCTCCCCAAGCAACGCGTTCCATATATTTACCACCCTCTGTGTAAGAAAATTTGCCTCGCACTTCTGTTCTTAACTTGTCCCCACGCACTTTTAACCTATGTCCCCTAGTACTTGACTCTCCTACCCTAGGAAAGAGCATCTGACTATCCACTCTGTCTATGCCAATCATAATCTTGTAGACTTCTATCAGGTCGCCTCTCAACCTCCGTCGTTCCAGTGAGATCAGATCGAGTTTATCTAACCTTTCCTCACAGCTAATGCCCTCCATACCAGGCAACATGCTAGTAAACCGATTCGGTATCCTCTCCAAAGTATCCACATCCTTCTGGTAGTGTGGCGACCAGAATTGTACACAATATTCCAAATGAGGCCGAACTACGGTCCTGTACAGGTGCAACACAACTTGCCAATTTTTATATTCAATGCCCCAAATGCTGAAGGCCAACATGCCGTATGCCTTCCTGACCACCTTATCCACATGCGTTGCCACTTTCGGTGGACATGCACGCCCAGATCTCTCTGCCTGTCAGTACTCGCAAGAGTTCTACCATTTATCGTGTAATTCCTACATGCATTGGACCTTCCAAAGTGCATTACCTCACACTTGTCCGGATTAAACTCTATCTGCCATTTCTCCACCCAAGACTCCAACCAGTTTATATCCTGCTGTATCCTCTGACAATCCTCTTCACTATTCGCAACGCCACCAATTTTTGTGTCGTCTGCGAACTTACAAATCAGACCAGCTACATTTTCTTGCAAATCATTTATAAACACCATGAACAACAAAGGCCCCAGGACTGATCCCTGTGGAATGTCGCTAGTCACAGCCTTCCATTCAGAAAAGCATCCTTCTACTGCTACCCTCTGTCTTCTGTGCCCAAGCCAGTACTGTATCCAACTTGCCAGCTCTCCTCTGATCCCATGTGACTTCACCTTTTGTTCCAGTCTACCATGAGGTACCTTGTCAAAGGCTTTACTGAAGTCCATGTACACAGTATCTACTGCCTTTCCGTCATCTATGATCTTTGTCACTTCCTCGAAAAACCCGATCAAATTAGTGAGGCTTGACCTCCCGTTCACAAAACCATGCTGTCCATCACTAATAAGTCCATTTGTTTCCAAATGTGAGTAAATGCTATCTCCAAGAATCTTTTCCAATAATCTTCCTACCACTGGTGTAAGGCTCATCGGCCTATTATTTTCTGGATTATCCCTGCTGTCCTTCTTAAACAATGGAACAACATTGGCTGCTCTCCAGTCCTCTGAAACTTCACCTTAATCAAATGAGGATACAAAGACTACTGTCAAGGCCCCAGCAATTTCCTCCCTTGCCTCCCACAGTATTCTGGGGTAGATCCCATCAGGCCCTGGGGACTTATCTACTTTAATGCGTTTTAAGATGCCCAACACCTCTTTATTAATATCAACATGACTCAAAATATCGACACACTCTACCCTATAATCCTCATCCACCAAGTCCTTCTTTTTGGTGAATATCGGGGCAAAGTATTCATTTAGTATCTCTCCCAGTTCCTCTGCTTCCGTACAGAGATTCCATCCAATATCCTTGAACGGACCAACCCTTTCTCTGGCTACCCTCTTGCTCTTTACACATGTATAAAACACCTTAGGATTTTCCTTAATCCTGTTTGCCAATGACATTTCATGACCCCTTTTAGCCTTCCTAACTCCTACCTTAAGTTCCTTCCTACTTGCTTTATATTCTTCAACGGCTTCATCTGCCCTCAGCCTTTTAGACCTTACGAATGCTTCCTTTTTCTTTTTGACAAGATTCGTTATCCAAGGTTCCCTATACTTGTCACCCTTATCTTTCATCCTCACAGGTACTTTCCGGTCCTGAATTCCAATCAACTGACATTTGAAAGCCTCCCACATGCCGGATGTTGATTTTCCCTCAAACAGCCTCGCCCAGTCAACTCTCCAGATCCTGCCGAATGCTGTTGTAATTAGTCTTCACCCAGTCTAACATCTTCACCCGAGGACCACTCTTGTCCTTTTCCATTAGCAGCTTAAAACTTCCAGAATTATGATCACTGTTCCCGAAATGATCTCCGACTGAAATTTCGATCACCTGGCCGGGCTCTTTCCCAGCGCCAGGTCTAATATGGCCCCTTCCCGAGTAGGGCTATTTAACGATAGCGATTGGTATATTTAACTTCAACGATTAGTATATGAGGACACCCAGGTCTTGTTGTACATTTCCCTCTCTCAATCTATAGCTATTGAGATAATAATCTGCCTTCCTGTTTTTGCTAATAAAGTGGATAACCTCACCTTCAAGAACATTACACTGCGTCTGCCATGCATTTGCCCACTCATTCAGCTTGTCCAAATCACATTGAAGCATCTCTGCATTTTACTCGCTTACCCGCCCACCCAGCTTTGTGTAATCTGCAAATATAGAAATTTTACATTTAGTTCCCTCATCTAAAATATTAATAAGGCCAGTAAGAAGTCTTGCAACACCAGGTTAAAGTCCAACAGGTTTGTTTCAAATCACTAGCTTACGGAGCACTGCTCCTTTCTCAGGTGAATGAAGAGGTAGGTTCCAGAAAGATATATATCGACAAAGTCAAAGATGCAAGACAATGCTTTGAATGCAAGCATTTGCAGATAATTAAGACTTTACAGGTCCAGAGAGAGGGGTAATCCCAGGTTAAAGAGGTGTGAATGGTCTCAAGCCACGACAGTTGGTAGGATTTCGCAAGCTGAGGCCAGATGGTGGGGGGTGAATGTAATGCGACATGAATCCAAGGTCCCGGTTGAGGCCGTACTCATGTGTGCGGAACTTGGCTATGAGTTTCTGTTTGGCGATTCTGCTTTGTCGGGCGTCCTGAAGGCCGCCCTGGAGAACGCTCCCAGAGATCAGAGGCTGAATGCCCTTGACTGCTGACGTATTCCCTGACTGGAAAGGAACATTTTTGCCTGGCGATTGTTGCGCGATGTCCGTTGATCCGCTGTCGCGGCGTCTGCATGGTCTCGCCAATGTACCACGCATCAGGACATCCTTTCCTGCAAGATTTGAGGTAGACCACGTTGGTCGAAGGCAAGTAGCGGGGATGTGGGGATGACCTTGGCAAGATGTTTGTCTTCATTGATGATGTGTTCTCACTGGAACGAAGGAGGTTGAGGGGCGACCTGATAGAGGTATACAAAATTATGAGGGGCATAGACAGAGTGGATAGTCAGAGGCTTTTCCCCAGGGTAGAGGGGTCAATTACTAGGGGGCATAGGTTTAAGGTGAGAGGGGCAAAGTTTAGAGTAGATGTACGAGGCAAGTTTTTTACGCAGAGGGTAGTGGGTGCCTGGAACTCACTACCGGAGGAGGTAGTGGAGGCAGGGACGATAGGGACATTTAAGGGGCATCTTGACAAATATATGAATAGGATGGGAATAGAAGGATACGGACCCAGGAAGTGTAGAAGATTGTAGTTTAGTCGGGCAGTATGGTCGGCACGGGCTTGGAGGGCCGAAGGGCCTGTTCCTGTGCTGTACATTTCTTTGTTCTTTGTTCTTTGTGTTGAAGGCTGCGAAGACGATGTCGTAGTTTCTCCGCTCCGGGGAAATACTGGACGACGAAGGGTACTCTGTCGGTTGTGTCCCGTGTTTGTCTTCTCAGGAGGTCGGTGAGCGTTTTTGCTGTAGCTCGTTGGAACTGTCGATCGATGAGTCGAGCGCCATATTCGTACGAGGGCATCTTTCAGCGTCGGTAGATGTCTGTTATGCTCCTCCTCGCCTGAGCAGATCCTGTGTATATGGAGGGCTTGTCCAGAGGGGATGACTTCTTTAATGTGTTTAGGGTGGAAGCTGGAGAAGTGGAGCATCGTGAGGTTATCCGTGGGCTTGCGGTAAAGCGAAGTGCTGAGGTGACCGTCCTTGATGGAGATGAGTGTGTCCAAGAATGCAACCGATTTTGGAGAGTAGTTCATGGTGAGTCTGATGGTGGGATGGAACTTACTGATGCCATCATGTCGTTGTTTCAGTGTTTCTTTGCCGTGGGTCCAAAGGAAAAAAATGTCACCGATGTATCTGGTGTATAACGTCGGTTGAAGGTCCTGTGCGGCGAGGAGGTCTTGTTCAAACTTGTGCATGAAGATGTTGGCATATTGAGATGCGAATTTGGTCCCCATGGCTGTTCCGTGTGTCTGGATGAAGAACTTGTTGTCGAAGGTGAAGACGTTGTGACCCAGGATTAAGCGAATGAGTTGCAGAATTGCTCCTGGAGATTGGCAGTTGTCGGTGTTGAGTACTGAGGCTATTGCAGCAATGCTGTTGTCATGGGGGATGCTGGTGTAGAGTGCCTAGACATCCATTGTGATGAGAATGTTCCTGGTTCAACTGGTCCATGGGTCCAAACTCAGGTATTTCAACCCCCCTAAAAAGTGCCTCATCCCCTCCGGCCCAGCTGGGGGTTCCGACCCATACAGCCTACTTTAAAACTCCTTGAACGCCTTATTCACCCCTGCTGAGTCTCCAACCAGGTTCTCGTCCCCGTCCTTTACTTTCCCTATCTCCCTGGCTGCCTTCCTCTTTCTAAGCTGCTGCGCAAGCATTCTGCTGGCCTTCTCCCCATGCTCATAGATCGCCCCCCTCTCCTTCCTCAGCTGCTCTACCGCCCTCCCTGTAGTTAACAAGCCAAACTCCGTCTGTAGCCTCCGTCATCCCCTTAAAAGCCCTGCCTCTGGGGTCTCCGCATACCTCCTGTCGACCTGCAATATCTCCTTGATCAGTCGTTCAGTCTCTGCTCTGTCTGCCTTCTCCCTACGGGCCCATATCGAGATCAGCTCCCCTCTAACCACCGCCTTCAATGCCTCCCAGGCCACCGCCGCCGCCGCCGAAACTTCACCTGTGTCGTTGACTTCCAGGTAGTTCTGAATACATTTCCTCAGCCGTCCGCACACCTCTTCGTCAGCTAAAAGTCCCACATCCAGCCTCCAGTGCGGGCGCTGGCTACTCTCCCTGCTAATCTGTAGGTCAACCCAGTGCGGGGCATGATCTGAGGCCGAATACCCAGTGTCCACTACCCCCGTCAGTAGAGCCCTGTTCAAAATATAAAAATCAATCCGGGAGTACACTTTATGCACGTGTGAGTAGGAGAACTTCTTCGCTCTCGGCTGCCCAAATCTCCATGGGTTCACCCCCATCTGCTCCATAAACCCCTTTAGCTCCTTTGCCATTGCGGGCACCCTGCCCGTCCTGGAGCTCGACCGGTCTAACCCAGGGTCAATAACTGTGTTGAAGTCCCCTCCCATGATCAACTTATGCAAATCCAGGTCCGGGATCTTCTCCAGCATCCTCTTTATAAACTCCGCATCATCCCAATTTGGCGTGTTCACATTTATGAGAACCACCTGCCACCCCTCCAGTTTCCCACTGACCATAATGTACCGGCCTCTCACATCCGCAACTATTCTTCCAGTCTCAAATACCACTCACTTATTAATCAGGTTCGCAACCCCTCTAGTCTTCGAGTCCAGCCCCGAGTGAAAAACTTGTCCGACCCATCCCTTCCTTAATCTGATTGGATCAGTTACTCTAAGGTGCATCTCCTGTAACATTACGTCCGCCTTCAGTCTTCTCAAATGCGCGAACACGCGTACCCTCTTAACCAACCCATTCAGTCCTCTCACATTCCATGTGATCAGCCTAGTTGGGAGGCTCATCCTTCGCCGATCAGCCATCAGCAAACAGGTTTTCTATCCATCTCAATACACTACCTCCAATGTAGTGTGCTGTAATTTTACACACTAATCTCTTATGTGGGGCTTTGTCGAAAGCCTTCTGAAAGTCCAAATAAACCACATCCACTGGCTGCCCCTCATCAACTCTACTAATTACGTCCTCTCAGAATTCCCGTCGATTTGTCAAGCATGATTTCCCTTTCATAAATCCATGCTCACTCTGTACGATCCTGTCACATTAGGTACCCTCCAATCAGGATGAACCGTTCCAGAGTCTATCGAATCTTGGAAGATGACCACCAATGCATCCACTATTTCTAGGGCCACTTCCTAAAGTACTGAGATGCAGATGATCAGGCCCTGGGCATTTATTGGCCTTCAATCCCACCAACTTCCCCAATACCATTTTCCTGCTAACACCAATTTCCTTCAGTTCCTCACTCTCACTAAACCCAGAGTTCCATTACATTTCTGGTGTGTAATTTGTGTCCTCCTTTGTGAAGAAAGGACAAAAGTATGCACTTGGCTTGTCAGCCATTTCTTTGTTCCCCATTTTAATTTCCCGTTTCAGACTGTAAGTGACCTTCATATGTCTACACCAATCTTTTTCTTTTCACATATTTATAGAAACATGCAATCTTACTCCGTTAACTCTTATTTTCCCCATCTTAATCAATTCCTTGGTGCTCTTTTGTTGAATTCTAAACTGTTCCCAATCCTCAGACCTGTTGTTTTACTGGCCAATTTGTATGGCACTTCCTTGGATCTAACAGTGGCTGCGATTTAACAGAAACTTTGTGCACGTATTAGCGAGCGGGAACTGCCGCGAGCTTTCCGACAGTTGACCCGGTGAGGGCGGCACCGGTATCAAATGTTAATTGGTCCGCTCAACAGGCCTCATGTCGCAAATTATTGTATCGCCAGCTGATTCTCCGAGACAGTGAACAAGGGGAGCAACACTTAAACTGACGCCGCAGCGCAAAAACCACAGCGCACAACCATGCCACCGAGGAGACCAGCCACAGATGCGTCACAGCTGTCAATCCCACCCTCCACCGGCGCAGAGATACGCACCTCAGTGGGCAAGTAGTGAACAGGCTTCTGGGGCACAATCTGGTGAACACTACACAGGTGACGATGCGCATCAGGTGCAAGCAGGAACATCCAGGCAGGACAGCAGTCAGAGGTCTGCTGGATCCCAGGACCAAACTGGGTCCCAGTCAGATGCTGAACCTCTGGTCCAGGTTTACCCGGAGCTGATGCAGTTGATAGGGTGCGGCCGTGTGATTCAGAGGGGGATGTCAGTGACACTTCTGCAAGTCCCTAATCGGTTGGAGGAGTCCAAAGATTATGGGTAGGAAACAACGTTGGCAATGCATGGCGCAGAGGCGAACACTGCTTAGATGGCGGCCCCAGTGGAAAGCCTGTTGCACGACTTTAGCAGAATGAATGGAGGTGTCCATGGCGTAGCTCAATCAGTGATAGCCATGGCAGCATGTCCAGCTCGCTGGGGAACGTGCCCCAGTTCCAGGTGAACTTTACTGAGGTGCTGGGGAGCATGTCCCAGTTTCAGGTGGGCATTACAGAGGCACTCCAGAGCATGTTCCAGTCACTGAGAACCACCGCTGATGGTGCAGACATTGGGGAGCCACCAGGCTGGCAGAGCCAGGTGAAGGAGGGGAATCCGGAGCTCAATCCAGCTGCCCCTCCACCTGAGGTGACCTCCATGGCCCTACTGGCATCGACCGGGAGGAGGGGGCACTGGGTGGCAACAGTGGCCACCAGCTCCCCAGTGTTTGCCCATTCGCTACAACGGCAAGGCTCTGAATCAGCCTCCGGAATAGAGTGGCAAGGCGAGGCATGTCTTGCTGGCAAGTGAGCCAGGGCCGTCAGAGAACGCCAGCCAGAGGCAAAGGCCACGATATGCGGTAAGCAGCAGGCTGCCTCCACTTCAAATTCATATTTTATTCAAACTTTTTCGGCCAAACAAAACAGTACAAAAATGTTTCCCTTTTTACAACAATAAAACAATATAAATAATAATGACCGTTTTAACAAATAAATAAATAACATATAAACTAAATGGCAACTGCCAGAACAAAATATTAACTCTCCCAAATAATAAAGTCAAACAAGCCAAAATACATATCCAAGTAAAAATATCCATACAAAAACACCCGAGGACCCACCCGAGCCCTCCCCCCCCACCCTCCCCCCCCGGGTTGCTGCTGCTACTTCCCATTTCCTTTATCGTTCTGCGAGATAGTCAATGAACGGTTGCCACCGCCTGGTGAACCCTTGAGCCAAACCTCTTAGTGCGAACTTTATCCGTTCCAATTTTATAAACCCTGCCATGTCGTTTATCCAGGCCTCCACGCCCGGGGGTTTAGCTTCCTTCCACATGAACAATATCCTTCGCCGGGCTACTAGGGACGCAAAGGCCAAAACATCAGCCTCTCTCGCCTCCTGCACTCCTGGCTCTTCTGCAACCCCGAATATAGCCAACCCCCAGCTTGGCTCGACCCGGACCCCCACCACCTTCGAAAGCACATTTGCCACCCCCACCCAGAACCTATGCAGTGCCGAGCATGACCAAAACATGTGGGTGTGGTTCGCTGGGCTTCTCGCGCATCTCCCGCACCTATTCTCTACCCCGAAAAATTTACTGAGCCTTGCTCCGGTCATGTGCGCCCTGTGCAAGACCTTGAATTGTATCAGGCTAAGCCTGGCACACGAGGACGAAGAGTTTACCCTGCGTAGGGCATCTGCCCACAGCCCCTCTTCAATCTCTTCCCCCAGCTCTTCTTCCCATTTTCCCTTCAGCTCATCCACCATGATCTCCCCCTCGTCTCTCATTTCCCTGTATATATCTGACACCCTACCATCCCCCACCCATGTCCCCGAAATCACTCTATCTTGAATCTCCTGCGTCGGGAGCTGCGGCAATTCCCTCACCTGTTGCCTCGCAAAAGCCCTCAATTGCATATGCCGAAATGCATTCCCCTGGGGCAACCCGTATTTTTCCGTCAGCGCTCCCAGACTCGCAAAAGTCCCGTCTAAGAACAGATCCCTCAGTTGCACAATCCCTGCTCTCTGCCATGGTCTAAATCCCCCATCTATTCTCCCCGGGACAAATCTATGATTATTCCTTATCGGGGACCGCACCGAGGCACCCGCCATTCCCTTATGCCGTCTCCACTGCCCCCAAATTTTCAGCGTTGCCACCACCACTGGACTTGTGGTGTATTTCTTCGGGGAGGACGGCAACGGCGCCGTCGCCAATGCTTGTAGGCTGGTTCCTTTACAGGACGCCATTTCCAGTCTCTTCCACGCCGCTCCCTCCCCTTCTCCCATCCACTTACACACCATTGAGATATTGGCAGCCCAATAATAATCACTTAAGCTCGGCAGTGCCAGTCCCCCCCTTTCCCTGCTACGCTGCAAAAACCCCCTCCTCACTCTCGGGGTCTTCCCAGCCCACACAAAGCTCATAACACTCTTCTTAATTTTTTTTGAAAAATGCCCTCGTAACCATCACCGGGAGGCACTGGAACACAAAAAGAAATCTCGGGAGGACTACCATTTTGATTGCCTGCACCCTACCCACCAGTGACAGGGACACCATGTCCCATCTCTTAAAATCCTTCTCCATCTGTTCCACCAATCGTGTTAAATTAAGCCTATGTAGGGTTCCCCAGCTCCTGGCTATCTGGATCCCTAAGTACCGGAAATCTCTTATTACCCTCCTCAGCAGTAAATCATCTATTCCCCTACTCTGCTCCCCCGGATGCACCACGAACAACTCACTCTTCCCCATATTCAATTTGTACCCCGAAAATTCCCCAAACTCCCTGAGTGTCCGCATTATCTCAGGCATCCCCTCCACTGGGTCAGCAACATACAGCAATAGATCATCTGCATATAATGATACCCGGTGTTCTTCTCCTCCCCCGAGTACTCCCCTCCACTTCCTAGAGCCCCTCAGTGCTATGGCCAGCGGCTCAATTGCCAATGCAAACAGTAACGGGGACAGGGGACACCCCTGTCTTGTCCCTCTATAAAGACGGAAGTAGTCGGACCTCTGCCTGTTCGTGATCACACTTGCCACCGGGGCCCTATATAGCAGCTGTACCCATCCAATAAACCCCTCTCCAAAACCAAATTTCCTCAACACTTACCACAGGTAGTCCCACTCCACTCTGTCAAATGCTTTTTCAGCGTCCATCGCCACCACTATCTCCGGCTCCCCCTCCGGCGGGGGCATCATCATCACCCTAGCAGCCTCCGCATATTCGTGTTCAGCTGTCTCCCCTTAACGAACCCAGTTTGATCCTCGTGGACCACCCCCGGGACACAATCCTCTATCCTTGTCACCATCACCTTGGCCAGGAGCTTAGCATCCACGTTCAGGAGGGAAATAGGCCTGCACTGCAGCGGGTCTTTTTCCTTCTTTAAGAGTAACGATATCGTCGCCTCCGACATAGTCGGGGGCAACCTCCCCCTTTCCCTGGCCTCATTAAAGGTTCTCGTCAAAAGCGGGGCCAGTAGGTCCATGTATTTCCTATAAAATTCCACCGGGAACCCATCCGGTCCCGGGACCTTCCCCGCCTGCATGCTCCCAATCCCCTTTACCACCTCCTCCACCTCAATCTGTGCTCCCAGTTCCGCCCTCTCCTGCTCCTCCACCTTCGGGAATTCCAGCCGATCTAGGAAATGCTTCATTCCCTCCTTCCCTTCCGGGGGCTGAGCCTTATACAGCCTCTCGTAGAATGCCTTAAACACCCCGTTCACCCTCTCTGCTCCCCGTTCCATCTCACCTTCCTCATCCCTCACCCCACCTATCTCCCTTGCCGCTCCCCTCTTCCTCAGTTGTTGGGCCAGTAACAGGCTCGCCTTCTCTCCATACTCATATTGTACTCCCTGTGCCCTCCTCCACTGTGCTTCTGCCTTGCCCGTGGTCAGCAGGTCAAATTCCATATGTAGCCTTTGTCTTTCCCTGTACAGTCCCTCCTCCGGAGCCTCTGCATATTGCCTGTCTACCCTCAGAAGTTCTCTCAACAGTCGCTCCCTTTCTTTGCTCTCTTGCTTCCCTTTATGGGCCCTTATGGATATCAGTTCCCCTCTGACCACCGCCTTCAGCGACTCCCAGACCACTCCCATCTGGACCTCTCCGTTATCATTAAGCTCCAGGTACCTTTTGATACACCCCCTCACCCTTAGACATACCCCCTCATCCGCCAACAACCCCATATCCAATCTCCAGAGTGGGTGCTGCTCCTTTTCCTCTCCTATCTCCAGATCTACCAATGTGGAGCGTGGTCCGAAATGGCTATGGCCATGTACTCCGTCCCCGTCACCTTCGGAATCAGTGCCCTTCCCAGGACAAAAAAGTCTCTCCGTGAATACACCTTGTGAACATGGGAGAAAAATGAAAACTCCTTACTCCTAGGCCTAATAAATCTCCAGGGGTCTACTCCTCCCATCTGCTCCATGAAGTCCTTAAGCACCTTGGCCGCTGCTGGCCTCCTCCCGGTCTTAGACCTAGACCGGTCCAGCCCTGGATCAAGCACCGTATTGAAGTCTCCCCCCATTACCAGCTTTCCCGCCTCAAGGTCCGGCATACGCCCCAGCATGCGCTTCATGAAGTTTGCATCATCCCAGTTCGGGGCGTATACGTTCACCAGAACCACCGCCTCCCCTTGCAATCTGCCACTCACCATCACATATCTACCCCCACTGTCCGCCACTATGGTCTTTGCCTCAAACTGTACCCGTTTCCACACTAAGATAGCCACCCCCCTATTCTTCGTATCCAAACCCGAATGGAACACCTGCCCCACCCATCCTTTACGTAGTCTGACCTGATCTGCCAGTTTCAAGTGCGTCTCCTGCAACATGACCACATCTGCCTTTAAGTTCTTTAGGTGTGCGAGTACCCGTGCCCTTTTAATCGGCCCATTCAGCCCTCTCACGTTCCACATGATCAGCCGGGTTGGGGGGGGGGGGGGGGCTCTTTTACCCCCCCCCCCATGTCGACTAGCCATTCCCTTTTCTAACCCAGCTCCTCACCCGGTTCCCACGTACCTGTATATCCCACCGGCGGTGCTCTCCCGTCCCGACCACCCCGCCCCATAACAGCTCCCCCTTCCCCTTAGCAGCAGCAACCCAGTTAGCTCCCTCCCCTAGATCCCCCTCTAGCGTAATTACACCCCCCAGGTTGTTCCCAGAAGTCAGCAAACTCTGGCTGACCTCGGCTTCCCCCGTTTGTCCTCGGCCCCTCATTGTGCGAGGCCCCCTCCTTCCTGCGTCCCCGTTCCCGCCACAATTACCATAGCGCGGGAGCAAAGCCCGCGTTTCCCACTCGGCCCCGCCCCTGATGGCGCAGTTCCATTCCCCTTCCCTTCCCACCGACGCCCACAGTTCCCATACCCCCCCCCCCCCCCGCCACGAGGGGAAAAGAGAAAAGTTACAAAATTGAAAAAATTCCCCCCCCCCCCTTCCCCTTCCTCGTCCCACATAATCACCCCACCACTTTATTACAGAAGCTTTTTCTCTCGCCAGACTATTCCAGCTTCTCGTCCACAATGAATGTCCACTCCTCTTCTGCCATCTCAAAGTAGTGGTGCTTCCCTTGGTGTGTGACCCACAGTCTCGCCGGCTGCAACATTCCAAATTTAACCTTTTTGTGGCGCACCGCCTTGGCCCGGTTGAAACTCGCCCTCCTTCTCGCCACCTCCGCACTCCAATCCTGGATCACCGCGTTCACCCACCTGCAGCTCAGAGTTTTCTTCGCCCATCTTAGAACCATCTCTCTGTCATTATAGCGGTGAAACCTCACCACTATGGCTCGAGGTATTTCTCCTGCCTTTGGTCTTCGCGCCAGAACTCGGTAAGCTCCCTCCACCTCCAAAGGGCCCGTCGGGGCCTCCGATCCCATTAGCGAGTGAAGCATCGTGCTCACATATGCCCCGACGTCCGCCCCCTCTATGCCTTCGGGAAAACCCAAGACTCTTAAATTCTTCCTCCTCGAGTTATTCTCCAGGGCTTCCAACCTCTCCACACACCTTTTGTGCTGTGCCTCGCGCGTCTCTGTCTTTACCACCAGGCCCTGTATTTCATCCTCATTCTCCGCAGCCTTTGCCTTCACGACCCGAAGCTCCAACTCCTGGGTCCTCTGCGCCTCCTTTAGCCCTTCAATCGCCTGTAGCATCGGGGCCAACACCTCCTTCTTCAGCTCTTCCACACCGCCGCAGGAACTCTTGTTGCTCCGGGCCCCATACCGAACAGCCACCTTCCAACACCATCTTGCTTCGAGCTTCCCTTCCTTGCCGCTTCTCCAGTGGATCCACTGCAATCCGGCCGCTATCCTCTCCTTTATCCATATTTATACAGGGGGGATTCCCTCCTATTTCACCGCACAATGATTTTGGCCGTTAAAAATTGCCGTTGGGGCTCTTAATAAGAGCCCAAAAGTCCGTTTCAACGGGAGGTGCCGAAACGTGCGACTTAGCTGGTCATCGCCACACCCGGAAGTCTCGCTGCCTCCACTTCTAATGTGCAACCTGGGGACACATCTAAACGCAGTGTAGAGCACAGAAGGCTGAGCAGGTCGAGGATCAAGAGCAAAGGCCATGGTATGCGGGAAGCAGCAGGCTGCTTCCACCTCTAATGCGCACCCTGGGGGCACATCTAAACACAGTGTAGAGCACAGAAGGCTGAGCAGGTAGAGGATCACTGAGAGGGCACTGGGTGGGGGGGTGGGAGACACAGCACCTTCTGGAGCAGTTGGGGTCACAAATGTACATCATTAAAACACTTTGCATCCGAGACATATGATGACTCTGGCACGTTATTCCCCAATGCATGCTGACCTCCAAGCCCGTGCCCAAGCCCCCCAGGCATGGTGATCCTGGCTTCCACCTCCCCACCCCCCCGAAAAGGCATAACATGTGCAGGAGATGGTTGTGAGCGCGTACTCGGCAGACAGGCAGGAGTCAGACTATGGCATTGATTGAGTAGCACCAACGCTCAGCTCACAGTAGGTTATCATCACCCCCAGCCTTTGTCAGTGACCTATTGACAGTGCCGATACAGGCCCATCACCCTAGAGTGATGTAACACTGACCCTGGAGGACTGGCCATTCTGGGGTGGTCCACAAGGAGGCCGGGAATCTACAACTGCCCCAGGATATTGCTATCGTGCACACTCTCTGGGAAACGTGCAGATGTGTGAGATCCGGAGATGGTGGTCGGATACAAGTTGAATGTTCAGGGAGTGGAACGCCTTCCTGTTGATGTCGGGCACTCCTTGACGCACACGCAAGGCAACATGCATACCATCTATTACCCCCTGGACCTAGGGCATCCCGGCAATGGTGGAGAATTCTCCTGTCCGGGCATCTTGTTAGACCCAGTCCAGTCCAAGTTTATACAGTTAGCTGTCTGGGAAACAGGGAATCCGTGACTTCATGGATGCACTTGTGGGCTGTAGTTTGTGAAATGCTGCACTCCTGAAATGATCCTGAGGCGTAAAGGTTCAGGGCTGCAGTGGCCCAGGAGAGGGCATCCTCCTCCTCCACGTGGTGCCAAATCCGCATGGACATGGCACAGGTGCCACACCGTCTCCTTATTGAAGCGGAGCCTCCTGCGGCACAAGATGTCTGTCATCTGTTCAAAAGGCCAGTGGTGCCTGCATATCTTGGGCCATTGCCAGCCTCCCCCTCTGGGACCTCCCCTGGCCTGTTGGGCAGCTGGCTCCTCAGGGTATGGGGTGGGACCCTGCAATGGGTGCCGCCTCGAATTTCTGTCGACGCTGCTTCTGCTCCCCTCTGTCATCTGGCCGCTTGGTCTGCCAGCAGCACCGTGTGGGCAACCTCCGTAGGGTCCAATATATCTGGAAGGAATTGGAGAGGGCGAGAGACCGACAGCCAGCGATGGCTTCCACCCAGGGACCCACCAGTCACCCATGGCAGCACCCCATCTCACATCTACAGGGTGCCATCCAACCCACCCTGCCCATGCACCCCTGGCTACAGTAGGGGTCCCAGGGCACCGGATCCCAGGACCTGTACCCCAGACACCCGCTCGTTATGTTACCTGGACCGGGAGCTAGTTCCCTCACCGGTGCACACACCCACCCTCTGGTTGTGCGATTGTGCCAAGTTTCGAGGCCCAGCCCCTGGGTGGTGGAATGCTAACTGCTGCGTCTGTGGTGTTGAATCCTCTGTGTTCCGGAAAAGTGTCCAGGCCTCTCAGTCTGATTGGGATGAGAGGCAATAACTTCCACCTGCGATATGGCATGCCTACCCACAGGGATACACTTGGGAGCTTTGAAGTACTCACTTTACTATGATTGCCAATTCCCTATTACCAATGGCCAGAGGCCGCCACGGTCAGTGGAGATTGTGGGTGGTCGGTGGGACAGATAGGGAGGAGCTGGGCCTGCCCCCGTTATGTGTGTACACGATCCAAGGGGTGGCATGGCAGGCATACAGGTGCTGAGACTCCACCCCCCTCGCACACTTGGCAGGAGCTCACTGCCAGGGATCGGCAATGACAACTCACCACCTCAGATCCCCAACGTCAACTTCACATTTTTAAAAAATAGATGCCCGCATGAGGAGGCAGTTAGATCATGGGTTTCCCGTTAATGGTATGGAGATTAGCTTTATGTGGTGATGATTGGTTTCTCACCACGCCGCAGTGGGATTCAATTCTTGCCAACGGGGATGGGCGGGTTAGATCCCAAGCCGATTGGCGCAGTTCCCGATTTTGGTCCTCAACTATCTAACGACCGTGGCGTGTTCATGCTCGAGCGCAATGCGGCCGTTAAATCGTGCCCACTATATCTAATTTTCCTGGTCAGCCATGGTTTGGCCACCTTTCCCTTTTACTTTTGTGCCAGACAGGAATGAACAATTGTTACAGTTCCCCTATGTGCCCTTTGAATGTTTGCCATTCCACGATGTTGTGCCGAACCTTTGTCCTAGATTAATCATAGATTATCATTGAATTTACAGTGCAGAAGGAGGCCATTCGGCCCTTTGAGTCTGCACCGGCTCTTGGAAAGAGCACCCTACCCAAACTCAACACCTCCACCCAACACCAAGGGCAATTTGGACATTAAGGGCAATTTATCATTGGCCAATTCACCTAACCCGCACATCTTTGGACTGTGGGAGGAAACCGGAGCACCCGGAGGAAACCCACGCAGACACGGGGAGGACGTGCAGACTCCGCACAGACAGTGACCCAAGCCGGAATCGAACCTGGGACCCTGGAGCTGTGAAGCAATTGTGCTATCCACAATGCTACCGTGCTGCCCTTAAGAACAAATAAATCTACACTATATCATTTTACCGTAATCCATGTACCTATCCAATAGCTGCTTGAAGGTCCCTAATGTTTCCGACTCAACTACTTCCACAGGCAGTGCATTCCATGCCCCCACTACTCTCTGGGTAAAGAACCTACCTCTGATATCCCTCCTATATCTTCCACCTTAAATTCATGTCCCCTTGTAATGGTTTGTTCCACCCGGGGAAAAAGTCTCTGACTGTCTACTCTATCTATTCCCCTGATCATCTTATAAACCTCTATCAAGTCGCCCCTCATCCTTCTCCGTTCTAATGAGAAAAGGCCTAGCACCCTCAACCTTTCCTCGTAAGACCTACTCTCCATTCCAGGCAACATCCTGGTAAATCTTCTTTGCACCTTTTCCAAAGCTTCCACATCCTTCCTAAAATGAGGCGACCAGAACTGTACACAGTACTCCAAATGTGGCCTTACCAAAGTTTTGTACAGCTGCATCATCACCTCACGGCTCTTAAATTCTATCCCTCTGTTAATGAACGCGAGCACACCATAGGTCCTCTTCACAACTCTATCCACTTGAGTGGCAACTTTCAAAGATGTATGAACATAGACCCCAAGATCTCTCTGCTCCTCCACATTGCCAAGAACTTTACCGTTAACCCTGTATTCCGCATTCATATTTGTCCTTCCAAAATGGACAACCTCACACTTTTCAGGGTTAAACTCCATCTGCCACTTCTCAGCCCAGCTCTGCATCCTATCTATGTCTCTTTGCAGCCGACAACAGCCCTCCTTACTATCCACAACTC
Source organism: Scyliorhinus torazame (assembly GCF_047496885.1). Lineage (NCBI taxonomy): Eukaryota > Metazoa > Chordata > Chondrichthyes > Carcharhiniformes > Scyliorhinidae > Scyliorhinus > Scyliorhinus torazame. The sequence goes on from NC_092719.1 coordinate 85,765,306, forward strand.
CACCAATCTTCGTATCGTCTGCAAATTTACTGATCCACCCTTCAACTCCCTCATCCAAGTCATTAATGAAAATCACAAACAGCAGAGGACCCAGAACTGATCCCTGCGGTACGCCACTGGTAACTGGGATCCAGGCTGAATATTTGCCATCCACCACCACTCTCTGACTTCTATCGGTTAGCCAGTTCATTATCCAACTGGCCAAATTTCCCACTATCCCATGCCTCCTTACTTTCTGCATAAGCCTACAATGGGGAACTTTATCAAATGCCTTACTAAAATCCATGTACACTACATCCACTGCTTTACCTTCATCCACATGCTTGGTCACCTCCTTAAAGAATTCAATAAGACTTGTAAGGCAAGACCTACCCCCCACAAATCCGTGCTGACTATCCCTAATCAAGCAGTGTCTTTCCAGATGCTCAGAAATCCTATCCTTCAGTACCCTTTCCATTACTTTGCCTACCACCGGTGGTACTGGTGGTAATCCTGAGATACCTTTGAGGTTCTACTTTTCAACTTCCTTCCTAACTTCCTATATTCTGCTTTTAGGACTTCATCTGTTTTTTTTAACCCATGTTGTTTGTATCAACGTGTACCACAGCCACTGGCTGCTCCCCATGTCCTGTAGCCGCTTGGACACATCCTTGACCTTAGCACCAAGGAGGCAACATACCATCCTGGAGACTCGTTTTCGACCTTAGAAACAATCTGTTCCCCTTACAATTGAATTCCCTATAACTACTGCATCCCCACACTTTTTACTCCTCCCCTGTGCAGCAGAGCCAACCGTGGTGCAACAAATCTGGTTGCTGTTGCTCTGCCCCCCCCACCCGAGGCCATTCCCATCAACAATATCCAGAGCAGTATATCTGTTTTGCAGGGGGAATAGCCACAGGAGATTCCTGCATTGCCTACCTAGTCCTTTTGCTCTGCCTGGTGGTCATCCATTCTCTTCCTGCCTGTGGAGTCTTAGTCTGCAGTGTGACCACCTCTCTATAAGTGTTATCCACAATACTTAAAGGGGAAAACAATAATATTTAGTGTATGAGACGAGAATGCTGAGAAATCATCACTCTCTTCTCATATTGTATAAATTATTATATTTTTTTAATATTGATATTCTTGCGAAGTATATCTCTTTTTTCAGCAATTCCCAAGCTCTGTACTACCAATGGATAAGTAAGATGAGGTAGAAAGTGTGTTGAGGTACATGGGCAGCACAGTGGTTAGCATTATTGCTTCACTGCGTCAGGGTCCCAGCTTCGAGTCCCGGCTTGGGTCACTGTCTGTGTGGAGTCTGCACGTTCTCCCTGTGTCTGCCTGGGTTTCCTCCGGGTGCTCCGGTTTCCTCCCACGAGTCCCGAAAGACGTGCTGTTAGGTAATTTGGACATTCTGAATTCTCCCTCCGTGTACCCGAACAGGAGCCAGAATGTGGCGACAAGCGGCTTTTCACAGTAACTTCATTGCAGTGTTAATGTAAGCCCATTTGGGGACAATAAAGATTATTATATTATTCAGGCAGAGTTTCAAGAACTATGGAAAAAATGTTAAAACTTCAAAAAGTCATAATTGTTCCCATGTCAGGACTTCAATTTTGCTCGAGCCCCTCAATGCTGCACTTGATCAATCAATCCCTGCCTTGAGCTCAGGTATCAATCTAGTAAACCTCCTCTGAACAATTTCTAACACATATACATCCTTCCTTAAATACGGAGACCAAAACTGTACACAATATTCAAGATGTGGTCTCACCAATATGCTGTACAACTGAAGCATAACATCCTTCCTTTTATGTTCAATTCCTCTTGTAATCAAGGATAGCATTCCTTTAGCCTTTTGATTACTTGCTGTGCAGCTGCATATTAACTTTTTGTGACTCGTGCACTAGAACACCTAGATCCCTCTGCACCTTGGAATTCTGCAGTTGTTCCCAATTTAAATAACAGCCTGTATTTTTATTCTTCCTGCCAAATTGAAGAAGTTCACATTTTCCCTCATTACCAGATTTTTGCCCACTCACTCAATTTATCTACATCAGTCTGCAACCTCCATATGGCCTCTTAACAACATACTTTCCTACCTCCCTTTGTGCCATCTGTAAATTTAGTGATCATGCCTTTGCTCCCCTCATCCACGTCATTTCTATAAATTGTAAAAAGTTGAGAACCAAGCATAAACCCCTGTGGGACTCCACTCATCACATCCTGCCAATCAGAAAAAGACTAATTTATGCATACTTTTGCAGTTTCGAGAAGTGGTTGGGGGCGAGGGAGGGTTCTGGAAAGGGGAGGGTAACTGGCTACGGGGACTAGCAGTAGGAATTGGGCCAGGGGCCGTTGTCATGACAGATGGGGGGGAATGAGAGCCCCCCCAGTCCGATTGGTAATGTGGAACATGCAGGGAGATGGGTGGACCGGTGAAGCGGATGAGAACCTTCTCGCATTTGAGGAGCTTGAGGGACAGGAGATCAATTTGAGGGTGAAGGAACAGGTTAGGCTTCGGAAGGCTTGGGTCAGGTGTTCCACTAGGGCTTTGATAGCAGGGCCGGCTGGTTTGGGGGGGGGGGGGGGGGATGGTTAGCGTGTATGCCACCAAATTGAAATGATGTAGGGTTTATGAAGAGGATGTTAGAACATAGAACATAACAGCGCAGTACAGGCCCTTCGGCCCTCTACGTTGCGCCGACTGGTGAAACCAATCTAAAGCCTATCTACAGTATTCCATTATCATCTATATTTGTATCCAATGACCATTTAAATGCCCTTAATGTTGGCGAGTCCACGACTGTTGCAGACAGGACATTCCACGCCCCCACTACTCTCTGAGTAAAGAACCTACCTCTGACATCTGTCCGACATCTATCTCCCCTCAATTTAAAGCTATGGCCCCTCGTGCTAGCCATCACCATCTGAAGAAAAAGGCTCTCACTGTCCACCCTATCTAATCCTCTGATCATCTTGTATGCCTCAATTAAGTCACGTCTTAACCTTCTTCTCTCTAATGAAAACAGCCTCAGGTCCCTCAGTCTTTCCTCATAAGATCTTCCCTCCATACCAGGCAACATTCTGGTAAATCTCCTCTGCACCCTTTCCAATGCTTCCACATCCTTCCTATAATGCGGCGACCAGAATTGCACGCAATACTCCAAATGCGGCCGCAACAGAGTTTTGTACAGATGCAACATGACCTCATGGCTCCGAAACTCAATCCCTCTGCCAATAGAAGCTAACACACCGTACGCCTTCTTAACAACCCTATCAACCTGGGTGGCAACTTTCAGAGATCTACGTACATGGACACCGAGATCTCTCTGCTCATCCACACTACCAAGAATCTTACCATTAGCCCAGTACTCTGTATTCCTGTTACTCCTTCCAAAATTAATCACCTCACACTTTTCTGCATTACACTCCATTTGCCACCTCTCAGCCCATCTCTGCAGCTTATCTATGTCTCTCTGTAACCTGCAACATCCTTCCGCACTGTCCACAACTCCACCGACTTTAGTGTCATCTGCAAATATACTCACCCATCCTTCTACGCCCTCCACCAGGTCATTTATAAAAATGACAAACAGCAGTGGCCCCAAAACAGTTCGTTGTGGTACACCACTAGTAACTGAACTCCAGGCTGAACATTTCCCATCAACCACCACCCTTTGTCTTCTTACAGCTAGCCAATTTCTGATCCACCCTGAATCCCATGCCTTCGTATTTTCTGCAATAGTCTACCGTGGGGAACCTTATCAAACGCTTTATTGAAATCCATATACACCACATCAACTGCTTTACCCTCATCCACCTCTTTGGTCACCTTCTCAAAGAACTCAATAAGGTTTGTGAGGCACGACCTACCATTCACAAAACCGTGTTGACTATCCCTAATCAAATTATTCCTTTCTAGATGATTATAAATCCTATCTCTTATAAACCTTTCCAAGACTTTGCCCACAACAGAAGTAAGGCTCACTGGTCTAGAGTTACCGAGGTTGTCTCTACTGCCCTTCTGGAACAAGGGGACAACATTTGCTATCCTCCAGTCTTCTGGCACTATTCCTGCAGACAATGACGACACAAAGATCAAAGCCAAAGGCTCAGCAATCTCCTCCCTGCTTCCCAGAGAATCCTAGGATAAATCCCATCCGGCCCAGGGGACTTATCTATTTTCACACTTTCCAGAATTGCTAACACCTCCTCCTTACGAACCTCAAGCCCTTCTAGTCTAGTAGCTGTATCTCAGTATTCTCCTCGACAACACTGTCTTTTTCCTGTGTGAATACCGACGAAAAATATTCATTTAGCACCTCTCCTATCTCCTAGGACTCCACGCACAACTTCCCACTACTGTCCTTAACTGGCCCTACTCCTAACTTAGTCATTCTTTTATTCCTGACACACCTATAGAAAGCTTTAGGGTTATCCTTGATCCTACCTGCCAAAGACTTCTCATGTCCCCTCCTGGCTCTTCTTTAGGTCCTTCCTGGCTAACTTGTAACTCTCGAGCGCCCGAACTGAACCTTCACGTCTCATCTTTACATAAGCCTCCTTCTTCCTCTTAACAAGTGATTCAACTACTTTGGTAAACCACGGTTCCCTCGCTCGACCACTTCCTCCCTGCCTGACAGGTACATACCTATCAAGGACATGCAGTAGCTGTTCCTTGAACAAGCTCCACATTTCAATTGTGCCCATCCCCTGCAGTTTCCTTCCCCATCCTATGCATCCTAAGTCTTGCCTCATCGCATCATAATTGCCTTTCTCCCAGCCATAACTTTTGCCCTGCGGTATATACCTATCCCTTTCCATCGCTAAAGTAAACGTAACAGAATTGTGGTCACTATCACCAAAGTGCTCACCTACCTCCAAATCCAACACCTGGCCTGGTTCATTACCCAGTACCAAATCCAATGTGGCCTCGTCTCTTGTAGGCCTAACTACATACTGTGTCAGGAAACCCTCCTGCACACATTGGACAATAACGGATCCATCTAAAGTACTTGAACTATAGCGTTTCCAGTCAATATTTGGAAAGTTAAAGTCCCCCATAACAACTATCCTGCTACTTTCGCTCCGAGCCAGAATCATCTTTGCAATCCTTTCCTCTACATCTCGTCTCCATCTCTGGAACCTTTCGGAGGCTTATAGAAAACTCCCAACAGGGTGAGCTCTCCTTTCCTCGGTTTCTAACCTCAGCCATACTACCTCAGTAGACGAGTCCTCATCAAACGTCCTTTCTGCCACCGTAATACTGTGCTTGACTAACAATGCCACTCCTCCCCCTCTTTTACCACCCTCCCTGAGCCGACTGAAATATCTAAACCTAGGAACCTGCCATGTTGGCAGTAATACCAATCTGGACACGCATCAGTTAATTTTAGGAGAGGATTTAAATACATTCAAAGATGAATTGACCTAAGCCGCGTTTCTTGACCCCTTTGGGGTGGGTGGATGGGGGGGGGGGGGAGAAAGAGGCAGTATTGGCAGCGTTCATGATGGGGAGAGCAGACCTGTGGTGGTTATAGCATCCAGGCGTTCCTTTTTTCGCCAGTACATAATGTACACTTGAGAATTGACTTCTTATTCTGGGGAGGTCAGCAAGGCCTTTCCTGGCTGAGGAAAGCCCCGACGACCATGACCTGCCGATTATCATTTCTGCTCCACATTTGGTGGATGTGGTCCTGGAGAGGAGACCTGCACAGAAGCTAATGTGGAGGTTGGATGTAGGGCTGCTTGCGGATCCGAGTTTTTGTTTGAAGATGGCAAAGGTGATTGATGATTATGTGGGGTTTAATAAGAATGGGGAGGCCTCACCGTCGGTGGTTTGGGAGGTGCTGAAGGCGGTGGTAAAGGGCATCACGGTAGCACAAGTGGATAGCACTGTGGCTTCACAGCGCCAGGGTCCCAGGTTCAATTCCCCACTGGGTCACTGTCTGTGCAGAGTCTGCACATTCTCCCCGTGTCTGCGTGGGTTTCCTCCGGGTGCTCCGGTTTCCTCCTACAGTCCAAAGGTGTGCAGGTTAGGTGGATTGGCCATGATAAATTGCCTTTAGTGACCAATAAGGTTAGGAGGGGTTATTGGGTTACGGGGATAAGGTGGAAGTGAGGGCCTAAGTGGGTCGGTGCAGATTCGATAGGCCGATGTTCCATGTTCTATCACGTATGGGGCGCAGGTGGATAGGGAGGCAAGAGAGGAGAAGAAGGCAGAGTTGGAGGAGCCAGTGTGGATGGAGGAGGTTCGGCCGGCAATAGGGAAGTTGCAAATGCGCAAGGCTGTTGGGTTCCCAGTGGGATTCTTCAAGAAGTTTCTGGATAGGTTGGCGCCGCTGTTGGTAGAGATATTCGAGGAAGCAGTGGCTGAAGGTGTTCCTGGAGACAATGGGACAGGCATTTATTTCGCTATTGTTAAAAAAGGTAAGGACCCACTGGAGTGTGAGTTGTATCGTCCAATATCTCTGTTGAATGTGGATGCGAAGATTCTTGCCAAAGTGTTGGGCGCTTAGGTTGGAGGAGTGCCTTCCGCGGGTAATTGGGGTGGCTCAGACCGTGTTTGTAAAGGGTAGGCAGCTGTCCTTGAATGTATAGCGTTTGTTAAATGTGCTGCTCTCTTCATCCGGGGGGGGGGGGGGGTCCCTCCTTTTGTTTGCGCTGGTGATAGAGCCCTTCGCCATTGCGCTGAGGAGCTTGGATAAGTGGAAGGGGGATGGGGGAGCATTAACAAAGAAGATCAAAGAGAAGTACAGCACAGGAACAGGCCCTTCGGCCCTCCAAGCCCGTGCCGACCATGCTGCCCAACTAAACTACAATCTTCTACGCTTCCTGGAGGTCCGTATCCCTCTATTCCCATCCTATTCATATATTTGTCAAGATGCCCCTTAAATGTCCCTATCGTCCCTGCTTCCACTACCTCCTCCGGTAGCGAGTTCCAGGCACCCACTACCCTCCGTGTAAAAAAAAAAAACTTGCCTCGTACATCTACTCTAAACCTTGCCCCTCGCACCATAAACCTATGCCCCCGAGTAAATGACCCCTCTACCCTGGGGAAAAGCCTCTGACTATCCACTCTGTCTCTGTCCCTCATAATTTTGTAGACGTCTATCAGGTCATCCCTCAACCTCCGTCGTTCCAGAGAGAACAAACCGAGTTTATTCAACCGCTCCTCATAGCTAATGCCCTCCATACCAGGCAACATCCTGGTAAATCTCATCTGCACCCTCTCTAAAGCCTCCACATCCTTCTGATAGTGTGGCGACCAGAATTGAACACTATACTCCAAGTGTGGCCTAACTAAGGTTCTATACAGCTGCAACATGACTGGCCAATTCTTATACTCAATGTCCCAGCCAATGAAGGCAAGCATGCCGTATGCCTTCTTGACCACCTTCTCCACCTGTGTTGCCCCTTTCAGTGACCGGTGGACCTGTATACCTGGATCTCTCTGACTTTCAATACTCTTGAGGGTTCTACCATTCACTGTACATTCCCGACCTGCATTAGACCTTCCAAAATGCATTACCTCACATTTGTCCGGATTAAACTCCATCTGCCAACTCTCCAGCCAAGTCTCCAAACGATCTAAATCCTGCTGTATCCTCTGACAGTCCTTATCGCTATCCGCAATTCCACCAACCTTTGTGTCGTCTGCAAGCTTACTAATCAGACCGGTTACATTTTCCTCCAAATCATTTATATATACTACAAACAGCAAAGGTCCCAGCACTGATCCCTGCGGAACACCACTAGTCACAGCCCTCCAATTAGAAAAGCATCCTTCCATTGCTACTCTCTGCCTTCTATGACCTAGCCAGTTCTGTATCCACCTTGCCAGCTCACCCCTGATCCCGTATGACTTCACCTTTTGTCCCAGTCTACCATGAGGGACCTTGTCAAAGGCCTTACTGAAGTCCATATAGACAGCATCCACTGCCCTACCTGCATCAATCATCTTTGTGACCTCTTCGAAAAACTCTATCAAGTTAGTGAGACATGACCTCCCCTTCACAAAACCATGCTGCCTCTCACGAGTACGTCCATTTGCTTCCAACCCCATTGTCAGCATAAAGAGGTGCCTCTTTATGCCGACGATCTATTGTTGTATATTTCTAACCCAGGTCCCAAGGTGGGGGATATAATTGGTCTGTTCAGGTGATTTGAGGCATTTTCGGATATAAATTGAATATGGAGACGAGTGATTTTTGGTGTCCTCTCGTTGGGAGGGAGCTGGCCTGGGGGGAATGGCCGTTTCGTGTGGCGACTACTCATTTCATGTACCTGGGGATGCAGGTGGCTCGGGACTGGGCCTAGCTCTGAAAATTGAATTTTACGAGCGTGGGTAGGGTTACGGCAGATTTGTTGAGGTGGGACATCCTCCCCCTATCATGGGCAGGCCGTGAGCAGACGGTAAAGATGAATATCTTGCCGTGGTTGTTATTTTATTCCAGTGCTTACAGGTCTTTTTGCTGAAGACGTTTTTTATGCGGGTGGAATGGTTCATTTCGTTGTTTTCATGGGTGAGTAAGTTGGTGAGGATTCGGAAGACAGTGCTTCATAGAGGGTGACAGTTGATGGGTTTGGTTCTCTCGAATCTGGTGTATTACTAATGGGCGGTGAATGCCGAGAAGTTGCGGGGTTGGAGGCAATTTCGGTTTCATTTTAAGTTTGGGGCGGAGTCGAAACTGATGCCGGTTCGAGAGAATAATTTGTTTGAGCCGACGAGACTGGACGCAGGTTTCAGGGATGGGGGGAGCGGGGGGTGATGGAAATTAAGGACCTATTTTTGAAAGGGCGGTTTGCGAGTTTGGAAAAGTAGACAGAAAAGTTGGGGATTCTGTGGGGTGGGGGGGGGGGGGGGCCTTTCGGCATATGCAACTGCTGGACTTTGCAAGGAAGGTTTCCCCAATGTTTCTGACAATACCCCCCTCCTTGTTGTTGGTGATGGGGTTGGAAGGGGGTCTCATTTCGGTGATTTATGGGAGGATTTTGGAGGAGGATGAGGTGTCGCTGGAGGGGATTAAGGCCAAGTGTGAAGAGGAGCTGTGGATGGCATTGGAGGAGGGGTTTTGTTGCAGAGGGCGAATGCCTCAACTTCGTGTGCGAGGCTGGGGTTAATACAGTTAAAGGTGGTGCACAGGGCACGTCTCACGAGGTTGAGGATCAGCCGGTTGTTTGAGGGGGTGGAGGATATTTGCAAGCAGTGTGGGAGAGGTTCGGCCAACCATGTACATGTGGTCTGGGCCTGCCTGAATTTGGAGAAATTTGGGGGGCCGTTTTTTAGCACCATGTTGGCGATCGTGCACTTGGATTTGGAGCCCAGGCGCAAAATTTGGGGTTTCGGACTTGCCGGAGCTGCAGACGGGAGATGGGGCAGATGTTTTAGCCTTCACCTCACTGGTTACTTGCAGGCAGATTCTGTTGTGGTGGAGGTCAGCCCCTCTACCCAGTGCCTCAGATGGGAGTTCCTGTATTTGGAAAAGGCTAAGTTTACTTTCAGGGGCGCAATTGAGGGATTCCACAAAAGATGGAGTCTGTTGGGGTCTGCTTATTCTTCATTTTAAAGAGTAGGTTACCGTCAGCTGCTAGGGGGAGGGATGGGGGCTGCTATTTTTGAGTTATTGGGGTGTTGGTTGGTAAGGTGGGAGGAGGAGTTTGTTGTTATTGTTGTTTTGCATGGTTTTGTTTTTTTGAATTAAAATATTTTCAAAAAGAAATTCTGCTTACTTTCTGCCATCCTGCCACTCTTCAATTCATGTTAATAAATACCTTTACACCATGAGCTTATATTTACCCCAATAACTTTAATCAATATGCCTTCTGGAAATCCAAGTCTAGCACAGCTACAGGTTCCCCCATTATCCACAGTGCATGTTACGCCTCCAAAACCTCTAATAAATTGGTCAAACATGATTTCCCTTTCACAAAATCATGCTGACTCTTCTCAACTACTTAAGAGTTTTTTAAGTGCCCAATGATAACCTCCTTAATGATTGATCCTAACACCTTTCCCATGACAGACATCAAGACTATAGTTTCCTTTTTTCTGCCTCCCTTCCTTCTTGAATAGAAGGGTTATATTTGCTACTTTCCAGTCTGATGGAACCTTTCCAGAATCTAGTGTATTTCACACAAGCAGCTAGGATTTTTCTTCTTTTCTTTGATACCCGATTACTAAGAAAATACAATTTCTCAATCAATGATTCAGATAATATTACCATAAATTACCAAGGACCATTCCCCCATCTACCCAATGTGATTGGCACATTTCCTCCCCTTTCTCAACCATCAAACTTAAACTGTTGAAACTGCATCTAAACAATGCCAAGTCCGGAGCTTCCAGTTGCGGGGTGTAGGTGGAAGTCACATGTTTGGTGGCTCCTGCCGAAGCCACCTTTTATGCCCTTTTTAGCCCAGTTTTCAGTGAAGACTTGTTCGTGAGGAGTTGTGGGGTATTTTAGGGTACTTGTAGAAAGGCAAAAGTCGGCAAGAAGAATATTGGGAAGAAGGCAGTGAGCGAAAGTCTGCCACCGACTGTGTTGAGGGGTGCAACAGGAAGAATGACGGCTGGAAAGAGCCCGTCGGGTGGGACCACGCCAATTACGGTAGAGAAGACGACGAAGGTGATGGATGGTCGGTTTGAACGGCTGTTCTCAAAGCATTTTGAAAAGCATCTGATGGGGATGATGGCCTCACCTAAAGTGTGGGTGGGAGAGACCCTTGTCCCGGTGAGAGGGGTGTTGGTGAGAACTTTGATGACAGTGCGGGAACAGGAGGAGAAAATGAAACGGATGAACCTTGTCACGGCATAGTCACCATTTCACCTTGGTGGATGAGGAGCTGCGGAGAGTGGCGGAAATTAACAGAGGGCTGAGAGCCAAGGTTGAAGATCTGGAGAACAGGTCACAAAGGAATATCGTGGGTGTGCCCGAAAGGGTGAAGGGCCAGAGGCCTACAGAATATTTTGGTGCTGTGATAGTGAAGCTCATGGAGGAGGGAGAGTAGCCCTCCCAGTTCGAGTTGGACAGGGACCATCGGTCACTCTGGTCGAAAGCGAGGATTAATGAGAGGAAGTTGGTCGTACATTTCCATATGAAGGAGAGAGAACGTAGATGGGCGAAGCAGAGGCACAAGGTGATGGGAAAGGAAAGGGTATACGTATATACCAGGACTTGACTAAGAATTGACACGAGGTCTACGGACGGGCAACGGCAGCGTTGTATAAACACAAATGTGCGGTTTGGTGTGGTCTACCTGGCGAAACGGAGGGTCACGTACAATGGCAGAGATTATTACTTCGAGACCGCTGCGGGGGCATTTTTGAAGGCAGAATGCCTGGGATTGGACTGCATTGGGACTTCTGGTGTTTTTTGGTTGAGTTTTTGTTTTGTTTTTCCTTTTTCGCTTTTTTCTCTCTTTGTTTATTCAGCTGGGGTTTTTTTCTTGTACGAGTGTTATGAATAACTTGGGGTTGGGGGATGGTTTTTTTTGGGTGTAATGGAGGGGTGAGGGTTGGTGGCATGGGGGTTGATGTGGTTTCATTTTTGGTTGTGGGGAAGGGGGCTCTGGTAAGGGCCAGCACGCTAGCAAATAATACGTTGGCTAGTGAATGGGAGTGAGGTGGGGGGAGGGGCCGTGGCTGTTGGAACCTGTATGGGCAGTTTTCGATGGATCTGGGAAGTGTGACTGGTGGGGGGGGATGGACAGTGACTAGGGCTGGGGCAGGGCCCTGCTTGTGGGGTGGGGCCTGGCAGGATAGCCATGGCGGGTAGGAAGTGCAGAAGTGAGATACCATGGTCAGAATGGTGACGTGGAACATACGAGGGTTGAGGAGACCAATGAAGAGAGCGTGAGTTTTCTCACATCTGAAGCGCTTGAGGGTGTATATTGTGCTGTTACAGGAGACCCACCTGAGGGATGAGGATGAGGAAGGGCTGGGTGAGCCAGGTGTTCCATTATGACTTTGATAACAGGGTGCAGGGGGTGGCTATACTGTTGGGTAAACGGATGAGGTTCCAAATGGAGACCATGGATCAGGGGCAGGTTCTTGATAGTTGTGCTGGAAGTGAGATTGGTGGCTTTGGTTTGTATGTACGCCCCAAACTGGGACGACGCTGGGTTCGTGAGGATGCTAGCGGCCATGCCAGACACCTGGATACCTATCAGCTAATAATGGGGGGGGGGGGGGGGAATTGGAATATGGTGTTGGACCGCCAGAGGATGCGTCGGGATGAGTGAGGTTTAGGAGCGATTGGAGTGGGGCAGCACGGTGGGGCAATGGTTAGCACTGCTATCTCACGGTGCCGAGGTCCCAGGTTCGATCCCAGCCCTGGGTCACTGTCCGTGTGGAGTTTGCACATTCTTCCCGTGTTTGCATGGGTTTCGCACCCACAACCCAAATATGTGCAGGGTCGATGGAGTGGCCCTTAATTAGAATAAATGAATTGGGTACTCTAAATTTAGAAGAAAAAAAAAAAGAGAACAAAAAGGAGCGGTTGGAGTGGCCAGAGGTGGGAGAGTTGGAAAGGGCTGGGTTGGAGGAGCTGTTAGGTACGGAGGGTGAAGGCACGATAGGGAAGTAAGGCGCCAGGGCAAGATGAAGGTCTACAACATGTTCTTTTTTTTCTTCTTTCTTTTTAAAAATAAATTTAGAGTACCCAATTATTTTTTCTCCAATTAAGGGGCAATTTAGCATGGCCAATCCACCTACCCTGGTCATCTTCGGGTTGTGGGGGTGAACCCACGCAGGCATGGGGAATGTGCAAACTCTACACGGACAATGACCCAGGGCCGGGATTCGAACCCAGGTCCTCAGTGCTGCAGTCCCAATGCTAACCACTGCGCCACATGCCGCCCCTCTATAACAAGTTGGCATAGTGTAGGTTAGATGGCTTTTGTTTCGGTGCAACATCGTGGGCCGAAGGGCCTGTACTGCGCTGTATTGTTCTATGTTCTATGTTAAGTTCAAGGACAAGTTGGCACCACTGATGGTGGAAATATTTGAGGATGCGATGGTGAGGAGTTATCGGAGACAATGAGGCAGGCATCGATTTCATTATTATTGAAAAATTATAAGGACCTGTTGGGAGTGTGGGTCATATAGGCCCACTTCTCTACTGAATGTGGATATTGGCGAAGGTACTGGATGTGAGGCTGGAGGGGTGTCTTCTGAAGGTGGTGGGGGAGGATCAGACAAGGTTCATCAAGACAGGCTGTTGTTGTCAAACGTGCGGCGCTGCTGAAGGCGGTGCTTTCTCTGGCAGGGGGAGGGAGTTAGAGGTGGTGGTGACAATGGATGCGGAGAAAACATTTGACAGAGTGGAGTTGAGGTATCTGTTCGCGGTACTGGAGAAGTTTGGGATTGGGCCCAAGTTTGTGGCTTGGGTAAAATTGCTATACAAGGATCCAACAACCTATGTGCGGATGAATGAGATCCAGTCGGGAGTTCTTCCCACTATTCCGGGGAACGAGGCCCCATGTCCCCCCTCTTGTTTGCGTTGGCAATTGAGCCCTAGCCGATAGCGCTGAGGGGCTCAGGCTTATGGAGGGGGATAGTGGGGTGGGGTTTGAGCATATGCATATCACTCTGCATACAGGTGATTTACTGCTGTACATCACGGACCCGGGCTCTTCGGTGAGGGACGTAATGGGGATGCTAGGGAAATTTGGGGCATTTACAGGGTACAAATTGAATCTCGGGAAAAGCAAGTGTTTGTAGTGTCTCCTTTGGGTGGAGGGCCAGGTTTGGAGGGGTTGCCATTTAGGGTGGCGACAACTCACTTCAGGTACTTGGGGGTGCAGGACTGGGTTCGGCTCATAAGCTGAATTTCACGAGCCTGGTAAGGAAGGTGGAGGAGGAACTGGGAAGGTGGAATAGTCTCCCGTTGCCTTTGGCTGGCCGGGCGCAGGCAGTCGAGATTAATATGTTGCCACAGTTTTTGTTCCTATGCCAGTCTCTTTGCCCAAGGCATAATTTTGAGGCATGGATAGGCTGGGCTCGACGTTTGTGTGAGCAGAGAAGGTGGCGAAGATAAGGAAGGTGGTGCTCCAAAGTGGGCGACAGTTGGGGGCCTGGCTCTCTAAAATGTTTTGGATTATTATTGGAAGGCGAATGCAGAGAAAGTGTGGGACTGGAGTAAGGGGTCATAGGCTTTGTGGGTGCGGATGGAGACGGGGTCCTGGAAGGGGTCGGGGCTGCGGATGCCAGCAACTGCGCCTCTGCCGCTAGCCCCAGTAGTGGTAGCCACACTGAGCGTTTGGGGGCAATTCCGACAGCACTTCAAGTTGAGGTCAGGGTGGAGAGTGATGCCGTTAAGGGGGAATCATGGGTTTGAGCTGGGAAGGATGAATTAGAGGTTCCAGGGATATGAACTAGGAGCAGGAGTAGGCCATCTGACCCTTCAAGCCTGCTCCGCCATTCAATGAGATCATGGCTGATCTTTTGTGGACTCAGATCCACTTTCCGGCCCGAACACCAGAACCCTTTATTCTTCAAAAAACTATCTATCTTTATCTTGAAAACATTTAATGAAGGAACCTCAACTGCTTCACTGGGCAGAGAATTCCATAGATTCACAACCCTTTGGGTGAAGAAGTTCCTCCTTAGCTCAGTCTTAAATCTACTTCACCTTATAGGCCAATTAGCCTAACCTCGGTTGTTGGCAAGATTCTAGAATCCATTGTTAAGGATGATATTTCTAAATTCTTGGAAGTGCAGGGTCGGATTAGGACAAGTCAACATGGATTTAGTAAGGGGAGGTCGTGCCTGACAAACCTGTTAGAGTTCTTTGAAGAGATAACAAATAGGTTAGACCAAGGAGAGCCAATGGATGTTATCTATCTTGACTTCCAAAAGGCCTTTGATAAGGTACCTCACAGGAGACTGCTGAGTAAAATAAGGGCCCATGGTATTCGAGGCAAGGTCCTAACATGGATTGACGATTGGCTGTCAGGCAGAAGGCAGAGAGTTGGGATAAAAGGTTCTTTTTCGGAATGGAAACCGGTGACGAGTGGTGTCCCGCAGGGTTCAGTGTTGGAGCCACAGCTGTTCTCTTTATATATTAACGATCTAGATAACGGGACTGGGGGCATTCTGGCTAAGTTTGCCGATGATACAAAGATAGGTGGAGGGGCAGGTAGTATGGAGGAGGTGGGGAGGCTGCAGAAAGATTTAGACAGTTTAGGAGAGTGGTCCAAGAAATGGCTGATGAAATTCAACGTGGGCAAGTGCGAGGTCTTGCACAAGAATAGAGGCATGGATTATTTTCTAAACGGTGACAAAATTCATAATGTTGAAGTGCAAAGGGACTTGGGAGTCCTAGTCCAGGATTCTCCAAAGGTAAACTTGCAGGTTAAGTCCGTAATTAAGAAAGCAAATGCAATGTTGTCATTCATCTCAAGAGGCTTGGAATATAAAAGCAGGGATGTACTTCTGAAGTTTTATAAAGCAGTAGTTAGGCCCCATTTAGAATACTGTGAGCAATTTTGGGCCCCACACCTCAGGAAGGACCTACTGGCACTGGAGCGGGTCCAGCGGAGATTCACATGGATGATCCCAGGAATGGTAGGCCTAACATACGATGAACGTATGAGGATCCTGGGATTATATTCATTGGAGTTTAGGAGGTTGAGGGGAGATCTAATAGAAACTTACAAGATAATGAATGGCTTAAATAGGGTGGACGTAGGGAAGTTGTTTCCATTAGCAGGGGAGACTAGGACCCGGGGGCACAGCCTTAGAATAAAAGGGAGTCACTTTAGAACAGAGATGAGGAGAAATTTCTTCAGCCAGAGAGTGGTGGGTCTATGGAATTCATTGCCACAGAGGGCGGTGGAGGCCAGGACGTTGAGTGTCTTTAAGACAGAAGTTGATAAATTCTTAATTTCTCGAGGACTTAAGGGCTATGGAGAGAGAGCGGGTAAATGGAGTTGAAATCAGCCATGATTGAATGGTGGAGTGGACTCGATGGGCCGAATGGCCTTACTTCCGCTCCTATGTCTTATGGTCTTATTTTGAGGCTATGCCCCCTAGTTCTGCTTTCACCCGCCAGTGGAAACAACCTCCCCACATCTATCCAATCTATTCCCTTCATAATTTTATATGTTTCTTTAAGATCCCCGCATCCTTCTAAATTCCAATGATGGAAGGAGAAAGGGGTGAAAGAGATGAAGGATCTGTTTCTGGAGGATTTGCAAGTTTAGAGGAGTTGGGGGTGCAGTCTGGACTGCAGCGTAAGGAGTGCTCCAGTATATGCAGGTGCGGAGATTAGCGAGAAAGACCTTTTTGTTTCCCAGTGGTGTCGCCCTCCTTGTTGTTGGAGGAGGTTCTGTCGGTGGAGGGCTGGAGAGTGGGGTTGTCTCAGCGATTTATGGTAGGATAATGGAGGAGTCGTCGTCGTCGATGGAGGAGATCAAGGCTAAGTGGGAGGAAGAGTTGGGGATGGTGCTGGAGGAAGGATTATGGTGCGAAGTACTGTGACGGGTCAATGCTTCAACCTTGTGCGCAAGGCTGGGGCTGATTCAGCTAAAAGTGGTGTATAGGGCTTACTTAATAAAGGCTAGGATGAGCCAGTTGTTTGAGGGGGTGGAGGATAGGTGAGAGTGGCGTGGTCTAGCCAACCATGTCCATATGTGCTAGTCCTGCCTGAAGTTGGGGAGGTATTGGGGGTCAGTGTTCAGCACCATGTCCGGGTTTTGCATGTGGATCGGGAGCCGCGTCCCCTAGAGGCCATATTCAGGGTGTCGGACCTGCCGGAATTGTAGTCAGGAGTAGATTTCTTGGCCTTCGCCATGTTATCACTCGCAGACGGGTCTTGGTGGGGTAGAGGTCAGATTCCCCCCCCCACCATTGCCTCGGAATGGCTGGGGACCTGAAATTGTTGGCCTTGGATAAGGTCAAATTTGCTCTGAAAGGGGTATATGGGGGTTTCCACCAGAGATGGAGTTTATTCATTTTGCACTTTGGAGACCTGGTTGCAACCACGGTGTTGGGGAATGGGGGCTTTGTTTCGTGCAAAAATGTTGAATAAAAATATTTTTCAAATATATAAACAATCCCAAGTCCATGTTTATTCTTTTCGGGTTTTAACAGTATTACTTTAAACAGCTTTGATTGGCCAAGAGAAACATAGCATTTTATTCTTGAATTATCCTTGAGGCAATTTTTCAAAACACATTTTCAGCTATTTAGACCAACAGATAAAAGCAGCTTAGAACCAAGGCCTGCCACACATCACTAAAAAATGAGGGTTAGCAAGGGCATCCCGATAGTTTTTAGGTGACTCAAAGGTTCTTCTAATAGTTTAAGTTGTACATTTTCACAGTCTGGTATGGTATGGCACCATATGTATTCAAAACAACTGGATGAAAGGACTATTTGCTTAAATTTAAAGAAGAATGCTAATGTAATGTTGGGGCAGCACGGTAGCCTTGTGGATAGCTCAATTGCTTAACAGCTCCAGGGTCCCAGGTTCGATTCCGGCTTGGGTCACTGTCTGTGCGGAGTCTGCACATCCTCCCCGTGTGTGCGTGGGTTTCCTCCGGGTGCTCCGGTTTCCTCCCACAGTCCAAAGATGTGCAGGTTAGGTGGATTGGCCATGATAAATTGCCCCCAGTGTCCAAAATTGCCCTTAGTGTTGGGTGGGGTTACTGGGTTATGGGGCTAGGGTGGTGGTGTTGACCTTGGGTAGGGTGCTCTTTCCAAGAGCCGGTGCAGACTCGATGGGCCGAATGGCCTCCTTCTGCACTGTAAATTCTATGAAATCTATAAAGTTTGGTGGGAGTGTTTTCAATTATGTTAGTGAAAAGTATTAAAATCCAGAGATTTATGCCTGCATTTTTAAATACTGACATGTAGGATAATAATGTTTTCAGTTGTTTCATAGGATTAGATAAGAGTAGTGAACAGATGTAGCCTACATGTAAAAACTATAGTACTGAATTTATTTATATACTTAAAAAAATTAAAACTAAACAGATTACAATAAAATACATAATGGTATAAAATTCAACCCTGGTGCAATCAACATAACATTTCTATATACGGAGCAGAGTCACGTATTAAAATAATCGTTATGATGTTTTGCCCATTCAATGAAACCAAATTTAGTACTGCAATATTTGTCACTTCATTCCAAATCATTTACTATATAATTCAGTCTAAAAATCAACACTTCATATTTTTGATGTAAATTTAACCCAATATATTAGCATGCATAATCGAACTCCATGCAAACTGATTCTCAGATAAATTCATACTTTAAACTTCTGGCCTAATCAGCAGCAAGCACAATATTATACGCTTCGCAATATGCAGTTGTTATTATTTTTGTTATGAGAATTAGCAGCTCAAATAGTTTATACTGGAAGAGGTGTCGATTTGATCATTTCACCAGGCAGCACGGTGGCGCAGTGGTTAGCACTGCCGCCTCATGGCACCAAGGACCCAGGTTCCATCCCGGTCCCGGGTCACTGTCTGTGTGGAGTCTGCACATTCTCCCCAAGTCTGCGTGGGTCGCACCCCCACAACCTCAAAAGATGTGCAGGGTAGGTGGATTGGCCATGCTAAATTGCCCCTTATTTGGGGAAAAAAGAATTGGGCACTCTAAATTTATACATTATAAATAAAGATTTGATCATTTCAATAGAGGCAGTTCAACTTAAGTCATTTATGTAATTGAGGAGGCACAATGTGTTGAAAGATCTTCCCAGAAGAACCTATATGCAACAGCATTTATGCATTGAAATTGTTTTAGACAGGGATTAGAGGAGCAGGAAAGTGTTTATTTTGTTTTATTCCCCCTAAATTGTATTATATGTTATACTGCCAACTATTTACATAAAACTACCTAACTTTTCTGAAATTGTTTTCGGCAGGGATTATAGGAACTGGAAAGTGTTTTTTTTCCCCCCCTAAATATTATTATGTGTTGCACTGCCAACTATTTACATAAAACTACCTAACTTTTCAATTATGCATATTGTTACAGTGGAAATGAACATGCAGTACATCCAAGGTTTATGAGAATTTATATTGCTCATGATCTATTTTTTCCAATAACACCTTTGAATACAGGCATTAAGATATAAACATTTACTCAGCCAAAGTACTTTTTCCAAAAGATACATGCAAAAATATTTCCAGTCACAAAGTCCACTGACTGGATTCCTATTGTAAATATGCAAATAATGTAAGCTTTAGAATACATTATTGTGAAATACTTTGATAAAGATTGACATTTTTGACATGTACAAACCATGCTATTTCTACATTCAACTACAAACAAACATTGTCCGTGCCAAATTTTGTAAGTCAGCTTCATCGCCAACCAATGTCAAGTTTATTTCACAAAGTTACTTACTGGTTCGCTGAAGAAGGTACTTTTGGGAATGAATCAACTTAAAAATGTAGTTGTACATCCCGGAAACTAATAGGTACATATCACACATTAAATTTACCAGCACTTACCTGGAAGACTGGAGGTTAAATCTTGTGTAAAGAAACAAAAACCATGCAGAAAAAAACTCCAAGAAACTTGGTTTCAAAACAATTTTACAGTAAATCAAATTTGCATTGAAATAATAATGAAGATAGCAAATTATTTCATGCACAAGACAATTCAATATTGTGACAAACATTTAGGTGTAAGATAACTATACAGACAGACAATCTCTTGGTAATCACCTAGTCTACCACCACCATTCCTGGGCATGGAAATGAAAGAGCCGAGGCTCCCACCAATCACGCTATGGGGTCTCCGCAGAGGGGGCTTTTTGAAAGAGCCTGTGTACTGGTGGAGAAAGGAGTGCATACTGTGCGATGTTGCAGGCCTGCCATTCTTCACAATTGGCTCTGTGATTTTTGAAAGCCAACGGTTTGTCCCAACGAGGCAATCCATAAAGCAGAAACAGATCAGAAGGAAAGGTAAAATGGGTGGTTGATTGAAAGAAAGAAAAAAAAAACAATATAAACATACTGTTTGGTGTCTGACAGGTAATGCATTCTTTCAATAAATTAGCATATTCAATATTTTTAGAGAAACTCCACTTCATGTCAACATATACTGAACCTAAACATACTACTAACCTTTATATCAACTGTAGTTAAATTTTTAAAAGCTACATAAATGTTAAACATGATCAGTGAAGAATAAAGCTAATTACAGACATCAGTTGATTTTACCAACAAAATCACTAATTCTGCAGTCTTGGTCATAAGAGAATACCAAAAACGCAAGTAGTTCTTGAGAACACATGTGTGCAACTGACATTATTCCAAATCAAAAACGGTAAAATAATTTTTTTTAAATCTGGTCATAATTTGGTTGCTGATAGTTCTTTAGAGATAGAGTTCTGAGACAATATATTTTCTTAATCCGCTATTACATAAAGCATTTATACCAATAACAAAATGCCAAATTGCAGCACTGGCATGACACATATGTCCAGTTTTAAAAATGTCCATTTAATGCTTAGAAATATTCAGCCTGGCTACAACCAGAAAGACCTTCAAAAGGAGGTTAGGGAAGTTGGAAGTGGAAATAGTAATTTTACTAACTTGCATGGATTCCAAGTCAGAAAATAGTATTGATGATTCTTGGCCATCATCAAGACCATTTTCATTCCATGACTTGTCACAAAGGCATTCTAATTTCTTTATCTCCTTGCATTAATAACTCATTTTCTTTCTTTAGGAGGAAGGTGTTGCCATGTGTAAATCTTTTGGATGGGGTTCAATGCAATCCTCAGCATGTTTACCGGAGCTTTTTATCAGAGCTTTCAAACAGTTTGAATAAGCTTGACTAAAACGGCACTAAAAATTTAACAAAGGAAGGATTGGCCAATAAATGAACCCTCTGGGAGTCAGAATGGCTGAATTCTACATTGCTTGTTGAGGTATCATCCACCGCAGGAATGAAGAGACATGGCAGCAGGAGCCTCAAGAAGTTCAATGGTCTAATAAAAGCAGGAAAGGCGAGTGGTATAACAGATTCAGGAGTGGACACCCACACCTTGGCTGTCCCAGGATTCTTCTGCATAGTCCCCCTTGGGCTAACACATCTTGCAGCTCCACTCGTTTATCTCGCTCAAGGCACTTACCTCCTCACATACCCTTCTGAACAGCCAACACTCACCCTCATCTTATCTTCCACCCAGGCTTCACAGTCACCTTCTTCATTCCTCTCCTCACAAGACATTTCTCACACTCAAACTTTGCTTCCTCTCCTTGCAGGGGAAAAGAGCACACAACTTCAGGGAGAGGCAGAGAACCAGAGTGATCCTCCAGTGGTAGCCATCTTGATGGCCATTGGCAATGGGTGTCCACAGGACAGGAGGGCTTGCTCCAGGAGACTGCAGATGACAGCAATGATAGACTATGAAAGCCCTTAGCTTGGTGAATCATCAGAATGGATTCTCTGCTTGTGGACCCTCTGTTGGGGGTACACAGAGCTTGATGTGTACACCCTCTCTCTGTTCATGTTGTGGATCATATGGATGAGGAGAAGACAATTTGTGGGGCTGCTTGTGATGCTCCTGCTGCTCCTGACCAAAGGTCGATAGTAGTGCTTCATAAGCTGCTCCTATGCCGCAAGTGAAGGCTGACATCAACGAAGATCAGATCAAAGGGAGTAAAGTAAAAATTAGGTAGGAATGATTTCCACGTAATGGAAATCACCTGTGAAGCAGTGAAATTTTGATCTTGGGAGCAAATTCTGTAATCTTGTCACATAGGTAACCCAGCAGATGTTCATTTTCACGCTTTGAAGTTTTAATTGAACAATGGTCCCCCGTTATAAGAACATAAGAACTAGGAGCAAGAGTAGGCCATCTGGCCCCTCGAGCCTGCTCCACCATTCAATGAGATCATGGCTGATCTTTTGTGGACTCAGCTCCACTTTCCGGCACGAACACCATAACCCTTAATCCCTTTATTCTTCAAAAAACTATCTATCTTTATCTTAAAAACATTTTATGAAGGAGCCTCTACTGCTTCACTGGGCAAGGAATTCCATGGATTCACAACCCTTTGGGTGAAGAAGTTCCTCCTAAACTCAGTCCTAAATCTACTTCCCCTTATTTTGAGGCTATGCCCCCTAGTTCTGCTTTCACCCGCCAGTGGAAACAACCTGCCCGCATCTATCCTATCTATTCCCTTCATAATCTTATATGTTTCTATAAGATCCCCCCTCATCCTTCTAAATTCCAACGAGTACAGTCCCAGTCTACTCAACCTCTCCTCGTAATCCAAACCCTTCTGCTCTGGGATTAACCAAGTGAATCTCCTCTGCACACCCTCCAGCACCAGTACATCCTTTCTCAGGTAAGGGGACCAAAACTGAACACAATACTCCAGGTGTGGCCTCACTAACACCTTATACAATTGCAGCATAACCTCCCTAGTCTTAAACTCCATCCCTCTAGCAATGAAGGACACAATTCCATTTGCCTTCTTAATCACCTGTTGCACCTGTAAACCAACTTTTTGAGACTCATGCACTAGCACACCCAGGTCTCTCTGCACAGCAGCATGTTTTAATATTTTATCATTTAAATAATAATCCCTTTTGCTGTTATTCCTACCAAAATGGATAACCTCGCATTTGTCAACATTGTATTCCATCTGCCAGACCCTAGCCCATTCACTTAGCCTATCCAAATCCCTCTGCAGACTTCCAGTATCCTCTGCACTTTTTGCTTTACCACTTATCTTAGTGTCGTCTGCAAACTTGGACACATTGCCCTTGGTCCCCAACTCCAAATCATCTATGTAAATTGTGAACAGTTGTGGGCCCAACACTGATCCCTGAGGGACACCACGAGCTACTGATTGCCAACCAGAGAAACACCCATTAATCCCCACTCTTTGCTTTCTATTAATTAACCAATCCTCTATCCATGCTACTACTTTCCCCTTAATGCCATGCATCTTTATCTTATGCAACAACCTTTTGTGTGGCACCTTGTCAAAGGCTTTCTGGAAATCCAGATATACCACATCCATTGGCTCCCCGTTATCTACCGCACTGTTAATGTCCTCAAAAAATTCCACTAAATTAGTTAGGCACGACCTGCCCTTTATGAACCCATGCTGTGTCTGCCCAATAGGACAATTTCCATCCTGATGTCTCACTATTTCTTCCCTGATGATAGATTCCAGCATCTTCCCTACTAACGAAGTTAAGCTCACTGACCTATAATTACCAGCTTTCTGCCTACCTCCTTCTTTAAACAGTGGTGTCACGTTTGCTAATTTCCAATCCGCCGGGACCACCCCAGAGTCTAGTGAATTTTGGTAAATTATCACTAGCGCATTTGCAATTTCCCCAGCCATCTCTTTTAGCACTCTGGGATGCATTCCATCAGGTCCAGGAGACTTGTCTATCTTTAGTCCCATTAGCTTGCCCATCACTACCTCCTTGGTGATAACAATCCTCTCAAGGTCCTCACCTGTCATAGCCTCATTTCCATCAGTCACTGGCATGTTATTTGTGTCTTCCACTCTGAAGACCGACCCAAAAAACCTGTTCAGTTCCTCAGCCATTTCCTCATCTCCCATTATTAAATCTCCCTTCTCATCCTCTACATCTCCCATTATTAAATCTCCCTTCTCATCCTCTAAAGGACCAATATTTACCTTAGCCACTCTTTTTTGTTTTATGTATTTGTAGAAACTTTTACTATCTGTTTTTATATTCTGAGCAAGTTTACTCTCATAATCTATCTTACTCTTCTTTATAGCTTTTTTAGTAGCTTTCTGTTGCCCCCTAAAGATTTCCCAGTCCTCTAGTCTCCCACTGATCTTTGCTACTTTGTATGTTTTTTCCTTCAATTTGATACTCTCCCTTATTTCCTTAGATATCCACGGTCGATTTTCCCTCTTTTTACCGTCCTTCCTTTTTGCTGGTATAAACCTTTACTGAGCACTGTGAAAAATCACTTGGAAGGTTCTCCACTGTTTCACTATAAAGTCTTTGCTCCCAGTCTACCGTAGCTAGTTCTTCTCTCATCCCATTGTAATCTCCTTTGTTTAAGCACAAAATACTAGTGCTTGATTTTACCTTCTCACCCTCCACCTGTATTTTAAATTCCACCATATTGTGATCGCTCCTTCCGAGAGGATCCCTAACTATGAGATCCTGAATCAATCCTGTCTCATTACACAGGACCAGATCTAGGTCTAGTTATATACTCGTTATTCTCGCCTTGTTGACCCGGACAGGGTTTTGGAATCCATTTTGCTAATTAATAAAGCCAGAATCTAGGGTTAAATCCACACTTGATTGACTGTTTAACTTTTAAAATTGCTTACCCCACAGCTCTAAAGGTCTTTCCTTCTTGCCTTCATGCATGCCAGTGCTAAACCTGGAAGTGGGTGGGGTCAGAATGCACCAGCACTTTTGGGGGCTTTAAGCACCCACACTACCAAACCTGCCCTCTACCGGCTCCTCCAATGCTTCCCTCCAACCTTGGCATTTAAAATTCTGTCCATGAAAAGTGCAGCAGTGGAGGTCAGCTGCAAACACCATAGAATGCACCTATGTAAGATGAAAAGCTTCCATATCTTCAGGTATATGAAGATTTAAAAAATGATTTTTTTCACTTAAAGTTCCTACCCTATTCATGCCCCACAGCAATATTTCTCCAAACCTAATCATTTAAGAATATTATTGATCTTGTTGGAAACTTAATCAGGGACTTGCTCCACACTTCTTCCATGGGGCAGGAGATACAAAAGTCTGAGAACACGCACAAACTGACTCAAAAACAGCTTCTTCCCCACACCAGACTCCTAAATGGCCCTCTTATAGACTGACCTGATTAACCTGTATGCTTCACCAGATGCCGGTGTTTATGTAGTTACATTGTGCACCTTGTGTTGCCCTATTATGTATATTCTTTTTATTCTATTTTCATGTACTTAATGATCTGTTGAGCTGCTCGCAGAAAAATACTTTTCACTGTATCTCGGTAAACGTGACAATAAACAAATCCAATCCAATATTAGCTCGCTGCAAAGTACAGTGCAGTCAACAGACCAATTTATTGGTGGTTTGATCTCAGTGGCTTGTGCTTTTGCTTTCTGTAACTTTATTTCTGCAACATTTTTCGGTTCACATTTAATAGTTAAATTAGCAATTTACTGCAGTATCAATGGCACTGTAGCTTTGTGGGTCAGACAGAACAAATACTACCCAGGGCAAAAATTCATAAAATATTAAAGAGCATTGGAATGCACATATCCAGCTTATTGGTTCATTAAGTTCTGGCAAATTCTAAGAACAGCATTTTCCAACACAGGAACTGAAGCTCAATGCTCAAAAAGGGAAAGCAAGGTAGGCTCCTTCCAAGTGCTCACATGATAAACAAATGCTGAAAACGTTCTCTTGGTAGTTAATTTTTGGATAACAATGTTGGTGCATATATTAAAATATATATCTTATATGGTAGGATATTACAAAAATTATTCTGGCCCTTTCTCCTACTCTCAAAATAGTAGTGTGGAAGTTTCCTGTGCTGGAAAGTGAAACAGCTAGAAGTGCAACATTTACAAAAAGATGTGCAGGTAGTTTGATGAACAAAGGTTTAATCATTAGACAAAACAACTCTGATGAGGTCTCCCACTTAACATGTCTATATCTGAAAAGTGCGGAGCAAATAAAAGTGACTGAGCTTCCTTTTAAAAGAGGATCAGGAACAGAAGAATGATGGAGAATTTAAGGATCTTTTAAGGAGAGAAAGAATAATGCACACATTTTTACAGTTGACATGTAATTGTTCAAGGAGGCATAAAACTAAAGATAACGATTAATACAAATAACAATTGGCAATAGAGTAAATAACAGAACTCATGGAATATAGGATCAGGAGTACACAATTCAGAGGGAGGTGATGGCATTGCAGTATTGTCACTGGACTAGTGATCCAGAGATCCAGGTTAATACTCTGGGGATCTTGGTTCAAATCCCACCAGGGAAGATGCTGAAATTTGAATTCAATAAAAATCTGGAATTAAAAGTCTAATGGTGACCACAAAACCATTATCGATTGTTGTAAATAAAAACATCTGGTTCACTAATGCCCTTTAGGGAAGGAAATCAGTCACCCTAACCTGGTCTGGTCTACATGTGACTCCAGACCCACAGCAATCTGGTTGACTCTTAAATGCCCTCTGAAGTGGCCGAGCAAGGCACTTAGTCCAAGGGTAATAATTGCTCGCCCAGCCAGCGATGTCCACATCCCTTATAAGAATTTTTTTATTCTATTCTATTAGTCAGTGGTTTACCTGTATTTCAACTTTACATCCATTTTCCTTAATACCCTTATCTAACAAAATCTAACTGTTAGTTTGAATTTTTAGTTAACCTAACCTCGAAACGTTTTTGGGAAAGCGTTCCAGATGTTTACTACTATCTCCCCTGAATGACCAGTCTTTAGGTTTATGCACCACCACTGCCAATAACCCCCCCCCCGCCGGCCTCCGTTCTGGATGTTTAACTTATCAAATCTTTTGGTCGGAAAATAGGAACAGAAGGCCAAAGCTAACCCCTAGCGCCTGTTCTACCATTCAACGAGGCCGTGACTCATAGGACCAAGAGTAGGTCATTCAGTCCCTCAAGCCTGTCCCTCCAATCAATGAGATCATAGCTGATCTGTGGCGTAACTCCATTTCCTGCCTTTGGCTTATATCCCTTAATATCTTTGCTCAACAAAAATCTATTTTGGATAAAAATTAACAACTGTTCGAACTTAAACTGCTGTTTGTGGGAGAGAGTTCCAAACCTCCACCACCCTTTTGTGTGAAAAGTGCTTCCCAACATCGCTCCTGAATGGTCTGGTCCTAAGTTTTAGACGATGCCCCCTAGTTTTAGAATCTCCAATCTGTGGAAATAGTTTATCTTTATCTACCCTGTCTTTTCCTGTTAATATGTTGAAGACTTCGATCAGATCACCCCTTAACCTTTGAAAACCTTCTAAATTCTAGCGAAAGCAGGCCTAATTTGTATAATCCCACCTGTCACTTAACCCCTGTAGTCCAGGTATTGTTTTTGTAAACCTACGTTGCACTCTCTCCACGGCCAATATATTCTTCCTCAGGTGTGGTGCCCAGAACTGCTCACAGTACTCAAAGTGGGGTCTCACCAGGGTTTTGTATAAACGCAGCATAACTTCTGTGCCTTTATACTCCAATCCTCTAAATATAAAGGCTAGCATTTCATTAGCTTTTATGATTATCTTCTGCACTTATCCATGGCATTTTAAAGATATGTGCACCTGAACCCCCAAGTCTCTTTGGACATACTTAACCTCTTCCCATTTAGGAAGTACCCTGTTCTATCCCTTTTTGGTCCAAAATGGATAATATCACACTTTCTTCCACGGAATTCCATCTGCCACAATTTTGCCTATTCACCAAGACTGTGAGGCAACTCTGTATATCTACCTTTTCCCACATCCCATAACAACTTTAGCTGAGAAAAAGTCTTATCAATCTCAGTATTGAAATCAACAACTGGTTCAGCGATTACTATTTGTGGAACAGAGTTCAAAATTTGTCCCACCCTACGTGTGAAGGGTTTCCTAATCCGCCCCTCAATGATCAGATTCTGCCCCCAGTCCTAAACTCCAAAACTAGTGGACACAGTTTCCTCCAAAACACCCACACACGTTCCTCTGAAAAACTGAAAACTTTAGTCAAATCATTCCTTAACCTTCTAAATTAGTGTAATTCTTCAAGTCCAGGTTTCATTCAAAAACCGCACTCCCTCCAAGATCAGTATATCCTTCCTCAAGATGTGGTTCCCAGAACTGTTCAAAATACTCCCGTTGTGGCCTAACAAAGGCTATGTATAGCTGAAGTAGGACTTGAACTCCTTGTATTCTATTCCCCTAGGTAAAAAGGTCAGCACATCATTAGCCTTTTGATTATGCTCTGTACCTGTGAACTGTGGTACTTTGAACTCTCTACATTCGCTGCAACTTTTCTGCAGCTACGAATTTGCTCAAATGCACCTTCACCTCTTTTAATGCCTTCATTCCCATTAAAAGCACTGCCTCAACTTGACCGTTCCCTCTGGTATGGCCTTCATCTCAGCTCCTTTAGGTCCATAGGAACTGGGAGAACAGGTACAAGTATCCGCCGCCAGATCTATCTGAATCACAAAGCATTATCGGTTCCTGCTCTCGTCTGCTAAGACTGCTCACTATTCCAGAATCATCCTGGAATACACATAATCCTCCAGTTTATTTTCTCTAATCCAGGTCTTCTTCCGAAACCCTCCAACAAGTGCATGGGCTTTATTGTCACTAAGATTGAGGCCATCTGATCAGCTGCCTCTGCCATGTACCTCTCATCCACTAGCCCACCTGGCCAAACTTTCACCAATGTTTCCCCATCTGCCCTTGCCTTGATTTTGCATTCTTCTCTTAGTTTGTCTATCTCCTTTCAACTGCTCTCTAAACTCATCATATCCATGAGACCAATGACCTGCTCTCTCGATACTATTCCCATTAAACTGATCATCCAACTTCTCCTTCTAGTTATCCAATATTGTCAAATAGTTCTATCTCTTCAGGTGTTCATGGAATCATAGAATGCCTACAGTGCAGAGGGAGGCCATTCAGCCCCTCGAGTTTTTGCCGGCCCTTGGGAGAGTACCCTACCTAAGCCCCCACCCTATCCTAGTAACCCCATCTAACCTTTTGGACACTAAAGGGGAAATTTAGCATGGCTAATCTACCTAATCTGCACATCTTTGGATGCCCAGAGGAAACCCTCACAGGCATGGCAAGAAAGTGCAAACTCCACACAGACAGTCACGCAAGGCCAGAACTGAATCCGGGTCCCTGATGCTGTGAGACAGCAGTGCTAACCACTGTGCCACCCCTTGTTATCCTGCTTATTAAAATGTCATCACTTCTCTCCTAAAAATAAAGCAACTCTTCATCCCACCGTCTTTGCAAACTACTGTCCAAACCCCAACTCCCCTTTCCTCTCCTAACATAGAACATAGAACATAGAAAATACAGCACAGAACAGGCCCTTCGGCCCATGATGTTGTGCCGAACCTTTGTCCTAGATTAATCATAGATTATCATTGAATTTACAGTGCAGAAGGAGGCCATTCGGCCCTTTGAGTCTGCACCGGCTCTTGGAAAGAGCACCCTACCCAAACTCAACACCTTCACCCAACACCAAGGGCAATTTGGACATTAAGGGCAATTTATCATTGGCCAATTCACCTAACCCGCACATCTTTGGATTGTGGGAGGAAACCGGAGCACCCGGAGGAAACCCACGCAGACACGGGGAGGACGTGCAGACTCCGCACAGTCAGTGACCCAAGCCGGAATCGAACCTGGGACCCTGGAGCTGTGAAGCAATTGTGCTATCCACAATGCTACCGTGCTGCCCTTGAGAACAAATAAATCTACACTATATCATTTAACCGTAATCCATGTACCTATCCAATAGCTGCTTGAAGGTCCCTAATGTTTCCGACTCAACTACTTCCACAGGCAGTGGATTCCATGCCCCCACTACTCTCTGGGTAAAGAACCTACCTCTGATATCCCTCCTATATCTTCCACCTTAAATTTATGTCCCCTTGTAATGGTTTGTTCCACCCGGGGAAAAAGTCTCTGACTGTCTACTCTATCTATTCCCCTGATCATCTTATAAACCTCTATCAAGTCGCCCCTCATCCTTCTCCGTTCTAATGAGAAAAGGCCTAGCACCCTCAACCTTTCCTCGTAAGACCTACTCTCCATTCCAGGCAACATCCTGGTAAATCTTCTTTGCACCTTTTCCAAAGCTTCCACATCCTTCCTAAAATGAGGCGACCAGAACTGTACAAAGTACTCCAAATGTGGCCTTACCAAAGTTTTGTACAGCTGCATCATCACCTCACGGCTCTTAAATTCAATCCCTCTGTTAATGAACGCGAGCACACCATAGGCCTTCTTCACAGCTCTATCCACTTGAGTGGCAACTTTCAAAGATGTATGAACATAGACCCCAAGATCTCTCTGCTCCTCCACATTGCCAAGAACTCTACCGTTAACCCTGTATTCCGCATTCATATTTGTCCTTCCAAAATGGACAACCTCACACTTTTCAGGGTTAAACTCCATCTGCCACTTCTCAGCCCAGCTCTGCATCCTATCTATGTCTCTTTGCAGCCGACAACAGCCCTCCTTACTACCCACAACTCCACCAATCTTCGTATCATCTGCAAATTTACTGACCCACCCTTCAACTCCCTCATCCAAGTCATTAATGAAAATCACAAACAGCAGAGGACCCAGAACTGATCCCTGCGGTACGCCACTGGTAACTGGGATCCAGGCTGAATATTTGCCATCCACCACCACTCTCTGACTTCTATCGGTTAGCCAGTTCGTTATCCAACTGGCCAAATTTCCCACTATCCCATGTCTCCTTACTTTCTGCATAAGCCTACCATGGGGAACTTTATCAAATGCCTTACTAAAATCCATGTACACTACATCCACTGCTTTACCTTCATCCACATGCTTGGTCACCTCCTCAAAGAATTCAATAAGATTTGTAAGGCAAGACCTACCCCTCACAAATCCGTGCTGACTATCCCTAATCAAGCAGTGTCTTTCCAGATGCTCAGAAATCCTATCCTTCAGTACCCTTTCCATTACTTTGCCTACCACCGAAGTAAGACTAACTGGCCTGTAATTCCCAGGGTTATCCCTAGTCCCTTTTTTGAACAGGGGCACGACATTCGCCACTCTCCAATCCCCTGGTACCACCCCTGTTGACAGTGAGGACGAAAAGATCATTGCCAACGGCTCTGCAATTTCATCTCTTGCTTCCCATAGAATCCTTGGATATATCCCGTCAGGCCCGGGGGACTTGTCTATCCTCAAGTTTTTCAAAATGCCCAACACATCTTCCTTCCTAACAAGTATTTCCTCGAGCTTACCAATCTGTTTCACACTGTCCTCTCCAACAATATCGCCCCTCTCATTTGTAAATACAGAAGAAAAGTACTCGTTCAAGACCTCTCCTATCTCTTCAGACTCAATACACAATCTCCCGCTACTGTCCTTGATCGGACCTACCCTTGCTCTAGTCATTCTCATATTTCTCACATATGTGTAAAAGGCCTTGGGGTTTTCCTTGATCCTACCCGCCAAAGATTGTTCATGCCCTCTCTTAGCTCTCCTAATCCCTTTCTTCAGTTCCCTCCTGGCTATCTTGTATCCCTCCAATGCCCTGTCTGAACCTTGTTTCCTCAGCCTTACATAAGTCACCTTTTTCCTCTTAACAAGACATTCAACCTCTCTTGTCAACCATGGTTCCCTCACTCAACCATCTCTTCCCTGCCTGACAGGGACATACGTATCAAGGACACGTTCAAGGAACAGGTGCTACAAGTTCCACATTTCACTTGTGTCCTTCCCTGCCAGCCTATGTTCCCAACTTATGCACTTCAATTCTTGTCTGACAACATCGTATTTACCCTTCCCCCAATTGTAAACCTTGCCCTGTTGCACGTACCTATCCCTCTCCATTACTAAAGTGAAAGTCACAGAATTGTGGTCACTATCTCCAAAATGCTCCCCCACTAACAAATCTATCACTTGCCCTGGCTCATTACCCAGTACTAAATCCAATATTGCCCCTCCTCTGGTCGGACAATCTACATACTGCGTTAGAAAAGCTTCCTGGACACACTGCACAAACACCACCCCATCCAAACTATTTGATCTAAAGAGTTTCCACTCAATATTTGGGAAGTTAAAGTCGCCCATGACTACTACCCTATGACTTCTGCACCTTTCCAAAATCTGTTTCCCAATCTGTTCCTCCACATCTCTGCAACTATTGGGGGGCCTATAGAAAACTCCTAACAAGGTGACTGCTCCTTTCCTATTTCTGACTTCAACCCATACTACCTCAGTAGGCTGATACTCCTCAAACTGCCTTTCTGCAGCTGTTATACTATCTCTAATTAATAATGCCACCCCCCCACCTCTTTTACCACCCTCCCAAATCTTATTGAAACATCTATAACCAGGGACCTCCAACAACCATTTCTGCCCCTCTTCTATCCAAGTTTCCGTGATGGCCACCACATCGTAGTCCCAAGTACCGATCCATGCCTTAAGTTCACCCACCTTATTCCTGATGCTTCTTGCGTTGAAGTATACACACTTCAACCCCTCTCCGTGCCTGCAAGTACTCTCCTTTGTCAGTGTTCCCTTCCCCACTGCCTCATTACACGCTTTGGCGTCCTGAATATCGGCTACCTTAGTTGCTGGACTACAAATCCGGTTCCCATTCCCCTGCCAAATTAGTTTAAACCCTCCCGAAGAGTACTAGAAAACCTCCCTCCCAGGATATTGGTGCCCCTCTGGTTCAGATGCAACCGAAGTCCTTGTATCAGTTGTTGCCTTTCAAATCCATACCTATCTTTCCCAGAACTTGAATCCCTCTAGTCAGGTTTCGGTCCAGCCCCAGTACCAAAATAGCTCTTGTCAAAGTCACCGATGATATCCTGCATGATTATGACAAAGGCAAACTCACCCCTCCCTCCTTGTCCTTCCTGACTGTCTGCAGTCTTTAACATGGTTGACCACACCATTCTCCTCTAACGCCCCTTCACTGTCGTCCAGTTGGGTGGCACTATTCTCATCTAGTTCCAGTCTTATTTACCTAATTGGAACCAGAGAATCATTGGCAATGGTTTCACTTACTCCTCCCTCACCATTATCTCTGGTATCTCCAAGGATCTATTCTTAACCACTCCCATTTCTCCTCTACATGCTGCCCCATGGCAACATCATCCAAAGCATGGCATTAGTTTTCACATGCAAGCTGAGGACACCCAGGTCTATCTAACTACCACCTCTCTCAATTCCTATATTACTGTTAAAATTACAGACTTACTACTCGATATCCAGGACTGAATGAGCAGAAATGCACCAGAGCTGATCACAGTGCAGGTCGTCATCATCCTCCATCCCATGGACCAAACCCGCTGTTACTGCCAACCCAAGACCTGCTGTTACTGCCAACCCAAAGCCCGCACCCTGTAGAGTGGCTGGTATGTATCACGGGGGTGGGGGTGGGGGGGGGGGGGGGGGGGGGGGGGGGGGATGTGGTGTCCGTGCCCCTGGCCAAACCCCCCCCAGTCAGTGAACCTGGAGGGAATCAGAGCGCCCCATGCACGTTGGCCCTGCTGCACACATTGTGCAGCCTCCCGTGCCAGCCTGGGCCCCTAGAGCTAGAGGGCATAGGTTTAAGGTGAGAGGGGAGAGATACAAAAGAGACCAGAGGGAAACTTTATTCACAGAGTGGTGATCATCTGGAACGGGCTGCCAGAGGCAGTGGTAGAGGCAGGTACAATTTTTTCCCTTTAAAAAGCTGTTAGACAGTTACATGGGCAGGGTGGGTTTAGAGAGAAATGGGCCAAATGCGGGCAAGCTTAGTGATAGAAACTGGGCAGCATGGACAAGCTGGGCCAAAGGGCTTGCTGTATACATCTATGATTCTATGACCTCCAATCAAATATTAGAACATTGAAGCCAATGTTTTCAGTCCCTACTTCAAATTCTGTTGTCTTGCTGTCAATTCCATTCCTCTTCCTGGGAACAGTCGAGATTAGGGCAGTCCATTCGAACCTTGGTATAAATCCTGGTTGTTTCCCACATTCTACCCTCTGAGCCTCAAGTCATCCCATGTTCTGCTGCCAATGCCTTAACTCGCACCACATCCTGTTCACCAGTCAGCCCCGCGCTTGCTGACCTACAGTGGCTCCTGTCAAGCATCGATTTTAAAATTCTTATTCTGGTTTCAAATCCCTCGATTAGCTAACCCCTTGCTCTAAGAAACCTCTTCCAGCCCCACAACTCTCAGATATCTGTACTCCTGTGCTCTTAAGCATCCCTAATTTAAAATCACTTCACTTTTTCTGGCCACGACTTCAGTTGCCTAGGCCCTAAACTCTGGAATATCCTCCCTGTATCTTGCTTTCTTCCTTTAAGACACTCTTTAAAAAATTACCTCTTTGGTCAAGGTATTGGTCATCTGATCTAATATCTCCTTATGTGGCTTGGTGTCATATTTTGTTTTGTAATGCTCCTGTGAAGCATCTTGGCATATTTTATTGTATTAACAATGCTAAAAAAATCTTTAAATTGTCCTTCTCTCATTCAATATTGGCACTTTGGGATATCTGGCATGGTGGTCTCTTCCTTACAGTAAAAACTGACACAAAGTAATTTAGTATGTCCTCCATTTCACTTGACAACATCACCATCATCAGTTCACAAGGGGTCCAAATTCCCTTCTGACCACCTCACCTTTCCTCATGTAATTGTAGAAATGTTTTGTGTTAATTCTGATAAATCTTTCAAGTTTCCTTTCATAGTTCTTTTTGGTGATTCTTTGCATGTATAAATTGTCACCCGTTGTTGCTCATAGTTCATTTGGCCCATTGAATCTATGCTGGTTCATTGTAAAGCAATCCACTCAGTTCCATTCCCCTGCAATTCCCCACAACCCATCTTATTTCCCTCAAATGGCCATCTCATTTTCTTTTGAGATAATTGATTGTTTCTACTTCCACTAACCTCATTGGCAGCAAAATCCAAATTATTACTGCTCGCTAAAAATGTTCTTACTCACATCCACCTTGCATGTCTTGCCCAAAACCTTAAAAATATGTCCCCGTGTCTTTCCATTTACCAGGATCTGCACTATTTTTGGTATGCTTTGTTTTCAGTTTTAATTTGTCACTCATCTCTTTAGTTGTTCATGGCTTTTTATTGGCAAGGGTAACATGTGCGAAAGTATTTTTGAATTTCTCCCACTGATCGCCTACCATTTTACCTATTAATAGATTTGCTAAATTTTGTGCAATAGCACCTTCAAAATCTGCAACCTCTACTGCCAAGAAGGACAGCAAATACATGGGAAAACCATCCAACCCCCTCAGAATCATAAGCCATCTTGCTTTGGAGTTGAACGTCCTTTCCTTCACTAGCATTGGGTCAAAATCCAACAGATTGTGGG
This sequence comes from Scyliorhinus torazame, assembly GCF_047496885.1. Lineage (NCBI taxonomy): Eukaryota > Metazoa > Chordata > Chondrichthyes > Carcharhiniformes > Scyliorhinidae > Scyliorhinus > Scyliorhinus torazame. The sequence goes on from NC_092719.1 coordinate 85,800,350, forward strand.
TGTATCTACCCACACCACAAGATTTGCAGCAGTTCGCGATAGCTGGCTCAATCCCAGATCATCAACGCCAATTAGAAATGGACACTTAAATACTGGCCTCGTCAGCAACACTGACAATCTATGAATGAATATTTAAAAGAAAAAGTAGTCAGAAGCTCACCTCAGGGTCAAATACGACACCAAGAATGTGAACAGTCTGATTCAGCCTTTTACAATTGCCAGGAAGACAGATGGAGTCAGCAACAAGGCAACAACTTGGTTCTTTCCAATACTTAAGAGGAAATTTCTGCAAATCCAGTGTTATAATTCTGATAGCCAACTGAAGGAAGAAACCAGAGCTAGTCTCTACTTGGAATAGATATATTCACAAAACAAAACATGACAGGTATTGATCTTCTCACATGACCCAAACCATGTGTCAGTGAGGGTCTCTTTGTATGTGCTCAAGCAATCATCCAGTCAATGCCCTCCACCTATATACACTAAACCTAATACAATTAATCCAGTATTGAATATCAGACAAGCAGTCTGACAATTGAGAAACAGGGGAACGGTTAAGAGAGGTGGTGGAGAGTTAGAGCTGGGTGTACATTGGAAAATTGATACTGTTTTTTGATTATGTCGCCAAGGAACAGCATGGAGATGAGAAACATGCCCAATCATATCAAAGGGTGTAGACAGGTTGAGGAAGACATGAAGGGACTCAAGCTATGCAACATTAATATAAACAGTTGGAAAACACATTAACTAATCAAATGATGTTGGCAAGTGGCGAGTACCACTGTGTCAGTCAGTACGAATACCAGCATGCTGTCTTGAAGCAATGAAACAGAAAAAATGTGACCAACAGCAGCATGTCAACCTCAGATGGACAGGTGGTGTGAGAAACATTCACGATAGTTGGCTCCTGTCATATTGCCTTAGTAGTAGACATACAAAGAACAATTCGCTTTCAGCAAGATTCTTTCACACGTACACATATCTATCTACTACAGTCTTTCTGCACTTTGTTACCAGAAACAAAAGCATTTGTGAAGAACAGAAAAATGACATCAAAGCTGAAAATAACAAAAATAAAGTTTCAAACTAAGTGGAGGTATAAGTTCATAATACAGAATTCAGCCATGTGATCACAGAGCATGATATAATCTCAAAGAATAAACTGTGGCTATTTTCATAGTTACTATCAGCAACCAAAAATTTGAAAATTTAAAAGGAAAAAGATTTTTATCCTTCAACCGATATCAGCAATTTGGTGATGGGACATCTGAAATACTCTAGATCTGGAGCAAAGAAGTGGTTTAAACCTGGTTAGTTTTGCAGATTTGGATCAGATTACTGAAGTTACAGCAAAAAGCCTGTCAGCAGACCAAAGCAGTATTAAAAAGCTACAGAAAGACACCACAAAGACATTATTTAACGTGTTTAGGTTAGCTAAGAGTTAAAGACACTTAAAGCAAAAATGACAAGTTAAAATAATAGTCACCTTTTTTATGTAGGTGTATTTAATATTTGTTAAGATGAAGCCAATGGACACACGAGAAATACTTTACACAGGCAAGTTTAAAAATATGGTACTTTGTTTTTTCTTAATTCTTCCAAATAGGTTTTGCACAGCAGTGCCCAAATTAATCTTTCGTTTGCATATCTGAATTGATCCTTATATACTGTACCAATTCATATTTTAATTCAGTATCACAATCTAAAACATTTTTAAAAAATCAAATCTCTCAGTTTGTTTGCAATCTGAATGGTGTGTCACGTGAAGCCAATAATGAAACCCATTATAAAGTGAATTCAATGCTGGTTAGACAAAGCCAAAAGAAGCTTGGAAGTTAGAGGGATGGCAGGGAAGGGAGTGCAATGTTCCTCCTGCAGGATGTTTGAGGTGAGGGATGCAGTTAGTGTCCCTGCTGATTTTACCTGCAGGAAGTGCAGCCATCTCCAGCTCCTCCAAGACCGAGTTCGGGAACTGGAGCTGGAGTTGGATGAACTTCGGATCATTCGGGAGGCAGATAGCAGCTTCAGGGAATTAGTTACACCAAAGATTGGAGATAGATGGGTAACTGTAAGAGGGACTGGGAAGAAGCAGTCAGTGCAGGAATCCCCTGCGGTCGTTCCCCTGAGTAACAAGTATACCGCTTTGGATACTTGTGGGGGGGGTGACTTACCAGGGGTAAGCCATGGGGTACGGGCCTCTGGCACGGAGTCTGTCCCTGTTGCTCAGAAGGGAAGGAGAGGAGAGGAGCAGAGCATTAGTAATTGGGGACTCGATAGTCAGGGGCACAGATAGGAGATTTTGTGAGAGCGAGAGAGACTCACGTTTGGTATGTTGCCTCCCAGGTGCAAGGGTACGTGATGTCTCGGATCGTGTTTTACGGGTCCTTAAGGGGGAGGGGGAGCAGCCCCAAGCCGTGGTCCACATTGGCACTAACGTCATAGGTAGGAAAGGGGACAAGGATGTCAGGCAGGCTTTCAGGGAGCTAGGATGGAAGCTCAGAACTAGAACAAACAGAGTTGTTATCTCTGGGTTGTTGCCCGTGGCACGTGATAATGAGATGAGGAATAGGGAGAGAGAGCAATTAAACACGTGGCTACAGGGATGGTGCAGGCGGGAGGGATTCAGATTGCTGGATAACTGGGGCTCTTTCTGGGGAAGGTGGGACCTCTACAGACAGGATGGTCTACATCTGAACCTGACGGGCACAAATATCCTGGGGGGGGGGGGTGGGGAAGATTTGTTAGTGCTCTTTGGGGGGGTTTAAACTAATGCAGCAGGGGCATGGGAACCTGGATTGTAGTTTTAGGGTACGGGAGATTACGAGTATAGAGGTCAGGAGCACAGATTTGACTTCGCAGGAGGGGGCCAGTGTTCAGGTAGGTGGTTTGAAGTGTGTCTACTTCAATGCCAGGAGTACACGAAATAAGGTAGGGGAACTGGCAGCATGGGTTGGTACCTGGGACTTCGATGTTGTGGCCATTTCGGAGACATGGATAGAGCAGGGACAGAAATGGTTGTTGCAGGTTCCGGGGTTTAGGTGTTTTAGTAAGCTCAGAGGAGGCGGCAAAAGAGGGGGAGGTGTGGCACTGCTAGTCAAGAACAGAATTACAGTGGCGGAGAGGATGCTAGATGGGGACTCTTCTTCCGAGGTAGTATGGGCTGAGGTTAGAAACAGGAAAGGAGAGGTCACCCTGTTGCGAGTTTTCTATAGGCCTCCAAATAGTTCTAGGGATGTAGAGGAAAGGATGGCGAAGATGATTCTGGACAAGAGCGAAAGTAACAGGGTAGTTATTATGGGAGACTTTTAACTTTCCAAATATTGACTGGAAAAGATATAGTTCGAGTACATTAGATGGGTCGTTTTTTGTACAATGTGTGCAGGAGGGTTTCCTGACACAATATGTTGACAGGCCAACAAGAGGCGAGGCCACTTTGGATTTGGTTTTGGGTAATGAACCAGGCCAGGTGTTACGATTTGGAGGTAGGTGAGCACTTTGGGGACAGTGACCACAATTCGGTGACGTTTACGTTAATGATGGAAAGGGATAAGTATACCCCGCAGGGCAAGAGTTATAGCTGGGGAAAGGGCAATTATGATGCCATTAGACATGACTTGGGGGGGTAGGTTGGAGAAGTAGGCTGCAAGTGTTGGGCACACTGGATATGTGGAGTTTGTTCAAGGAACAGCTACTGCGTGTTCTTGATAAGTACGTACTGGTCAGGCAGGGAGGAAGGCGTCGAGCGAGGGAACCGTGGCTTACCAAAGAAGTGGAATCTCTTGTTAAGAGGAAGAGGGAGGCCTATGTGAAGATGAGGTGCGAAGTTTCAGTTGGGGCGCTTGATAATTACAAGGTAGCGAGGAAGGATCTAAAGAGAGAGCTAAGACGAGCAAGGAGGGGACATGAGAAGTATTTGGCAGGTAGGATCAAGGAAAACTCAAAAGCTTACTATATGTATGTCAGGAATAAAAGAATGACTAGGGTAAGAGTAGGGCCAGTCAAGGACAGGGATGGGAAGTTGTGTGTGGAGTCTAAAGAGACAGGCGAGATACTAAATGAATATTTTTCGTCAGTATTCACTCAAGAAAAAGAGAATGTTGTGGAGGAGAATGCGGAGACCCAGGCTATTAGAATAGATGGCATTGAGGTACGTAGGGAAGAGGTGTTGGCAATTCTGGACAGGCTGAAAATAGATAAGTCCCCGGGGCCTGATGGGATTTATCCGAGGATTCTCTGGGAAGCCAGGGAAGAGATTGCTGAGCCTTTGGCTTTGATTTTTATGTCATCATTGGCTACAGGGATAGTGCCAGAGGACTGGAGGATAGCAAATGTGGTCCCTTTGTTCAAGAAGGGGAGCAGAGACAACCCCGGCAACTATAGACCGGTGAGCCTCACGTCTGTTGTGGGTAAAGTCTTGGAGGGGATTATAAGAGACAAGATTTATAATCATCTAGATGGGAATAATATGATCAGGGATAGTCAGCATGGCTTTGTGAAGGGTAGGTCATGCCTCACAAACCTTATTGAGTTCTTTGAGAAGGTGACTGAACAGGTAGACGAGGGTAGAGCAGTTGATGTGGTGTATATGGATTTCAGTAAAGTGTTTGATAAGGTTCCCCACGGTAGGCTATTGCAGAAAATACGGAGGCTGGGGATTGAGGGTGATTTAGAGATGTGGATCAGAAATTGGCTAGCTGAAAGAAGACAGAGGGTGGTGGTTGATGGGAAATGTTCAGAATGGAGTTCAGTTACAAGAGGCGTACCACAAGGATCTGTTCTGGGGCCGTTGCTGTTTGTCATTTTTATAAATAACCTAGAGGAGGGCGCAGAAGGGTGGGTGAGTAAATTTGCAGACGACACTAAAGTCAGTGGTGTTGTCGACAGTGCGGAAGGATGTTGCAGGTTACAGAGGGACATAGATAAGCTGCAGAGCTGGGCTGAGAGGTGGCAAATGGAGTTTAATGTAGAGAAGTGTGAGGTGATTCACTTTGGAAGGAATAACAGGAATGCGGAATATTTGGCTAATGGTAAAATTCTTGGAAGTGTGGATGAGCAGAGGGATCTCGGTGTCCATGTACATAGATCCCTGAAAGTTGCCACCCAGGTTGATAGGGTTGTGAAGAAGGCCTATGGAGTTTTGGCCTTTATTGGTAGAGGGATTGAGTTCCGGAGTCATGAGGTCATGTTGCAGCTGTACAAAACTCTGGTACGGCCGCATTTGGAGTATTGCGTACAGTTCTGGTCACCGCATTATAGGAAGGACGTGGAAGCTTTGGAGCGGGTGCAGAGGAGATTTACCAGGATGTTGCCTGGTATGGAGGGAAAATCTTATGAGGAAAGGCTGATGGACTTGAGGTTGTTTTCGTTAGAGAGAAGAAGGTTAAGAGGAGACTTAATAGAGGCATACAAAATGATCAGGGGGTTAGATAGGGTAGACAGTGAGAGCCTTCTCACTGAGGAATATGTGGAATATGGAGTTGAGAAATATACAGGAAAAGTGACAGGGGAGTCAAGAAAACACTGCAACTAAAGCAGGCAAAGAGAATTGCCTGGGGAAAAAAATTAATTGAAATTAAATTTACACTCTGGTCTTTCAGATCCAAGTTAATTTATGTTTGCTCGTCACGGAGTCTAACATGAGAGCCTCAATGGTGCCATTTTACAAGAGAAAGAAAAGAGCAAACGGTGGTGGGGTGGGAAAAAGAGGTGGGCAGTAACCAGTTTATGGGAAATAAAACAATTAAAAGAAAATGCAATAAAAAGTTTGGGCCCTGAAAGATACTGAGCCCCTTTTTGTGAGAATGGTTGCTGGGTTTTCTTGCCAATAATGTCAGCGTGTACTCAAATCAAGAAGAGCATGAATTCCTTGAGGGAGGACCAAGATCAGGTGAGGGAAGCAGTGATCTAGGTAAAGTCAAATCCAACATAAAAAAGTTAAGATAGAAAAGCCAGGTCTCAAAGCCCAACAACATGGCTTAGTTAAAGGGAAACCTGTGAATCATGCTACAGAAGTCCTAAAAGCTAAACAAAGAATTAAATCATGCCATTGAATTTTCATCAGCAAATGACAAAAATATTTATTTTCATATGCTGGATCATGTATTGGGGATCAAAGGCGGCGATGGAATGTAACGATATATTAAGCAGTTTCATCAGTTGATGACTCGTGGCAAGCTGTAACTGGACTGACTATTAATGTTGCACTGAATCCTTTCAAATGCAAGGAGAGTTTCATGGCTTAATTTCCCAATTATAGCACATTCATATAGTTATTACAAGTACATTATTGTTACTCTTCCAAATTGATGAGTAAATCAGAGTGTACACATTCTCGTAAATCTATCACTCTGTACATTAAAAATGTAACTCATTTAACAGTATTTATGGTTTGAACACCAAGGAACACTCATTCCTCGGAATATTTTATTCACTGCAGACATATGTAAGATGATGTTTTTAGAGAAGCAAATGCAGAAAAGCAGTATTATTGTAATATTCTATGCAGAAGCTTGACTATGCTCAAATATTGTACTATCTTGGACAATAGGTTCATTATTCTCAATTAAATTAAAATAAATTTATAACTAATGTGTAATGAGGATTTTTCAAACAAAATGTCTCCTCCACAGATCATTAGTTTAACCCCTCAAGTCAGCATTCACATTGGGAGAAGTCATGTGCATGTTCACATTATCGTTTGTTATATCTTCCCTCATGGCCCTCCTATTCAATTGAAACAGTTCTAGGACACTCAATACAAAGTCATCTAAATCCATCAGTCAGGAATCTGCCAGGTTGTTACAACTGTCACATATAGTTTGAAGGTATAGTGGTTGATTTGAACGTAGATACGAGCACCACCCAAGGTAATCCATGTTGGCGATATGCCACAGAAATTCTCATGGAGCTAGTTTTGATATTAGTCTACAGAGAATTCAGCAACCTGTTCAGCAGTGGAACATGTCTGATCAACTTTCAATGTCAGCCATACCGTCTACTAGGGGCCTAAATCATTGTACATGCATTGAGGTACCAACATTACTGACAGCTGACCCAGTGACTCTACATAAAACACGTTTTGCCAGTCCTTGTTTCATAGAATTTAGTGCAGAAGGAGGCCATTCAGCCCATCGAGTCTGCACCAGCCCTTCGAGAGAGTACCCTACTTAAACCCCGGCTCCACCCTATCCCCTATATGCCCATAACCCAACCTAACCATTTTGGACACGAAGAGCAATTTAGAATGGCCAATCCACCTAACCTGCACATCTTTGGACTGTGGGAGGAAACCAGAGCACCTGGAGGAAACCCACGCACACACGAGGAGAACGTGCAGACTCCACACAGACCGTGACCCAAGCCGGGAATCGAATCTGGGACCCTGGAGCTGTGAAGCAACTGTGCTAACCACTTTGTTGTTTGCCATGAAGCTGTTCCAGTCATACAGGTTAGAACAATAGCTGTGCATTTATTTACGATGGAAGAAGATTATCTTACCCACTTTAGTCCATGTAAGAAAGTAATTAAATCTACTAAAGATCTAATCACTTCAGTGCAAATTTACTGATTTTTCCCCCTGCTGACTACATGTCGTGGATTTTGATGAAAGATAACAATTTAGGTTGCCCCTTCTTGGAAGAGCTCTTAATGCTACATGTGTAATGATTAGTCGACAAATCACCACATCACTATAGACAAATGATAATATGTTAACTACAAAGAAGCAATTCATGGATAAAATACCCAATATTTTGGATAAAATATTATAGTGTAAAAATAATTAGTAGGAAAAATTGAAAGAAGGCCCGTCACAATTTTTAAAGCACCAGGCATATGACTTTTCCCTCTCATACTGACAATCAAAGCTAGACCAAGTAGAGGAAATCAGACAATGGAAAATATTTCTATGCTCCAATATGTACATGTAAAATTCAGTGAAAATTTAAGTTCAACTGTGGCGTTAGCCCAGAAAGATCCAACAAAATAACAAAACTAGTTCTTAGTCCTGGATTAAATGTCAATTGGCTATTAATATTCTTAATCTCATTTAATTATCTAATTATAAAACTGAGGTTGAAAGAACATAAATGTAATTAGCAATGACCCACAACTTAATGCATATTAATGTCAAACCAATATTAACGTTAAAAAATAATTTAATACATGTAAACACAGTATAAATTTACACAATAAATTAAATACAATAAACTGTATCCCTTTCTTACAGAAAATGTATAACCAAAGATATAGCTGGTGACTGCTGTAAGGTTCAGGAAGAAAAATTTGGACAATATGACAATATTAAATAGAAAGATTTAAACTGTGTCCTAAACAAGTCTGCTTCATGTAATCTTGTAACAAAGTTGTCAAAAATTTTAAAAGCAATATAGTTTCCTTTTTCAGTTCGTGTTCCATACCCAATCAGAGGAAAACACACAAAATGTAAATTTAATAATCCAATCTTAGTAAAATAAAATTCTTTCATGTCTGATATCAAGTCTATCAGATGACAATTGCTTTATTAAACAGGCAATTCTTAACAAGCAACAGAGTTAAGTGTCGGAACTATATTTGTGGGCAGCATGGTAATATTGTGGTTAGCACAATTGCTTCACAGCTCCAGGGTCCCAGGTTCCATCACTGTTTGTGCGGAGTCTGCGCGTTCTCCCAGTGTGTGCGTGGATTTCCTCCGGGTGCTCCGGTTTCCTCCCACAGTCCAAAGATGTGCAGGTTAGGTGGATTGATCATGCTAAATTGCCCTTAGTGTCCAAAATTGCCCTTTAGTGTTGGGTGGGGTTACTGGGTTATGGGGATAGGGTGGAGGTCTGGGCTTGGGAAGGGTGCTCTTTCTGGGAGCCGGTGCAGACTCAATGGGCCGAATGGCCTCCTTCTGCACTGTTAATGCTATGATTCTATATTTTTAGCTGAGTATTTCTGTTGATCCCATTGATTAATTCCCAATTAGGAACGTGTGTTCTTGTGCAGCACAGTGGTTAGCACTATGGTTTCACAGTGCCAGGGTCCCAGGTTCGATTCCTGCTTGGGTCAGTCTGTGTGGAGTCGGCACGTTCTCCCCGTGTCTGCGTGGGTTTCCTCCCACAGTCCAAAGATGTGAACGTTAGGTAGATTGGCCATGTTAAATTGCCCTTAGGTTGGATGGGGTTGCTGGGATAGGGTGGGGGTGTGGGCTCTGGTAGGGTGTTTTTTCCAAGAGCCAGTGCAGACCAGTTCTGGCCGGATGGCCTCCTTCTGCACTGTAAATTCTATGATTCTTTGAAATTTCTTCTTTGTAACCTTCTTTGAAATTTGAGGAAAGGGTCTCCTCACTTTTCAGCTGCAAATAGTAACATACACTTACCAAGTCAGAGAGAAATGGGAGAAAAAAAACATTTTTGTATTGAAGACAAGGCTACATTATTTAGATTTGAGCACGGTTTTGTTTAATAACTAAATTTCTCCAACAACCTACTACCTATAAACACATACTCCCACAATTGGGTCATTCAACATGGGGTGCGACTGGTCTTTGCCAGTTGGAAAATGGCGATGCTGGGGAAAGCCAATAAATACTTGGCGGGTTGAGACACAGGAAGCAACCACTCCTTTGTGCTCCAGTGCATAAGCAACACACAAATAGTGCTTGAACAGAGGCATGAAAAAACAGGGGCTGTTTAGCACAGGGCTAAATCGCTGGCTTTGAAATCAGACCAAGGCAGGCCAGCAGCACGGTTCAATTCCCGTAACAGCCTCCCCAAACAGGCGCCGGAATGTGGCGACTAGGGGCTTTTCACAGTAACTTCATTTGAAGCCTACTTGTGATAATAAGCGATTTTCATATATACAATGCTTCTACTCAATGGATGCTAGTGTTAGGAAACGTTCTATTTTTAAAAATAAATTTAGAGTACCCAATTAATTTTTTTCAATTAAGGGGCAATTTAGCGTGGCCAATCCACCTACCCTGCACATTTTTGGGTTATTGGGGCAAAACCACACAAACATGGGGAGTGTGTGCAAACTCCACACGGACAGTGACTCAGAGCCGGATCAAACCTGGGACCTTGGCGCCGTGAGGCAGCAATGCTAACCACTGCGCCACCGAGCTGCCCAGAACTTTCTATTTTAAGCATTCAGTGTTAGAAGACATTGCCAAATTAGGTTTGTTGCATATATAGCCCTCTCTACTACTAGTTTGATTTTTCAATTTCCCACTGCAGCCACCGTTTCAGGCAAACAAGCCAGTTTGCAACTTGTTGCCAATTTGTGCGAAGCTGTGATCAATCCTGTGCTGTGGCATCACACTCAAAATAAATTGGGTTAAGAATGTTTCAATTAATTACAGTTGGCAGAGCATGAGAGCTGAAGTGAGAAAGGCCCTGAAGGAATTCCACTTTGACATCTAATGCAGGTTAAAACAACTATAGTTTGAAGTTGAATGCATAGTAGCAATTTGTTTCTCTTACTAGCTTTTATCTCCCTCATTTTAATGATCAATATTTCAGAGTGCAACAAAAAGATCTTCCTTTCATTTATTCATCTGATACTTGTATTGTAGACACTTAGATCTGACCCTCTCCAGAACAAAACCAGCTGATACTTCTAAAGATACAATTAAGTCAAAGTCAAGTCCAGAACAAGAGATTGCTACAATTAGCTTGCAAACAAGCTTGCTAATACTTTGGTTATTTTAAAATTACACCTTCCATTCTCTTCCTCTTAGCTGCTGGCTTGATAATTATCAAGGTGTTGCTCATCTAATGCAGTAGCCACCATGAATCCCACCTGCACATTAAAAAATCTAAAGTCAAACACATTTGATTAACTAAGAACGTTCAGCGCTGCCAACTTTCAAATCAATGGTCTCATCAAAAGGATGATGAAAGTAAAAATTAATATTTATTAGAAAAAGACTAATTAACAGCACGTAAGCATATCTCAAAAGGAAAATGTATAATAAAGCTGTATTTGTACAGAGTCCAATTCTAGTGCTAATGATCCGGTTCAGCACTCCAATATATCACTGGTAGCTAACTACCCATGTCGTTAACAGCCTGATTTCTTAGCATTCAGTTTCTTTTTCATTTATTTTCGGACTATTGCTGCTTTTACTTGGTTGAATTTAAGTTGTTGAAAAATAGTTTATGGATATGGTTATGGGCAACATTCTTTTTGGAGTGCAAGGGGGAGTTAAGTTCTTCACACTAAATGTTCTGTGCAAATGCACAAACGAAGCTACTTAAAGTGATTGACAAGTGTGCAACTGCCTACTTAGATGGAAGACTGTTTCTGGACATGATTTTATTTATTTCCACTATATCTCAAGGGCTAAAACCTGAAGATATAGCCACTTGGAAAATTATTAAGACAAAATGAGTACTTGGGTGCATCTGAAACGCAAGCATTGGATAGGGTGAATGGTCTTCTTCAGTTCTAAAGGTTTGTATGGATTCACAGATTTTAACTTGGAACCCTGCCCTGCCTCGCAAACCATTTATGCTTCGGATTATGTCTATGTAAAGAAATACTTAACCGCTGACTGTCTTAAATTTTCCCTTTACAACCTGTGTCTTCCCTCTTGGTGCATTTGGTCATAAATGGTTTTATTTTATTCAGTTAAACTGCCCCAATAGAACTCATTTTGGGCAGAGGAATCCTAGTCATATAGTCCCTTCTGACCCCAGAGATCATTTTTTCAACTCTCTTTTGCATTGCCTCTGACCATCTCAAAATGTTGTCATTACCAAATCTCTATCCAGTACTACAAGGCACAGCTATAGGAAGGCGTTTAGAGATTTGAACTCAACTGACTGGGCAATAAATTGTGATTATGAGAGGTCACAACATCTTATTCGCATTGCTAATTGCCATTTCACACTGCTTGAATATGGCGAGTCAACAGATATCATACTGTTTCTTTCAACTCCTCCCATTGCAAGTTCTAACCTATCTGGCTTGCTTTGGCTCAAAAGTTGTGATGAGTCTCATGGTTGCCCCGTTTCCCAGCTGAAGCAGTTTTTACTTGCTTTTTGCAGTTAGGTGCTTATTTCATATAATCATACAGCACATTCATCCTAATGTTCCTCTGACTGCTCTTCAAAAGAGATATTCAGTTAATTCCCTTCCCTGTTCTTTTCCCATATTCCTGCATTTTCCCTCCTTTTTATTGGACTTCTTTGATGTCACAATTCAATCCATTTTCCGCAGCCCCCAGATGTATTACAAGTCATAACAATTTCCTGTGCAACAAAGTAATTCAGCTCCCCTTTGGTTCTTTTGCCAATTGCCTTAAACTCTGTTCCCTGGTCACTTACCATTTTTCCAGTTCGAACAAAATAAATAATGAAAAACTGCCAAAACTCTAATTTTGAACATCTGTATTATACCTCCCTTGAACCTTCTCTGTGCAAAAGAGAACACTCCCAGCTTCTAAAATGTTTTTGCCTAATTGAAGTGTCCCATCTCTGATATAATTCTGGTACACTTCCTCTGCACTATTTCCAAGCCCTCAGTATATTTTCTTAAACAATAAAAGCATGGTGCCTAGAATCAGACGTAAAGACCCCCTCCCCCCCAACCTTGTGATTCAATGGTGGCAACCTGCTCAGTGTTCGCTGCTATCGAAAGCTGTAACAGCACCGCAACTTCCAGGAAGCCCACTTACGCACAAATCCATAAGTTATGGTGTGTCTGAATGGACTCTGGAGAAGCCCACACTGATAGTTCTGTTGGGGCCTATCATATTTGAACTAGGCTGATCACACTTAGACTAATTTTCATGTGGATTTTTTCAGACTTCTCCTAGCAGGCATCTGGTACCTCCATATTTCTCCACCAGCTCCGTGGCGCTGCGGTGGACGAGGAGCAGTGAGCTGCAAAAAGACGTCAAATTTAAAAATCATGAATAACCACTTACCTGTCTTTGAGCTGAAGACAGTCCTTAAGGGGCGTGTCCAGTTCATGACATCAAAGGGGGTGCAGCTTCGCTGGCAATGTACTGTGCTGCAAATCTCTCAAGTCAGTGCGTCATTGGACCTATGATGCAGCCCAGAAAGCAAGCTCCTACGGAAGCCCAGGGAAAAGGTAGGGTTGTATTTTTTCATGCAGTCAGGGACGAAGCTTTGATTTCGCCGCTGACCACAAGTTCGTAGACAATTTTTCAGCTGAGAGTGAACTATTGATTTATAAAGATTTATCACAATGTCTTTGCTTTTTCCATTCTATTCCTCTATTTAGAGTCAAGGATCCTGTATATATTTTTTAAAAACAGTCTTATCAACTTGCCTTTCAAAATCTCTAAGATTTGGGTAAATAAAGCCTCTTGCACCACCTTTAAAATTGCACCCTTTAACTTATATCACCTTTTTTCAAAACATATCACTTCACACCTCTTTACATTGAACCTCACCTGCCATATGTCAGCCTATTTCACCAGTCTGTTCAATCCTCCACAAGTTTGCTACTGCCTTCCTTAATAACATTTCATTCTCAACAGGATTATACTTCACCATCTTTGATGTACTTTTCCTTTATTTTGAAGCTGCTTTGTGAACTGCAAGGAGTGAAAAATGAGCACGATCCTAGATGCAAAGCTTTACACGTTTTTTGTGCTCACTTATATAGTTTTCATTAGCAATGATCAGAGGCATACCCAAAACCAGCTTCCTCCAACTTAAAACTGTCAAATCACATTAATTTAAATGCAAAAAAAATCACAGTATACAGTGCTGTCACAAAATAACCTTACAATCTGCCCTCAGTCTTATAGCACTGTATCATGAAATACCCTATTATGATCTAAATTTAAAATGCACAAATACAGCACACTTTGTAAATGGCTAAAAAGTGGACATTCTCCAGCAGCCTGACAAAAAAAATTATAGTCAATATAAATAACTTCCTACAGAAACATCCCCTAGCTTTAGAAAATTACATTGTGCAGAAAATTACACGAAGCAGAGTAAGTTTGTCCAAAAGCCATATTATGCATTGAACCATGAGCAAAACTAAGTTCCATTCTGTCATAAGTGACAAAAACAGTTGTGCCATTATTCACTCTGGTTTAAAGGTACCTCAACTCAAAAGATTTTCAAAAAATAAATAGCATATGTACAGTTTTCAGTTTAAAAATGAAGCTTACAGCAGTCCAAAAGAAACAGATCACTTTAAATAAGGATTGCATTACGTTAATTTAAAGCTTTGAAAAAAATAACTCACCATTATCTTTACTGCTATTCTCTTCAATTGTCATTTGCTCTGCAAGCTCAGACAGAGACTCATCAATTGTTTGGCTGCCACGCAAGGTCAGAGAAAGCCGTCGCTTGAACTTTTTCATCTTTTCCATGAAATATTCTACTCAGAGAAGCCTGAAATTAAACATGTTATTTGCTGTTAATAGGCAGCTTATTTAATCCTATCAAAAAAATGAAGGCACAATAGGATTCAACTGCACTTTAAAAAGTAAATAGCATTCTCTCAGAATTTCTCTATTCCAAATATTAATTGGATAAAAACTTGGATATTGCTACTGTTATCTAAATTTAAGGGCTTTCTAATGAGCACTGAGGTTCAAAAAAATTCTGCAAGTTAGAAATATCTTTGTCCAAAGGAGAAAGTGCCAGAACTGGCTAAATCGAAGGTTTGGATTGTTTCATAATGAGTCCTAAACATGCCTTTTATGCTCCAGATTTTGCAGTCTGTTACGTTACCTTATCTTATAACTGCAAATATTCAGACCACATTAAATGTACAAAGTTAAATAATTTCACAGGTTCTTCCCCAAAAGGTTTCCTGGGTCTCCAAATTAAACTTTCTGAACTCGCAAAGTCTAACCTGAAGTCAGGGTAAAGCATTCAGAAGAACACATCATTATGTGATTGTGTATGATTGGAGAAATCCAAAAAAGAAATCATCCTACCCTTATGAATCTATGGAATCCCTACAGTGCAGAATGAGGCCATGAGGCCCATCAAGTCTGCACCAATTCTCCGAAAGAGCGCTCTACCTAGGCTCACTCCCTTGCCTGATCTTCGTAACCCTGTGTATTGATCATGGTCAATCCACCTACTCTGCACAGCTTTGGGCTATGGGAGGAAACCGGAGCACCCAGAGGAAACCCACGCAGACATGGGGAGAACGTGGAAACTCCACAGTCACCCAAGGCTGGAATTGAACCCGGGTGCCTGCCGTTATGAGGCAGCAGTGCTAACCACTGTGCCATCATGGCGCCCTGGAAACACAAGGTATTATTTTGCGGAAATTTGTGTGGTTCAATATTAAATTCAATATATTAAATATTAATTTTGTTGGAATAATTTTCTGGAAATAAAAAAAACACAGATCTTTGCAAAACACACTTAATTAATCTTCAGGAATAAGATTCCAATTTAGCCAATATAAAAATCTAGTTTTACTAATAACGCTTTTCCGGTCACCTCCAAACAAGTAGCAATATTAGCTTAACTCAATTGCTGCACTTGTGCCCGAGTTAGAAGGTCATGGATTCAAGGACCACTTGAGAAACTTGAATTCTGAAAACTGGATTTTTATCTTTCGTTTGAGAGCTGAAATTCAGGTCATTTCCCACTTCTAAAGGCAGTGGTATTCACTCAACAATTTTGTCCCTGGGAGTTGGATGAGGCCTGGAGTCCAAGTTTCTGCTTCCTGAGGCAGTAATAGACATCAGTTTACTGGGACATTGGCCCAGTTCTGTTCATGGTTGTTAGGCTCTCCAGCCCTCACCCCTCTTCCACCCCCTCCTCTTCCCTCGTATCTTCCATGCTCCCATACCCAGCCTTTAATCTCAGATGACACTCAGTGCAGTACTAAGGGAGTCCTGTACTGTCAGAGGTGCCATCCTTTGGATGATGCTTTAAACCAAGGATCCCTCGCATCTTCCATTTGAATTCTATCAGCTGTCACAGTGGGATTTGAATCCACGTGTCCAGAGCAAGTGCCCACCAACTCCAACATCTTCCTTATTAAGTGGAATTATGTGGCATTATTTGAAGACAAGAAAAGTAGTTCAGTGTCCTGCCTAATCGTCATCTCTCAACCTACTCCATCAAAACTGATTGTCTAGTCATGTATCTGACTGTTATTTGTGAGAATTTGTTGTGCACAGATGGACTTCCAAATTTACCTGCATAATAACAGTAATGACAGTTCAAAAGTACTTTTTAGTAGTGAAGCACTTTGGGATCTAAATGGTGCAATATTAATGCAAGTTCATTGTTATATTACAAAGCGAAAGAAAGAAAGCTTTGTTCAATTAACATGATGAACGGTGAGAAGAACAATGCTTCTCGTTTATGTTTTAACATCTTAAACAGTTCTCCAGCTGACTCTAACCTAGATATTAAAATCAGAACAGAAGGAGTGATTGGCTTAGCGTAAACATACACTTAGGATCAGATTTTTGTTCTCCCTTTGTTCACCCCATTTAAAATGCTAAAATGAGTAAATTCTTCCACATATGTACAGTATAATTATTTTCTTTAACGTCATCATGTCAATGATTACACCATAATCCCACAAGTTCCCTTTCAGGCAGACTGTTCTTTGCCGTACATTCTATTGTGGCATACAGAATAATATATTGCTCCTGTATAAAGCTATAAAACTGGATTTCAAATGAATTTCCAAGAATTCAGAATTATCTTATGCCACTAGTCTACACGATGTCTGGTCTTCATTTCCACAGAAGTAAACATTGAGAAGTTGGGCATGTTTATGCCAGTCAGTTATAATACTGCATTATTACTACCACCTCATTTTCGCAGAACATTAAATTTGGGGAGGTGGTGCCACAGTGACAATGTCACTGGACAAATGATCCAGAGGTCGAGGCGATTGCTCTGGGCACGTGGATTCAAATTCCACTGTGGTAGCTGATGGAATTCAAACTCAATTAATAAATCTGAATTAAAAAGTTAGCTTTATGATGACCACAAAACCACTGTCAGTTATAAAAATCCATCTGGTTCACTGATGTCCTTTAGGGAAGAAAACCTGCCACCATCACCTGGTCTGGCCTTCATGTGACTCCAGGCCAATAGCAATGTGGTTGACTCTGAAATGCCTTTTGAAATGGCCGACCAAATCACCGAGTTGTATCAAACAAGTATAAAATCTACAAGGAATGAAACCAGACGCACCACCCAGCGCCGGCCTCAGCACCAGAAATGACACCAGCAAACCTAGCCCTGTCGATCCTGCAAAATCCTCATCACTGACATATGGGGGCTTGTGCCAAAATTGGGAGAGCTGTCTCACAGACTAGTAAAGCAACAGCCTGACATCATCCCTTGCAGACAGTGGCCTGAAGGGTCCCATAGGCAGGCCAGAAAATTCCAGTTGGTCTCCAAAAATAAGCCTTGATCGGCCCTTAAGCTGATCGATTGTCTCCAGGAAAATAGCTCAGGATGAGAAGGAACTAGGGAGCTGACATGTCAGTGGGCTGCACAAAATTTTACACCAACCAGCCCCCATTCCAATCTCCACTGGGGCTCTCTTTTTCAGTGAAAAAAAGCTTGATTACTAATTGAGACATGAAAGGATTGTGATGAGCAATCATTCTGATTACCTTCTTTTGTATCTTATCAATAGCGTCAATATCCTTTTTGTACTGTTGCAACCAGAACTGCACACACTATTCTAAGTATCACAACACAAATAATTCATTAAATTGCAATATCTGACAAGAGGTAGAGAGAAATGATCAGTGATCTCGGAGGAAATTCCAGAGGCTATCCTCTGAAGAATACCCAGTGGGTAGAACAACACGGATATTAAACGCCACACAAAACCATGTAAGCCCTTGAAAGAGACAAAAGAAAAAAATCCAGGTTAACTCGGCGAAAAATATGTGGTCATAGAACATACAATGCAGAAGGAGGCCATTCGGCCCATCGAGTCTTCACTGGCCCATTTAAGCCCTCACTTCCACCCTATCCCTGTAACCCAATAATTCCTCCTTACCTTTTTTGGTCACTAAGGGCAATTTATCATGGCCAATCCAGCTAACCTGCACATCTTTGGACTGTGGCAGGAAACCAGAGCACCCGGAGGAAACCCACGCAGACACGGGGAAAGTATCTTCTCCAACAGTTTGCCGACCACTCAGTCTATAATTCCCAGGTCTCACAGGTCTATAATTCCCTGGATTATCCCTGCTACCCTTCTTAAACAAAGGGACAACATTAGCAATTCTCCAGTCCCCGGGACCTCACCCGTGCTCAAGGATGCTGCAAAGATATCTGTTAAGGCCCCAGCTATTTCGTCCCTCGCTTCCCTCAGTAACCTGGGATAGATCCCTTCCGGACCTGGGGACTCGTCCACCTTAATGCCTTTTAGAATACCCAAAACCTCCCCCTTCCTTATGCCGACTTGACCAAGAGTATTTAAACATCCATCCCTAGCCTCAACATCCGTCATGTCCCTCTCCTTGGTGAAGACCGATGCAAAGTACTCATTAAGAATCTTACCCATTGTGCTTCCGGTTTCGGCGATGACCAGCTAAGCCGCACGTTTCGGCGGCTCCAGCGCCAACGGACCTTCGGGCTCTTTTAAGAGCCCCAACGGGAAATTTTCGCGCGACGAAACCCGGTGTGGGGTGAGTGAATAGGGAGTCCCCCCCCAACGAAAGAGGAAAATATCGGCGGCGGTGGCTGCAGCGCGAGGAATCCTCGACGATAGGGACAGAAAGGAAAAAGAAACAAGATGGCGGCAGAGAAAGCCCAGGCGACATGGGGGCCCGACCAAGACGAATTCCTAAGACGGTGTGTGGAGCTACTAAAGAAGGAGGTGTTGACCCCGATGCTGCAGGCAATTGAGGGGCTTAAGGAGGCACAAAGGACCCAGGAGACAGAGCTCCGCGTGGTGGAGCAGAAGGTGACGGATAATGAGGACGAGATCCTGGGCCTGGCGGTCAAAACACAGACGCACGAGGCGCTCCAC
Organism: Scyliorhinus torazame; assembly: GCF_047496885.1. Lineage (NCBI taxonomy): Eukaryota > Metazoa > Chordata > Chondrichthyes > Carcharhiniformes > Scyliorhinidae > Scyliorhinus > Scyliorhinus torazame. Next base: position 85,819,304 of record NC_092719.1, read on the forward strand.
AAAAAGTGCATTGAAAGGATTGAGGCCCTAGAAAACAGAGCACGAAGGAAGAACCTTCGGATACTGGGTCTCCCTGAGGGAGTGGAAGGAGCGGACTGCGGGGCTTATGTGAGCACGATGCTAAGCTCGTTGATGGGTGCTGAGGCCCCTTTGGGCCCCTTAGAAGTGGAGGGGGCTCATCGGATCCCGGCGAGGAGACCAAAATCGGGAGAACCACCTAGGGCGACAACCGCTTTAATGATAGAGAAGTGGTTCTGAGATGGGCCAAAAAGGTACGGAGTAGCAGATGGGAGAATGCAGTGGTACGGGTGTACCAGGATTGGAGTGCGGCGGTGGCGAGAAGGAGGGCGAGTTTTAACCGAGCCAAGGAGGTCTTTCACAAAAAGGTGAAGTTCGGGATGCTGCAGCCGGCACGACTATGGGTCACGTACCAGGAGAGACATCATTATTTCGAAACGGCGGAAGAAGCATGGACCTTTATTAAAGATGAGAAATTGGATCGGAACTGAGGGACTGATATTGCAGGAAATGTTACTGTCGATGTAAATAGAGAAGTAAATTGGGAAGGGGGGAGACACTAAGAAATGTGGGCGCCAGTGGGAGGGGGGGGGGGGGGAGATTGAAGGGACATAGGCGGAGGATGAGGAATGGGAGTGGGATGGGAAAGGGAGCTGCGCCACAAGAGGTGGGTCAGTTATAGAGACGTTCCCGCGCCAGAAAGATAATGGCGGGAAGATAGGCGCAAGGTAGATGGGAGTTCCCCACACGGGGGGGGGTCAAGAAGTGAGCAGGAGTAGCCGGGGTCAGTTGAAGTCAGCTGACTTGCGGAAGTAATATAGGGGGGAGCAATCACGCTAGAGGGGGATCTAGCGGGGGGGGGGGGGGGGGGGGGAGGGGGGGGGGGGGTATGGGGAGGGGGAGGGGGGGATAACTGGGTTGCTGCTGCGGAAATCAAAGAGGAAGTGGCTAAAGAGTGGGTGGTCGGGGCTGGAATGCGACACCTGGGGAACGAGTGGGAGCGCGGAAGTGGGACTGGCCTAGAGAAGGTGATGGCGAGTCGACACGGGAAGGGGGCAGGTAGCCCCCTAGTGAGGCTGGTCACGTGGAACGTGAGAGGCCTGAATGGACCGATTAAAAGGGCCCGAGTGCTCGCGCACTTGAAAGGACTAAGGGCAGACGTGGCTATGCTCCAGGAGACACACCTAAAGGTGGCGGACCAAGTTAGGTTATGGAAAGGATGGGTGGGACAGATGTTCCATTCAGGGCTAGATGCAAAGAATAGAGGGGTGGCCATACTGGTGGGGAAACGGGTAGCATTCGAAGCAAGGAGCATTGTAGCAGATAGCGGAGGTAGATATGTAATGGTGAGTGGCAGGCTGGAGGGAATGGAGGTCGTGTTGGTTAATGTATATGCCCCGAATTGGGACGATGCGGGATTTATGAGACGGATGTTGGGACGTATACCGGACCTGGAGGTAGGAAACTTGATATTGGGAGGGGACTTCAACACCGTGCTGGACCCAGGGTTAGATAGATCCAGATCTAAGACCGGAAGAAGGCCGGTAGCGGCCAAGGTGCTCAAGGGGTTTATGGACCAAATGGGGGGAGTGGATCCATGGCGATTTCGTAGACCGAGGGCCAGGGAGTTTTCCTTCTTCTCCCATGTTCATAAAGTGTACTCCCGGACAGATTTTTTTGTTTTGGGAAGGTCGTTGATCTCGAGGGTGGAAGAAGCTGAGTATTCAGCCATAGCTATTTCGGATCATGCCCCACATTGGGTGGACCTGGAACTAGGAGAGGAGAGGGAGCAGCGAGCACTCTGGCGATTAGATGTGGGATTGTTGGCGGATGAGGGAGTTTGTGGAAGAGTGCGGGGATGTATCGAGAGATACTTGGAGGCCAATGACGACGGGGAGGTCCGAGTGGGAGTGGTATGGGAAGCACTAAAAGCGGTGATCAAGGAAAGCTGATCTCCATCAGGGCCCACAAAGGGAAAACAGAGGCCAAGGAAAGGGAAAGACTACTAGGGGAGATTTTAAGGGTGGACAGGGAATTTGCGGAGGCCCCAGAGGAGGAACTGTACAGGGAGAGGCGACGACTCCAGACAGACTCCAGTTCGACCTTCTGACCACCAGGAGGGCGGAGGTGCTGTGGAGGAAGGCACAGGGGGTGAGGTATGAGTATGGGGAAAAAGCTAGTCGCCTGTTGGCCCATCAGCTGCGAAAGAGGACAGCGGCGAGGGAGATAGGGGGAATTAGAGACGAAAAGGGAGCAACGGTGCGGAAAGCAGGGAAGATAAACGAGGTGTTTAAGACCTTTTACGAAGGATTGTATAGGTCCCAACCCCCGGAGGGAAAAGAGGGGATGCGGCAGTTCCTGGATCAATTGAGGTTTCCGAGGGTGGAGGAGCAGGAGATGGAAAGCCTGGGGGCACCGATTGGGGGGGGGATGAGGTTATTAAGGGGCTGGGGAATATGCAAGCAGGGAAGGCTCCAGGACCAGATGGGTTCCCGGTGGAATTTTATAGAAAATATGTGGACTTGCTGGCCCCGCTGTTGGTAAGGACTTTTAACGAGGCCAATGTCGGAGGCGACGATATCGCTAATTTTGAAGCGGGATAAAGATCCGCTGCAGTGCGGGTCCTATAGACCTATCTCACTATTGAATGTGGACGCCAAATTGCTGGCAAAGGTACTGGCATCGAGGATAGAGGACTGTGTCCCGGGGGTGGTGCACGAAGATCAGACAGGGTTCGTAAAGGGGAGACAACTGAATGTCAACGTGCGACGGCTATTAGGGGTGATAATGATGCCCCCAGTAGAGGGGGAGGCAGAGATAGTGGCGGCAATGGATGCAGAGAAGGCATTTGACAGGGTGGAGTGGGAGTACTTATGGGAGGTGCTAAGGAGGTTTGGGTTCTGGAACGGGTTTATTAGCTGGGTCAAACTCCTCTATGGGGCCCCAACGCAAGTGTGGTCACGGGTCAGCAAAGATCGGAGTATTTCCGACTATACAGGGGAACAAGACAGGGATGCCCGCTATCTCCATTGCTGTTCGCATTGGCAATTGAACCACTGGCCATGGCGCTGAGAGACTCCAGGAAATGGAGAGGGGTGATTAGAGGGGGAGAAGAACACAGAGTGTCGCTCTACGCGGATGACCTACTGTTGTATGTGACGGACCCAGTGGGGGGGACGACAGAGGTCATGCAGATATTGAGGGAGTTCGGAGATTTCTCGGGATATAGGCTTAACATGGGGAAGAGTGAACTATTCGTGATATACCCAGGGGACCAGAGTAGAGAGATAGAAGGCCTGCCTCTAAGGAAAGTGGAAAGAAACTTCCGATACCTGGGGATTCAGATCGCCAGGAGCTGGGGAACCTTGCACAGACTTAATCTGACACGATTGGTAGAACAAATGGAGGAGGACTTCAAGAGGTGGGACATGCGGCCACTGTCGTTGGCGGGCAGAGTGCAGGCAATTAAGATGATGGTCCTCCCGAGGTTCTTATTTGTATTCCAATGTCTCCCTATACTAATCACTAAGGCCTTCTTTAAAAAAATAGACAGGAGCATCACGAGCTTCATGTGGGCAGGGAAAGTCCCGAGGGTAAGGAGGGGGTTCTTACAACGTAGCAGAGACAAAGGAGGATTGGCGCTGCCGAATTTGGGCGACTACTATTGGGCCGCCAATGTGGCTATGATCCGTAAATGGATGATGGAGGGAGAGGGAGCGGCGTGGAAAAGACTGGAGAGAAAGTCCTGCAAAGGGACGAGTCTAGAGGCGCTGGTGACGGCGCCGCTACCGCTCTCACCAAAAAAGTTTACAACGAACCCAGTGGTGGCGGCAACATTAAATATCTGGGGACAATGGAGGCGACAGAGAGGTGTGCGGGGAGCCCTGGTGGGGTCCCCAATCAGGAACAACCATAGGTTTGCCCCAGGGAGGATGGATGGAGGATTCCAGAGCTGGCACCAGTTAGGAATTAGGAGGGTGGGAGATTTATTTATAGATGGGACGTTTGCGAGCTTGGGAGCATTGGAGGAAAAGTATAAGCTGCCCCAGGGAAACTTCTTTAGGTATATGCAGGTGAGGGCGTTCACAAGACAACAGGTGAGGGAATTTCCATTGCTCCCGACACAGGGGATCCAGGACAGAATGATTTCGGGGGTGTGGGTCGGGGAGGGCAAGGTGTCAGAGATATACCGAGAGATGAGAGAAGAGGGGGAGGAGCTGGTGGGCAAACTAAAAGGAAAGTGGGAAGAAGAGCTCGGGGAGGAGATAGAGGAGGGTATGTGGGCTGATGCCCTAAGCAGGGTAAATTCCTCTTCCTCATGCGCCAGGCTTAGCCTGATTCAATTTAAGGTGCTACATAGAGCACACATAACAGGAGAAAGGTTGAGCAGGTTCTTCGGAGTGGAGGACAAGTGTGGGAGGTGCGGCGGAAGCCCGGCAAACCACGCACATATGTTTTGGTCGTGCCCGGCACTGGAGGGGTATTGGAAGGGAGTGACGGGAGTGATTTCGAAGGTGGTGAAGGTCCGGGTCAAACCAGGCTGGGGGTTAGCTTTATTTGGAGTTGCGGATGAGCCGGGAGTGCAGGAGGCGAAAGAGGCCGGTGTCGTGGCCTTTGCGTCCCTAGTAGCCCGGCGTAGGATTTTACTCATGTGGAAGGAAGCGAAACCCCCCGGACTGGAGGCCTGGATAAACGATATGGCAGGGTTCATAAAACTGGAGCAGATGAAGTTTGCGCTGAGAGGATCGGCTCAAGGGTTCACCAGGCGGTGGCAGCCATTCCTCGACTACCTAGGGGAACGTTAGAGGGAAGATAGATGACCAGCAGCAGCAACCCGGGGGGGGGAGTTTTATTTTATGTTAAATGATTAGTTTACCATGTTGGTTAGCGATATTACATACACTGTTAAATTTTCTTTTTTTTTAATGTTTGATGTGTAAGGGGAAAAAATTGTGATCGAAAATTTTCAATAAAATATATATTTTTAAAAAAAGAATCTTACCCATTTCCTCTGACTCCACGCATAAATTCCCTCTTTTGTCTTTGAGTGAGCCAATCCTTTCTCTAGTTACCCTCTTGCTCCTTATATACGAATAAAAGGCTTTGGGATTTTCCTTAACCCTGTTAGCCAGAGATATTTCATGACTCCTTTTAGCCCTCTTTATTGCAGGTTTGATATTTGTCCTACTTTCCCGATATTCCTCCAAAGCTTCATCAGTTTTAAGTCGCCTAGATAGAACATAGAACATAGAAAATACAGCACAGAACAGGCCCTTCGGCCCACGATGTTGTGCCGAACCTTTGTCCTAGATTAATCATAGATTATCATTGAATTTACAGTGCAGAAGGAGGCCACTCGGCCCCCCGAGTCTGCACCGGCTCCCAGAAAGAGCACCCCACCCAAATTCAACACCTCCACCCAACACCAAGGGCAATTTTGGACACCAAGGGCAATTTATCATGGCCAATCCACCTACCCTGCACATCTTTGGACTGTGGGAGGAAACCGGAGCACCCGGAGGAAACCCACGCAGACACGGGGAGGACGTGCAGACTCCGCACAGACAGTGACCAAAGCCGGAATCGAACCTGGGACCCTGGAGCTGTGAAGCAATTGTGCTATCCACAATGCTACCATGCTGCCCTTTAGATCTTAAGTATGCTTCCTTTTTCATCTTAGCTAGTCTCACAATTCCACCCGTCATCCATGGTTCCCTAATCTTGCCATTTCTATCCCTCATTTTCACAGGGACTTGTCTGTCCTGCACTCTAATCAACCTTTCCTTAAAAGACTCCCACATTTCAAATGTGGATTTACCCTTAAACAGCTGCTCCCAATCCACATTCCCTAGCTCCTGCTGAATTTTGTAATACTTGGCCTTTCCCCAATTTAGAACTCTTCCTTTAGGACCACTCTCGTCTTTGTCCATGAGTATTCTAAAACTTACGGAATTGTGATCGCTATTCCCAAAGTAATCATCGACTGAAACTTCAACCAAAAATTCCCCAATGCCAGGTCCAGTATGGCCCCTTCCCGAGTTGGACTATTTACATACTGCTCTAAAAAACTCTTCTGGATGCTCCTTACAAATTCTGCTCCATCTATGCCTCCAACACTACATGAGTCCCATTCAATGTTGGGGAAGTTAAAATCTCCCGTCACGATCACCCTATTGCACCTACATTTTTCTATAATCTGTCTACATATTTATACCTCTACTTCACGCTCGCTTTTGGGAGGCCTGTAGTAAAGTCGCAACCATCTTACTGCACCCTTCCTATATCTTAGCTCTACCCATATTGCCTCAGTGCTCGAATCCTCCATCGTGCCCTCCTTAATCACAGCTGTAATATGATCTCTGACCAATAATCCAACTCCTCCACCCCTTTTACCTTCCTCTCTATCGCTCCTGAAGCATCTATACCCTGGGATATTTAGTTGCCAATATTGCCCTTCCCTCAATCAAGTCTCAGTAATACCAATAACATCATATCCCCAGGTATTAATCCAAGCCCTAAATTCATCTGCCTTACCTGCTACACTTCTCGCATTGAAACAAATGCATCTCAGACCACCTGGCCCTTTGCATTCATCATCTCTTCCCTGTCTACTCTTCCCCTTAGTCACATTGAGTTTATAATCTAGTACCTTACTGGCTTTAGTTGCTGCCTCTTTACTGACCTCTAACTTCCCAATCTGGTGCCCATCCCCCTGCCACATCAGTTTAAAACCTCCCCAACAGTGTTAGCAAAAGCACCCCCTCGTACATTGGTTCCAGTCCTGCCCAGGTGTAGACCATCCGATTTGTAATGGTCCCACCGCCCCCAGAACCGGTTCCAATGTCCCAAAAATCTGAACCCCTCCCTCCTGCACCATCTCTCAAACCATGTATTCATTCTGACTATTCTTGAATTTCTACTCTGACTGTCTCGTGGCACTGGTAGCAATCCTGAGATTACTACCTTTGAGGTCCTACTGTTTAATTTATCTCCTAACTCCCTAAATTCTGGTTGTAGGACCTCATCCCATTTTTTACCTATATCGCTGGTGCCTATATGCACCACGACAACTGGCTGTTCACCCTCCCCCTTCAGTATGTCCTGCAGCCGATCTGAGACCTCCCTGACCCGTGCACCTGGGAGGCAACATACCATTAGGGAGTCTCGTTTTCGACCACAGAAACACCCGTCTGCTCCCCTTACGATTGAATCCCCTATGACTATAGCCCTGCCAGTCTTTTTCCCACCCTTCTGTGCAGCAGAGCCAGCCACGGTGCCATGAGCCTGGCTACTGCTGCCTTCCCCTGGTGAGTCATCCCCCCCAACAGTATCCAAAACGGTATACCTGTTTTGGAGGGAGATGACCGCAGGGGACACCTGCGCTGCCTTCCTGCTCTTTCTCTGCCTTTTGGTCATCCATTTCCTGTCTCCCTCACCAATCCTAATCTGCAGTGTGACCAACTCACTGAACGTGCTATCCACAACCTCCTCAGCATCACGGATGCTCCAAAGTGATTCCATCCACAGCTCCAGAGCCGTCATGCGGTCCAACAGGAGCTGCAGCTGGACACACTTCCCGCAAATGAAGGAGTCAGGGTGCATCGGCCGCTTCCCTGAATTCCCACATTGAGCACGAGGAGCATAACACGGGTCTGGGATCTCCTGCCATTTTTACAGTTTACCTTCACTGATTACAAATCTAATATCAAATAATGAATAAGTGAAAGGAATAAAGATTATACTTACCAATCACGATACCTACCAACACACAAAGAGTTAAATTTCTCCCAGCTACTGCTAATTGGAGCACTTTCCTTACCGCCAATCAGGTCACTGTTTTGCTGTGATGTTACTCTTCAAGTTAAGTTTTTAAAAGAGGAAAACCTACCTTCCCGACAGACCCTTGGCCACTGCTCCCGCCGAAAATCTGAAGGCCGTTTCTCCGGCAGCTGTGTCCCTGCCTCTCTCCTCGCGCTCTTTTATCCTGTGTCCCTGCCGCTCTCCTCGCGCTCTTTCACCGAGTCTCCGCCGTTCTCCTCGCGCTCTTTCACGGAGTCTCCGCCGCTCTCCTCGCGCTCTTTCACCAGCTGTCACTCTGTCCTCACTCCGACCGGATTCCCATACCAGCCTCCCCGAACAGGCGCCTGAATGTGGCGACTAGGGGCCTTTCACAGTAACTTCATTGAAGCCGACTCGTGACAATAAGCGATTTTCATTTTCATTTCATTTCATTCAGCTGGAAACTCCCAACGGTAAGTTTTTTACAAAATTTACTCCCCTTCTCAGCAAGCACTCACTCAGCAACCTCTGCGCCCCGCGCGATAACACCTCAGGGAAAAGAAAAACAACTTACCAGTCACCAGCCAATCACTTACCTGCAGGCTGTAACATCACGGTTCAACTTCTTTCTACTTCTACCTGCCCTCGAGTCTCTCTCTTGATCTTTACTCGGCTGGGATCCTGACAGTGGTTGCGTTTTTTTTTGGTTAGAGGAGAAGGTAGGGAGGGAAACACTGAAGAAGTGTTTCTGGTTTAACTGTCACTTGATAACAGCTCCTCCGCAAACCACCTTCAAGATACGGTGACCGCAATGCACTGATGCAAATTTTCCCCGCAACAGCCAATCAGCAGCTCTGCTCTACTGCCCTCTGCTGGACACTTGCCTTGACTTGAACACCTAGGGTGTCTTGCTCAGGTACTTTCTGGATGCAGTGACCGCAATGCACTGATGCAAATTTCTCCCGCAACAGCCAATAAGCAGCTCTGCTCTATTGCCCTCTGCTGGATGCTTCAACTGCCCTCTGCTGGATGCAAACTTGGAGACAATACATTTAGTTCCCTCGTCCAAATCATTAATATATAACGTGAATAATTGGGGTCCTTGCACAGATTCCCTGCGGTACCCCACTAGTCACTGCCTGCCAATCAGAAAAAGACCCATTTATTCCAACATTTTGCTTCCTGTCTGCTAAACAGCTTTCTCTCCAACTCAAGACATTACCTGTCATCCCATGCACTTTAACTTTACATATTAATCTGCCATGAGAGACCTTGTCGAAAGCCTTTTGAAAGTCTAAATAAACCACATCCACTGATTCTCCCTGGTCAACTCTACTAGTTACATCTTCAAAGAATTCTAGTAGATTTGTCAAGCAGGATTTTCCTTTTGTAAATCCATGCACTTTGTCTGATTACACCATTGCTTTCCAAATGATCTGCTATGAAAGCTTTGATAATTAACTCCAGCAGCTTCCCTACTACCGACGTTGGCTCACTGGTCTATAGTTCCCCGTTTTCTCTCGACCTCCCTTTTTGAATAGCGGGGTTACATTCGCTACCCCCCAATCTGTAGGAACCATTCCAGAGTCCAAAGGGGATCTCATAGAAACTTACAAAATTCCAATAAGATCAGACAGAGTAAATTCAGAAAGAATGTTCCCGATGGTGGGGGAGCCCAGAACTAGGGGTCATAATTTTGAGGATATGGGGTAACCCTTTTAGGACTGAGGCAAGGAGAAATCTCCTCACCCAGAGAGTTGTGAATCGGTGGAATTTGCTGCCACAGAAGGTTGTTGAGGCTAAAACCACTATACAAAAGCCATATTTGCGTTTACAGTCGTCAATCATCAGATGAACGTGACCGACCCAACGCAGACAGCAGTGGCTTAGCAATGAGTGTATGCTGATAGAATTAGCAGGCTCCAGGTTATCCAAGTTGCTGAACTTGTCCAGCCAAGAGAAGCTGAGGATGTGTCTCAGACAGCAAAGGTGGAAACTGTTCAGCCATTTCTCCTGCCCAGCATACGTAGTCCACGGACTCCACAGAGGACAAAGGTTTTTGTAGACTCGTAGTTAGTAGTTCAGCCTGTAGCCACCTGGGTTGGCCACTTCCCGACTTAAAATGGAGATCCGCAAAGGATGCAGGGAAATTCAGCCAACACAGGAGAAACAAGCAGGCGCAAAGTTTCCTGTGTATTAGAACTTGCAGAAACCCAGACAGCACTGAAACCAACATCCATCTGCATATTAATGAGCGATCCCCAGGAACAATTGAAACATTTGAGGCAAATAAGGCCAAGCCGGACTCCTCGGCGCCAGCAGGAGCCAAGACAAAGGAAAGCCAACGGACACTCAGGGACCGGCCAGCAATCAGGGAACAGCTCCAGTATTGGAGAAATCGATCCAAGTGATCGGAACGTAGTCCAATCACTTGGAACCAGATACGGGGTCCGCCCCAAATGGCGCAAGGCCCCTGGGGACTATAAAGTAGAGTCCCCAAGTTCAATTTGTTCGTCTTGGCAGGGCCACTCAGCAGTTCGAAACAATCCCTGCCAGTGACCTGCCTAAGTTGCTGCATCAACCAAGTAAGTCTCCAGTCAATGCACGCTACGAGATAGGCGCTCTTAGCTACCAGTCTCTCCCAGCTTTGAATCCTACAGACTCAGAATCGAACGAAAGGCCATTTGTTCCCCTGACCTGGTGGGCCAGTTCCGAAGCCAAGTATAGGCCTTTTAGTGATAGAGATAGTCTAGTAAGTAGTGTTTTTGCATGAGTAGTGATTGACTGTGTATAATAAATGTGTTTTGATTTGAAACTTACTAACTGGTGTATTGAGTTATTGATCAGCACTTGAACCTCGTGACGGTATCATAAAGATACCTGGCGACTCTAGAGCAAAGGTTATTGAAACAGAGCAAATTAAGTAAAGACGCAACGAGCAACATTTAAGAGCCAACCAAAAGTTAGCAACAAGCCTTCCTCTACACCCTTGTCAAAGCTGCTACTGTCACCTACCATGTAAGACCACCAAAACTGGACACATTAGTCCAAGTGAGAACTGAAAAGGCCAAAATAGTCCAAGTGAGAACTGAAAAGGCCAAAATAGTATGCCACATGTTCTGATCAATTATCCAATGAAAGCACATTAAACATGAAATTCACTCCAGTTATGGCTTCACAGTATTGTTCATGAACCTTTAGAGATCTATGCGTTGGAATGACAAGATCCCTTTTATTCTCCACTTCCTTTAATGCTTTCCCCGGAATGGTGTATCTATGTTGGGCATTTGCTCTGCCCAAATGCATATGCAGATAAAGACAAATTTCTTGTCTTGGAGCGTCATTAATCTTTGGAATGCTCTACCTCAGTGACCAGAGCAGGCTGGGTCATTAAATATATTCAAGATTGTGTTCGACAGATTTTGATCTACAAGTGAGTCAAAGAGTTATGAAGGGTACAGTCAAATCAGTCATGATCTTACAGAATGACAGAGCACACTCAATGGAGCAGATGGCCTACTCCTCCTGTTTCTCATGTTCTTCTAACACTGCACTTTTCCAAACTAAATATCATGTGTTAATCATGAAGCCAGTTCCGAACACATTACCTGAAGCAATCTACAATCTTTAACACTCGCATCTTATCTGTAGATTTTCAGATCATGCCCCAACCACATCTGGACTATTAGTAAAAGCTAGCAGGGATCTACAAAACATTTGCAGGGCAATTTGTACCTTTAGTGCAACAGCACTTCTTTAAGTCCCCAATCTATCCCTCTCATGCCATACCTTTCAACCCTCTCATATCATCCCCATTTCATCCCCCACTCCATATGTCCTTGCATTTTTCATGACTACTCACACTGCTCCCCCTCCCATGACATCACTTCCACTCTCCATCGCCATTTCCCCATCCCTTATGCTCTGCCCCTCCCCATGCCATTATCCCACTCATGAAGCCCCTTCCCTCTAACCCTCGCAAAGTGTTTCACATTTGGTGATGTTGCTCTGCATCGGTCAGATTACAATTGGTTAATTAGATATTTTAAAACTTTATTGTAATAGGCACCTCCCACCATATAAACCAACCAACAGACATACCCTTTAAATTGACCAATCTATATATTCCGCAGAGTCAATAATAATCTTTATTATTGTCACAAATAGGCTTACATTAACATTGCAATGAAGTTACTGTGAAAATCCCCTAGTCGTCACACTCCGGCGCCTGTTCGGGTACACTGAGGGAGAATTCACAATGTCCAATTCACCTAACAGCACGTATTTCAGGACTTGAAGGAGGAAACCGGAGCACCGGAGGAAACCCACGCAGACAAGGGGAGAACGTGCAGACTCCACACAGTGACCAAAGCAGGAAATTGTACGTGGGACCCTGGCGCTGTGAAGCAACAGTGCTAACCACTGTGCCACCTTGCCGCCCACATGAAGAAATGCATACTTCTATAGATATTGTAGCAAAGAACAGTTCCCTGTGGGCCCCTTCCATTCGACCCCAACCATCCCCCACCCCCATCTTGGTGACTTCTTAAAAAAACAATCAAATTTATAATATCTTTGCATCTTTCCTATTACTGATATGAAACTAATGGACCTACAGGTTGGGAAGTGCATAAGTCAGTACTTGCAGTGAGAGGAAAGGAATTTGGAGCAGGATCCAAGATCCACTTGGTCTCTACTTTAGAAGTGCCACATTGCAAACTATGGCATCTTGCAAGATAGTAATGTATGCATCGTGAAGTGCAGCTGCACTGATACCAGTGACGTGGTGATGGTGGACCTTCTACTGGAACTACTGCGGTCCTGGTGCTGATATTATCAAGTGGGAAATGCCTGGATTTTGATCCAGTGATGATGAGGGAACTTATGATATATCCAATTCAAGATGGTGTGGTTTTAAAGAGCTTGAGGTGCTTTTGTCCTTCTCAGGGAGTCGTCGCAGGGGAGGGAAATGTTGTTCAAGTAAACTTGCACAGCTGCAGTACATATATATTCCAGCCACAGTGTGCTGGTATTAGAGTGCATGGATAGTAAACCTGGTGACAGGCCCACCACACTGCTCTATCCTGATATCAAACTTCTGGAGTTGTGGTTACGGTTAAATGCATCCGGGAAGAGCAGGACACCCATCTGACTTGACCCTTGTAGATGATGAATAGGCTTTATGGGCAGCACGGTAACACAAGTGGTTCGCACTGTTGCTTCACAGCGCCAAAGTCCCAGGTTTGATTCCTGGCTTGCATCACTGTCTGTGCGGAGTCTGCACGTTCTCCCAGTGTCTGCGTGGGGTTTCCTCTCACAAGTCCCGAAAGACACACCATGCTATTAGGTAATTTGGACATTCTGAATTCTCCCTCAGTGTACCCGAACAGGCACCGGAGTGCGGCGACTAGGGGATTTTCACAGTAACTTCATTGCAGTGTTCATGTAAGCCTACTTGTGACAATAATAAAGATTATTAGGTGAGCCACTTGTCACAAGTACCAACCTTTGCCATACATTTAATGTTCCAAGAAGAGCAGCAGGAAATGTACAGAGATCAAAATTAATCAGGAAGTATGAGAGGAGATGCAGATCGTTCCAACAGTACCCATCCAACAGGGTGTACCAAACCTGATAAATTCCTAATATCATGAGCTCTAACTCGTGAGGTTGTACTTTAGTCATGAAGCTTCAAATGAGCTCGGTCCTTGCTGCAACCAGTACTGCAGATCTTATCCAGCCCAATCTTGCAGATCAGTTGAAATTTTTAGTGGAGAATGGAAGGCCAGCCAAGAGATTATTGGAATAGTTGAGTCTAGATGTGACAAAGGCATGGGCAAGGGTTTTAGCAACTGGCAAGCCAAGTCAGGTGGAGATGGCCAATGTTAAGAGGTGGAAGTAGGCAGAAGATGGAGAGGAAGTGGGGTTAGAAGTTCTGCTTCATGTTGAGAAGATTGCGAGCATGGGTGGAATTAGTAGTGAAGGTGTAAATTTAGTGGCAAATTTGAAAGACAGTGGAGAGGTTGAACAATTGGAACAATATTTAAATGGGAGATTTGTTTAAAACAGATTTTTCCTCCAATCACCATTGTCAGTTCCGCACATTAACTAAAATATCCAAGGTGGCTCCCAAAAAAGACTTGGATAGGAAAATAAGTTGTGTTATTCCTTCTTAATTTAAAATATGCCAGCGCTAGAATGCCAAAAAACAATTGTATACAATAGCATCTACTTACAGTAACTAAATTTGCACTTGGGTAACATTAAAAGCAAATATATGCTCAGAATGCTCATGTATAAAAGCATTATATATTGAATCACAAGATAATGATGGATGAAGGCCATTTAGCCCATCTTAATTCGTAGCTGCATTTTCACACAATTTATAGTGCAGGAGGCCATTCGGCCCATCGAGTCTGCACTGGCCCTTGGAAAGAGCAACCTACCTAAGCCCACACCTCCACCCTATTCCCCCTAACCCCACCTTACCTTTTTTGGACACTAAGGGCAATTTAGCATAGCACCCGAAGGAAACACATGCAGACACGGGAAGAACGTGCAGACTCCACACAGCCAGCGACCCAAGCCAGGAATCGAACCTGGGACCCTGGCACTGTGAAGCCAGTGTGCTAACTACTATGCTACCGTGCTGCCCCGAATTGTGTTTCGGAAATATTTTCAGGGTTTTTGTTCAGATTATGTGCCCTGGGGGGTTTATTCCAAATATTGATATATGTGTGTGTTGTGATGTACGTGAAGAAATCCTAAAATTAGTTTTCATTAATTTGATCCCATGTCTCCAAGTTCTACACCAACAATTTAAAGTAATATTCCAGATTAACTTTACCTATACTCACTCAATCTTAGAAACATTAAAATCACCTCTCAGAACTGAAAATTTCCAGACTCAAAATTCCAAGTTACTCCAGTCTTTCCTGAAAACAAGATTCCCACCATTGGGGATCAGACTCGTGGGTCTTCTCAGCATCTCCAGTTCTTGACAACCAAACAGGATACAATATTCAAGATATAGTCTGTACAGAGTAGTTAGCATCTCTGATTTGTTTTTGGAATTCAATATTCTATCAGCCATTTTGATTGCTGTGAGTTGGACATGATAGTTAAGTCTGATAGCACGGGATCAGCTTCTTTTTTAGTTATTTCAACGTTACTTATTAGAGTACGTATGCCATCTAAGGATGATGTAGGTAGAGAAACAGGAAGGCACTTTTGATTTACTTAACATTGAGAGGGGGGAGTTTTTAAACTGGCCTAAAAGTATAAGTCGCAGGGCCAGATGAGATGTATCCCAGGTATCCGTGGGAGGCAAGGAAGAAGATTGCAGAAGCTCTGACAAAAATTTTCAGATCTTCTCTGGCCAAAGGCGAGGTACCAGAGGACTGATAACAGCCATTATTCAAGAAGGGAAGTAGGGATCAACCAGACAATTACAGGCCAGTGAGCCTAACATCAGTGGTAGGGAAACTACTGGAAAAAATTCTGAGGGACAGAATTAATCTCCACTTGAGAGGCAAGGATTAATCAAGAATAGTCAGCATGGGTTTGTCAAAGGGAAATAAAGTCTTACAAGCTTGATTGAATATTTTTAGATGACTCAGCGTGTAGACAAGGGTAGTGTGGTTGATGTAGTCTACATGGTCTTTCGTAAGGTTTTTGACAAGGTCCCACATGGGAGGTTGGTGAAGAAGGGAAGAGGTCATGCGATCCAGGGCCATTTTGCCAGCTGGATCCAAAACTGGCTTAGTGGAAGGAGGCAGAGGGTGATGGTTGAAGGTTGTTTTGTGACTGCAAGTCTGTATCCACTGGTGTACTGCAGGGATCGGTTCTGGGTTCCTTGTTGTTTGTAGTAAGCATTAATGATCTGGATGTGAATGCAGGTATGATAAGTAAGTTTGCAGATGACACAAACATTGGCGGTGTGGTAAATAGCGAGGAGCAAGGCCTTAGATTACAGTACGATACAGATGGACTGGTTAGATGGGTAGAAGAGTGGCAAATGGAATTTCACCATGTGAAGTAATGTGTTTTGGGAGGACTAACAAGGCAAGGAAATATACAATGAATGGTCAGATCCTTGGAAGTACAGAGGATCAAAGGGACCTTGGTGTGCGTGTTCACAGATCTCTGAAGACAGCAGGGTAGGTAGATAAGGTGGTTAAGAAGGCCTATGGGATTGTTGCCTTTATTAACCGAGGCATTGAATATAAGAGCAGGAAGGTCATGCTGGAGCTGGAACACTGGTTAGGCCACAGCTGGAGTACCGTGTACAGTTCTGGTCACCACCCTATAGAAAGGAAGTGATTGCACTGGAGAGGGTGCAGAGAAGATTCCCCAGGATGTTGCCTTGGCTGGATCATTTCAGCTATCAAGAAAGACTGGATATGCTGGGGTTGTTGTCCCTGGGGCAGAGAAGTCGGAGGGAGACCTGATTGAGGTGTATAAAGTTATGAGGGACATAGATAGGAAGGTACTTTTCTACATAGTGGAGGGATCAACAACCAGGGGGCATACATTTAAGGTAATGGGCAGGAGGAGGTTTAAGATGCGAGGAAAATCTTTTTCACTTGGAGGATGGTTGGAATCTGTAACTCTCTGCCTGAGGGTGGTAGAGGCGGGAACCCTCAACTTTTTAGAAGTATTTAGGTGAGCACTTGAAATACCACTGCATACAAGGTTAAGGACCAAGTGCTGGAAAATGAGAGCAGAATAGTTAAGTGCTTGGGCAGCACGGTGGTGCAGTAAGTAGCACTGCAGCCTCACAGCGCCGAGGTCCCAGGTTCGATCCCGACTCTGGGTCACTGTCCGTGTGGAGTTTGCACAATCTCCCAGTGTTTGCATGGGTTTCTCCCTCACAACCCAAAGATGTGCAGGGTAGGTGGATTGGCCATGCTAAATTGCCCCTTAATTGGTAAAATGAATTGGGTACTCTAAATTTTTTTAAAAGGAATAGTTAAGTGCTTGATGGTCAGCGCAGATGCCAAGGGCCTCTTTCCATGCTGTAAAACTGTATGACTCGTCACTTCTCACCTTTCCCTATCTCTGCAACCTCCTCCTGCTCGAAAATGCTAGATATATCTGTACACCTCCACTTCTATCCTCTTCCACATCCCTGATCCTAACTATAATACCAGTGATAGTTATAGATTCAGGTGTTGAGACCTAAAGCTCTAGAATTCCACTTCTAAAACTTTGCCTTTCTTTCCCTTCAAGACTGTCCTTAAAATCTCTCTCTTTCACTAAGTTTTCATTAATTTGTCCTAATAATTCCTTCCATGTCTTGGTGTCAAGTTTTGTTTGATAACATTCCAATGAAGTGCCTTGGCAAGCTTTACTGGGTTAAAGATACTACATAAATGCAAGTTGTTGTGGTTGAAATGAAATGTTGTTCATGATTGAGCAAATAATCAGGAGGATGCAATGAAGTGGGAGGTGACTGATGATTCATCAAGCTGGTTAGTGGAAAAGAGGAATTAGGGATTGGCGAGGTAAATTAGTCTCAAAGACCAAGAGCAAAGAGTCAGGACATTTGGATTTGCTGCTCGAGTAACAGGTGGGTGCCAGGATGACAGAGAGAAACAATAATTTACATGGACCAGTACTGATGGGAAGAGAAAAAAAGTTTATGGTTATGACTGAATTGAGAATTGCAACCAGTCCAAAGTATCGAACAACTGCCAGAAGAGCGTATGGTTCTAAGCAGGAAGCAACTCTGGCATGGATCCCAATTTGGAGACAAATGTATGCCTAAGTTGTGAGTCAGCAGGAAAGTCAAGGTTCAACTTAGAACCAGAGGCGGAAAAAACAAAGCCTGAGAGATTGCGGACAAATGAAGTGAAGTGCGGGAAACAGAAGAGGAGTGCCATTTGATCTGTGAGTCATCGAAGTAATGTGGATCGATCCACGATCCATTGAAAGAAGGTGAATGGACCAGACACCAGAGGTTGAACCAGCAGAGGTATCAAGATGACAATGATTACCTTCAATTTTATTTACATTTACTCACCAGCCTATCTAGTAAGAGTGTACATTGGAATTATTTTTAAATATAAATTTAGAGTACCCAATTATTTTTTCCAATTAAGGGGCAATTTAGCATGGCCAATCCACCTAACCCGCACATTTCTGGGTTGTGGGCGTAAACCCATGCAACACACATCTGGGTCAGCAGAACGCAACACACAGTCATGCTGAGTATACATTTCTACTATAAACCAACTTTTGGATATCAAGAAGGAAGTTACGTGCAATATTTTATGGTGTGATTGAATTTTGGGATAAGTTAACATATTTAAAAACATTATCAATTGGAGATTGACCCTATGGGTGAATATTTCAACTTACTTGTGCCCAGAGACACATGTAGCTGAGAGGCAAAGGATTGAGGGAATTTGGGTTGCAAGAGAGTTATGCAGATATTGACAATATCTGAATTTCATCGCTCTTTAACACCCATTTTATTGACCCTTGCATCCTAGTGCAGCTTGGTTCAGGCTTTATAATAGTTCCGCACCAGGCTAAAGAGATGTGTTTACAATTATGCCGATTCAAAACCTGGATAAAGTAGCACATCTTAAGCCATTTTTAAGCAATTTCAGAATTTATCACCAAGATTTGCACAGTATTTTGTTTCTTAAAATGCTTTTGAATGGTTTCAGGATGAATCACATTTAAAAAGATGATCCTTTTCCATGATTGGATGTTCTTTAGCCTGCTATGGCTAATGTGCATGAATGACGTTGATGTGACATTAAACTTTCATTTTCATTCTTGAAGGAATATGTGGAATAGTTCATCACTTTCCTCCGATTCTGATTGATAACATTTGTTTCTCTTGTTTGTGCTCATTTTGAAATTTTGCAGGTCATGATATGGTAAGAAATGTGTGTAAACAGCCATCAGTAGAATGACCATAATTTGCAGTAAAACTGTCCAATGATGTTTCACAGTGTGGTAACCTATCTGGCCTAGTTTTGAGCCCGATTAAAATTGGATATCCGAAATTAAATAATTGGACACTTTAAATTAAATTACAGTTAGTTCCAACGAATGGCCTGCTGGGAATTCAGACTTTGCCAAGTTCGAATATACAAACTCAGATAGGATGCCTGGGCATGTCTGGACCATCAAGAGATCATCGCACCCTGTTGATATGCACCGGTCTATTGTCCACAGCATGGATTGGACCAGATTCCTGGGTGCCCAGAGTTCCCGCCTTTACCTTATTTTATAAGGGGGTACATGCAGACCACACCACCGGAGATGGACACCTGGGGGGCACAGGTGTCCTGTCAACAAATCATCAACTGGGCCATTGGATGTTTAAGCCGCCCCCTGAGGCCTCATTGGCAGGAGGCCAGAGAAAGTGGCAAAATGGTGCGAAGGAGGTGGTATAGAAATAGACACTCCGGGCACATTGGCAGTGAAGACACGACATGGGAAGTGACCTTGACCATCTGCAGACAGTTTTTAAAAATAATAATTTAGAGTACCGAATTATTTTTTCCAATTAAGGGGTAATTTAGCGTGGCCAATCCACCTACCCTGCACATCCTTTTTGGTTGTAGGGGTGAGACCCATGCAGACACTGGGAGAATGCGCAAACTCCACAGGCTGGGTCCTCGGCACCATGAGGCAGCAGAGTCAACCACTGCGCTACCCTGACCATCCAAAGTCTGATAAGGGGTGGGGGGGGGGGAAGGAGGTGGAAAGGGAAGGGGGAAAGGGAGGGGGGGAATGGAGGGGGGAGGAAATGGAGGGGGGGAATGGAGGGGGGGAATGGAGGGGGGGAATGGAGGGGGGGAATGGAGGGGGGGAATGGAGGGGGGGAATGGAGGGGGGGAATGGAGGGGGGGAATGGAGGGGGGGAATGGAGGGGGGGAATGGAGGGGGGGAATGGAGAGGGGAAAGGGAGAGGGGAAAGGGAGAGGGGAAAGGGAGGGGGAGGGGAGAGGGGAAAGGAGGGAGGGGGAGGGGAGAGGGGGAGGGGAGAGGGGAGAGGGGGAGGGGGGAGGGGGGAGGGGAGAAAGGCAGGGGGGAGGGGAGAAAGGCAGGGGGAGGGAAGAAAGGCAGGGGGAGGGGAGAAAGGCAGGGGGGAGGGGAGAAAGGCAGGGGGGAGGGGAGAAAGGCAGGGGGGAGGGGAGAAAGGCAGGGGGGAGGGGAGAAAGGCAGGGGGGAGGGGAGAAAGGCAGGGGGGAGGGGAGAAAGGCAGGGGGGAGGGGAGAAAGGCAGGGGGGAGGGGAGAAAGGCAGGGGGAGGGGAGAAAGGCAGGGGGGAGGGGAGAAAGGCAGGGGGGAGGGGAGAAAGGCAGGGGGGAGGGGAGAAAGGCAGGGGGAGGGGAGAAAGGCAGGGGGGAGGGGAGAAAGGCAGGGGGGAGGGGAGAAAGGCAGGGGGAGGGGAGAAAGGCAGGGGGGAGGGGAGAAAGGCAGGGGGGAGGGGAGAAAGGCAGGGGGGAGGGGAGAAAGGCAGGGGGGCGGGGAGAAAGGCAGGGGGGAGGGGAGAAAGGCAGGGGGGAGGGGAGAAAGGCAGGGGGGAGGGGAGAAAGGCAGGGGGGAGGGGAGAAAGGCAGGGGGGAGGGGAGAAAGGCAGGGGGGAGGGGAGAAAGGCAGGGGGGAGGGGAGAAAGGCAGGGGGGAGGGGAGAAAGGCAGGGGGGAGGGGAGAAAGGCAGGGGGGAGGGGAGAAAGGCAGGGGGGAGGGGAGAAAGGCAGGGGGGAGGGGAGAAAGGCAGGGGGGAGGGGAGAAAGGCAGGGGGGAGGGGAGAAAGGCAGGGGGGAGGGGAGAAAGGCAGGGGGGAGGGGAGAAAGGCAGGGGGGAGGGGAGAAAGGCAGGGGGGAGGGGAGAAAGGCAGGGGGGAGGGGAGAAAGGCAGGGGGGAGGGGAGAAAGGCAGGGGGGAGGGGAGAAAGGCAGGGGGGAGGGGAGAAAGGCAGGGGGGAGGGGAGAAAGGCAGGGGGGAGGGGAGAAAGGCAGGGGGGAGGGGAGAAAGGCAGGGGGGAAGGGGGGGAAAGGCAGGGGGAAGGGGGGGAAAGGCAGGGGGGAAGGGGGGGAAAGGCAGGGGGGAAGGGGGGGAAAGGCAGGGGGGAGGGGGGGAAAGGCAGGGGAGAGGGGGGGAAGGCAGGGGGGAGGGGGGGGAAAGGCAGGGGGGAGGGGGGGAAAGGCAGGGGGGAGGGGGGGAAAGGCAGGGGGGAGGGGGGGAAAGGCAGGGGGGAGGGGGGGAAAGGCAGGGGGGAGGGGGGAAAGGCAGGGGGAGGGGGGGAAAGGCAGGGGGAGGGGGGAAAGGCAGGGGGAGGGGGGAAAGGCAGGGGGGAGGGGGGGAAAGGCAGGGGGGAGGGGGGGAAGGCAGGGGGGAGGGGGGGAAAGGCAGGGGGGAGGGGGGGAAAGGCAGGGGGGGAAAGGGAGGGGGGAAAGGGAGGGGGGAAAGGGAGGGGGGAAAGGGAGGGGGGAAAGGGAGGGGGGAAAGGGAGGGGGAGAAAAGGGGAAAGGGAGGAGAGAAAAGGGGAAACAGAGGGGGGAAAGGAGGGAAAAGGGGGAAGGGAAGGAGGAAAAAGGAGGAAGGGAAGGAGGGAAAAGGAGGGTAGGAAAAGGAGGAAGGAAAGGAGCGGAAAGGGAGCGAGGGAAGGAAGGAGCTGCCAGCTTGTGGCCAATTTCGTGGCAACCGACCAGAGAGGCCCAGGAATCGGACAGACTATTCAATCAAGCCATCTTTGCGGGTGTATAACCAAACCATGGATGTATGATATATTTATTTATTTATATGTGGGTCAATTTACAGGTTAAATTGTGTGTTTAATAAAGACTGTTGAACTTCTACTTTGCGTTGTTCTTTGTTCTGCTCGTTATTAAAAGACACCTAGGGAAATGCATTTAAGTAAAAAAAAATTATATTTGTTCATGGGATGGGGGTGCACTGGCTGTGTCAGCATTAATTGCCCATCCCTAATTGACCTTGAGGGGGCAGTTAAGAGTCAACCACATTGCTGTGGGTCTGGAGTCACTGGTCGAAAGTATCCATGTTGAGCAGATACAACAGGAAATTCTACTACCACGAGACTGTTGTGATTTAAAACAATTATTCAATTTTTAATGGCAGCTTCCCATCTCCCATTTTGTGAATAAAACGAGACTGACCGGATTCAGCTGGACATGTCTGCAAAAAAGAGATTATTCAGGAGTTTGCAATTCTGAGAACACTAGTCCCTGTGAAAGGACGCAAGATATAGCGAAGACTATGGGCCGTGACAACTTCCCAATTGTAATGTTGAAGATCTATGCCCTGAATTAGCCACAATTCTAGTCAAACTGTTCCAGTACAGCAAAATCATTGGCACATACCTGACAATTTTTCCGGTATGTCCTGCCCACAAAAAGCAGGACAAATCCAATCTGACCAATTACTGTTCCATCAGTCAATTCTCGATCAACAAAGTGACAAAAGCTGTCATTCACAGTGTGATCAAATGGCACTAACAGTGTTGAAAGTCTGATGTACAAGGTGAGGTTAGAATGACTTCCTTTAACATCAAGGCAGCATTTAAACAAGTAAAACTGAAATCAATGGGTACTGACACAAAAAGAAAATGCTGGAAAATCTCAGCAGGTCCGGCAGCATCTTTAGGGAGAAAAAAGAGCTAACGTTTCGAGTCCAGATGACTCTTTGTCAAAGCTAACAGTCAGAGAAAGTGGGAAATATTTATACTGTGGAGTGAGAATGAAATATGAGTCATAACCACAGAGACCCAGGGAAACCGGGTGCTAATGGCCACAGAAACCAAGGGGAAAAGAGTGCTAATGGCAGTCCCCAGAGAGAACAAAAAATGTGAAAGGCCAAACAGCAGAGAAACTGACATCAGAGGGTAAACTCTGACGGATGTAGATGTTGGGGGGGGCGGGGGAGAGAGTAGGGGGAAGCAAAGTGGAGAAAGGGTGAGGAAAGGTGAATAAGATGGTTAATATATATTAAGAAAGAAAGAAATGGTAAAAGACAGTTAAAATTAAATGGGATGAAAACAAATGGGTCGAGGTGGGGTGGAGCTAATCATCTGAAGTTGTTGAATTCGATGTTGAGACTGGAAGGCTGGAGCGTGCCTAACTGGAAGACGAGGTGTTGTTCTTCCAGTTTGCGTTGAGCTTCACTGGAACATTGCAGCAGGTCAAGGGCAGACAAGTGGGCATGGGATCAGGGTCTTTTGTTAAAATGGCAAGCAACGGGAAGGTCAGGATCCTGAACGCGCACAGACCGGAGATGCTCAGCAAAGCAATCACCCAGTCCGTGTTTGGTCTCTCCGATATAGAGACCACCACATTTGGAGCAGCGAATGCAATAGACCAAGTTGGACGAGATGCAAGTGAAACACTGCTTAACCTGGAATGAGTGATTTGGGCCTGGATGTTAAGCATGGAGGTGGTAAAGGAGCAGGTGTTACACCTTCTATGATTGCATGGGAAGGTGCCATGGATGATGGGAGAGGTACTGGGTATGGTGGAGCAGTGGGCTGGGTTATCTTGGAGGGAACGGCCTCTGCGGAATGCTGACAGAGGGAGTGAAGGGAAGACGTGTTTGGTGGTGGCATCATGCTGGAGTTGGCGAAAATGGCGGAGGATTATGCTTTGCATACGGAGGCTGGTGGGATGAAATGTGCGAACGACGGGGACTCTACCCTTGTTCTGAGAGGGAGGGAAGGGGGCGAGGGTAGTGGCGCGGGAGATGACTGCATATTGTTGAGGGCCCTGTCCACAACTATAGGTGGGAAATCACGGTTGAGGAAGAAGGAACACATTTTCGAAGCACCATTTTGGAAAGTGGCATCATCGGAACAAATGCAACGGAGGTGAAGGAGTTGAGAGAAAAGAATGGAGTCCTTACAGGGTGTAGAGTGTGAAGAGCTGTAGTCCAGATAGCTGTAGGAGTCAGTGGGCATGTAGTGGATATTAGTAGATAGTCTATTGCCGGAGATGGAGACAGAAATGGGTACTGACACATGTCACAGCTAACATAAAGGAGGATATGGTTGTTGAAGGCCAATCATCTCAGCTCACAGAAGAGCTTGACCAAAATTGCTCAGGGTAGCATCGAGGCCCAACCAATGTTCAGCTACAACATCAATGATCACTCTTCCATAAGGTCAAAAATTGAGATTTTGCTGATGTGGGTGCAGTTTAGTTTTGTTCCCACTGATGAGGCAGTCTGTGCTCATAGGCAGCAAGACCTGGGTACATTGAGGCTTGGATTCAGAACTAGCAAGTAGCATTCATGCCACACAAGTACCATGCAGTGACCATCTCCAGCGAAAGGGAATCTAACTACCCATCTTTGACATGCAACAGCAATAATAGTGCTGATTTCCCCAAAGGGAGCATACTGGGAGCTATCCTCGAGCAGAAACTTAACGAATCGCATGAATACCATGGTTAGAGACTGGGATTCAGTAGCAAGTACAAACTCCGAACCCCCCAAAGCATGTCCACCATCTGCAACTCAAGAGTGTGATACACTACACCTCACTGTCATGGATGAGGGCAGCTCCAACAACATTCATGATTGACACCATTCAAGCCCACTTGAACATAGAACTGTACAGCACAGTACAGGCCCTTTGGCCCACGATGTTGTGCCGAACTAGTCTGAAACTAAGATCAAATCAACCTACTCCCAATCATTCTAGTGCACTCCATATGCCTATCCAATAACCGCTTGAAAGTTCCTAAAGTGTCCGACTCCACTACCATAGCTGGGAGTGCGTTCCACGCCCCAACCACTCACTGAGTAAGGAACCTACCTCTGACATCCCTCCTCTCTCTTCCACCATGAACCTTATAGTTATGCCCCCTTGTAACAGCTACATCCACCCGAGGAAAAAGTCGCTGAACGTCCACTCTTATCTATCCCTCTCATCATCTTATACACCGCAATTAAATCACCTCTCATCTTCCTTCGCTCCAATGAGAAAAGCCCTAGCTCCCTCAACCTTTCCTCATAAGACCTACCCTCCAATCCAGGCAGCATCCTGGTAAATCTCCTTTGCACCCTTTCCAATGCTTCCACATCCTCCCTATAATGAGGTGACCAGAACTGCACACAATACTCCAAATGTGGTCTAACCAAGGTCTTGTACAGTCGCAGCATAACCTCACGGCTCTTAAACTCAATCCCCCGTTAATAAATGCTAACACACTACAGGCTTTTTTCACGACTCCATCCACTTGGGTGGCAACTTTCAGAGATCTATGGACATGAACTCCGCGATCTCTCTGCTCCTCCACATTCTTCAGAACCCTGCCGTTAACCCTGTAATCTGCATTCAAATTTGTCCGACCAAAATGAATCACCTCACACTTATCAGGGTTAAACTCCATCTGCCACTTTTCAGCCCAGCTCTGCATCCTACCAATGTCTCTTTGCAGCCTACAACAGCCCTCCACATTATCCACTACTCCACTAATCTTGGTGTCATCAGCAAATTTACTAACCCAACCTTCAACTCCATCATTCAAGTCATCGATAAAAATCACAAATAGCAGAGGACACAGCACTGATCCCTGTGGTACACCGCTGGTGACTGGGCTCCAGGATGAAGATTTACCATCTACCACCACCTTCTGTCTTCTATGTGATAGCCAGTTACTGATCCAATCGGCCAAATTTCCCTCTATGCCATGCCTCCTTACTTTCTGCATGAGCCGACCATGGGGCATCTAATCAAACGCCTTACTAAAATCCATGTATACAACATCAACTGCTCTAACCTTCATCTATGCATTTAGTTACCTCCTCAAAGAATACAATCAAACTTGTGAGGCAAGACTTACCCCTCACAAATCCGTGCTGACTATCCTGGATTAAGCTGTATCTTTCCAAATGATCATAAATCCTATCCCTCAGGACCCTTTCCAATAATTTTCTGTGACCGAAGCGAGACTAACCGGCCTATAATTCCCAGGGTTATACCTATTCCCTTTCTTGAACAAGGGGACAACATTCGCCTCTCTCCAGTCTTCTGGCACTATTCCTGTAGACAGTGAGGACATAAAGAACAAAGCCAAAGGCTCTGCAATCTCATCCCTCGCCTCCCAAAGAATCCTAGGATATATCCTCTCAGGCCCAGGGGACTTATCCATCCTCAGGCTTCTCAAACTTTCTAACACATCTTCCTTCCGAATATCTACCTCCTCCAGCCTACCAGCCTGTATTCTCCCCAACAACATGGCCCCTCTCCTTTGTGAACACTGAAGAAAAGTATTCATTTAGGGCCTCTCCTATATCTTCAGACTCCATGCACACGATCCCACTACTGTCCTTGACCGGCCCGAACTTCACCTTGGTCATTCTTTTTTTTCCTCACATAACTTGAATGGTACCTCCAACCGTGTTGGTCGTCATGCCTACCAATACGGTCCTTGTCAGATGCATTTATGACAGGTAGATCTTGAGATCTTGCAAGAGCAGGTCAGTGATTAGGAATCCTGCGGCAAGTAACTCACCTTCTAACTCCCCAAAGCCTGTCTACAAGGCACAAGTTAGGAATATGATGGAATATTCTCCAGTTGACTGGTGAGTGCAGCTCCAACAACACTCAAGAGGTTCAGCACCACGAAGGACAAAGTAGCCTGCTTGATCAGCACCCCATCTACCAACTCCACCACTGGCAGACAGTGGCCGAAATGTTTACCATCTACAAATTGCACTGCATTAACCAAATCTCCTTTGACAGCATCTTCCAAATCCATGACCTCTATTACCTAAAAGAAAAAGAGCAGTAGACACAGGGGAACACGACCATCTGCAAGTTCCCCTTCAAGTCACACAGCATTCTGACTTGGAACTATATTACCACACCTTCACATCGCTGGGTCAAAATCTTGGAATTCCCTCCCAAACAGCAATGTGGGTATTTCTACACCACAAAAACGCAACATTGTGAGGGGGCTGATTACCATCACCTTTTCAAGGACGCTCACACCCCTCAAATGAATAATAATTTTTAAAATCTGTCATATTGAACGTTCAGTCTCTCCACTCCTGATACACTGCTGCTGCAGTATTCTGCAGGATATCGCTGAGGCTTCTTTTTCAGCATCTTCCAGGCCACCTAGAAGAACAAGGGATTGGACCACCAGCACCTGGCAAGTCACACACCATCCTGACTTGGAAATATGTCACCCAGTGCTCCTTCATTACTGTTGAGTTAAAATCCTTGAACTCCCTACCCAACAAGTGTAGGAATATCTTCAACACATGCACAGCAGCAGTTCAAGGTGGCCGCACACCACCTTCTCAAGGTCAATTACAGATGGAAATGAAATGCTGACCCTGTCAGCAATACCCACATTGCATGAGCTCCTTTAAAAAAAAAAAGAGCACAAGAGGGTACAAATATACATTCATTAAATAATAGGTTAAAATTAGAACTTGTTATCTAATGATTATAATTAAAACAGTTCACTTCAGTTATTGCTGACACTAGGGTAAAAACAGAAATCTAATTTTTCAAAATAAATTTGTAAAACTTTGTTTCATCCTCCGTCTTGATTTTCCAATGGGCTGAAAATGCACTACTATCATTCTCGTTATATAATGTAATACATTAAAAATCTTCTAGAATGTCTGTCTCGACAGTTTGGCCAATTTAAGGGCTATGTCTGTTGGTGGTGTCTGGGACATGGAGGCATTTGGGACATGCAGAGGTTTTCAATGGTTGGTGCTGGGCTTAGTGGAGAACAAAACCAGTGAAAGGTAAGGGAACCCCCCAAAAAAATTACCCTACCTGGAGAGCAAGAGCAAAATGGGGATGGCATGAGGGGAGCAGTGATGGTATGAGGGGAGATGAAAGGGGATGGCACTGATATGTAAGAATGTTACATGGGAGAGTTGACTAAGATGGTGGAATTGTGTCAAAATGGCAGGAACAAATTATTTGACAACGTATTGCTCAAAGGCTATTCTTTGTGCTAAAAATGAAAACTCGCTAGATTTGAATGAAAACATTCTTTAGTTTGAAAGATGAAAGCGGCATTAACAGTCTGTACCCTCCAGGAGTTTCTACGCAGCCTAACTCCATACCTCCACAGAAACCTTGATTCAAAGAAGCAGCAGTTACAATATTGCTATGAGATCTGAATCCTAAATAATAACTTTTTCATGGTTAAGAAGCTATTTTCTTTGATCGATCCTGAAATTATAATGGACAGACTTCAAGAAAATTGTGTTTATTCCTCAAGTAACAGAGTCCATCAGATACAAAATTGCCTTTTCAACTTGAGAAAAATTTCCAATTAGACTTGTATATTCTACAACTACAAGTCATGAAAAATGAAATGAAATGAAAATCGCTTATTGTCACAAGTAGGCTTCAAATGAAGTGACTGTGAAAAGCCCCTAGTCGCCACATTCCGGCGCCTGTTCAGGGAGGCTGGTACGGGAATGGCCTGACTCTTGCTGAAACTTGTATTTATATTCCTAGGACTGTTTTAACACACAGGTAGCTTTAAGTTGGGGCGGCATGGAGGCGCAGTGGTTAGCACTGCTGCCTCACACCGCCGAGGACCAGGGATCAATCCTGGTCCCGGGTTACCTATCCATGTGGAGTTTGCACATTCTCCCCATTTTTGCTTGGGATTCACCCCCATGACCCAAAGATGAGCAGGGCAGGTAGATTGGCCACACTAAATTGCCCCTTAATTTGAAAAAAATAATTGGGTACTCTGAATTTTCTTTTTTAAAGGTAGCTTTAAGTCAGATTTTCCTGCTCATGGGTGCTCAGTTTGGGTTCCGCCAGAATCACTCACCTCCTGACATCTTCCTTTGTGCCAGGTATGACTCCAGCCAGCAAAGGGTTCTCCCCGATTCCCGTTGACTCAGGGCTCCTGGATACCATGCTCGGCCAAATGCTATCTTGATGTCAAGGTCAGTCACTCTCACCTCACTCTGGCATTCAGCTCTTTTGTGCACGTTTGAATCAAGGCTGTCATGATGTCAGGAGCTGAGTGACCCTGGCACAGTCCAAACTATGAAGAGTAGTAAGGGCGTGGAATGCCCTGCCTGCAACAGCAGTGGACTCGGCAACATTAAGGGCATTTAAATGGTCATTGGATAAACATATGGATGATTTGGGATAAGGGATGATATGGTGTCTGCCCTGGAGAGATCCTTTGGAGTGGTTTCACAGGTCGGCGCAACATCAAGGGCTGAAGGGCCTGTACTGCGCTGTGTTTTATGTTCCAAACTAAGCATCCATAACAGATTATTGCTGAGTAAGTGCCACTTGAGAGCACTGCTGATGACCCCTTCCATCACTTTATTGGTGATAGAGAGTACACTCATGTGGTAGTAATTGGCCGGGTTGGATTTGTCCTGCTTTTTGTGCACAGGACATACCATGGCAATTTTCAACATTGCTGGTAGGCCGGGTAGATGCCAGTGTTATAGTTGTACTAGACCAGTTTGGCTAGAGGGAACAGTAAGTTCTGTATCACAAGT
Source organism: Scyliorhinus torazame (assembly GCF_047496885.1). Taxonomy (NCBI): domain Eukaryota; kingdom Metazoa; phylum Chordata; class Chondrichthyes; order Carcharhiniformes; family Scyliorhinidae; genus Scyliorhinus; species Scyliorhinus torazame. Next base: position 85,848,590 of record NC_092719.1, read on the forward strand.
CTTCAGTACTATTGCAGAAATATTGTCAGGGCTCTTAGCCTTCGCAGGAGCCAATGCCTTTAGCCGTTTCTTGATATCACACGGATATCAATTGGCTGAAGACTGACATCTGTAATGCTGGTTTGTCCATGGAAAGGAGTAATTTTACCTCCTTGCACTGGGAGATAGTTGGCCTCTAATGTGTCACAGGAAAGAAATGAAATAGTCAGGAAGTGAAAAGGAACACAAAACTGAAAATTACAGTGCATGATCTCATTTCATGGGAGCATTTTTTTTTTCATTGTTCATCCAAGGTTCTGAAAACAAGGATGTACCAAGTCTATCCCAATCTTCAACAGTGAGAAACGAACAGGGACTATTTGGAACATAGCCAAAGGATCTCTCCAGGGCAAACACCATAGATCTTACCGAGTGGTCAAGAGGAACAAGGGCAGCACACATTATCGCGAGTCGGAAAAATTGAGGGAACAATACCCTTTCTCCTTAACCAGTGTCACAAACAAGTGATAGAAGCAATAAACTACTCTTATACAGCAAGATCTGAAATAATCATTGTCTGAAAAGAATGAACTTGCATTCATACTGTGTCTTTCAAACCCTCAGGACATTCCAAGTGCTCCATAGTTAATGATTTGAAATATCATTATAACATGGTAAAACATAACAACCAAATTGAATTCAGCAAGGTTCCACAAACAGCAGCAAGATAAATTATGCTGTTTTAGAGCTGCTGTTTTAGACATGAATGAAACACAAGACCACTCCTATTCTTCTCCAAAAAAGCACCATCACATCTTTCAAACCCATTAAAAGGGCACATAATCGGAAAGACAGTAACACCTCCGGCAGTGTAGTACAGTCATAATATTGCACTGAAGTCACATCGTGGATTATGTGCTCAAATCTCTGGAGGGGGCTTGAACCCGAGATCATCAGTCTCAGATGTGAGACCAGTTGACCAAGGCTGGCCTCATAAGGGATACACTAATGTGGGTCAATTAACTAGAGTTTTATTTTACAGCAACAATTGCATGTCCTCTGTTATGACACTTCAGCAAAATGATTACGAAAGGTGGAATACTGAAAGAGCAGAGAATCTAGCATTGCTTTAAAAGTTATACAAATTGGATGCTTTGGGGATTTTGATACATGTTCAATTTTCTGGCCCTGAAACATTGTCAGATGCACTGAGGAATTTCAGAGTTATTAATCGCAAATAGGAAGTATTCAAATTAAGACTTTCCTCAAAAAGACAAGACTATTTTGTGGCCAAACAACATTCTCCTTCTTCAATAAATAATCAATTACAAAGATCAGACTTTCAACAAAGCGAATATTCACAATGAAGTTCACTCACATATTTCAATCACTGTTTCCAGTCCTTAAATTTGGTCATTCTTTAATGCTTTCATTCTTCAGTTTCAGGATTCTAAAGTTCAATGTTTGTTTTCACAATCGAGTTTGCTATTTACTTTCCAAGCTTCTAGAGAATTACTGACATATAGAAACCAATAGTTGCTCTATTCTTCTTGTAGATAAGCACGTGCTGTAATGAGAAAGAAAGTTATGATAAACAGTCAGTAGATTGGCTCTTATACACAACAAACAAACATGGTATTCTTAATGATGTGGAGATGCTGGCGTGGACTGGGGTAAGCACAGTAAGAAATCTTACAACGCCAGGTTAAAGTCCAACAGGTTTGTTTTGAATCACTAGCTTTCGGAGCACAGCTCCTTCCTCAGGTGAATGAGGAAGCTGTGCTCCGAAAGCTAGTGATTCGAAACAACCCTGTTGGACTTTAACCTGGTGTTGTAAGACCTCTTACTATGGTATTCTTACTAAGAGCAGTTGATGTGGTTAAATAGTATCTCAATTATAATACTTCTTCAGAAAACGTTTGAATACTAATTTCAAATGTTGAACTTACAATACTAGCATCTGAGCTGATGTGTCAACACTTGAACTGTGCGCACCTGCTGATACTTCACACTCAATAATGGTCACTTGAGACCACCACCAAAGGAATCATAGCCATTGGGAAAGGAATTAATGATCCCCGAAAGAAACAATAGAAATAAATTAGTGTGAGGAGAACAAAGTGCTCAATAGCTATTAGCATAAAATTCTGAAAACATTCAACGCTAAAATGTTTAAATGATCAAGATCTAACCCCAGCATTAGGCAAGGAAAACATCAGTAAATTTCCCATCACCTGCAACAATTGCCAATGAAACATAGGCTTTAGTGTTGAACAAAAAAGGTTGGTCTTTTAGAGGATACTGCACAATTATCCAATGGAATTCCTCTTATTGAAATTGAAAGATCCAAATGAAAGATACTGTCCAAGATTTAATGTAGAAGTGATGGCCCCACCCAGCAGCTGGAAAGTCAGGGGTGAATCCACATGTACTGGTCCCGGAGCCAAGGGCAGCGAGCCAATCAGAGTGTCAGATGCTCACAGCACAGTCAGTACCTGGACTAAACCATGGCTGGGACTAAACCAGGGAAGCAGGTTTAGTGGGACAGGCTCACTGGGGCCGTTCAGGCAGGCCCCAGGGAGAGATGGGATGTAATCAAGTGGGCTTGGCCCTTTCTACTGGGAGGCACATAATCAAGCAGCCAGGAGTCCTTGGAATCAAAATATATCTCATGGCCTTGCATGTGGCATCCCATCTGCCATCCCTACCCAATTTTACACACACCTACCTGTCAGCCTGCTCCTGGCAGGTATTGTGCAAAATTCCAGGCATTACAATGAAACTTCAAAATATTAGAAATAGTGACAATTGAGATGCCAACACTAACTCATTCATTTTAAGTGGATTACCAGTGTGCCAGTTACTCATGCGCTGCAATCCAAGTTAGGAGAAATTACAACAGATGTATATGACGTACGCTTCCCAATTTAAGAACAGTGCAACAGGATACACTACTTATTTGAAGAAATTAGTAATTTGTGAAGCACTGCCTAATGCTTCAGAACCAGCACAGCAACACGGCCATAAAGCAAATTGAAATATTTACAAAGTATATGCAATATTTAATAGGCTTAAACAAAGGTACTTAGAAAATATTTAGTGTCATGTTGACAAAGAGCAGGATAGCAAGAACTAAAAAGACATGTAGCACCTTAGTGTCTTGGAAACAACTCTAAAGTTAACAGTCAAGAGTAGTTACAGGTGTCTTTTACAAACACACCTGTAACTTCCAAGGCAACCTGGAGATAAATGAACATGTTAACCTATTTTGATACTGGATGAGAGGGGATAACTATTCAGGATACCAAAAGAACTGTCCATTCTTCTACTAAGATTAGCATTAGATCATTCACGTTAACAACTGCAGAATCTGCTTCAGTTAGTTACATTGCAACCTCTCCCTTTTCAAGACTTTTTAATCAGCTGTCCAACCAAGCCACCTGAGGGAGACTGAGCCAACTGCTTCAATATGCTAACTCGGTTTCTCTCTCCACAGATGCTACCAGACCTGAGTACTTCCAGCACTGCTTTTATTTTAGATTTCCGGCATCCACTGCATTTTTCTTTTACGTCCCAAAATGATACTCTTTTTAGAATGTAATTGATCCTCTTTATCCTCTCTGCTGTTCCTGATGCAGCTACCACCTCGCCTTCAAGTGCATTTCCTTCATTTTCAAGACAGTTCGCTCATGGTTTCATTTCTACTGGTCACCCAATAGGTATTAAATCACTCTATCTGGTAACCTCTGATGTTATTCACAGCTTCATCTTGGGCCCCTCCTTTTCACCTGTGAAGATTATCATAGAATTTACAGTGCAGGAGGCCATTCGGCCCATTGAGTCTGCATCGGCTCTTGGAAAGAGCACCCTACCCAAGGTCAACACCTCCACCCAATCCCCATAACCCAGTAACCCCACCCAACACTAATTTTGGACAATAAGGGCAATTTATCATGGCCAATCCACCTAACCTGTACATCTTTGGACTGTGGGAGGAAACCGGAGCACCCGGAGGAAACCCACGCACACACGGGGAGGATGTGCAGACTCCGCACAGACAGTGACCCAAGCCGGAATCGAACCTGGGACCCTGGAGCTGTGAAGCAATTGTGCTATCCACAATGCTACCGTGCTGCCCCTTTTCTACACTTCCCTCTCGTAACATCATCTTGTAGAAGGTCACTCAGTCCTGCCCCTGAACTATCTATTGATCTTTAAGGGGTAGCACGGTAGCACAGTGGTTAGCACAGTTGCTGCACAGCCCCAGGGTTGCTGGTTCGATTCCCGGCTTGGGTCATTGTCTGTGCGGAGTCTGAACGTTCTCCCCGTGTCTGCACGTTCTCCCTGTGTCTGCGTGGATTTCTTGCTCGTGCTCCGGTTTTCTCCCATAGTCCAAAGATGTGCAGGTCAGGTGGATTGGACATGCTAAATTGCCGTTAGGTTATGTGGGGTTACTGGTTTACGGGGATCGGGGGGAGGTGTGGGCTTAAATGGGATGCTCTTTCCAAGAGCCAGTGAAGACTCGATTGGCCGTGGAAAAAACATCCACAAATGGTACAACAGGCCGATAATCACGTCCTACTATTCCCCAAAGGGGAAAACAGTGTAAGAGAGTGTGGGCGCCAGAGTGTGGGCACCAGAGATTGGGCGCCAGACTGTGTGAAGATATGCTTCAAAAAATAATTTGCCAGAAACCACGTTCAGGATCAAACAAGGCAATCCTTCTGCACTGTAAATTCTATGATTCTAAGTAATTGCTACTTTCTGCAACTGTCTTTCTGACATCTATATCTGTTCAAGTCGAAATTTCAATCAGCAATACTAAAGTTTATCCCAATATCTACATGCCACTCCCCTCACCTGTTATCAATCTCCACCTCACTCTCTGCTCATCACCTGTTATCAATCTCCACCTCACTCTTTGCTCAAGAGATTTGTAACCCCATCATACCAATGACGTCAAGCTCAGCTTCCAGCCTTACATATAATTCAATTGCAAAGATTGTTTCTTTTTTCCTTAGAACGGCATCTCAAATCCAACCCTACCCATCCCTCCCCATACATAACTTGTTACCCGAGGCACAATGTTGTCCTCATCAGTGTCTTGGCTTTGAACATCTGTTGATGGGATTTATTAGGGTTTCAGCAGTACAAGGGGCACAGCCAGGCAATATTGCATAATTAAATTAATTCTTACTGTCAGCACCACTTGAGGTCAGAGGACATCTTGTGACACAATGGTAGTGCCTCTACCCGGACCAGAAGCTCCAGGTTCAGGACTTGTTGGCCGCGGAAAAAGCATTCACAACATGGTAAAACAGCCCAATAATCACTTCCCCACTATTCCCCAAAGGGGAAAACAGTGTGTGTGTATATGAGAGTGTGCGCGCGAGAGCGTGTGAAGATATGCTTTAAAAAATATGCCAGAAACCACGTTCAGGATCAAACAGGGCATCAGGGCTGTAAACAATCTAGTCAGCCTGGTATGTGAAGAGAAATGAAGAGGTGGAAAAAGAGCAGTGCTTGTGGAAGAAGTTAAATATGATGGCTTGAATCTTCTTAATGTTGAACTAGGAGAAACTAACTTACAACTCAGCCAAGAAGTCTGATCTTTCAGTAATGAAAGGGATTAATTCACCCATAAATGCTGCAGAATATTGAACATGACCACAGACTCCTAGTCAACCGAAGCATGTGCATTTTAAAGCAGAAGTATGCAAAATCAATTAAAAACACCGACAGCCAAGATGCATTTCCAATTCATCAAGACAAATTGCATACAGTACATCCTTTAATATTTGTAGAATGTGTAGCTGATTGATAGTGAATAGTAAAATCAGGTTTCCATGTACTTCTCTCCCACGCGCTGACATGGGATTGGTTTCAATTTTTTAAGACATTACATTTCTGAGACAAATGCATCATGGATCACAGACAAAAGCCAACAGCTGCAGAAACCCCCCAAAAAGAAAGTATTATTCTACACAAAACAGCAAGGCCACATAACAACAAATGAATATCAATGGGTCAACTTTACAAGTGCATTGCATTATTATGATGTTCTCAAATATTCATGGCAAGTTCCTGGTCTGATATTCAACTTGACAATTTTGAAAGCAAAAAACATAATCTTTAGCCTGGCGGTGAAGTCCAAATCAGGTTGATGATTGCTGAAGTGGAAATGAGGGGTGCATGAGAACAGCATCCTGTTTAGCATACTCCATTGGAGAAGAGCAGTAAGTCTGGCAAGATGGGTTATAAGGATACTGGAATGGTAAAACTGCACAATAATCCCATTGATTGGATAGATGATCAAGTGTACAAGTTACAATTTGATGCCAATCCACTCTACATTTACAAACGGTTCTCCTGACAACTTTACAGCTTTCACTGCTCATCGTTCATACTCATATCGCAGCAAAGCACACATTCATGATACAACTTATGATGGAAATCCTTGCACACATACATCTACAAAGAGCTTTGGGTGAAATCAATACAGCACAGCCTATCTACATGATGATACGCAAGATGACTACATAGCTGCCATCAGTGACTATTCAAGATTGGGAAATAAAACAGTGGCTAGCCTTACTGTGCTCCTAATTGGAGAGGGATTAAAATGCTGCCCTATGCTGACTCATCCATCAGTTCTTCATTTGATACACAGGCAGGCATAGAAACAAAAACGCAGGTGATTGCGACTTAAAACTGATATAGACTGCTTTCCCTCTGGTGCAAATTGACTGTAGCTATATTTACAAATGGATTCCAATATGATCTTGCTTCTATGCCAGCCTAAAGTTGATGCCTTTTCTGCCCAGTCAGTGTCACGGAGGAGTGTCAGAGCCTGCAACTGAGGTTAGCAGTTAACTAGCAATTACAGGTACTATGACCTGTCGGCTTATTGGTCCTTTTATGTGCCATGTAAACCACAATATAATGTATCTGAAGCACTTCTGAAGACTCCTTGTAATTAATTTTGACTTGACTTGCTGATTGCTACAGAACCACGAAGCCTAGTAGTTTTGCGACCTTGTAAAAGTTTGCATTACAACAGCTTATTTTTCACAGCTATTGTCTCAAGATGAGGGGCGACTTGATAGAGGTTTATAAGATGATCAGGGGAATAGATAGAGTAGACAGTCAGAGACTTTTTCCCCAGGTGGAACACACCATTACAAGGGGACATAAATTTAAGGTGAAAGGTGGAAGATATAGGAGGGATATCAGAGGTAGGTTCTTTACCCAGAGAGTGGTGGGGGCATGGAATGCACTGCCTGTGGAAGTAGTTGAGTCGGAAACATTAGGGACCTTCAAGCAGCTGTTGGATAGGTACATGGATTACGGGAAAATGATATAGTGTAGATTTATTTGTTCTTAAGGGCAGCACGGCAGCATTGTGGATAGCACAATTGCTTCACAGATCCATGGTCCCAGGTTCGATTCCAGCTTGGGTCATTGTCTGTGCGGAGTCTGCACGTCCTCCCCGTGTCTGCGTGGGTTTCCTCCGGGTGCTCCGGTTTCCTCCCACAGTCCAAAGATGTGCGGGTTAGGTGAATTGGCCAATGATAAATTGCCCTTAATGTCCAAATTGCCCTTGGTGTTGGGTGGAGGTGTTGAGTTTGGGTAGGGTGCTCTTTCCAAGAGCTGGTGCGGACTCGAGGGGCCGAATGGCCTCCTTCTGCACTGTAAATTCAATGATAATCTATGATTAATCTAGGACAAAGGTTCGGCACAACATCGTGGGCCGAAGGGCCTGTTCTGTGCTGTATTTTCTATGTTCTATGTTCTTCCTATACAAAGGTGTGTCTGGCTTAAATCAAGTGAATTAGAACACAATAATGAGTTAACTTCTGTCTAAACATATTTTTGCAGAGAAAATATTCCCACAACAATTTTGTATCTCCCTTTATATATAATTAAAAGATTCACTGGCCAAAGAACAGAGCCCAGCAACTGCTGCAAGGCCACCTTAAATCCCGTCTTTATCTTGGACCATGCAACATTAACAAAATAGAGTATCACTACCATTAAGCAGCATATACTGCTCCCACTGCTACTACAATTGCAGGATGGAGAAAGTAGGATAATTATTTTCCCTTTAGGAGTTACTACGGTATTTGTGTCACTTCGCCTGAAGGCATGTGCTGATTTATTTACAATTTCAGGGAGAACAGCAAGTTTCTGGGGCGGGATTCTAAGAAAATGGGGCTATGTCCCCACGGCGGCGGGAAAAACGCGCCAACGACTCCAGCGTCAACAGCCCCCCAAGGTGAGGAATTCTCCGCTTACCTCCACTTTCTCGGGGGCCAGGTTGCCGCTAGAGTTGTTGGCGGCGCTCCAGCCGGCGCCGAAGGGCCGACGTGAATTTGCGTATGCGCGGAACAGCTGGCGTGGTCTCGCGCATGCGCGGACTGGCTGGCATATTTCCACGCATGTGCTCTTCTCCGCGACGGCCTCTGGGCAATATGGTGGAGCCCTACAGGGGCCCGGCACGGAGGAAAGAAGTGCCCCCACGGAACAAGCCCGCCTGCAATCGGTGGCCGCCGATCGCTGGCCAGGCCATCATGCCACACCCCCCCCCCCGGGTCGGATCTCACTGCGGACCGCCCCTGCATACTCACCTGCCAGGTCCCACCGTGCACGAGGTGAGTAATTCACGCCGGTGGGACTGGCTAAAAATGGATGGCCGCTCGGCCCATCGGGGCCCGAAGAACAGCTGGGGGGCCGCTTTCAACGGCCCCAGACCGGCGTGGCGGGAATCCCGCCCCACCCGAAAAACAGCGCCGAAGCATAGGGCAGCCGGCGTCGTGACAGGACCCGGCGCAGGGTCGGAGAATCCCGGCCCTGGTGTTTCACCTAATGAGCTATTTCACCCACCAACCTGGAAACCAGCCTGAAGGCCAACTGTCGGCAGTCTTTTTGACCACAGGATGGCCAACATTTTCTCTGCACTTAAACTTCACACAAATGTATTTGTAGTAAAAATGACATTATTGGAAATGGTTTGTTCATTTTTCCTCCTTTTATTGCAGATTATGTATTTATAATCAGTAATCCAGCACTGACTCAAAAATCAAACCTATATATCTCCTGATCCACATACATCAAAATGAATAGTTGGCTACTGAACCTTTTGAGTAGGGAATTGGGAGGGGAGGGAGCCATATGCCATTTCTGATTAATGCATTCTGGACATCATGGTAAACAAAGAACAGGGAATTCCTGTTCTTTGTAACAGCTATCTACAGTATACTAAGCATGGAAAACACTCAAGGAGCGACTATGGCAGTAGTCAGTAAAGAGCTGGGCTCTACACTAAAAACAATTTAAAAATTCAGCAAATTGTTGCACTCAACATTTTCCCCAAGTCTCTATTCATCCCTTGGCCAGGACATCTTCACATTCATCTCAGTAGACTATATCATGCTAGCGAGAGTTGGCACAATTAATAAATCTGGAATTAAAAGCTAGTCTTTGATTGTCACCATTGGTCACCATTGTTGATGGTCATAAAAACCTACCACAAATATCCTTTAGAGAAGGAAATACCACGGATATCCTTTAGGGAAGGAAATCTGCCATCTTTATCTTGTCAGACCTACATGTGACTCCAAGACCCACAGCTATGTGTTGGACTCTTATCCACCCCCTGAAATGGTCTGACAAGGCACTCAAATGTATCAAAATGCAATAAAGAGTGAAAAGAATGAAGGAATGAAACTGGAGAGATCACCCAGCATTTGCCTAGGCATCAAAAAACAACAACGGCAAAACTAGCCCTGTCAACCCTGAAAAGTCCACTTTGTTAACATCTGAGGGCTTAAAAATGGGAGAAGTTAAAAATGGGAGAACTAGCCCAAAGACTAGTGATGTAACAGCTTGACACATTCATACTTGTCAAATCATATGCTAGAGACAATGTCCCTGACAACACCATCCTTGGGTGTGTCCTGTCCCACCAGCAGAACAGCCACCAGAGGTGGTAGCACAGTGGTACAATGTTGGGCGGGAGTTGCCTTGGGAGTCCTCAACATTGACTTTGAAAAGGTTCATGGCATCAAGCCAAACATAGACAAGGGAATCTCCTGCTGGTTCCAACTACTGCAACCACACCCCACACCCACATCTCAGCTAACAAATCAGTACACCTCCATGTTGAACAGCAATTGGAAGCAGCAGAGAGGGGTGGGGGGTAAGGTGGGGGGTTAGGGCACAGAATGTACTCTGGGTGGAAAACATCAATGCCCATCACCCAAGAGTGGCTTGGTAGCACCACTACTGACTGAGCTGGTTGTGTGTGAAAAGAGATAGCTGTCAGATTGGGCCTCTGGCAGGTGGTAAGGGAACCAAGATGAGAGAAAACCCTAACTGGCCTTGTCCTCACAATTTTACCTTCCGCAGATGCATCGGTCCATGACAGTATTGGTGGAATGACCACTGCACATTCTTTGTGAAGATAAAGTATTGTCTTCACATTAAGGATACTCTCCATTTTGTAGCACTACTGCTGTGCGAAATTGGATAGATTTTCAACACAAGTAGCAAGTCAAAATTGGGCTTCCGTGAAGCTCTGTGTGCCTTTCGCAGTAGCGGAATTATATTCAACCACAATTTAACCTTCTGGCAAATGCCCACTCTACCGTCATGATCAAGCTAGGGATCAACCCTGGTTCAATGAGGAGTGCAGGATGGCATGCAGAGGTAGCACTAGGAACACCTAAAAATGAGGCGTCAACTGGTGAAGTTACAACACAGGACTACTTGTATGCCAAACAACGGATCCAGCATGCAAAAAGACAGCCGAGTGATCCAATGGATCAGATCAAATCTTACAGTCCTGCCACATCCAGTTGTGAATGATGGTGGACAATTAATCTAGTTGAATATTTTGGAGCAGGTAACGAACACGGTTGATAAGGGGCTGTTATTCATAGCGACTTCCTGAAGGTTTTTGACAAGATCCCACATAAGAAAAATACTTTTTAAAAATGAGCATGCATGGAATTGGAGGCAACTAATTGGCTTGAGCGTAGGAAACATACAGGGAGGGATAATGGTTAGCTGTTCAAATTGTCAGGAGGGGTCATTGGGTTACGGGGATAGGGTGGAAGTGAGGGCTTAAGTGGGTCGGTGCAGACTATATGGGCTGAATGGCCTCCTTCTGCACTGTATGCTCCATGTTCTATTTTCTACGTGACTGGTGCAGTCCCCCAGAGATCTATAGTGGGGCCTCAGCTGGACACTACATTTATCAATGATTCAATGAAGTAATAGAGAGCTGTATATTGACATTTTCTGATTACAGTAAGTGGCACTACACTAAATAGTGTAAATGGGAGCAGAGAGCTGCAAAGGGACATTGATAGATTAAGTAATCAGAACTGTGGCAGAGAGTGTTCAATGTTGAAATGAGTTATAAATAAAGATGACCATTAGAGTGTGCGTTTGTCCAGCTCACTCTCAGTCTCAGGGTGTTCACTTGATCACCCACTATGAGCATCTCAACCTTGTTAAAAAGGGAGCAGAGATGTGGGCCATACGAATGGCCAGGATTACAGAGTGTAATTGTTTTATTGGGGATCATGGCATCAAAGGTGGAGGTGAAGGTGCCGAATAGTGCAGAAATGGTGTGGCGAACAGAGGACACAGGCTAGACACCTGGGTTTTTTTAAATTGCAATTGCAAGTGAATTGGAGGATAGTGTTTTCCACAGGGCAAGATACCAAAGGAGGTAGGGTTGGGGTGTGGAAGGCGAATGTGGGTGAAGAATACTACAAGGATGTGCCCTGTTTAATCAGTGATTTATGGGATAGTAGTAGTGAGACGATGTGAGCTGACATGGTCATGGGAGTGGCCATAAATGGGAGTTGGGGAGTTCACATGGAGGGAGAGATTAAAGTGAGGGCAAGGCAATGAATTCAGGAAAGACATCATTGCGAGTTTATCTGGTGGTTGAACTCACGGAGGATGAGAAGGTATTTAGTGTAGAGGCTGAGGGAAGGCGTGAGATATCACAGCAAGAAAAGTTATTGTACCTCAACATGTGTTTCGGAGCTGTTTCCATTTCCACACCGCAGTACTTGCTGGTCAACCTCAACCCTTTAAATTGATGATGACAATCCAGTAATGTTTATGATAGCAACCATCGAGATTGTAAATTAAGTTCCCACCATGGCAAGTTGTGAAACTGAATTAAATAGTTTCTGGACCAGTATCAATAAACGACCATAAAAGCTTCCAGAATTAAACTTACTAGCTCTTACACCTGGAGAAACACACAACGGATAAAGCACTCCATTTTCTCCTACCCACAGCCAATGTTCTTGTGTTACTCCAGAATTGGTTCACCAGCTGGAGACCTCTACCGACAATTTCATCTTAGGTCATTCAGTGGGCTCCTACTGGATTAAGAAGGTGACCAGAGGGGCAGACTATGTCAACAACAATCAGGTGATATGGCTAAGCCATCTTTTGTAGATGATGGATGAAACCAGAGGCTATGCTGAGCATTTTCTTACTTCAGTGTTGGGTATAAAATCCTACGAGTGTAGGCCTTCAGAGACACCTGGGGCGGGATTCTCCGACCCCCCCCGCCGGGTCAGCGAATCGCCGGGGGCTGGCGTGAATCCCGCCCCCGCCGGTTGCTGAATTCTCCGGCACCGGCGATTCGGCGGTGGCGGGAAGCGCGCCGCACCGGTTGCCCCCCCCCCCCCCCCCCCCCCCCCCCACCCCCCCCCCCCCCCCCCCCCCCCCTCACCCCGGCGATTCTCCGGCCCGGATGGGCCGAAGTCCCACTGCTGGAATGCCTGTCCCACCGGCGTGGATTAAACCACCTCTCTTAGCGGCGGGACAAGGCGGCGCGGGTGGGCTCCGGGGTCCGGCACGGGGCAATCTGGCCCCGGGGGGTGCCCCCACGGTGGCCTGGCCCGCGATCGGGGTCCACCGATCCGCGGGCGGGCCTGTGCCGTGGGGGCACTCTTTTCCTTCCGCCTTCGCCATGGTCTCCACCATGGCGGAGGCAGAAGAGACCCCCTCCACTGTGCATGCGCGGGGATGCCGTGAGCGGCCGCTGACGCTCCCGCGCATGCGCCGCCCGGCAATGTCATTTCCGCACCAGCTGGCGGGGCACCAAAGACCTTTCCCGCCAGCTGGCGGGGTGGAAATCAGTCCGGCGTGGGCCTAGCCCCTCAAGGTTAGGGCTTGGCCGCTCAAGATGCGGAGGATACCGCATCTTTGGGGCGGCGCGATGCCGGACTGATTTGCGCCGTTTTTGGCGCCGGTCGGCGGATATCTCGCCGATTACAGAGAATTTCGCCCCTGATATCAAAGGCATCCAGTTTCCTTTTTTGGCATGTTTTCAGGTTCCAGGTTTCACAACCATAGAAGAGCTGCCCATCTGGTACACTAATGCCTTTCAAGGTGAAGTTGCCATCCTGAAAACCTTTATCCTACATGGTTCACTCAATACACTTAGTGTAACTCCGGGTAATAAGTCTACATATTACTATATCAATATCACCCACATGGTCTACAGATTACTATATCAATATCACCCACATCTCAAAAACAAAGTGCGTTTCCAATTTTACTTTGAGGTAATCTAAGTTACTTGTCTCCACAACCTTTTGTGGTAAGGTATTGCAAAAACTGGTCACCCTCACAAGTAATTACATTCTGCCTCACTTCATTCTTTTTTCAGTTTAAACACGAGGAGCAGCAGGAGCAGGGAGGGGCAACCTCCTGAATCTCAGGACATCCCAAAAGCACACGTCATGTATGTGATGGAATGCTCTCCACTTGCCTAAATGAGTGCAGCTCCAACAACACTCTCAAAACAAAGAAACCCACAGTATTGGCACCTATTCACCCCTACAAGCCTTCACTCCCTCAACATCGTGGCTGCAGTGCATGCTACCCACAAGATGAAATGTAGCAACTGGCAAGGCTCCTTTGACAGCACTTTCCAAATCTGAAGCCTAAAAGGACAAGGTCAGCAGACATATGGGAACACCACCATTTGCAAGCTTCTCTCCAAATTTCACACCACCCTGACGTGGAATTTATCATTATTGGGTCAAAGTCTTGGACATTCTCACGTAACAACACTTTGGGTCTACCTTCACACTAGCTGCTGTGGTTTGAGGTGGCTTACCATCATCTTCAATGATTGAATATAAAAAAGACCCCATGTGACATGGGATAAGCTGGGAAAGACTAGGTTAAATCAGCTGATTTGAATTTTCACACAAAAGATGAAGCCAAATGAAAAGGGAAGAGGCTCACTGGCATTGGCTGTAGGCAACCTTCTATGTCAAAGATTTCCCCTCTTCGCTATCTCATTCTTTTATTAATCATTACTTGCCCACTTACTAGAAGAAATAGTTTCTCCCTACTTTCCCCAATTTTGAATACCTCTACAGGTTAGTATCCTTTATTCGGAATCCTCAGGTCGGTTTCCTTTCAGATTATTTCGGTTTCAGGATTCTGTCTGTAAACCTACATCACAATAGCCTACCTACACCTAGGCTAACTATAGTCTGAAGTAATTAAAATGGCGAGAAAAGTCTGATGTATCACTGAATAATAAATACAGGGTGCCTGCAATGTGTTCATCACAAAAAAATCGCAAGGTAAACAAAGCAGACAAACCAGATTTCCCATACCCAAAGCCGATGAGGTTTGAAAAAAAGTCTGTTTTTTGGCTGAGTTCGGTTTTTGGATTTACGGATAAAAGACCTATATTAGGCATCCCTTTAACCTTTGCTTTAAAAGAACAACCCCAATTTCTATAGGCTCTACAAGTGACTTAACTTCTTCATCCCTGAAATCATTTTGGTAAAACTCTCCAAGGCCTTGATACCATTAAGTAGTCTGTCTGTTGCACATCGCAACTTGTGATTTGTAAGCAGTTCCTTAAACAAGTTTCCATGATGCTACTAAGCAAGGAAAGTGTGCTTTTCAAGGTTCCTGGAACTCAAAAATAAGTCCATGTTGTTGAGGACAATGCCGAGTAATCCATGCTTCTCTGCCAAGGAACTGACCCAGCATTGCAGCCTGTTGCTAACTAGTGGAAACAGATACAAACCACAAGATAGCAATAGGCTTGGCCTACAATTCTAGCAAAGGGAGGGTTGTTATTGGCATTAAGAGATTTCATTGGAATCAATAAAGAAAGACTCTGATAAAGATAATTGCTTCAAAGTAGATTTATGGAATAATGGTACTGTTCCCAACTATCTGGTTCTGGATTCTTCAAAGAATGACAAAATTGAATCTTGCAGGGTAAATATAATGAAGGCAATAGGTTGGTACATCACATTTATATGTATTTATCCTTTCCAAAACAATTACAAGCACTTACATTTTAGTCTGACAGCTTCACTTTAACGCAAGTTCGCTGGTGCATGAGCAAAGTGTTCTGCAGTATTGTGACAACTCCAAGTTGTATTTTGGCTCATAGAACATATCATACATATCCATTCACTGCACCTTTCAGGGTAAAACACCAATATGCATTCAATTAAAATTGTCGAATTGGACACCGCCTGAGGTAAATGCTCAAAGATTAAAAAATACAACCTCACAAGTGCCATTCTATGAAAGAGCACTGCCAAGATCTTACTTTGATAGAATCCATTGAGGGCTCTGACAAGAGTTACTCCAAGGGAGCATCCTCTTCTTTTCTGAAGACAAATGCAGAGCATTCATTTCAGACTTATCCTGGACTTATCCTGGAGAGCTGTCTACATTGGCCAAATTACTAGATGGCCAAATTTGTTAACATTGGAGTCAATTACAAAAGATGCACTTAAACTGCCGTAAGAGTGCCAACTATTTGGGGCACGTCGAGCAGCTGTTCGTATCACATGAAAATGTGATTGCCCACCATTAAATTATTTTAAGTAACCCCATTGACTTCAGTCACCCACCCATCTGTGACCTCAACACCACTCACCACATCTCCCACCCCCATCATGACCTGTGAAGATTAATAACAAAGATGAAACAGCAGGGGTGAAACTGATCAGATCAGTATTTCATTCCCAATCAGCCAATCTCTTAATTAAATGCTTCCTCACTGCCGATCACTGCCACCAACGCTCTTTAGTAAGCTGTGAGGTAGCCAATTTAATGTCACTACAAACTCCTATGATACCTGTCTAAACACTGGATTCAACTTGAATTTGTATCTGAAGTGCTAACTTCCTAAAGTGACAGTTCGATATTGTAATCCACTACGCAGATGCAATTTCAACTGTGGGGTCGATTAGAACCAATTTAGTTTAATTCAACTGATAATTAACCCTATTCAAAGACTGCTGCAATTTTTAATGATGTGGAGATGCTGGCGTTGGACGGGGGTGAGCACAGTAAGAAGTCTTAGAACACCAGGTTAAAGTCCAACAGGTTTGTTTCAAACACCAGCTTTCGGAGCACTGCTCCTTCCTCAGGTGAATGAAGAGGTACCTCTTCAGTCACCTGAAGGAGCAGTGCTCCGAAAGCTAGTGTTTGAAACAAACCTTTTTGGCTTTAACCTTGTGTTGTAAGACTTCTTACTGTGCAATTTTTAATGGAAGTGTAGTCGAGAGATGGCAGATGAAGATTCCTTCAGTGTGGAGTACAGATCAAATTTATGTGCTATGTATCAGTGACTTTCATTAATGAATTGATTGTTGATTTGCTGGTTACACCAGCCATCACATATAGTGGACAAATAGCATTCACTCATAATGCAGTTACTGCTGTAATGTGGCAGCCAATTTACGTACAGGAAGCTCCTAAAACATTAGGACACATCAGTGGGATGTGAACCAAGAAAGAGAGAAGGAAATTGTTTTTTCTTTCACTTTTGTTTAACTTTCAAAACAATGTCACAGAAAGTTAATAATTTGTCTTTGTGCCAGTTTAAATTTGGCACAACATTTAACCAAAAAAAAACACAGCAAATTGTTTCGCAAAAGTAGGAAGGGCGTGCTCATTACTGGCAGTCAACACATCATTAGCGATAATAGAAATACAAGAGGTGTTCAAAAATAAATGATTGCAAATTAAAACGTTTTTTGGAATTCCACCTCTTTGTAGCGAAAGAAAACATATATCTGACCCCATTTGCTTTCTCATGCCATCTCAAGTGCTTTACATCAACAAAAATTTTTAAAGTGTGGTCAATATTATTTTGAAGGCAGCCGATTTTGTGCGTAGCAAGGTCCCACATGGGCAAGAGAGGCATAGGCAGATGTCGAACCATAAAATTTCTACAGTGCAGAAGGAGGCCATCCAGCCCCTGGAGTCTGCACCAACCCTCTAAAAAAGCAGCCATCCTATGCCCACTTCCCTACCCTATCCCTGTAATCCCATCTAACCTACACAGGCAATCTCCACACAGACAGTCACCCAAGGCCGGAATTGAACACAGCAGAATAGAGGAAGCAGACAATGGGGGGGGGCTCACTAATGTCCTTCAGGGAAGGATACTGCCATCCATACCTGGTCAGGCCTACATGTGATTCCAGACCCACAGCAATGTGGTTGACTCTTAAATGCCCTCTAAATGCAATTAGGGACGGGCAATAAATGCAGGCCTAGCCAGTGATGACCACATCCCATGAGCGAATAAAAAAATACATGATCAATGATTTCAAAAGGATCCTGGGTGGGCACTTGAGGGAACTAAACTTACAGTACTATGGGCACAGGGCTGGGGAGTAGAAGTGGCCAGATTGCCTTAGAGAGAACCAAATTGCCTGCTTCTGAGCATAATGACTGCATGACTCATATGTCCTGGTGGTGTTGATTGAGAGTTAAACATTGGTCAAAACACAAGAACTCCACAGCTTTTTTAAACAAATACAATGGCACTATTTGCTATCCAGCTGAGCAATAGATAAGCCTTAATGGTTGATCCAAAAGGAGACACCACATGAGCTGTAGTGCTTGATATTGCCCAAGATGCTACCCTAGGGAGCCCCGATGGGAAACATTAAACGGCAGTGGGTGGAAGCCGGGGGTGGGAGGAGGCCCTGTGGAGGGTGAATGCGTCCGCATGGTGTGCAAAGCTCAGTCTTATTCAGTTTAAAGTAGTTCACAGGCTGCATATGACGGTGGCCAGAATGAGTAGGTTCTTTTGAGGGAGTGGGGGACAGGTGTGGACGGTGAGCAGGAAGACGAATCATGTCCATCACGTTTTGGGCATGTCCGAAACGGAATGGGTTCTGGCGGGGTTTGTGGACGTAATGTCGAGGTATTGAGGGTGAATGTGGCCCCGAGTCCAGAGGTAGCATTATTTGGGATGTAGGAAGACCTGGGAGTCCAGGGGGCAAGAGAGGCCAATGTCTTGCCCTTCGTCTCCATGATAGCCTGGAGACGGATTTTGCTGGGGTGGAGGGATTCAGAACTCCGAAAGCGGCGTGTGGATGAGTGACCTGACAGAATTTCTGAGGTCAGAGAATGTCAAGTTTGTCTTGAAGGGGTCGGTCGATGGGTTCACTTGGAGGTGGAAGCTGTTCATTGACTTCTTTAAGGAGGATTGAGGTGTCAGCAGAGGGTAAGGGGGTTAAAATGGGGACGGTAGGACAGGAAGGGGTACAATTTCACTTCTGCTCTTATTTGTTTGTTTATACAAATGCCCGAATAAAATAATAATTATAAATTCAATAAAGGCAACTGGACCACAACCTAAAAAAGGAAGCTCTCTTGTTGGAGATATGATTGTCTGGTGCTTGTGCCACTTAACAGTCCAAGCCTGAATGTTGTAGAGATCTTGCTGCATGTGGCCATGGAATGCTTCCATATCTATGGGGTTGTGAATAGTACTGAACAAACCACTCAATCACAATAGAGGATCCCCACTTCTGACTTTTTATGGAGGGAAGGTCATGACAAAAGCGTTGAGACAATTGGGCAGAGGTCACTACCATGAGAAACATCGATAGTGATGTTCTGGTAATTGACCTCCAACAGCGATAACTATTGTGCTTGGTATAACTCCAATCAGTGGAGGGTTTGTCCCGATTCCAATCAGACCATAAGTGGTAGGTAGGAGAAGGCAGCGATTTTACCCATCAAATCTGCTCGACCATTCAATGAAACCATGACTGATCTGATATTATAACCCTCAACTCCACTTTCCCGCCTTATCCCCATAATCTGCCTTTCCTGCCTTATCCCCATAATCTGCCTATCTCGGTATATTGACTTCACTTTTGCCAAGGCTCCTTGATGCCACACTTCGTAAATGCTGCCTTGGTGTCAAGGACAAACACTCTCAACCTCACCTTTGGAATTCAGGGGCAGGATTCTCCGACCCCCCGCCGGTTGGCGGGCCCCCCCCAGCGATTCTCCGGCCTGGATGGGCCGAAGTCCCGCTGCTAGAATGCCTGCCCCGCCGGCGTGGATTAAACCACCTCTCTTACCGGCGGGACACGGCGGCGCGGGGCGATCTGGCCCCGGGGGGTGCCCCCACAGTGGCCTGGCCCGCGATCGGGGCCCACCGATCCGCGGGCGGGCCTGTGCCGTGGGGGCACTGTTTTCCTTCTGCCTTCGCCATGGTCTCCACCATGGCGGAGGCGGAAGAGACCCCCTCCACTGCGCATGCGCGGGGATGCCATGAGCGCCCGCTGATGCTCCCGCGCATGCGCTGCCCGGCAATGTCATTTCCGCGCCAGCTGGTGGGGCACCAAAGGCCTTTCCTGCCAGCTGGCGGGGCGGAAATCAGTCCGGCGCGGGCCTAGCCCCTCAAGGTTAGGGCTCGGCCGGTCAAGATGCGGAGGATTCCGCACCTTTGGGGCGGCGCGATGCCGGACTGATTTGCACCGCTTCTGGTGCCGGTCGGCGGACATCGCACGCTTATGGGGAATTTCGCCCCAGTTCTTTTATCTTGGATAGATTCAGAACAAATCCAGCAGCTCAAAATTCGGAGTCCATGAGATGTTGTGAACCAATCATATTTTACCATGATCTGAAGCCCTGCATAACTCTCACGGCACTATTACTATCAATTCAGTGTATCAACCCTGGTTAAATGAGGAGCAAAGAGAATTTAAATAGAATTTACAGTGCAGAAGGAGGCCATTCAGCCCATCGAGTCTGCACCGGCTCTTGGAAAGAGCACCCTACCCAAGGTCAACACCTCCACCCAATCCCCATAACCCAGTAACCCCACCCAACACTAATTTTGGACAATAAGGGCAATTTATCATGGCCAATCCACCTAACCTGTACATCTTTGGACTGTGGGAGGAAACCGGAGCACCCGGAGGAAACCCACGCACACGGGGAGGATGTGCAGACTCCGCACAGACAGTGACCCAAGCCGGAATCGAACCTGGGACCCTGGAGCTGTGAAGCAATTGTGCTATCCACAATGCTACCGTGCTGCCCCAGAATGCATCAAGGAGTCCACAAAACTGAAGTCATTGGGAATGGAGGGGAAACATCAACAAATAGGAGTCAAGCCTAGCATAAATGAAGATGATTGTGACTGTTGTAGGTCCCTCAACCTATCCCCATGACATCACTGCAGGGGTTTGTCAGTCAATGTCCTCGGCTCAACTATTTGCAGATGCTTCATCAACAACTTTCATTCCACCATAACGCCAGAAGTGAGAATGTTCACGGATGATTGCTCAATGTTCAATCCTATTGGTGATTCCTCAAATACTGAAGCAGTCCAAGTCCGCATGCAGCAAGGCCTGGACAATATTCAGGTTGGGGCTAATCGGTAGCACAGTGGTTAGCACTGAGGCTTCACAGCACCAGGATCCCAGGTTCAATTCCCGGCTTGGGTCACTGTCTGAGAAGTCTGCACGTTCTCCCCATGTCTGCGGGGGTTTCCTCCAGGTGCTCCAGTTTCCTCCCACAAATCCCAAAAGACGTGCTATTAGGTGAATTGGACTTCTGAATTCTCCCTGTGTACTCAAACAGGTGCCAGAATGTGGCGACTAGGGGCTTTTCACAGTAACGTCATTGCCTACTTGTGACAATAAAGATTATTTTTTAAAATGCAGCAAATAACTTGTCACATGATGACCAGTTTCAACATTGTCCCTTGACATCACCAACATCCTGGGGAGGGGTCAGCACTGAGGAGAAACTTTACTGGGCTAGCCAAATAAATACTGTGACTTCCAAGAATAGGGCAGAAACTAGATTCTGCAGAAGTAGCTTGTCTCCTGACTCTTCCACCTTTCCTAACAGTAATGTGGATGTACCTACACTGCAAAATGCCAGTTCAAGCTGACAACTCACCAACACTTCCCCCAAATGCAATAAAAGATGAATAATAAATGTTGGCCATACCAGTGATGCAGATATCCCATAAGGGGACCTTTTGGAAAGTGGGATTTTAAAAAATATATATTTAGAGTCCCCAATCTTTTTTTTTTGAAAGTGGGATCTTTTACGCCTAAACAAAGAGACCTGGGGCGGGATTCTCCGCAATCGGCGCGCTGTCCGCCGACCGGCGCCAAAAACGGCGCGAATCAGTCCGGCATCGCGCCGCCCCAAAGGTGCGGAATTCTCCGCATCTTGGGTGGCCGAGCCCTCACCTTGAGGGGCTAGGCCCGCGCCGGACTGATTTCGCCCCCCCCCCCCCCCCCCCCCCCAGGACCTCGTAGCCAGCCCGCACCGCCTTGTCCTGCCGGTAAGAGAGGTGGTTTGCTTCTCACCGGCGGGACAGTCATGCCAGCAGCGGGACTTCGGCCCATCGCGGGCCGGAGAATCGACCGGGGGGCGGGGGGGCCAACCGGCGCGGCGCGATTCCCACCCTGCCGAATATCCGGTGCCGGAGAATTCGGCAACCGGCGGGGGCGGGATTCACGCCAGCCCCCGCCGATTCTCCGACCCAGCGGGGGGGTCGGAGAATCCCGCCCCTAATCTCAGTTTAATGACTTATGTGGCAGATGGAACCTCTGACAATGCAGCACAGCCTCAGTACTACACAGATTTTGTGCTCGAAATTCCTGAAATTATGCATTAATTTAAATAAAAGTAAATAAATGGAGGAAAAACGCACAGCACTGTTCCAAAGACATCTGTTGTCAGGGGTAACAAGAAGGAAGTTCAAACTAGCATGACAATACTGAAGCAAAACCTATTTTTTGCACAAACAGCTAAGTTTTTATAATTTGAATTTATATAGCACTTCTTTTTTTTTTTCAAAAATATTTTATTTAAGCATTTATAATTTTAACATTTAAACATTCTAAACCAGTGTTCTTCAAAGTCGGGGACGCGACCCGCGGGTGGGTCACGGGCGGGTGTTGGGAGGGCCGCGGAGCTGTTGTCCGCGGCGGCGCTCCCGATCGCGCAAATCCTCACGCAGCAGCCGGCTCTTCATAACGCCGGCTGCAAGCGGCCGCGAACATGTTAAAAAAAAAAAAATTGCCCGCATTACGCATATGCGCACAATAATCGGCGCGATAATCGGGCACGCATGCACAGTGTGGCCGCTATTTTTTGAAACAGTTGCAGCTTTTAGTTTTACAAGTTCTGTAGTGGTTTTTATTCATTTAATTTTTTTTTTTCATTTATTTTATTAATTTCTTTTTACAAGTTCGGGGGTTTTATTCATTTATTTTACTCATTTTATTTTATTTTTTTTACAAGTTCGGGGGGGGGGGGGGGGGGGGGTTTATTTGATAAAATTTTACAGGAAAAAAATTCAGAACTTTGGACAGATGGAGACTCCATACTTTCCGACACAGGAAGACTTCACCTTCATCCAACAGGTTCCATTGGAGGAGCGTGTACGAGGGCAAAAGGGACCCAAAACCATTTACTCCATTTTTGTCAGCAGCAAACAAGGCAAGAGAAAATGGTGGGTCGCGCAGGTCGGCCGGCGTGGGTCGCGAAGGTCGGCCGGCGTGGGTTGCGAAGGTCAGCCGGGTTGGGTCCAGAAGGTTGGCTGGGTTGGGCCCAGGAGGTTGGCCGGTTGGTAAAAATGGGTCCCCGGAAAAAAAGTTTGAAGAACACTGTTCTGAACAGCAGAGCGGACCGACACATGCAACAACATCACAATAACATACCCAACTTCCCCCTGCCCTACCTCCTGACTGCCCGTATATTAGATTCCCTATCCTTATTCTACAATGCCATGCCTCTCTTTTTCAATTTATATAGCACTTCTAACAGAGTTTCTAACTCCCCCCTCCCAAAGTTGTTTCGCAGGAATTTAGCTCTGAGCGATACATGTCAAACAGAATTTGTCTCTCAGCCATATAAAAAGCATTCGGACAGGTGACCAAAAGTTCAGTCAAAGACCTAGGTTTTTAAGGCACATCTCAAAGGAAGAAATAGAGGTAGAGAAACTGAGAGGTTTGAGGGATGGAATTTCAGAGCATTCTGCCAGAGTTGCACCTTGATTAAGATGGTCCAGAATTGGAGGACAGATTTCTCGTAGGCGTTCAGGGCTGGGAGAGGTTACAGAGATGGGCACAGGTTGAGGCCATTCAGGGATTTGAAACAAGAAGCAATCCCTTAACTGGTAGCCAATGTAGGTCCAAGAGTTGATGGGTGAACAGGATTTGGTACAGCAAAGTTCTATGAGCTCAAAGTTATTCAGGATGGAAGGTGGGATGCTAGCCAGGAGGGATCTGGAATAGTCAAGAAGTGACATAAAAGGGCATAATGAGAGTTTCAGCAGCCAATGAGCTGAAGCCGAGGCTTGGTGCAGATGTGTGTGAAGGTGGGCAATCGCGTTGGGCAGTATTTCGTAGAAACATAGAAAATAGGAGTATGGGCGGCCATTCGGCCCGGCTCTGCCATTCATTATCATGGCTAATCATCCAATTCAATAAATTGATCCCGCCTTTCCCCATATCGTTTGAAACCCCCCTTCGCTATATCGAACTGCTTCTTGAAAACATGGCTGACCGACCACTCTCTGGGTGAAGACATTTCTCCTCATCTCTGTCCTGAATGGTCTGCCCCATATCCTCAGGCTGTGACCCCTGCTTCTGGGCACCCCTACCATCGGAAACATCTTTATTGCATCTACCCTGTCCAGTCTGCTTAGAATTTTAAGAGATCTCCCCCCCCTCATTCTTCTGAACTCCAGCAAATACAATCCTAACTGACTCAATCTCTCTTCATACCTCCGTCCTCCCATCCCAGGAATCAGTCTGGTAAACCTTCACTGCATCTCTCTAGAGCAAGAACATCCTTCCTCAGATAAGCAGAGCAAAACTGCACACAATATTCCAGTTGTGGTCTCACCAAGGCACTGTATAAGATTGTAGTAAGACATCCCCGTTCCTGTACTCTATCCTCTCACTATGAAGGCCAACATACCATTTGCCTTTTTACCACCTGCAGGACGTGCGTGTTTATCTTCAGTGACTGGTGGAAGAGGACACCCGGGTCTCATTACACATTCCCCACTCCTAATTTATGGCCATTCAGATAATAGTCTGCCTTCCCGTTTTTGCTACCGAAGTGGATAACCTCGCATTTATCCAAATTATACTGAATTTGCCACTCATTTGTCCACTCACTCAACTTGTCCAAATTACACTGAAGGATCTCTGCATCATCCTCACAGCTCTCAATCCCACCAAACTTTGTGTCATCTGCAAATATGGAGACATTACATTTCATTCCCTCATCCAAATCATTTATATATATTGTGATAGCTGGGGTCCCACCACCGATCCCTGCAGTATCGCAATAATCACTGCCTGCGAGTTGGAAATAGACCTGTTATTTCCTTCTCTTTTCCGGTCTATCAACCAGTTTTCTATCCATCTCAATACACAACCCCTAATCCCACCCACTTTAATTTACATGCTAATCTCTGATGCGGGACTTTGTCAAAAGCCTTCTGAAAGTCCGAATAAACCACATCCACTGGCTGCCGTACATTAATTCTACTAGTTACATCCTCGAAGAATTCCAGTAGATTTGTAAAACATTATTTCCCCTTCATAAATCCATGCTGACTCTGTCCGATCCTGTTTTCTAAGTGCTCAGTTATAAAATCTTTGACAATGGATTATAGAATTTTCCCAACTATCGACGTCAGGCTGATTGGTCTATAATCCCGTTTCTCTCTCTACCCTCCATTTTAAATAATGGGGTTACATTCGTTACCCTCCAGTACGTAAGAACTGTTCCAGGGTCTGTAGAATCTTGGAAGATGACCGCCAATGTATCCATTATTTCTAAAGCCACTCCTTACGTACACACCGTTTCTCTACTAATATTGATCTTCAGTTCCTCCCTCTCACTAAAACCTGCGTTCATCAATATTTCTGGTATCTGATTTATGCCCTCATTTGTGAAAACAGAACCAACATATGTGTTCAGTTGCTCAGCCATTTCTTTTTCCCCATTATAAATTCCCGTTTCTGACTGTAACATTTGTCTTTACCAATCTTTTTCTCTTCCCATACCGATAGAAACTTTTACAGGCAGTTTGTATGTTCCCTGCAAGCTTACTCTCATACTCTATTTTCCCCTTCTGCCTCACGGCGCCGAGGTCCCAGGTTCGATTCCGGCTCTGGGTCACTGCCCGTGTGGAGTTTGCACATTCTCCCAGTGTTTGCATGGGTTTCGCCCCCACAACCCAAAGATGTGCAGCTAGGTGGATTGGCCATGCTAAATTGCCCCTTAATTGGAAAAAATGAATTGGGTACTCTAAATTTGAAAAAAGCTTGTCATTTTAACATTACTTGTCCCTTTACCAATATTTGTTTTACTGTCGCCTGTTTGAATCAGGCCCTCGGTTTTTCTGTCCCATCACTTCTTATTCCCCTTCCTGTCTTTTGTATTTATCCTCGATTCCCCCTCCTGACTCCTAGGTTCCCATCCTCCTGTCCTTTTAATTTAAACCCTCCCCAATTTCTCCAGCAAATACTCTCCCTAGTGCATCAGTCCCAGTCTTGCCCAGGTGTAGCCTGTCCACTTTGTACTGGTTACAGAGATGAAAGTAAGTGGGCTTGTGATGCAATGGATATGCGGTTGGCAGTTCATCTCCAGGTTAAATCTGGCAGGAAGGTGTAACTTCAACAAAACAAATTAATTTGGGTTCCTTGAAATATTAAATTATATTACGTAAAAGTACCCACAGCTCACATGACCCAAAATTACTTTGCAAAATATAACTCAAGTCAAAAATCACACCGTCTCAGGTAGAAACGAATATTCCATCAAAACCAGTGGAAATTATTCCCCACAGTACCAGTTTCAGAGTCGGTCAGGTGGTGCAGCTTTGCACAAGCTCAGTGCAAGAACAAAGAAAATATAAAGCACAGGAACAGGCCCTTCGGGCCCTCCAAGCCTGCGCCAATCCAGGTCCTCTATCTAAAACTGTCACCTATTTTCTAAGGATCTATATCCCCCTGCTCCCTGCCCATTCATGTATCTGTCTAGATTCATCTTAAAATGATGCTAGTTTCAAGTATTTCATTGTGAAACATGCTTCATTCATGTCTGGATTAAACAGAACAGCTGAAATTGAAAGATGGGATGATAAATACACGCAATGATTACCTCTGTTTTGTGCATGGTGTTCAGTTTTGTTTGCAAAACTTAAATGTTATTTAAAAAAAACATTACGCTATAATTCAACTTTCTGCAAACAGCCTCCATGTACGCATGAATTACACAAAAACAGTACCGAAATGAAGGAGTAAAATTCTGTAACTCAGTAGAGGTTAAGTTCAAATGTTAGTGACAAAACATATTCTGAATTTACACAGCCACAGTAGCCTATTGGCCAAAAAAGTCAAAAGAACCAACATTTCCATTTGCAGTAAGCAGCTGTAGTAAATAGTATTTACTGCTTAGAAACAGGTAATTCAGTTCACAATTCTCCTAATGTCAGCATTCATGCTCCACACAAAGCTCCTCCCACCTCCTTCATAAAGTCCATTAGAGAGCCATCAAGTACAAATACATGGGCGGCATGGACTGGTTGGGCCGAAGGGCCTGTTTCCATGCTGTAAACTTCTATGATTCTATGATCAGTATTCAAGGTTTGAAAGGAAACCCAGCATGGAATATTAGGACATTCTTTGCACAGAAATAATTTGAGAGCCTAAGCAAGAGAGAAAATTGGCATCCAACATGTACAGCTGTTGTTAGTAGATGTTCCTGGACTCTGCAGCTAAAGCAAAGGTGTTAAATATTGTGCGTCAGTGGCACAGATTGAAGTTATATTTGAATATCAGCTGTACAGTGGCAACTGCCCAAAGAAATTTTAAGTATCAGTATATATCACCAGCCAAAATCAACAGACTTACCTCTGGATCAGTTGAACAAAAAGGGGAAAGTAATTTGTAAAGAATTGGAAAGTCTGAGTCAAAAATATCTTAAATGTATCCAAGCCTCTGGTTCCATTGGTATCCTCATTCTACTCCTGTAGAATGCGATAAATAATGGAAGAGGGAAAAAGCATATTTGTACCACACTACAAAAGTAAAGTGGATCTAATTTCGCAATAGTGCAAAGAAAACTTCTGAAAATAAGAACTAAGCTAAACTGAATTGATGTTCAGCTTTTGTAATGGCTATTTTATGTATAGGATACAAAATATTTTCAATAAACAAAAGGAGGCACAAGTCACTTGATGTCTGGCTTCTGAATTGCAGCAGGAGGCCAAAAATCATTGGTTAGAAACTGCTGACTTTTTACTATGGCCAATTTCCATGCCTCATTTTTTCTATGTACCACACACAATAAATGTCAGGCATTAACTTTTGTTAAGATCTGCTGCAGATCCTGAAATACTGATCTTCAAAGGTTTGCCATTTGTATTTTGGAATGGAACTAAAAACACTCAGATGTAATTTGTTTTTGTTTTGTGATTTTATTTCCAGTTGTGGTTGTAAAAACAATTTACATTTTGGGGTGTTGGAGAAGCATTTCACACACACAACAGTAAGAAAACACAACTAACAATAATACTTCGACCAGAAGCTGCAGGTGGTCTCAGCTTGGTATACTTTTGAGTATACCAATGTAGCCATCTGGGATGGCCACGTCCAGAATACAAAATGGACACTCGCAAAGAATATAGGGAACTGTGGACAATGCTAGAAAACAAGCAGGCACAGAGCCTGAATGTATATTTGGGAAACAGCTCCCTGACGGAATTGAAACAATGGTATCAATATTAGCATATTGATGGCCCATCTTCGGGAAATGAAGAAATAACACTCAGGTAACCGATACTATTGCAGACATCCCGGTGCCAGTTCCCAACCGAAAAGCACAAACAAAGCAAGGCCAACGGCCACCTAAGACACGCCCAGCCATCAGGGCACCCACCCCTTTATTGGTCAAGATCGATAACAGTGATCGAGAAGCGGCCCAATTAATTGGGACCAAGTTTAAGGCCCGCCTAAAAGCGCGCGAAGCCCCTCCAAGTATAAGAAGGAACCCCCACGAGAGATTTGTTCCCTTGGACTCGGCTCTCAAAAGGGAGAGACCCATCCACCAGCATCACAGAAACAAGTAAGTTCAAGGTCAACGCTCGCTACCGGACACACGACCTTAGCTGTTCTCCTGTATATCTTCGAACCAAACAGCCTCAGATCCGAACGGCCATTGTTCTTCTGACTAAGTGGGCACCCAAAGTTAAGTATAGGTATTAGCGTTAGAGATAGTTTAGTTTGTAGTACTGTTGTGCATGAGTAGATCTTATTGTGTGTGTAAATAAATAGTATTGACTTTGAACTAACTAACTGGTGTATTGGCTCTTTGATCAGTATTCGGGTTTGAACCTTATGGCGGTATCGAGAGATACCTGGCGACTCTAAAGTAAACATAATTAGGATTAAGGAAGCCGACCATATTGACCGCCATATTTATAACCAGATAAACAGAGCAACACCAAGTATACTCAAAAGTAAAATTTATGATCGCTTTTCGTATTTTCCACACCAACCTTTATAGTTTAATGAAGATTTAAAGAAAGAACACTACAGTACAGGAAAAGGCTCTTCGATCCTCCAAGCGCCGATTGTAATGCCGGTCTTAACTAAAACCATCTGCACTTTCAGGGTCCGTATCTTAATATTCCCATCCTATACACATAATTTGAGAGCCTAAGCAAGAGAGAAAATTGGCATCCAACATGTACAGCTGGTGTTAGTAGATGTACCTGGACTCTGAAGCTAAAGCAAAGGTGTTAAATATTGTGCGTCAGTGGCACAGATTGGAGTAATATTTGAATATCAGCTGTACAGTGGCAACTGCCCAAAGAAATTTTAAGTATCAGTATATATCACCAGCCAAAATCAACAGATGCATCTTACACACCGCTATATTATCTGCCTCCACCACCTCCTCCGGCAATACGTTCCAGGCACTCACCACCCTCTGTGTAAAAAAAACCTGCCTTGCACATCTCTAAACTTTGCCTCTCGCATCTTAAACCAATGTCCCCAAGTAATTGACTTTTCCACCCTGGGAAAAAGCTTCTGACTATCCACTCAGTCCATGGCACGCTCCAGGTGAAAACAGTCCAAGTTTATCCAACCTGTCCTCATGGCTAATACGCACAGACCAGGCAACATCCTGGTAAACATCTTCTGTGCACTCTCCAAAGCATCCACATCCTTCTGGTAGTGTGGCAACCAGAATTGTACGCAATATTCCAAATGTAACCTAACCAAGCTTCTGTACAGCTGCAGCTTGACTTGCCACTTTTTTTACTCAATGCCCCGACTGATGGATGCAAGCATGCTGTATGCCTTCTTGACTACCTTATCCACCTCCGTTAGCATTTTCAGTGATCTGTGGACCTGTCTGCCCAATACTCCCAAGGGTTCTGCCATTTGCTGTATAATCTCACATGTGTTTGACCTTCTAAAATGCATTACCTCACATTTGTCCAGATTAAACTCCATCTGTCATTTCTCCAGCTACGTCTCCAACCGATCTATATCTGGCTGCATCCTCTGACAATCCTCTTCACTATCTGCAACTCCACCAATCTTTGTGTTGTCCGCAAACTTGCTAATCAGACCAGCCAGTTTCCTCCAAATCATTTATATATACTATGAAGAACAAAGTTACCAGCACTCATCCCTGTGGAACACCACTAGTTACAGCCTTCCATTCAGAAGAGCACCCTTCCGACTTCCGGGTGCGGCGATGACCAGCTAAGTCGCACGTTTCGGCAGCTCCCGGTGGAACGGACTTTTGGGCTCTTAATAAGAGCCCCAACGGCAATTTTAACGGCTAAAAGTACTGTGTGGTAAACCAGAAGGGAATCCCCCCTGGATACGGATGGAAAAAGGAGAGGAAAGTGGCCGGATTGCGGTGGATCCTCTAGAGCAGTGGCAAGGAAGGCAAGCAAAAACCAAGATGGCGTCGGAAGGTGGCAGTTTAATATGGGGCCCTGAACAACTAGTTTTTGAAACGCTGCGTGGAAGAGCTTAAAAAGGAGATGAAGGAGGAGCTGTTGGCCCCGATATTACAGGCGATTGAAGGGCTAAAAGATGAGCAAAAGACCCAGGAGCGGGAGCTTCGGGTCGTGAAGGCAAAGGCTGCCGAGAACGAGGACGATATACAGGGCCTGGTGGTGAAGACGGAGATGCACGAGGCACACCATAAACGATGTGTGGAAAGGCTGGAGGTGCTGGAGAATAATGCGAGGAGGAAGAATTTAAGGATTCTTGGTCTTCCTGAAGGTGCAGAAGGGGCGGACGTCGGGGCATATGTGAGCACGATGCTGCACTCGTTAATGGGAGCGGAGGCCCCGACGGGTCCGTTGGAGGTGGAGGGAGCATACCGAGTGATGGTGCGAGGACCGAGAGCAGGAGAAATTCCCAGAGCCATAGTGGTGAGATTCCTCCGTTTTAAGGACAGAGAGATGGTCCTCAGATGGGCAAAGAAAACTCGGAGCAGTAGGTGGGAGAACGCGGTGATCCGCGTATATCAAGACTGGAGTGCGGAGGTGGCGAGAAGGAGGGCGAGATTTAATCGGGCCAAGGCGGTGCTTCATAAAAAGAAGATTAAATTTGGAATGCTGCAACCGGCAAGACTGTGGGTCACATATCAAGGGAAGCACCACTACTTTGAAACGGAGGATGAGGCGTGGACATTTATTTTTGAAGAGAAATTGGAATAAGCGGGTTATTAAAAAAGAACGTTTGAGACAAAGTGGTGGGGCGAAGAGGGGGGAAAAAGGGGGGGAGAGATGATTTTTATGTTGTTAATCCTGCGACCCGGTAACTTTTCTCTCTTCCACAGGTTGTGGGGGAGGGAGGAAGGAAGGTGGAGGAGCTGGGGGCGTAGGCCATTGGGGGCGGGACCAAAAGGGAAGCGCGGGCTTTGTTCCCGCGCTATGATAATTATGGCGGGAATAGGGAAGCAGGAAGGAGGGGGCGTCGCAAGGTGCGAGCCGAGGTCACGGGGGGAAGCCGAGGTCGGCCAGAGTTTGCTGACTTCTGGGAGCAACATGGGGGGTGTAACTACGCTAGTGGGGGATCTAGCGGGGGGGGGTGGGAGGGGGGATTTACTGGGTTGCTGCTGCTGGGGAGAAGGGGGAGCTGGTATGGGGTGGGGTGGGCGGGGCGGGAGGGCACCGCCTGGGGGGGGACACAGCTGCGTGGGAACCGGGTGAGGAGCTGGATAAAAGGGGATGGCTAATCGACAAGGGGGGGGGGGGGGTAAAGAGCCCCCCAACCCGGCTGATCACGTGGAATGTGAGAGGGCTGAACGGGCCGATAAAGAGGGCACGGGTACTCGCACACCTTAAGAAACTTAAGGCAGATGTGGTTATGTTACAGGAGACGCATTTGAAACTGATAGACCAGGTTAGACTACGCAAAGGATGGGTGGGGCAGGTGTTTCATTCGGGGCTAGATGCGAAAACAGGGGGGTGGCTATACTAGTGGGGAAGCGGGTAATGTTTGAGGCAAAGACCATAGTGGCGGATAATGTGGGCAGATACGTGATGGTGAGTGGCAAATTACAGGGGGAGGCGGTGGTCTTGGTGAACGTATATGCCCCGAACTGGGATGATGCCAACTTTGTGAGGCGCATGTTACGACGTATCCCGGACCTAGAGGTGGGGAAGTTGGTAATGGGTGGAGATTTTAACACGGTGCTGGCACCAGAGCTGGACAGATCGAGGTCCAGGACTGGAAGGAGGCCGGCAGCAGCCAAGGTGCTTAAAGGCTTTATGGAGCAGATGGGAGGAGTAGACCCATGGAGATTTAGCAGACCTAGGAGCAAGGAGTTTTCGTTTTTCTCCTATGTCCACAAAGTTTATTCGCGAATAGACTTTTTTGTTTTGGGAAGGGCGTTGATCCCGAAGGTGAGGGGTACGGAGTATACGGCGATAGCTATTTCGGATCACGCTCCACACTGGGTAAACTTGGAGATAGGGGAGGAAAAAGAACGGCGTCCACCCTGGAGAATGGACATGGGACTAATGGCGGATGAGGGGGTGTGTCTAAGGGTGAGGGGGTGTATTGAAAAGTACTTGGAACTCAATGATAATGGGGAGGTCCAGGTGGGAGTGGTCTGGGAGGCGCTGAAGGCAGTGGTTAGAGGGGAGCTGATATCAATCAGGGCACATAAAGGAAAGCAGGAGAGTAGGGAACGGGAGCGGTTGCTGCAAGAACTTCTGAGGGTGGACAGGCAATATGCGGAGGCACCGGAGGAGGGACTGTACAGGGAAAGGCAAAGGCTACACGTAGAATTTGATTTGCTGACAACGGGTACTGCAGAGGCACAGTGGAGGAAGGCACAGGGTGTACAGTACGAATATGGGGAGAAGGCGAGCAGGTTG
The DNA here is from genome assembly GCF_047496885.1 of Scyliorhinus torazame. Lineage (NCBI taxonomy): Eukaryota > Metazoa > Chordata > Chondrichthyes > Carcharhiniformes > Scyliorhinidae > Scyliorhinus > Scyliorhinus torazame. Next base: position 85,881,318 of record NC_092719.1, read on the forward strand.
CTGGCCCACCAATTGAGGAAAAGGGGAGCAGTGAGGGAAATAGGGGGAGTGAGGGATGAGGAGGGAGAGATGGAGCAGGGAGCGGAGAGAGTAAATGGAGTGTTCAAGGCATTCTATGAAAGATTATATGAAGCTCAGCCCCCGGGTGGGAAGGAGAAAATGATGTGTTTTCTGGACCAGCTGGAATTTCCTAAGGTGGAGGAGCAGGAGAGGGTGGGACTGGGAGCACAGATCGAAATGGAGGAAGCAGTGAAAGGAATTAGGAGCATGCAGGCGGGGAAGGCCCCGGGACCGGATGGATTCCCAGTTGAATTTTACAGGAAATATGTGGACTTGCTCGCCCCGCTACTGATGAGAACTTTTAATGAGGCGAGGGAAAGGGGACAGCTGCCCCCGACTATGTCAGAGGCAACGATATCGTTTCTCCTAAAGAAGGAAAAAGACCCGCTGCAATGCGGGTCCTATAGGCCAATTTCCCTCCTGAACGTAGACGCTAAGATTCTGGCCAAGGTAATGGCAATGAGGATAGAGGATTGTGTCCCTGGGGTGGTCCATGAGGACCAAACTGGGTTTGTGAAGGGGAGACAGCTGAATACGAATATACGGAGGCTGCGAGGGGTAATGATGCCCCCACCAGAGGGGGAAGCGGAGATAGTGGTGGCGATGGATGCCGAGAAAGCATTTGATAGAGTGGAGTGGGATTATTTGTGGGAGGTGTTGAGGAGCTTTGGCTTTGGAGATGAGTATATTAGATGGATACAGCTGCTGTATAGGGCCCCGATGGCGAGCGTGGTCACGAATGGACGGGGGTCTGCGTATTTACGGCTCCATAGAGGGACGAGGCAGGGATGTCCTCTGTCCCCATTATTGTTTGCACTGGCGATAGAGCCCCTGGCAATAGCATGGAGGGGTTCCAGGAAGTGGAGGGTGTACTCGGGGAGGAGAAGAACACCGGGTATCTCTGTATGCGGACGATTTGTTGTTGTATGTGGCGGACCCGGCGGAGGGGATGCCAGAGATAATGCGGATACTTGGGGAGTTTGGAGAATTTTCAGGATATAAACTGAACATGGGGAAAAGTGAGTTGTTTGTGGTGCATCCAGGGGAGCAGAGCAGAGAAATAGAGGACTTTCCGCTGAGGAAGGTAACAAGGGACTTTCGCTACTTGGGGATCCAGATAGCCAAGAATTGGGGTATATTGCATAGGTTAAATTTAACGCGGTTGGTGGAACAGATGGAGGAGGACTTCAAGAGATGGGACATGGTATCCCTGTCACTGGCAGGGAGGGTGCAGGCGGTTAAAATGGTGGTCCTCCTGAGATTCCTCTTTGTGTTTCAGTGACTCCCGGTGGTGATCACGAAGGCTTTTTTCAAAAGGATTGAGAAGAGTATCATGAGTTTTGTGTGGGCCAGGAAGACCCCGAGAGTGAGGAAGGGATTTTTGCAGCGTAGTAGGGATAGGGGGGGGTGCTGGCACTACCGAGCCTAAGTGAGTACTACTGGGGCGCCAATATCTCAATGGTATGTAAGTGGATGGGAGAAGAGGAGGGAGCGGCGTGGAAGAGATTGGAGAGGGCGTCCTGCAGGGGGACTAGCCTACAAGCTATGGTGACGGCGCCGTTGCCGTTCTCACCGAAGAAATACACTACAAGCCCGGTGGTGGTGGCTACTCTGAAAATTTGGGGGCAGTGGAGACGGCATAGGGGAAAGACGGGAGCCTCGGTGTGGTCCCCGATAAGAAATAACCATAGGTTTGCTCCGGGGAAAATGGATGGGGGATTTGGAACATGGCAAAGAGCAGGAGTAACACAATTGAGAGATCTGTTTGCAAGTCTGGGAGCGCTGACCGAAAAATATGGGTTGCCCCAGGGGAATGCATTCTGGTATATGCAACTGAGGGCTTTTGCGAGGCAACAGGTGAGGGAATTCCCGCAGCTCCCGACGCAGGAGGTGCAGGACAGAGTGATCTCAAAGACATGGGTGGGGGACGGTAAGGTATCAGACATATATAGGGAAATGAGGGACGAGGGGGAGATTATGGTAGATGAGCTGAAAGGGAAATGGGAAGAGCTGGGGGAGGAGATTGAGGAGGGGCTGTGGGCTGATGCCCTAAATTGGGTAAACTCATCGTCCTCGTGTGCCAGGCTAAGCCTGATACAATTTAAGGTGTTAACACAGGGCGCATACAACTGGAGCACGGCTCAGTAAATTTTTTGGAGTAGAGGATAGGTGTGCGAGATGCTCGAGAAGCCCAGCGAATCACACCCACATGTTCTGGTCATGTCCGGCACTACAGGGGTTTTGGGTGGGGGTGACAAAGGTGCTTTCGTAGGTGGTGGGGGTCCAGGTCGAACCAAGCTGGGGGTTGGCTATATTCGGGGTTGCAGAAGAGCCGGGAGTGCAGGAGGCGAAAGAGGCTGATGTTTTGGCCTTTGCGTCCCTAGTAGCCCGGCGCAGGATACTGTTGATGTGGAAGGAAGCCAAGCCCCCGGGGGTGGAGACCTGGATAAATGACATGGCAGGGTTTATAAAGCTGGAATGGATTAAGTTCGTCCTAAGGGGATCGGCTCAAGGGTTCACCAGGCGATGGCAACCGTTCGTCGAATACCTCACAGAAAGATAGAGGGAATGGAAAAGACGACGACAGCAGCAGCAACCCGGGGGGGGGGGGGGGGGGGGGGGGGGGGGGGGACCAGAGGGACTCTCAGGGATGTTAGTGTATAAGTATAATATGTATAGGTTGTTGTTATAGGTAATTGTATACTGGACGGCTGAATTGTAGTTTTTGGAGGGTATTTATTTGGGACAAGGCAGTTGCCATTTAGTTTTTTTTTTTAATTTTGATGTTGTTTATATATTATTTATTTCTTGTTTAAAAAAACTGGCCATTGTTATTTATATTGTTATATTACTGTGTGAAAGATCACAATGTACTGCTATGGTTGGCCAAAAATTTTGAATAAAATATATTTTTTTTAAAAAAAGAAAAGCACCCTTCCGCCGCTACCCTTTGTCTTCTATGACCAAGCCAGTTCTGTACCCATCTTTCCAGCTTATCTCTGATACCGTGTGCTTTCACCTTTAGTACCAGTATGTCATGAGGGACCTTGCCAAAGACTTTACTGAAGTCCATGTACACCCGTGTTATTCAAACTTTTTTTCCCCCGGGACCCACTTTTGCCAACAGGCCGACCTTCAGGACCCACATCAGCCGACATGTACAACCCACGCTACATTTGCTTACCTTTAATGCGAAAGGGGAGCCTGCTTGGTCCTCACGATCTCCCTTGGGTCAGGTTCAAAGGAAGAGAACCGTGCATATCAGATGCAGATTCCAGGCAGTTCCTTTGTGCCGTCTTCATCTTTATGAAAATGGAAAAAACAACCTCGGACATGTAGGTCATCGTGAAGGACAATAGCAACAAAATGCATGTTTTACTCAGCACGGATACTTCTGGGAGATGAAACACCAGAATGTTAACGACTCATGGGCTTTTGGCATGTTTTCAATGTAGTATCACAGGTCAGCTACAGCACGTAGTCTTTTAATTTGGACACAGTAAGAAGTCTTACAACACCAGGTTAAAATCCACCAGGTTTGTTTCGAATCAGTAGCTTTCGGAGCGCAGCTCCTTCATCAGGTGAGTCAAACAAACCTGTTGGACTTTAACCTGGTGTTGTAAGACTTCTTACTGTGCCCACCCCAGTTCAACGCCAGCATCTCCACATCATTTTAATTTGGAGTCAGCTCTAAGTTATTGACTGACTCAGAGGTCAAACCACTTCTCTTTCAAAACCTGAAACTTCTCCCCTCTCATTTGCCAGTACTTCCCTGCATATAACACACAGGGACTTTGCATCCTTATATGCAATGGCACGATTGATAAAACCATACCTCAAGAAATCATCTTTATACTGCTTTGTTCCCAAATGAAGTTTCTTCTTTGTAGGTTGTTTACCAGAGGCCCTGGAGCTCTGTCCAGAGCTAATGCTAGCACTGTACTGTCCTGCCGTGGAGCAGCTCTTTCCAGCAGATTCTGTTACCAAAAGGTAAACTGCCTACCCGAGTTTCTGGCTGTCTTTTCATTCATCTTCACAGTTCACTTACTTGTCAGCAGCTGAGAAATTGAAGCAACACTGCTCCATGATCTGGTCCCAAAACGAGGGTACATCAAGTGCATGGACAGGGCGCGTGTCCCATTTCCGCTGCCGCTTCTGGGCAGACTCCACAGCCTCATTTATTTTAATTTAGAAGGTAGCACTGGGTGCCATTATCAATGTAAAAGCCGATGGCGGCTGTTGGCAGATTCTCACACAATCAGGACCACCGCGGGAACGGAGCGACTGACCACTCCGCGACTGGCACTTTGCAAAACCCTGATGTAGACAACATCCACTGCCCTTCCTTCATCAATCATCTTCATCACTAGGGCAGCACGGTGGCGCAGTAGTTAGTGCTGCTGCCTCATGACGCCGAGGTCCCAGGTTCGATCCTGGCTCTGGGTCACTGTCCGTGTGGAGTTTTCACATTCTCCCCGTGTTTGTGTGGGTTTTGCCCCCACAGCCCAAAGGTGTGCAGGGTAGGTGGATTGGCCAAATTGCCCCTTAACTGGAAATTTTTATTTTTAAAAAAGTCATCTTCATCACTTCCTCAAAAAACACAATCAAGTTAGTGAGACAGGACCTCCCCTTTATAAAACCATGCTGTTTATCGTTAATGCGCATTTGTTTCCAAATGTGAGTAAATCCTGGTTCTAATAATCTTTTCCAATAACTTACCTACCACTGACATAAGGCTCACCGGTTTATAATTTCCTGGATTATCCCTGCTACCCTTCTTAAACAAAGGAACAACATGGCTACAAGTGAGGTCCCAGAAGATTGGAGACGTGCCAATACAAAGATTTCTGCCAAGACCCCAGCAATTTCCTCCCTTGTCCCTCAGTTGTCTGGGGTAGATCTCATCAGGTTGTGGGGACCTTAATGCTTTTTAAGATGCCCAACACCTCCTTTTTGATATCTACATGACCCAGACTATCTACACACTCTTCCCAGATTCATCATCCACCAAGTCCTCCTCTTTGGTGAATACTGAAAAGTACTCATTTAGTACCGTGCCCATTTCCTCTGGCTCCAAGCATAGATTCCCTCCTCTATTCTAGAGTGGGCCAACCCTTTCCCTGGCAATTCTCCTTAATCCCGTTTGCCAAGGATTTTTATGACTCCTGATAGCCCCCTCCTGGCTCATTGCTTAAGTTCCTTCCTACTGCCTTTATATTCTTCAAGGGTTTTGTCTGTTCTCAGCCTTCTAGACCTTACAAATGCTTCCTTTTTCTTTTTGACTAGGCTCACAATATTCCTCATTATCTAAGGTTCCCGAATCTTGCCATGCTTATCCTTCATCCGGTTCTGAATTCTACTCAACTGACGTTTGAAATACTCCCACATGTCAGACGTTGATTTACCCTCAAACAGCTGCCCCAATCTAATTTTTTCAGTTCCTGCCTAATATTGTTGTAATCAGCCTTGCCCCAATTTCTCACCTTCACCTGAGGACTACTCTTATCCATATCCACAACCAGATTAGGCAGGATTTGGAGGCATATGAAGAACACAAGAAAAGTAGAAAACAGCTCAAGCAGGGAATTAGGAGGGTAAAAAGGGGTCACAAAATGTCCTTGGCAGGCAGGATTAAGGAGATTAAGTAGTTAGAGAAAGAGTCGGTCCACTCAAGGACAAAGGAGGTAAATTATGCGTAGAACCAAAGGAAGTAGGTGAGATCCTTAATGAGTATTTTGCATCAGTATTCACAAAGGAGAGGGATGTGTAAACACTTTAGAACAGGTCGTTATTACAAGGGAGGAAGTGGTAGGTGTGTTAAAAAGCATTAAGGTAGACAAATCCCCATGGCCAGATGGCATCGATCCAAGATTTCTGAGGGAGACATGAGATGAAATTGCTGGGCCTCCAACAGAAATCTTTGTTTTCTCGTTAGCCACAGGTGAGATCCCAGAGGATTGGAGGATAGCCAATGTTGTACCGTTATTTAAGAAGGGTTGCAAGGATAACCCTGGTAATTATAAGCCAGTGAGCTTGACATCAGTGATAGTGAAATTGTTGGAAAAGATTTTCGGAGATAGGATCTATGCACATTTGGAAGTGAATGGTCTTATTAGTGATAGACAGCATGGTTTGTACGAGGGACGTCATGTCTCACTAATTTAATTGATTTTTTTGAAGAGGTGACAAAAATGATTGACGAGGGAAGTGCTGTGGATGTTGTCTACATGGACTTTAGTAAAGCATTTGACAAGGTCCCTCATGGCCGGCTGGTGCAAAAGATTAAATCACACAGGGTCAGGGGTGAACTAGCTAGGTGGATTCAGAACTGACTTGGCCACAGTAGACAGAGGGTAGCTGTGGAAGGGTGTTTTTCTGAATGGAGGGCTGCAACTAGTGGTGTTCCGCAGGGATCGGTGCTGGGACCTCTGCTGTTTGTAAAATATATATATATATATATATATATAAATAAATGACTTGGAAGAAAACGTAGCAGGTCTGATGAGCAAGTTTGCGGCTGATACTAAGATTGCAGGAGTTGCGGATAGTGAAGATTGCCAGAGAATACAGCAGGATACAGATAGGCTGCAAAATTGGGTGGAGAAATGGCAGATGGAATTGAACCCGGACAAATGGGGGCAGCACGGTAGCATTGTGGGTAGCACAATTGCTTCACAGCTCCAGGGTCCCAGGTTCGATTCCGGCTTGGGTCACTGTCTGTGCGGAGTCTGCACGTTCTCCCCGTGTGTGCGTGGGTTTCCTCCGGGTGCTCCGGTTTCCTCCCACAGTCCAAAGATGTGCAGGTTAGGTGGATTGGCCATGATAAATTGCCCTTAGTGTCCAAAATTGCCCTTAGTGTTGGGTGGGGTTACTGGGTTATGGGGATAGGGTGGAGGTGTTGACCTTGGGTAGGGTGCTCTTTCCAAGAGCCGGTGCAGACTGGATGGGCCGAATGGCCTCCTTCTGCACTGTAAATTCTATGAAATGAGAGGTGATGCATTTTGGTAGATCTAATTCAGGTGGGAGCTATAAAATAAATGGCAGAACCATCAGGAGCATAGATACAGAGAGATCTGGGCATGCAGGCCTACAGTTCCTTAAAAGTGGAAGCACAGGTAAAAATGGTGGTAAAGAAAGCATATGGCATGCTTGCCTTCATAGGATGCGGTATTGAGTAGAAAAGCTCGCAAATTATGTTACAGTTATAGAGAACGTTGGTTAGGCCACATTTGGAATGTGGTGTCTAATTCTGGTCACCACACTACCAGAAGGACATGGAGGCTTTGGAGAGAGTACAGAAAAGGTTTACTTGGATGTTGCCTGGTACGGAGGGTATTAGCTAGGAGGAGAAATTGAATAAACTGGGATTGTTCTCCCTAGAGAGAAGGAGGCTGAGGGGCGACCTGATAGAAGTTTATAATGGGGGGAGATAGGGTGAACAGTTGGAAGCTTTTTTCCCAGGGCAGAAATGACAATTACAAGGGAGCACAAGTTCAAGGTGAGGAGATGGGTTCAGTGGAGATGTGCGGGGCAAGTTTTTATTAACAGAGGGTGATGGTGGCCTGGAATGCTCTGCCAAGTGAAGTGGTTGAGGCTGATATGTTAGTGACCTTTAAGACTTATTAGGATAGACACATGAACAGACGTGATATAGAAGGATATAGGCAGTTGGTCTAGATAGGACACGTGATCGGTGCAGGCTTGGAGGGCCGAAGGGCCTGTTCCTGTTCTGTTCTTTGTTCACAATAAAACTTACGGAATTATGGTCACTATTCCCTAAATGCTCCTCTACTGAAACTTCCTGACCGGGCTCATTCCCTAATACCAGGTCCAGTACAGCCCCTTCCCTAGTTGGACGATTTACATATTGTTTTGAGAAACTCTCCTGGAAGCTCCTTACAAATTCTGCCCCATCCAAGCCTCTAGCACCAAGTGAGTCAATATAGGGGAAGTTAAAATCACCCACCACAGCAAGCCTGTTGTTTTTATATCGTTTAAAAATCTGTCTACATGTATGCTCCTCTAACCCCCGCTGACTGTTGGGAGGCCTCTAGTAAACGCCCAACATTGTGAATAAACCCTTCTTATTCATAAGCTCTATCCATATTGCCTTGCTGCATGAGCCCACCGAGGTGTCCTCCCTCAGTACATTTCCTTAACCAGTAATGCAAATCCCTCACCCCTTTTGCAATGCCCTCTATCTCACCTGAAGCATCGAAATACTGGTACATTTAGTTACCAACCCTGTCCCTTCCTCAGCCAAGTCACTGTAATAGCAACAACATCATAGTTCCAAGTACTAGTCCAAGCTCTATGTTCATCTGCTTTACCTGTTACACTTCTCGCATTGAAACCAATGCACTTCGACCACCAGTCCCGCTGCGTTCAGCAACTTCTCCCTGCCTGCTCTTCCTTTTAGTCTCACTGGCCTTAGTCTCTCACTCTCGCTCAGTTATTTCACCTGCTGACACACTGCTCTGGTTCCTACCCCCCCACCACACTAGTTGAGTTACCCTAGCAAATATCCCGGCCAGGGTATTGGTGGCCCTCCAGTTTAGGTGCAACCTGTCCTTCTTGTACAGGTCCCATCTGCCCCGGAAGAGATCCCAAAGATCTAAATGTCCAAAACCCACCCACCTACACCAGCTCTTTAACCACGTGTTCAACTGCACTATCTTCCTATTCCTAGCCTCACTGGCACGTGGCACAAGGAGTAATCCCGAGATTACAATCCTAGAGGTCCAGTTTTTTTACATTTACTACCTAACTCCCTGAACTCCCCTGCAGGGCCTCGTCATACTTCCTGCCTTTGACATTAGTACCAATGTGTACCACGAACTGTGGCTGTTCACTGTCACCCTTCAGAATGCCACCGCACCAGGTCAGAGGCATCCTTTTTTTAAAAAACAATTCTTTTTATTCAGATTTTTATCAAAATGTTTACATAACCATTAATAACATTTAACAAAGCAAGATGAACGTTAACATTATATAAAAAGGAAAAAAAAACAAGAATATGTAGTACATGAACATTCCCCCCCTCCTCCGAGTTGCTGCTGCTGCTGACATTTTAATGCTCTCCTAGAAAGTCGAGGAACGGCTGCCACCTCCAAGAGAACCCCGTCATGGATCCTCTCAAGACAAGCTTTATTTTCTCAAGACTGAGAAACCCAGCCATGTCACCAACCCAGGTCTCCACACTCGGAGGTTTCGAGTCTCTCCACATTAAAAGGATCCGTCAAAGGCCAAAACCTCGGCCTCTTTCGCTTCCTGAACTCCCGGATCGTCTGACACACCAACGATCGCTATCTCTGGACTCGGCGTGTTTAGGATCTTGGACATTGCCTTAGCGAATACCTGCCAGAATCCTTGGAGAGCCGGACATGCCCAGAACATATGGACATGGTTCGCTGGGCTTCCCGCACATCTATCCTCAACCCCAAAGAAGTTGCTCATTCTCGCTGCCGTCATGTGTGCCCGATGGACCACCTTAAACTGAATTAAGCTAAGCCTGGCACAAGATGAGGAGGAATTAACCCTACTTAGGGCATCCGCCCACAGGCCCGCATACAGCTCCCCGCCGAGCTCCTCCTCCCACTTGCCCTCAAGTTCCCCAACTGGGGCTTCCTCTGCCTCCTGTAGTTCTTGGTAAATGTCCGACACCTTCCCCTCCCCAAACCAGGTGCCAGAGACCACCCTATCCTGTATCCTACGCGGGGGTAGCATCGGAAATGTCACCACTTGTTTTTTTTAGGAAGGCGCGTACCTGAAGATATCTGAAGGCATTTCCAGGGGGCAGATTAAATTTCTCCTCCAGCGCCTTCAAGCTGGGAAAAGTCCCGTCTATGAACATGTCCCCCATCCTTTTAATACCTGCTCTATGCCAGCTTTGAAACCCTCCATCTATCTTGCCCGGGACAAATCTGTGATTGTTGCGTATCGGGTACCAAACTGAGGCTCCTTCCACCTCCCTGTGCCTTCTCCACTGACCCCAGATCCTTAGTGCCGCCGCCACCACCTGATTTGAGGAATAGCGCGCTGGCGAGAACAGCAGAGGTGCCGTTACGAGTGCCCCTAAGCTGGTGCCTTTGCATGAGGCCGCCTCTATCTGCTCCCACGTCGACCCCTCCCCCAATACTCATTTCCTAATCATGGCTATATTAGCCGCCCAGTAGTAGCTGTAAAGATTCGGCACTGCCAGCGCCTCCCCACCCCACTGCGCTCTAGATACAGTCTCTTTACTCGCGGGGTCTTATTTGCCCATACAAATCCCGAAATGATCTTGTTCACCCACTTAAAGAAGGACTTGGGGATGAAGATGGGAAGGCACTGCAAGACAAACAAAAATCTGGGGTGGACCGTCATCTTAACGGACTGCAGTCAGAGGCATCCTTGACCTTGGCACCAGGGAAGCAACATGCCAGCTTGGAGTTTCTTTCATGGGCACAGAAGTGCCTATCCGTGCCCCTGACTATAGAGTCCCCTATAACCGAGTCTTTCAAAGTGCACATTGCGATGCGCGGGCGGGTGTCAGAAGGGTCGCGGAGTTAAAAGTCGCGGTCTGCACTTTTATTAACGTGGGAAGTATGGGGGGGGATTCAGGTTCATGGACAAACAGTCCTATCCCTCAAACAATCCAGTGAGAGAGAGAGAGATGGAACTAAAAAAAACTTGGGAAATATACAAGCAAACGATAGTCACTGAGCTCACTGACTTAACCATCCTCAATGAATTTCTTGTTTTAACCGTGCGCTGCTTCGTTCGCTGCTGCAACTGCTCAGTATTGGGAGCTAGTTGCTACCACCAGAATCCATTCACCTGGTGATTTATTTTTGACCCACACTAAAGTACTGGTCGCTCAGTACTTTAAACAATACCGGTGGAAGTCATGGGGAAACGTTGCAGACATTTCCCTACAGAGATCAACTTTAAGTAGAGTCCATCATAGAGTAGCGTTTCTGAATGTTCCTTCACAGCAGATTTTGCACTGGTAACAACATGAGGTTAATACACCAGGGGACAGTGATTATCAACAGGAAAATTAGACTATTTTCTTTCTGTGCCATGCCTGGGGCATGAAAACTGGTGTCCCAAATACTGCCTTATTTTAGGATAAACTGTGTCAGCGAACGTGGCATGGGTCCTGAAGGTCTGCCAGTTGGCAAAAGTGGGTCCCGAGAAAAAAGTTTGAAAAACGTTGCCCTATAATTACTACTCTTCTGTTCTTTGACGCTCCCTGTTGAACAACAGACCAGTTGTGGTGCCACCGCTCTGGCTGCTGTTGTTGTTTTCCCCCTGATAGGCCATCCCCCAACAGTATCCAAAATGGTATGCTTGTTTAGAGAGGGGGACAGCCACAGGGGATTCCTGCACTGACTGTCTGCCCCTTTTAGTGGTCACCCATCTATCTGCCTGCACCTTGGATGTGACCACATCTCTAAACCTCATGTCAATGATGTTTTCTACCACCTGCATGCTCTGAAGTGCATCCAACTGCTGCTCCAACTGATCCATGCAGTCTGCGAGGAGCTGTAATTGGGTACACTTCTGCATTCCAGCAGATGTAGTTGCCCAGAACAGAACAGAAGATTTAGAACGTAGAACAGCACAGCACAGTACAGACCCTTCAGCCAACGATGTTGTGCCGACCATTTATCCTGATCCAAGATCAACCTAACCTACACCCCTTCAATTTACTGCTGTCCATGTGCCTGTCCAAGAGTCGCTTAAATATCCCTAATGACTCTGATTCTATCACCTCCGCTGGCAGTGCATTCCACGTACCCACCACTCTGTGTAAAGAACCGACCTCTGACATCTCCTCGATACCTTCCTCCAATCACCTTAGCATTATGTCCCCTGGTGATATTGAGACATTAATGTTTCTGATCAATTTTTTGTTTCAATATGGAATCACCTAAATTGCATAGTAGCAGATATAATATTCATACTAGTTCTTCTCTTTATTTATGCTGCTATTGGATTTCTACGATTGATAGTGATGGTATCAGTTTCAGAGTAGGCAGCAGTATGTTGATTAAATTGCCTGGCTGAAACTGCAATATTCGTGTTCAGGAGAGCTCTCTCCTCACCTGCTCACATATGTATGCTCAGAAACTCCTCCCACTGGTTAAACTTAAATTTAAACTGTAAACATCATGTTCAGTCCTCTGGAAATACAAGTTAAATTTGAAGTGCTTTTGGCAATTCCAAGGGACGCCCCCAGGCAAGTTTTAAAACAAAGGCCAACAGTGTGCACTGGAATTACACACCATGCCACATCAGATCTGACGGAATTTATATCCAGTGTTGGGTTACGCCCCAACTACACAATTTGATAATTTGTATTAAGTAGAAGCCACACACCGATGGAAATATCATTTGTGATCAACAATTCTTCCAATTATGATTCTGAAGGAGGAGTGGATTACATTTTAAAACATTTCTCAAATATTGGGCGGCAAGGTGACTAGCATTGTTGCCTCACATCGTCAGGGACCTGGGTTCGATTTCTGGCTTGAGTCACTACTTGAGGAGTCTGCACGGGTTTACTCCGAATGCTCTAGTTTCCTCCCACAAGTCCCGAAAGACGCGCTTGTTAGGTGAATTTGACATTCTGAATTCTCCCTCAGTGTACCCGAACAGGTGCCCGAGTGTGGTGACTAGGGGATTTTCACAGTAATTTCATTGCAGTGTTAATGTAAGCCTACTTGTGACACTAATCAAGATCATTATTAATACCTGAAGATATTGCAAATTCTAATGTAATTGACAATGAACAAATGTATACACACACACATATACCAAACAAAAGTTAACAGGCAGTGACCCTCGTTGCAGGATTTGAGCCTCATAGCAGAAATTTCATAAATTAAAAAAGTAGGTAAATTTTAAAGTTTCAGCTCCAACAATTGCCATAAATTTGTTTATGGTTAAGATGAATGTGTAAATGTTTGTCCTCAAGACGTGAGCAACAAAGCCATTTACTGCTCATTTCCAGTTTTCCCCAAGAAGGCAGTGAGTGGGTCGTCTGGCCATTGCATTACTCTTACAAGTAAATGATCTGAAAGGTCACTTGTCAGTGGGGAACTGGAATCAAATGCAGTCAGCTAGAGAGAGCTGCCTTATACCTTTTTATGAAGGGCATCACTGAAATTGGTTGAGTCTCTTTTTAAACAACACAGCTTCATAATGGGAGTTATTTTCAATTTTACAACTTGCCATAATGGGATTTAAACACAATTAATTAAGTTTCTGCTTACAGCCAACCATACAGCATATTTCCAAAGCTTCTAGTCAAGATCAGGAAATACTCAAAGCGCTATACAGAGAAACAGAACTTAATACTTTTTCATTGAATCAGCAACAAAAATTAACTATGTGACACTAAATGCAAAAAGATTTTCTGCCCTAAAATAATACATGCCAGTATACATGCAATGCGCTTATTTGAAAGGTGTGCTTTCTACTCTTCAAATGGAAGCTGCTAATCGGTTTTAAATGCATCCTCTAAAATAACAGACCGAACAATTGCAGATAAATTCAGCACACTGATATAATTTCAGAACAGCAGCAAAATAAGTGTCCAATAGTTAGTCCCATCATCCCCGGTTCAGCTCAATCCCTTGATAACTTAAACGGGGAAGGATCTTAATAAGTCATGGCATTTATCTTGCAGCCATGATCTTAGCATCAAAAAGATCTCAAAACACCTACATCAGATAGCCTCTCTTACTGCTGGACAGTGGGTTGGATGAATAAACAACATAAACCTGATATGCTATTTTTAATTCTAACAGCACAGAAACAGGCCCTTTGGTCCAACAAGTGGTTTATCAGTTTATACATCTTTCTTAATTCCATCAACATATCCTGTGGCATAGGAGTTCCACATTCTAATTATTCTCTGGATAAAAAAAAGTTTCTCCTGAATTCTCTGTTGGATTTATTGATGAGTACGAGTATCTTATCTTTATTACCTAGTTCAAATCTCACCCACAAATGGAAACACATCCTCAATGGCCACTCTATCAAATCTTTTTATAATTTTGAAATTTTCTAGCAAGTCACCTACGCTTCAGTCCTTTTTCTGGAAAGAGCACCCTAGCCTGTTCTTTATTTTCTGACAAGTCTGACAGTTCTGGTGTCCTCCTGGGAACTCTTTTGGGACCTTCTCCAGTGATGCTATATCTTTTTTCTAATAATATGGAGACCAGACCTATTTACAGTACTGCATGGGTTTTAACCAAAGTTTTTGGTTAACATAAAGTTTAACATAACTTTGTAAATTCTAACCCTCTAGCAATGTGGTCCAATGTTTTTTTTTTAAATTATGTTTCACTATTATTAGTGATCTAGATACCTCTTACCCTCTCTTTGTTTACCCCATTTAGATACTTATTTCCAAGAGTATGTGGCTTCCTATTCTTCCTACCAAAAGCTTAAACACCTCATACTCATCTAAATTGAAGTTCAGCTATCGACTAACAACTGCACAAGTTCTACAGCAAAGATCCTGCGTTGTTTTAAGATTAAAATGAGCAATATTCTACATGGTAGTGTCATGTGAGAGTACCTTTAAGAAATGTGTGTTTAAGAAATGTACCTTTAAGAAATGGGTGTTTATCAGTGATGTCAGCGTGTTGGTGGAGTTGGGCTGCCTGTCAGCTTTTTATTTTCGTTTTAGGCAGTTTGCTGCAGGGTGTGTTTTAGTTTCGTTTTCAGTGTTGGAGCTGAAGCCAGACAAAGCAGGTGTACTGTTGATCACTCTGCCATGAAAAGACCATCTCTTGATCATTTGGTGAATTCAGAATTATAAATGTTCTCAGTAGTGAATGTAAACCTGATGTGCTTGTTAAAAGGTGTTTCTTTTGTCTTCTGGATGTTGTTTGGGAAGTTAAGGATTACTTAGTGTTGTATTCTTTGGGGGGTTGTATTTGAATTGATGGTTGCTAAGATGTTCACTGTATGTTTTAAAAAGGTTAACTTGAGTTCACAGAATATTGTTTTGCTTTAAAAAATACTTTTTCATTTCTGCTCTACAACACCTGTAGACTGGGCTATGTGCTCCCCATACCGTAATCTATTAAAAGTTGTGGGTCAGGTGAACTCCATGATACACTTTGAGGTTCTCTAAACCCTGGCCCATAACAGTAGTTAAAGCCTTCAGGAAAATATGTTGTAATTCAGATTGCTTTAACTTTCTTCAGGTATCAATTTAAAATGTCAACACAACCAGCAAAATGTTAAGACAACCAGGGTTTCAATATGATGAATATAACTTCAATATAACTCTTTGTGATCATGGGCATGTTTTGCTTTATTTGTCTTGGGCACTGCAGTTTGAACATTTTGGTGGAATTTATTTCATGCCAACTACATAGGCAGGAACAAGATGCGATAACAAATTACTCAGGTATAGAACTTAGAAATAAAATGAAAACTCAGTTTACTTAAGTTATCGTTAGAAGCTGTGCAAACTGAACAGGCTCAACACTAGTTTTGTAGGTTATCGAATACAATGCACCTTGGTGTATTCTGGTAAATAGAAACTAAACTCAAACCCATTGACGAACATTGTACTGTTCCCATTTTGCACCAATAACTAAGCCGAACTCAGCCGTTTAAGTACCATCGAGTATATTATGAAAACACCCAACTGCTTCAAAGTCAAATCAAACAAACTTCCAAATGTCAGATTTCATTTATGTATACTAAAAAAAAATGAAAAGGTTGAAAACTGCCCCTTTCGAGAGCAGACTTATAGTTTCCTACACAACCGAGCAGGCTTGTTTGCCACTTGTATTTTGTGGCGGTGGTAGACAAATTCCTCTGGATTGTCCTGGTCACCATTTTAGTGCCATTATTTAATAAACAAGAGGACGAGACGCTAATTAATTAAGGAAGGGTGAGATCATGGGCCGGGAATGTCGAATCCTCACCCTCTTCCCACGGCCGGTTTCTTTTCGCTGTTCGTTGGCTGCTGCGGTCCCAAGATTCGTTTCCATGACAAGCCGACATCCGCTTCAACACTACGCCCCTCGCCCCAGCAGACTATAGAAACTTGCATTTCCTGTCGTTAAAGCCGTCCTTATATAAATGAGCGGATAGTCGGGCCGAGCAATGGGTGGAAAGGGGCAAGGCCGGTCAATAAAATGGTCAAAACAATCTCCCTGGGAGACATATCAGCAACAAACACATTAATCTGAATTAACATTAATCTGAGAATTCAATTTTTAAAAACACGAGCATTACCTGCGTGGGCAACAATGAAGGAAGCGACTGCCTGATGAAGCGTCTGGGATAAACGGTGGCCGGTCCCTCTGTCCGGTTCACTTCACTCCGGCTCCTCGGCCCCGAACAAGGGCTCCTCTGGGCCGCCCCGTAGCCAGCCGCTCTCCCCCGCGGGGTGACCCCGTCTCCCCGGGCCAGCAACCGTTTCTTTTTGAATCCTCTCGAGCCCGCTGCCGGCCGCCTGCGCTCGGTGTGCTGTGGAGAACGGGGGATCGGCGCTGCCGCGTCGGCCGAAGCCGGTTAGTCAGACAGTGAGCGGAGGAGTGGAGTCCCCCGTAGCGGTCTCCACTGCTCGGAAAAAACGCCTCCCAAAAAAGGTTCACTCTTTACCCGGCGGAAATCGGGAACTCGCCTCAAAGCGGGCGAACTGGACGGGCCGTGGCGCCAGATATTCACTACCACACCCGAGCAAAGGCCGCCTGGTCACCGACTTGGTGTAACCTCCCGATTCATATGGAGCCAGGCTCGGCTCCCCCTGGCGCCCGGGCACAGGCTGCAGGCCAGGCGAATACGGAAGTAAAGGCGGCCGCAGGAGCCGCTGGTGGCTGCGTGGGAGGGGAAGGAGGCGGTGAGGCTGGGTGACAGAAATAACAACTGAAAATACTGGAAACAGTCAGCAGCACAGGCAGGAACGGTATTGTGAGAAATTATAAAAAGTTCCAGGTCAATGGCTGTGGTGGTATGTATTAGGGGTAATGTGGTACCTGTGAAGCCGAGAGGCTATTGGCTGACAGGTCCCGGGTCCTGGTTGGATCTGCCGACTTCTGGCTACACCCTGAAGGTGGAGTATAAGAGCTCGTGCTTCTCCCCGCAGCCTCATTCTGTTGCTGAGCTGCTGGGGACAAGTCTCGCTTAATAAAGCCTAGATCGACTTCATCGCTTCTCGTCTCGCGTAAGTCATTGTGCGCTACAATGGCATTCATCAGAAAAGTTAGAGATGTGGTTGGTTTGAGCGAGGGCTGGGTGAGGACAAAAGGTGAGATCTGTGACAGGGTGGAAGACAGGAGAGATTGAATAACAGGAGTTAGCCAAAGGGAATTGTGATGGGGCAAGAAAAGAAACAAAAGATATGCACCAGAGCTGATGTGCTATTGTCTGAAAGCAAGATAAAAACTGAAACGTACGTAAAGAAAACAAAAGTAGGGAGACTGGTTATAATCAGACAATTCGTGAAGGAACAGCACCTCATCTTCCAATAGGGCACTTGCCATTGAGTTCAACAATTTCAGATCGTAAACCCTGCCCTATTTTTGCACATTTTGATTTTTCTCATTTTCACTTTCAGTTAGCAGCATCCTGCTCCAAGCACATTTTCTGTTCCTTTTACCCACCATTAATTCTTCTGTCATTCAATCTCTAGTGACCTTCACCCTATCACAGACCCTCCTTTTGTCCTTGTCTCACCCACTCTTCGCTCAAACCTATTACATCTCTAAATTCTCCGACATGAAAGGTCATCACCCTGAAACGTTAACTCTGTTTCCCTCCTCACAAATGCAGCCATACTTATTGGACATTTCCAGCATTTTCTGTTTTTATTTTCAATTTTCAGCATCTGCAATATTCTGCTTTAATAAAGGACAGGGGCTGGTTTAGCACAGTGGGCTAAACAGATGGCTTGTGAGTTCCCCAGTGAGCCAGATAAGACACAACCAGAGTGAGACAGCAAAGAGTGAGTTTGGGAATTTGAATCGAGGTGGGAATTGAATCCAATCGATAAGACAGTTCCTTTTAAATTTCAGGAGTTTGAATTAATCTAGAATTGTGCAGTCTTGGTTAACACGGGCTGCCCCACCCACTCACATAACTGGTTGGCAGTTAAGTGTCAGTAACTTTAATCTACTTTGATCTAAAAGCAGGTGGGGGAGGGGAGTCAACTTAGGCCAATTTAAAAAGAGCAACTTGTAACTCACTCCCAGTGAGTTCTCCCAGTGAGCCAGAGAAGACACAGCCAAGAGTGAGACACAACCAAGAGTGAGTTTGGAATTTGAAGCTAGGTGGGAATTCAAAGTTTGGGGGGAGGAGATGCTTTCTATCCCTGATAAGTGACTGGTAAGTAGTTTTTCTTTGCATTGTCTAATTTATTATTTTTTTCTTTTGTTTTTTTTGAATTGTAGTTGTATAAGTTTACCTAAAGTTTAAGACATGGCAGGAGATCCCAGACCCGTGTCATGCTCCTCGTGTGCGATGTGGGAGCTCAGGGACACGTCCACTGTCCCTGGCTCCTTCACATGCAAGAAGTGTGTCCAGTTGCAGCTCCTGTTAGACCGCTTGACGGCTCTGGAGCTGTGGATGGACTCACTTTGGAGCATCCGCGATGCTGAGGATGTCGTGGATAGCACGTTTAGCGAGTTGGCCACACCGCAGGTGAAAGTTACTGAGGGAGATAGAAAATGGGTGACCAAAAGACAGAGCAAGAGTAGGAAGGCAGTGCACGTGTCCACTGCGGTCATATCCTTGCAAAACAGATATACCACTTTGGACACTGTTGAGGGAGATGGCTCACCAGGGGAAGGCAGCAACAGCCAGGTTTATGGCACTGTGGCTGGCTCTGCTGCGCAGCTGGGCAGGAAGAAGAATGGCAGGGCTATAGTGATAAGGGACTCAATCGTAAGGGGAATAGACAGGCAGTTCTGCAGACGCAATCGAGACTCCAGGATGGTATGTCGCCTCCCTGGTGCAAGGGTCAAGGATGTCTCGGTGCGGCTGCAGGACATTCTGAGGGGGGGGGGAGCGTGAACAGCCAGCTGTCGTGGTGCACAAAGGCACCAACGATATAGGTAAAAAACGGGATGAGGTCCTACAAGCTGAATTCAGGGAGTTAGGATTTTAACTAAAAAGTAGGACCTCAAAGGTAGTAAACTCAGGATTGCTACCAGTGCCACGAGCTAGTAAGAGTAGGAATGTCAGGATAGATAGGATGAATACGTGGCTTGAGAGATGGTGCAAGAGGGAGCGATTCAAATTCCTGGGGCATTGGAACCAGTTCTGGGGGAGGTGGGACCAGTACAAACCGGATGGTCTGCACCTGGGCAGGACTGGAACCGATGTTCTAGGAGGGGTGTTTGCTCGAGCTGTTGGGGAGGGTTTAAACTAATGTGGCAGGGGGATGGGAACCGATGCAGGATGTTGGAAGGTAATAAAACAGGGACGGAAACAAAAGGCAGTAAGGGGGAAAGTGTAAGGCAGAGAAGCCACAGTCAAAAATCAAAAAGGGCGACAGTACAAGGTACAGTGCCTGAGGGGAGCTCAATGAATAGGACCAGTAATAGTAAAAGGAATAAAACGGGAAGTAAAAACATTAATGGTAAGCGACGCGGCAGGTTGGTGTATGAAGATATGGGGTCAACGACAAGGAAAATTAGGAGAAAAGTTCAGAGGAAATATAATTTAGGAGAGGTTGCTGATCGAGGTGTTAAGATTCAAAACAGAGGTAAAAACGCCAACATAAGTGTACTTTACATGAATGCTCATAGTATTCGGAATAAGGTAAATGAGTTGATGGCGTAAATCATCATGAATGACTATAATTTAGTGGCCATTACTGAAACATGGTTAAAGGATGGTCATGACTGGGAGTTAAATATCCAAGGGTATCAAACTATTTGGAAGGACAGAGTGGATGGTAAGGGAGGTGGTGTTGTAGCTCTGTTATTTAAGGATGACATCCGGGCAATAGTAAGGGATGACATCGGTGCTATGGAGGATAAGAATGAATCCATTTGGGTGGAAATCAGGAATAGTAAGGCGAAAAAGTCACTGATAGGAGTATTCTATAGGCCACCAAATAGTAACATTATGGTGGGGCAGGCAATAAACAAAGACATAACGGATGCATGTGGAAATGGTACAGCAGTTATCATGGGGGATTTTAATCTACATGTCGATTGGTTTAACCAGGTCGGTCAAGGCAGCCTTGAGGAGGAGTTTATAGAATGTATCCGCGATAGTTTCCTAGAACAGTATGGAATGGAACCTACGAGGAACAAGCGGTCCTAGATCTGGTCCTGTGTAATGAGACAGGATTGATTCATGATCTCATAGTTAGGGATCCTCTTGGAAGGAGCGATCACAAAATGGTGGAATTTAAAATACAGATGAGAAGGTAAAATCAACCACTAGTGTTTTGTGCTTAAACAAAGGAGATTACAATGGGGTGAGAAAAGAACTAGCTAATGTAGACTGGGAGCAAAGACTTTATGTTGAAACAGTTGAGGAACAGTGTAGAACCTTCCAAGCGATTTTTCACAGTGCTCAGCAAAGGTTTATACCAACAAAAAGGAAGGACGGTAGAAAGAGGGAAAATCGACCGTGGATATCGAAGGAAATAAGGGAGAGTATCAAATTGAAGGAAAAAGCATACAAAGTGGCAAAGATTAGTGGGAGACTAGAGGGCTGGGAAATCTTTAGGGGGCAACAGAAAGCTACTAAAAAAGCTATAAAGAAGAGTAAGATAGATTATGAGAGTAAACTTGCTCAGAATATAGAAACAGATAGTAAAGGTTTCTACAAATATATAAAACAAAAAGGAGTGGCTGAGGTAAATATTGATCCTTCAGAGGATGAGAAAGGAGATTGAATAATGGGAGATGAGGAAATGGCTGAGGAACTGAACAGGTTTTTTGGGTCGGTCTTCACAGTGGAAGACACAAATAACATGCCAGTGACTGATGGAAATGAGGCTATGATAGGTGAGGACCTTGAGAGGATTGTTATCACCAAGGGGGTAGTGATGGGCAAGCTAATGGGGCTAAAGGTAGACAGTCTACTGGCCCTGATGGAATGCATCCCAGAGTGCTAAAAGAGATGGCTAGGGAAATTGCAAATGCACTAGTGATAATTTACCAAAATTCACTAAACTCTGGGGTGGTCCCGGCGGATTGGAAATTAGCAAACATGACACAACTGTTTAAAAAAGGAGGTCGGCAGAAAGCGGGTAATTATAGGCCATTGAACGTAACTTCGGTAGTAGGGAAGATGCTGGAATCTATCATCAAGGAAGAAATAGCGAGGCATCTGGATGGAAATTGTCCCATTTGGCAGACGCAGCATGGGTTCATAAAGGGCAGGTCGTGCCTAACTAAATCTAGTGGAATTTTTGAGGACATTACCAGTGCGGTAGATAACGGGGAGCCAATGGATGTGGTATATCTGGATTTCCAGAGAGCCTTTGACAAGGTGCCACACAAAAGGTTGCTGCATAAGATAAAGATGCATGGCATTAAGGGTAAAGTAGTAGCATGGATAGAGGATTGGTTAATTAATAGAAAGCAAAGAGTGGGGATTAATGGGTGTTTCTCTGGTTGGCAATCAGTAGCTCGTGGTGTCCCTCAGGGATCAGTGTTGGGCCCACAATTGTTCATAATTTACATAGATGATTTGGAGTTGGGGACCAAGGGCAATGTGTCCAAGTTTGCAGACAACACTAAGATGAGTGGTAAAGCAAAAAGTGCAGAGGATACTGGAAGTCTGCAGATGGATTTGGATAGGCTAAGTGAATGGGCTAGGGTCTGGCAGATGGAATACAATGTTGACAAATGTGAGGTTATCCGTTTTGGTAGGAATAACAGCAAAATAGAGTATTATTTAAATGACAAAATATTAAAGCATGCTGCTGTGCAGAGAGACCTGGGTGTGCTCGTGCATGAGTCTCAAAAAGTTGGTTTACAGGTGCAACAGGTGATTAAGAAGGCAAATGGAATTTTGTCCTTCATTGCTAGAGGGATGGAGTTTAAGACTAGGGAGGTTATGCTGCAATTGTATAAGGTGTTAGTGAGGCCACACCTGGGGTATTGTGTTCAATTTTGGTCTCCATACTTGAGAAAGGACGCACTGGCACTGGAGGGTGTGCAGAGGAGATTCACTAGGTTAATCCCAGAGCTGAAGGGGTTGGATTACGAGGAGAGGTTGAGTAGACTGGGACAGTACTTGTTGGAATTTAGAAGGATGAGGGGGGATCTACTAGAGACATATAAAATTATGAAGGGAATAGATAGGATAGATGCAGGCAGGTTGTTTCCACTGGCGGGTGAAAGCAGAACTAGGGGGCATAGCCTCAAAATAAGGGGAAGTAGATTTAGAACTGAGTTTAGGAGGAACTTCTTCACCCAAAGGGTTGTGAATCTATGGAATTCCTTGCCCAGTGAAGCAGTTGAGGCTCCTTCATTAAATGTTTTTAAGATAAAGATAGATAGTTTTTTGAAGAATAAAGGAATTAAGGGTTATGGTGTTCGGGCCGGAAAGTGGAACTGAGTCCACAAAAGATCAGCCATGATCTCATTGAATGGCGGAGCAGGCTCGAGGGGCCAGATGGCCTACTCCTGCTCCTAGTTCTTATGTTCTTGTGTGATGTAGAGCAAGGCCAGCAGCAAGGGTTCAATTCCATACCGGCCTCCCCGAACAGGCGCTGGAATGTGGCGACTAGGGGCTTTCCACAGTAACTTAATTGAAGCCTACTTGTGACAATAAGTGATTATTATTATTAATCTCAATGACAATCTCACACCTGGAAGCTGCTCTACATCTATAAATCGTGTGGCGAGAATTGTCACTGATGAACAATAAAATTGAAACCCTCTTGTTAACCGTGTAAAATTCCTGCATTAAAAGAATAAAGTGTCTGAGACTCAGGCCAGCTGCATCAAACACATTCCTTCCTCAAAGGCTTAAAACAAATGTAGAAAACTGAGAATTCAGTCAAACCAGAAAGCATACTGCTGCCATTTGAGTAGTGACATGATTCCATCAAGGACATTGTCCCTGATGCCTTGTATAATGCACCTTAGTATTTACAAGGTAGTGTTGTTTTCATGAGCCACATGCATTTGGCTATTAACCTTCCCAATAAATCACATCTCTGCTGTAAAAGAATTGAATGCTACTTCATTTTTACTGATGCACTGAACCTGCCAGGCCTGAAACTGTCACAACAACCATTGAAATTCAGTGAAAAAGTGAAAGACCATTTGATGTATCAAGTCATAAACCTGAGCCATTTCCATATGGCAGAATTTGCCTGCTTTATAAAGACCATGGGCGGAATTCTCCGCAATTGGCGCGATGTCCGCCGACCGGTGCCAAAAATGGCGCGAATCAGTCCGGCATCGCGCCGCCCCAAAGGTGCGGAATCCTCCGCATCTTTAGCGGCCGAGCC
This sequence comes from Scyliorhinus torazame, assembly GCF_047496885.1. Classification (NCBI taxonomy): domain Eukaryota; kingdom Metazoa; phylum Chordata; class Chondrichthyes; order Carcharhiniformes; family Scyliorhinidae; genus Scyliorhinus; species Scyliorhinus torazame. The sequence continues at coordinate 85,904,824 of NC_092719.1, forward strand.
CTAACCTTAAAGGGCTAGGCCCGCGCCGGACTGATTTCCGCCCCGCCAGCTGGCGCAAAACTGACTTTGCCGGGCGGCGCATGCGCGGAAGCGTCAGCGGCTGCTCACGGCATCCCCACCCATGCGCAGTGGAGGGGGTCTCTTCCGCCTCCGCCATGGTGGAGACCATGGTGAAGGCGGAAGGAAAAAAGTGCCCCCACGGCACAGGCCCGCCCGCGGATCGGTGGGCCCCGATCCCTGGCCAGGCCACCGTGGGGGCACCCCCTGGGGCCAGATAGCCCCCCCCTCCCAGGACCCCGGAGCCCGCCCGCGCCGCCGTGTCCCGCCGGTAAGAGAGGTGGTTTAATCCACGCCGTCGGGACAGGCATTCCAGCAGCGGGACTTTGGCCCATTCGGGCCGGAGAATCGCCGGGGGGGGGGGGGGGGGCGCCAACCGGCGCGGCGCGATTCCCGCCCCCTGCCAAATATCCGGTGCCGGAGAATTCGGCAACCGGCGGGGGCGGGATTCACGCCAGCCCCCGGCGATTCTCCGACCCGGTGGGGGATCGGAGAATCTCGCCCCATATTTTTAATAATATTTGTCCTCAAGACAAAAGCAAAATGCTGCTGACACTGCTCTCAAGTGATGATCGTCAAGTCAACATTTTTTTTCACATTTGTTAAATGTATAAGTCTTTGATCTTCTCCTTATTGGTTGTACTTTAGTTCTGTTACATTTGTAATATTCATTAATATTACTCAAATTCCTTCTCACTTTTTAAATTTCCCTCCAATCACCTAGCACCAAAAGTCTAGTTATATTCAACCTAATTGCATTCCAGAAAAAAAAATTAATGACACACCTTAAGATATAGGCCCTGATGTTGCAGTGATTGCAAAATTGTCGGTATTTGCCATCATTACTCCACTGTAATTGACAGCTACATCTGTAGTCTGCAAAGGCACAGAATAAAATAGAAACCCAAGAGTTGCTATCAGTGTTTGCAATCACTGTAAAGATTGGTAATTGCTGTTGCCAAGTCATGGACTACAAAATCCAGCCTAGTGTTACGGTTGTAGTCAAAAATGGTATCCAGTTCAAGCACAGCAAAGTTTCATATCAGCAATAAGAAAAGGTCCAGCTAATATATTTCAGTATTGCTGAAAACAAAAAAGATTTTGTTGAAGCTTTTCATATTATTCTGATCAGGACAATTCACAAGAATACAATGTAAAGAAAAAGAACAAATTGATACTGTTTCATATCGTATTAAATTTGCCGCTTTACCTTGCATTGTATTCTTGTGAACTGTCCTGATGAGTACAAGATGAAAAACTTTGACCAATTCTTTTTTTTTCAGCAATACTCAAGTTCTGTACGATCAAACGACTATGAATATATTTAGTGATGTTGGCTGAGGAATAAATGATAGTTTGGACATTACGGGTGAGATTATAACTCATTCAAAACCTATCCACTGACACAGAATAAAACCAAGGAGCCAGAAGGTTGAGAGTTCAATAAGCCCTCCAGAGACTTGAACAAATAACATAGGCTGACACTTTAGTTTAATGCAGAGGGAGTGCTGCACTGTGGAAGTGCCACATTTCAAATGAGACATTAAAACGGAGGAGTCAACCGCCCTCTCAGATTGGCCGTGAAAGATGAAGGTGTTAACAGCTAGGCAGGCTGTGATGTCACTCGTGCGAGGGTCTGGGTCTGTTTTTTGTTCATTTTCAGCCCTGCCCTGTGTCTGTTTTTAGTTTCATTTTTAGAGTTCTACTCTGGTTTCTGAAGAAAGGTGGTGTGTTTCTCTGATTGACTGCTGAAAACGTCCCTCACAAGGACTGCGTAAATCTGTAAACCACTGAGTGTTAACTGTATTAATAAGTGACATTTGACCCGTGTGTGTGGATTTTGCTTCACTGAAATTTTAGAAGTAGATGGGAAAGTACCTTCATGTTTTTGTGATAACTGTTTAACTGTAAACCCAAAAGCTGTTTTTCCCTGTATATTAATTGGGTGAGTCCTGTGTGAATAAAGTTTGATGAAATATAAAAGATCCCTAGTTGTCAGTGGAATCACTCCTGGAGCGAAGTATCCTTTCCTCACAGTTTACAAAATTGAAAACATTGTTGGGGTCTTGTCCGGATTCCTAAAGGCTGGGCTGCATCTTTACAATACAAACAATAACACTTGAATTATGGTTTCAGTGTGGGGTCTTGTCTGACCACAATTAGTCTGTTGGATTACAGGGACTGTGTGTTTACTGAGAATATTATAGCATAAGATGTATTTTGTTCCCTGTGCTATCCTTAAAATGGGTGTACGATTGTGAAGATAAGTGGGACTGAAGGAGCATTATATTACAGTCAAACTTTAATGTTTAATACATTTTTGTTGTTGTTAAAGGCTAATTGGGAGTCCCGTGACACTGTTCCCCCATATTTTTTAAATAAAGTAAGAGGACCTTCCCATACAATAGTATCAACTGGGATTGTGACATTATAGTTTTAACATTATTTAGTTGGGTCTACCAGTTTTTGATTGTTCAATATATCAAGTTTTGTTTCTGCTATGAGACTTTACGATTTCCCAGCCCTTTTCCAGGAATATTTTGGGAATGTAATTCTTCATTTCTGTCTCCTATTGGCCTCTCAAAGCAACATGCTTGAACATCTTAATACAGGCCTTACTATCTGCAAACTCAGAAACTCATGGGGGAGGGGGGGGGGGGGTTCTTTCTCAGATGTAAGGTTAAATAATGCAGTTAGTTGGACTGCATCTTTACAATTTGTAAACACAAATAATAACACTTTAATTCTGGTGAAGTACACGGAAGGCTGAGTGTGATGACAACTAGCGTACTCCAAAAGGCCAGAAATAGTACACTGTCAACCTTTTTAACTTCAGATTAACTGGCTTGGTCATAGAAGGCAGAAAGTAGCAATGGAAGGGTGCTTTTCTAATTGGAGGGCTGTGACTAGTGGTGTTCCGCAGGGATCAGTGCTGGGACCTTTGCTGTTTGTAGTATATGTAAATGATTTGGAGGAAAATGTAACTGGTCTGATTAGTAAGTTTGCAGACGACACAAAGGTTGGTGGAATTGCGGATAGCGATGAGGACTGTCGGAGGATACAGCAGGATTTAGATCGTTTGGAGACTTGGGCGGAGAGATGGCAGGTTGAGTTCAATCCGGACAAATGTGAGGTAATGCATTTTGGAAGGTCTAATGCAGGAGGGGAATATACAGTGAATGGTAGAACCCTCAAGAGTATTGAAAGTCAGAGAGATCTAGGTGTACAGGTCACTGAAAGGGGCACACAGATGGAGAAGGTAGTCAAGAAGACATACGGCATGCTTACCTTCATTGGCCGGGGCATTGAGTATAAGAATTTGCAAGTCATGCTGAAGCTGTATAGAACCTTAGTTAGGCCACACTTGGAGTATAGTGTTCAATTCTGGTCACCACACTACCAGAAGGATGTGGAGGCTTTAGAGAGGGTGCAGGAGATTTACCAGGATGTTGCCTGGTATGGAGGGCATTCGCTATGAGGAGCGGTTGAATAAACTCGGTTTGTTCTCACTGGAACGACGGAGGTTGAGGGGCGACCTGATAGAGGTCTACAAAATTATGAGGGGCATAGACAGAGTGGATAGTCAGAGGCTTTTTCCCAGGGTAAAGGGGTCAATTACTAGGGGGCACAGGCTTGGAGGGCCGAAGGGCCTGTTCCTGTGCTGTACTTTTCTTTGTTCTTTGTTCTTCTTTATTTTGTCCCTGTTCATCAGGAGTTGAGCCGGTGACATGCCAGTGGACAGTGGGGTCGCCCTATACCAAGCAGCGCGAGGTAGATGTCAGAAGCAGAATCCGTGGCCTTGCAGATGAGCTGTTCACAATGTGCACCCCTTTTTCAACCTTCCCATTGGACTGCAGATAGTGTGGGCTGGAAGTGACATGTTTGAAATGGTATGACTTGGCAAACATAGACCACTCGTGGCTGTTGAAGCACGGGCCATTGTCACTCTTGACAGTGAGTGAGATACCATGCCTGGAGAATGTCTCCTTACAGGCCTTGATGACAGTCTGAGATGTGAGGTCTGAGAGCTTCACGACTTCAGGGTAGTTGGAGAAATAGTCAATGATCAACACGACCATTCGCACGAAAGAGGTCCATGCCAACCTTTGACCACGGGGAGGTCTCCTTGCTCTGCGCTGGCTGGAAGCATTGACAGGTCGCACAGTCGAGGACCATGTTCGAGATGTCCTGGCTAATACCGGGCCAGTAGACTGCCTGCCTGGCTCTGCGTCTGCACTTCTCGATGCCCAGGTGTCCCTCATGGATTTGGCGGAGCACCAAGCTCTGGAGACTGATTGGAATGACAATCCGGTCCAGCTTGAGGAGGATACCATCAATCACCGTCAGGTCATCCTTTACATTGTAAAATTGAGGGCACTGCCCTTACTGCCAGCTATTGGCAAGATGATGCATGACATGCTGCAAGAGGGGGTCGTTGGCTGTCACCTCGCGGATACGAACCACCCTCTCATCAGAGTGCCGAGCTGCACCTGTGATTCAATCTGCCACATGATTTCCAGCGGTTCATTGGGCAACGTGATGGAGTGGGACAATGCATCAGCGATGATGAGCTCCTCGCCAGGCGTGTACACTAAGTCAAAGTTGTACTTTCTGAGTTTGAGGAGGATGTGCTGCAACCGAGGCGTCATGTCGCTCAGGTCCTTACGGATAATGTGGACCAGAGGCCTATGATCCGTCTCGACAGTGAATGTCGGTAGGCCGTAGATATAGTCATGAAAATTGAGAATGCCAGTGAGAAGACCCAGGCATTCTTTCTCTATTTGCGAATATCTTGTTTTGGTGGTGTCATGGCCCTCGATGCGTAGGCTACCGGTGCCCAGGATGAAGTGCCATCGCGTTGAAGCAGCATCGCACCGATGCCATCCTGGCTTGCATCTGTTGAGATCTTTGTCTCCCTGTCTGGGTCGAAAAATGCCAAGACGGGTGCAGTGGTGAGCTTGGCTTTCAGCTCCAACCACTTTGCCTGATGTGCTGCCTTACATTCAAAGGCAGTGGACTTTTTCACCAGGTTTCGTAGGGCTGTGTTTGGGATGAACTTGCCCAGAAAATTGACCATGCCCAGGAAGCACAATACCGCCTTAGTCTTCAGGGACCTTCATGGCTTCGGTGGCCTAGACCTTGTCTGTGTCCGGGTGCATGCCCTGCTGAGAGATTTTGTCACCTAGGAACTTGAGTGTCGACATGCCAAAGCAACATTTGGATCTGTTCAGCTTCAGGCCATTGGCATGGACACGGCGGAATACCTGTTGGAGATGGGAAACATGCTCTTCAGGGGTCGTGGACCATATGATGATGTCGTCCACGTAAACACGTACCCCTTCAATGCCCTCCATGATCTGCTCCATGATGCGATGGAAGATCTCCGATGCCAACACAATGCCAAACGGCATGCTATTATAGCAATATATGCCAAACGGTGTGTTGAAGGTGCAGAGCCTTCTGCTGGACTCATCGAGCTGGATTTGCCAAAATCCATGTGACGCATTTAACTTGGTGAAAAAACGTGCACAGGTCTCCCGAAGGCTTTCTACCACATACCATCGAGCTGACCCAGTCAGTCGGTCCGGTTACCTTGGAAATGATGCCCTGTTGCTGAAGATCCTTGAGCTGTGCCTTCAGGTGCTCCCTCAGCGGAGCCGGGACCCGGAGTGGTGCATGGACCACTGGCTTGGCATCAGGTCGTAGCAGAATCTTGTATCGATATGGCAGCGTGCCCATCCCGTCGAACACATCCGGATACCGAGCGAGGATGTCGTCAATGCGGCCTGAAGATCCACATTGGAGGATGTCGTTGTGTAAACCCGCTGCACGAGGTTCAGCTGCTTGCAGGCCTGCGCGCCAAGTAGGGATGCCCTGTCTGGCTTGACAATTTCAAAACGTAACCATGCATGGGTGCTCCGGTTGGAGACGAGTAGATGGCAGGATCCCAGTGCCGTGATGGTATTTCCGTTGTAGTCCAGGAGCCTGCAGGCTGCTGGAAGGACCTTGGGGGGCTTCTCGATGCGTTTGAAATCTGCCTGAGAGGAGGCTGGCAGAATCACCTGTGTCCAGATAAACTGGATGGAGCAGTAGTTGACCTGCATCACTGCACGCCATTCGTTCGCAGAATCCACAGTGAGGATGGATTGAATTTGTGATGAGTTGGATGTGGCATATTCACATTTGGTAATGATGCTCACACAGTAGGCTGAGCCCAGGCATTCTTCCTCTGGATCCGTTGTGCTGCCAGGATCAGAATCCTGTAATCGTTGTTGCACACTCTGAACACGCCGTCGTAGGAATTGGGAGCGCTGGCCCCTGACTGGTGGTGCAGACCTGCACAAGGCTGCATAGTGTCCAGGCTTCCCGCAGTTTAAACATCGCCTGCCTCTCGCAGGGCAGTGTTTCTTTATTGGGCGTTCCCGCAGTTCGAGCACGTCCTGACGTCGGCGTCCTGATGCTCTGCACGTCGTTGCACATGCGCAGCGCGGGTGTCAGCCGCTTCGTTATCCCGTTCGCATCGCGCATGCATGGGGCCCCGGGAAAAGCGCACAAAATGGCCGCTTTCATCAATGCTGAGGCATCCGGGAGATGGCGTGCACACTCTCTGCCTTGTGGGAGGCAAGTTTCTCATTTTTAGCCGATTTGTACTGGGCAGAGTGATTTTTAGCGTGCTCATGCACTGTGCATGTTTCAACCGCGACTGGCAGGGTCATATGCTTGATTTTCAGTAGCTGCTCTCTGAGGATCAGAGTGAACTCCAAAAACGATTTGGTCTCGGATCATGGAGTCAGCAATATCACCAAAGTTGCAGGACAGCGCTAGCAGGCGGAGGTTAGTTAAGAAGGAGTTGAAAGATTCATCTTTACCTTGTAGATGCTGTTTAAATATGTAGCGCTCGAAGATTTCATTGGTATCCACTTCACAGTGACTGTCAAACTTGTCCAGGATGGTCTGAAACTTTGTCTTGTCCTGGCCTTCGGTGAAGTGAAAAGAGTAGAAGAGTTCGATGGATTGATCACCCCTGTTGAGAGGAGAAGCGCGATCTACCATGCATCAAACGCACGCACGACGTCTGAAGCTTCGATGTACAGCAGAAACTTTTGCTTGAATGTCTGCCAGTTGGCATTGAGATTGCCGGAGGTCCTGAGCTGGTGAGGAGCCCAAATCTTCTCCATGGTGCCGGGATACATTCGCTAGTCGTCACAGAACGGACGGAGGTAAACCACCTAGATTAAGCAGTCTCCTGGTAGCATGTGGTGTTATGTACTCTGGGATAACACAGGCTGCAACTGGATGCAGCTTTAAACAAAAGATACTCCAGACCTTGAAGTTAGTTCAATCTGATTTATTGAACCAGTAGCACAGTTCTCTATGAGTTCGACTCTCTGCTAACCTAAGTGTGGTTACTCTGTCTGACTGAACCAGACTAGCTCTTAGCCATGTGCTGGAGGTGTGATACTGTAAATACACCCTGACTCACTGTAGATGTTCATCAGTGGAAAGAGGCAGAGTGTGAGTGCCTCGTGCCTTTTGTAGTGAGATACAACCCTTGAGTGTCCTGCCTGCTCATTGGTCACATCCTGTTCTCTGTGTTCATTAGCTGCCTGTCTGTATATCATTATCTGCATGTCTGCGTATGACAGATACTTCACCTTGGTGCTATCCACACCCAATCCTAGTGCCTTTTAATAGCGCATGCAACGGTGCAATGATGGTCGCTAAGTTAGTGATGAATTTCCCGCAATAATTGAAGAGTCCCAAGAATGGCTGCAATTCAGTCACGTTCTCAGGCGTGGGTGCTTGTTTGGTTGCCTGCATCTCCTCCCTTCATCAGGTTCAAGCAGGCCAAGGAGACTTGTTACCCGAATAGGTGACCTCTTTTGCGTGAAAAATGCGTTTTCCCCATCAAGGCGGACACCTGCCTCAGAAAACCAGCAGAGGACTTACCCTGAAATTGCTCAGGTGCTCCTTTTCGATGGCTCCGATGATCACAACATCAGACAGTAAACTGCCACCGTTGAAAGTCCTTGGAGGATGCTCTCCATGACTCTGAGAAACAGCACAAGCTGATGGCACCCTGAATGGCAACCTTACATATTAGTAGAGGCCACTGTTGGTAATAATGGCTACGAACTTTCTGGATGTGGCATGTAACTCCAATTGGAGCTATGCGTAATTCATGTTGAGTTTCAGAAAACAGTGTCCTCCAGCCAGCTTTGTGTAGAAGTCCTCCATTTGAGGCACTGGGTATCCGTTCAAATAAAAGGCCTTGTTTACTGTTAGCTTGTAATCCCCTCACAGGCGGACGGCTTTATCAGCACCAGGACTACAGGTGCTGCCCACTTCACAAATTGTACCGGCCGAATGATTCCCAGGCTTTCCCACCGGTTGAACTTATTCTCCACCTTTGTCAGCAATGCATCGGCAACTTTCTTAGTATCTTCTGAATTCTCCCTCAGTGTACCCGAACAGGCGCCGGAATGTGGTGCCTAGGGGTTTTTCACAGTAATTTCATTGTAGTGTTAATGTAAGCCTACTTGTGACAATGAAGATTATTATATTATATAGAAGACTGGGTCACTGAGCTGATGTTACTTTTTCAGAGCGAAAGCCATTACTGGGAGGACTGCCAGAAGGTGATTCTCCTGACCGCCTGTGGGGCCCCCACTTTTCGTGTCATAAAAAGCCTAATCTACCCTGTAACCCCAGACTCCCAAAATGTTTGATGAATTGGTGCCGCTCTCAAACCTTCTGTCATTATCCAAAGATACTGGTTCAATACGGCTGAGAGAAATCCGGGGGAGTCTTACTGAGTTTCTGGCTAGGGCCCTAAAGTACCTCGGTTGGCCTCAGGGTCTATGCCAATCTTGGCCACGGCACCTTTGATCTGACCCATGCCATTCTGGAAGATTTCCAGGTACTTTCCCAGAACCTCGTATAATCCCCCAGTGCCCATCCTAAAAATCTATTGCCAGTCCCAATCAAGGGCAACCGGATAGACTTCTGTCCATAGGCAACTGGGGTAATTGTCGTGCCCATGACGGCGAACGGTTCTCCCGTGTACATTGCTAAACATTGTTCCTCAGACCAAAGGTGCAGCACCTGTGTTTTGATTCCTCCTCCAGTCGTTCAGGGGAGATGTCTCGCCTGGCTGCAATGGGCGTGGCCCAGACATTGCTTGGGCAAGGGCTGGGTCCCAGAGGCTTTGTCCCTAGCCAGAAACTCAGTAAGACTCCCCTGGGTTTCTCTCCGCCGTATTGAACCAGTATCTTTGGATAATGACAGAAGGTTTGGGAGCGGCACCAATTCATCAAACATTCTGGGGCCACAGGGTAGATTAGGCTCTTTATGACACAAAAAGTGGGGGCCCCACAGGCAGTCAGGAGAATCACCTTCTGGCAGTCCTCCCAGTAATGGCGTTTGCTCTGAAAAAGTAACATCAGCTCAGTGACCCAGTCTTCTATATAATATAATAATCTTCATTGTCACAAGTAGGCTTACATTAACACTACAATGAAATTACTGTGAAAAACCCCTAGTCACCGCATTCCGGCGCCTGTTCGGGTACACTGAGGGAGAATTCAGAATGTCCAATTCACCTAACAGCACATCTTTCAGGGCTTGGGTCAGTGTCTGTGTGGAGTCTGCACGTTCTCTCAGTGTCTGCGTGGGTTTCCTCCAGGTGCTCCGGTGTCCTCCCACAAGCTCAAAAGGCAGGCTTGTTAGGTGAATTGGACATTTTGACTTCTCCCTCAGTGTACCCAAACAGGCGCCGGAGAGTGGCGACTGGGGATTTTCACAGTAACTTCACTGCAGTTAGCCTACTTGTGACACTAAGAAAGATTATTATTGTTACCTTGCTGCTTTGTGGTGAGATGGGCCGAATGGCCTCCTTCTGCACTGTAAATTCTAGATGCAGGCGTAGTCTGGATGTCCAGCAGCTCCATCTGTAGTTCCGTTTTGTCCTCATTACCAATGTGGAAATTAATGAGGTGTGCCAAAAAGCTAAGTTCCAGTAGTTTATTTCCTACTCACGGTAAGAAAGTACAGCGGTGGATAGCACCCCGAATTTCAGCCAGAACCGCTGAGGACACTGGCTCCCATCTGGGCCGGCATTTATCTCAGGGAATTAATGAGCCCCACTGTTGAGCCTCTGCCCCTCAGTGGGGGAGCTCGCCTTGCTCGAGCCCCATGGGTCTCGGTTTATAACAACATCTTTGCCAATCTCTCCCTAATTCCAACCTATCACTGACTTTCCATTCTGTCCCACACATTTCTATCCCTTTTCAGTTATGCAGAAGAGTCAAAGAACAAAGAAAAGTACAGCACAGGAACAGGCCCTTCGGCCCTCCAAGCCTGCGCCGACCATGCTGCCCGTCTAAACTAAAATCTTCGACACTTCCGGGGTCTGTATCCCTCTATTTCCATTCTATTCATGTATTTGTCAAGATGCCCTTAAACGTCACTATCGTCACTGCTTCCACTGCCTCCTCCGGCAGTGTGTTCCAGGCACCCACTACCCTCTGTGTAAAATACTTGCCTCGTACATCTACTCTAAACCTTGTCCCTTGCACCTTAAACCGAGGTCATCCAGTAATCGACCCCTCTACCCTGGGAAAAAATCTCTGACGATTCCCTCATAATTTTGTCGACCTGTCAATGGGCTAAAAACATTAATTGTGTTTCTCTCTCCACAGATGTTGCCAGACCTGCTCAGTTATAGAATCAGAGTTTTACACCATAGAAAGAGGCCCTTCGGCCCATCGTGTCTGTACTGGCCATCAAGCACATATCCTCATCCCATTTTCCAGCCTTGTATGTTATGGTGCTTCAAGTGCTCATCTAAATGTTTCTTAAATGTTGTGAGGGTTCCTGCCTCTACCTCCCTTTTAGGCAGTGAGTTCCAGATTCCCACCACCCTCTGGGTGAAAAAGGTTTTCCTCAAATCCCTTGACCCTTACCTGAAGTCTATGCCCTCTGGTCATTGACCCTCCTACTAAGGGGAAAAATGTCTTCCTATCTACCCTATCAGTGTCCCTCACAATTTTGTACACTTCAATCAGGTCCCCCGTCAGCCTTCTCTGCTCCAAGGAAAACAACTCCTGCCTAACCAGGATCTCTTCATGTCAGATAAAAGCAAATTACTGCGGAAGCTGGAATCCGAAACGAAAGAGAAAGTGCTGGAAAATCTCAGCAGGTCTGGCCGCATCTGTAGGGAGAGAAAAGAACTAACGTTTCGAGTCCGATGACTCTTTGCCATGTTAGTACTCTGTACTTTTCAGGGTTAAATTCCATTTGCCACTGTTCTGCCCACCTGACCAACCATCTACATTGTATACTTTATCGTTTAAAAAAAAACAACACACGCAAACAGGTACAATAATATAGTCCATTTTTGTTCTTTTTCCTCCAACTGAAATCCTTCCTGATTGACAGTCTCTTTGAACAAGAAGGTCTCTGCATGATCCGTCCATTGCTCTACGCCTCAGCATTTCTCTTTAAAGTCAGATACTTTAATTCAATCTGATCGCAGAGTCCCTTGTAATTCTCCAACACAGTAGCATTGGTTATCACAGCTTTCAGGCCATCAAATGCATGTTGAAAGTCCGCTGTCCACTGAAATTTTCAACATTTCTTCAGCAAGTCCATCAGTGGAGCAATCACGCCACAAAGCTTTTACACAAATGTTCGATCAAATCCACTCATGCCAAGAAATCGCATTATTTCCCTTTGTCTTGAGGGTATTGGAAACTCCTCTAGGAAAGTGACTTAGGCTTTTTCCAAATTCACTTTTGGCTAGGTTTATCACCAAACCCGCCTCCTAAAGTCGATCGAATAACTCCATCAGATGTCTTTTAAAAAATATATTTTTTATTCTCCTCCTTGTTCACATTTTCTCCCAAATTTACACACACCAACGATAAACAATAATCAGTAAAAAATATGTCAATCCCCATATTAATAACAACGATCCCATCCTCCCACCAAACCCCAAACATGAAATGTAATGAAATGAAATGAAAATCGCTTACTGTCACAAGTCGGATTCAAATGAAGTTACTGTGAAAAGCCCCTAGTCGCCACATTCCGGCGCCTGTTCGGGGAGGCTGGTACGGGAATTGAACCGTGCTGCTGGCCTGCCTTGGTCTGCTTTAAAAGCCAGCGATTTAGCCTTGTGCTAAACCAGCCCCATATTAGCCCGCATGTTCAAATAAACAAATGACAAAAAGGAATCAGGAATCACCCATAGTCGCCATGAACACAGACCACCCGCCCCCCGCCCCCCAACCCTCCCACCCCCCCCCCAACTAATGTTCGATGTTATCCAGTTCTTGAAAGTGCAGAATTCGCCGCCCAGTAGTAATACATCAGGTTCAGAAGACCCAAACCCCCTGTTTGCCTTCCCCTCTGTAGCAGCACCTTTCTAACTCTGGACACCTTCCCTCCCCATATGAACGACGTAATCCTTCCCTCAATCTCTCTGAAAAAAGCCATTGGCAGGAAAATCGGCAGGCATTGAAAAATAAACAGAAATCGCGGGAACACGTTCATTTTAACCGCCTGTACCCGACCAACCAGTGACAGAGGGAGACAATCCCACCTTGCCAGATCAGCTTTCACTCTCCCCACCAAACTAGAAATGTTGTACCTGCGGAGCCCCCCCCCCCGCCCCCCCCACTCCCGGGTAACCTGCACCCCCACGTATCGAAAATGGGTTCCATCAGATGTTTTAAACGTTCTTTCCATGTCTGGCAGAAAATTACCAGATCGTCGATGTAGACCACAGAATTGGGTAATCCTGAAACGACTTTGTTAGTTAACCTTGAAATGCGGCTGGGGCTTTTTTATGCCAAATGGCATAACTTTGAATTGGTATAGGTCATCTGGAGTCACAAAAGCTTAAATCTCCTTCGCCCTTTTGGATAAAGATAACCTTTAAGTAAATCCAGTTTGGAAATAAAGGCTGATTGTCTCATTTTCTCAATGCAGTCCTCCAAACGTGGGATCGGATAAGAGTCCGTTCTTGTAACTGCTTTAACCTTTCTATAGTCCACACACAACCGTTGGGTACCGTCTGGCTTTGGTACCAGCACAATGGGTGAGCTCCATTGGCTGCAACCCACTTCAGTTATGCCATTTTTAAGCATACCCTCAATCTCTATGTTAACCTGTGCCAACTTTAAAGGGTTAAGTCTATATGGATGTTGTTTGATTGGAACAGCAATTCCCACATCTACATCATGTATAGCCATTTTAGTACTTCCCAATTTATCTCCACAAATATGTCCATGTGATATCAATAACTCTTTCAGGTCAGTCCGCTTTTCCTCTGGAAGGTAACTCAACAATTTATCCCAATTTTTAAGAACATCCTCGTTTTCCAATTTAATTTGAGGTATGTCAAATTCTCAGTCATCTGGATTTGGTTCGTCACTTTGAGTTAGAACCATTAAAACCTCCTTTTTCTCTCCTACCCTTTCAAAGTACCTTTTAAGCATATTTACATGACACACTCGGTGAGTCTTCCTTCTATCTGGTGTTTTTACCACATAATTCACCTCACTTCATTTCCTTTCAATCTGATAAGGTCCACAAAACCTTGCTTTTAAAGGTTCACCTACCACTGGTAACAACACTAAAACTTTATCTCCACTGGCAAAACTACAAACTTTGGACTTCTTGGCCGCTACCCGTTTCATCACATTTTGTGCAACTTTTAAATGTTGTCTAGCCAATTCCCCTGCTCTATTTAATCGTTCCCTAAAATTTGACACGTAATCCAATAATGTCATTTCTGATTTCTCACTCACCAATTTTTCCTCAATCAATTTAAGTGGTCCTCTTACCTCATGACCAAAAATTAGTTCAAAAGGACTAAATTTGGTTGATTCATTAGGTGCATCCCTAATTGCAAACAGTACAAATGGAATTCCTTTATCCCAATCCTCTGGATAATTTTGACAATAAGCCCTCAACATTGCCTTTAATGTCTGATGCCACCTTTCTGATGCTCTCTGCAATTGTGGATGGGACGCAATTGATTTCAATTGTTTTATTCCTAAGCTATCCATAACTTCTTGAATAACCTCGAGGTAAAATTTGATCCTTGATCCGATTGTATTTCTGTGTGTAGTCCATATCTAGTAAAGAATTTAAGTAACTCCTCCACAAACTTTTTAGCTGTAATATTACGTACTGGTACGGCCTCTGGAAACCTAGTAGGCACATCCATTATAGTCAAAATATATTGATTCCCACTTTTTGTTTTTGGAAGCGGTCCGACGCAATCAATTAGGACCCTTGTAAAAGGTTCCTCAAATGCTGGAATGGGTATTAAGGGCGCTGGTTTTATTACTGCTTGAGGTTTCCCTATCACTTGACATGTGTGACATGATTGACAAAATGTAACTACATCTTTATGTTGTCCAGGCCAATAAAAATGTTTCTGGATTTTAGCTTGAGTTTTCCTTATTCCCAAATGACCTCCCACTGGTACCTCATGTGCAACTTGCAACACCTCCTTTCTGTACCCTACCGGCAATACCCCTTGATGAACAACTGCCCACTTTTCATCTGCCTGCATATGTAAAGGTCTCCATTTTCTCATCAATACATCACTTTTACGGTAATAACACTCTGGTATACACGAAGATTCCTCTTCCGTGTATGCTTTCTGATACATCCGTTTTATTTCTCCATCTTTCTGTTGTAACTCCGCCAATTTTCCTGAACTAAAAATATCCGCCTCATCCTCCACCTGGTCTCGTTCTTTTTCAACCATCTGATCAAAATAGTTTCTGATAATTGCACTTCAACTTCATCTTCACTCTTTGATTTCTCCTCTTGTCTTAACCTGTGCCCTTGCGACCTTGTTACCGCACAATCCGGAAAATCCCAGGATATTCGTCCTTCAACACTTCAGTTGTCTGATTCTCCACTGGCTTATCAACCACCGTTGGCATCACTCCCACCTGTGATCCAGCTATATCATTACTGTATTCCTGGACAAGATACTTTCTCTATTACTCCTACTACCACTTCACCACTCTTCACTGGACTTTCCAACCTTACCTTATATAATTGAACACTACTCCTCTCACCCTGAATTCCACATATTACCACCTTTTCTGGCAACATTCTTCCCAAACTACATAACTCCTCATCTCTTACTATAAAACATTGACTAGCTCCCGTATCTTTTAAAATTGTGACTTCTTTACCTGCTCCTCCTGATACACATGAGTAAACTTTACCCACCTTCTTATCAATCACCTCTTGATCAGGCTGTACAATCTTTTGCACCTCCTTCACTTCACTTTGGCTTTCCTTTACCACTTTAACAAACCCCACTGTCTTATCCTGTTTTACCACATCAACCTTCCCAGTGCTTTTCTTCAACCACCAACACTGTGACTTTACATGGCCTAGTTTATTGCAGTGAAAACATTTGAAACTTTTCATTTCTTTTCCACCGCCCTGGATTTCCTTTTTAATCTGACATACACTCTCCTTATTACCTCCCATCAGATCACCTTTACCTTTACCACTTGAGTATTTCTCATGTCCCCAGTTTCTATCCCTCACTGGCTGAAACTGATGTCGGAAACCAAGCTTTGATTTATGAAATAATTCATAATCATCTGTCATTTCTGCTGCTATCCTCACAGTTTTAACCCTCCGTTCTTCCACATGAGTTCTCACTACATCAGGAATTGAATTTTTAAACTCCTCCAAAAGTATCATTCCTCTGAGAGCTTCATACGTTTGGTCTATTTTCAAAGCCTTTATTCAAAATTACTCTGTTTGAGCCTTTCAAACTCCATGAGATTTACCAGGATGCTGCCTGGATTGGAGGGTAGGTCTTATGAGGAAAGGTTGAGGGAGCTAGGGCTTTTCTCATTGGAGCGAAGGAGGATGAGAGGTGACTTAATTGAGGTGTATAAGATGATGAGAGTGATAGATAGAGTGGGCGTTCAGCGACTTTGTTCTATGTTCTATGTATGTTTGACCAAATTCTTTCCTTAAATTTCTAAATCTTTGTCTGTAGACTTCAGGCACTACTTCATATGCACCTAAGATGGGTTTTTTCACCTCCTCATAGGTCCCAGATCCCTCCTCCGGGAGTGATGCAAACACTTCAGTAGCCCTACCTACCAGCTTTGTTTGAATCAGTAATACCCACATGTCCTGTGGCCATTTCATTTGTTTAGCCACCTTCTCAAATGAAATGAAAAAGGCTTCCACCTCCTTCTCATCAAACCTTGGCAATGCTTGGAATATTTAAATAGATCCCCACCAAGCTTTTGACTTTGACGCTCTTTCTCACTATCCTCATCACTACCATCCAACTGTACGTTTCCCTTTACGTCTGCCAATTTTAACTGACTGTCATGTTTCATGGCCATTTTCTGAAGTTCAAACTCTCGCTCTTTATCTTTTTCCCTGATCTGTATCTCCCTTTCTCTTTCTTTTTGTTCTGCTAGGGCTATTCTTTCTTTTCTCCTTTGTTCTCTCTCCTTTTCTTTTTCCGCTCTCTCTCTCTTTCATATTCAAGCTGCTTTAATTCTTTCTCATGTTCCATTTATTTAATTTGCAACTGAATTTTTGCCATTTCCAATGAGTCAAACTGTTCCTCAGGCAACTTTAAATGCTTAGCCACCGCCATAATTACCCCATCTTTTCGCATTTTGTCAGGTAATGTTAACTGCAATTTGTTTGCCAAATCTAACAGTCTGCTTTTAGTCTCTATCCGTAAGGTACTGTGTGTGACCGTCTCCAACCCCAAAAACTTCAGAGCCTCTGAAAGAGACATTGTCCACACAACACACTCCCCACTTAAACTAGAATACCACACCTGAAAAGCAACCACAATATGCTCACCCCTCACTGACTTTAGGTTCACTAAGCCAATCCAATGGATAGACTTTTGTCCCACTCGAGCCCCCAATTTGTTATGGGCCAGTGTTCAGAGAACCCCAAAGTGTATCATGGAGTTCACCTGACCCACAACTTCTAATAGATTGTGGTATGGGGAGCACACGGCCCACTCTACAGGTGTGGTACAGCAGAAATCGAAAAGTATTTTTTTAAAGTAAAACAATGTTTATTCTATGAACTCAAGTTAACCTTTTTAAAACACAGTGAACATCTTAGCAACCATTAATTCAAATACAACCACCAAAGACTACAACACTAAGTAATCCTTTAAGCTTTCCTTTTAACATCCATACAACTTAAAAACAAAACCTTTAATAGAAGCACACCAGGTTAAAGTCACTACTGAAAACATTTCTAATTCTGAATTCACCAAATGATCAAGAGAGATTGTCTTTTGTTGGCAGAGAGAACAGCAGTACACCTGCTTGGTCTGGCTTCAGCTCCAACAGTGAAAACAAAACTAAAACACACCCTGCAGCCTGCTCAAAAACAAAACTAAAAAGCTGACAGACAGCCCAGCTCCACCCACACTCTGACATCACTAATAATAGGGCAGCACGGTAGCATTGTGGATAGCACAAATGCTTCACAGCTCCAGGGTCCCAGGTTCGATTCCGGCTTGGGTCACTGTCTGTGCGGAGTCTGCACATCCTCCCCGTGTGTGCGTGGGTTTCCTCCGGGTCCTCCGGTTTCCTCCCACAGTCCAAAGATGTGCAGGTTAGGTGAATTGGCCATGCTAAATTGCCCATAGTGTCCAAAATTGCCCTTAGTGTTGGGTGGGGTTACTGGGTTATGGGGATAGGGTGGAGGTGTTGACCTTGGGTAGGGTGCTCTTTCCAAGAGCCGGTGCAGACTCGATGGGCCGAACGGCCTCCTTCTGCATTGTAAATTCTATGATTCTCTGAATACCCATTTCTTAAAGGTGCTCTCACATGACACACCCCAGAAAACATCTTGTGAAATTCTGCTGGGTAACCGTCCGGTCCCGGGGAATTGCCCGACTGCATGGCCTCCAATCCTTCTACTACTTCCACAATCCCGATCGAGGCATCCAGCCCCTCCACCAACCCTTCCCCAACCTTTGGAAAGTCCAAAACCTCCAAGAATTGCTGCATCCCCTCCACACCAGCAGGGGGCTCCGACTAATACAACTGACTGTACAATTCCTTGAACACCCCATTCACCCCCGCTGGGTGCAAGACTGTGTTCCCCCCTCTATCCTTCACTCTTCCCATCTCCCTGGCTGTCTCCCTTTTCCTGAGCTGGTGTGCTAGCATCCCACTGGCCTCCTCCCCATGCTCATATACCGCCCCCTTTGCCTTCCTCAGCTGCCTCACCACCTTCTGTGGATATCAGCCCAAACTCCATCTGCAGCTTCTGCCGCTCCTTCAACAGTTCCGCGTCCGGGGCTTCCGAGTATCTTCTATCCACCTGGAGTATCTCCCTAACCAGCCTATCCATCTCTACCCGCTCCACCTTCTCCCTATGAGCCTGTATCGAAATCAGCTCTCCCCTAACCAATGCTTTCAATGCCTGCCGTACCATTACTGCCGAAACCTCCCCTGTATCATTTATCTCCAAATAATTTTGGATGGCCTCCCTCACCCGCCTGCACACCTCCTCACCCACTAGCAGTCCAACATCCAATCTCCATTGTGGGCGTTGACCCCCCTCCTTGCCCCCGCCACCTCCTTACTCGCCGCCCCCCCCCCCGCGTGATCAGCCTATGTGAGTCCAGGTCCGGGATCTTCCTCAGCACCCGTCTCATAAACTCCACATCGTCCCAGTTTGGTGCATAAATAATTCACTAATACCACCGGCATCCTCTCTAGCTTTCCACTCACCATAACATAACTAGCTCCCGAATCTGCCATAATGCTCCCTACTTCGAATGACACCCGCTTATTGATCAAGATCGCTACCCGCCTAGTTTTTGAGTCCAGCCCCGAATGAATTCCTGCCAACCCACCCCTTCCTCAGCCTAGTCTGATCCACTATCCTCAGTGTGTCTCCTGCAGCATTGCCATGTCCACCTTCAAACTCTTCAAATGCATGAACACCCATGCCCTCTTGACCGGC
The DNA here is from genome assembly GCF_047496885.1 of Scyliorhinus torazame. Classification (NCBI taxonomy): domain Eukaryota; kingdom Metazoa; phylum Chordata; class Chondrichthyes; order Carcharhiniformes; family Scyliorhinidae; genus Scyliorhinus; species Scyliorhinus torazame. The sequence goes on from NC_092719.1 coordinate 85,923,901, forward strand.
CCATTCAGCCCTGTCATGTTCCATCTGATTAGCCTGGTCGGGGGGTCATCCCGCCCCCCGCCCCCCAATCATCACCCTTGTAGGCCAGCCTCCAGCCCGCGTGCCCTGCCTCCTCAGGCCCGCCCTCGGGCACCCACCGTCATTGACATCCAATTTGTCTCCAAGCGCCAGTCCCTCCTCTGTCAGCAGGACAATTCCCCCCCTCCCTCCCCCCCATAACAAAATAACAATCCCAACCCCTCTCAACAAACTGATCACCTGCTTGCCCCCCCCCCACTGCGCTTCTGTGAGCTTGCCTGCCCAGCTAGCCTGATAGCCCCCGCCCATGGCACGAAGCATCCTACCCCCCACTGGTCTCCCTCTACCCCGCTCGAACATCCATATGCAAGCATTACAATCCCCAACAAACTCAAAGAAGGAAATTCCACCCACCACCCCCATTAAGAACAAAGTTAACCCGCATACAAAACTGAGCCACGACCCAGTGCAAAACAACACATACAAAACCCAAAAAGAAAAAATAAATTTAGCAGCATAATAAGAACACAGCTACTCGCCCCCAAGTTCAATGTCCTCCATCACCTGTGAGTCCCCTGTCCCTAACAAAGTTCATTGCCTCATCTGGCGATCCAAAATTAAGTTCTTTGGCTTCAGACTTCCGGTGGCGGCCATGGAGGAATAGGTCGCACATTTGATAGCTCCCGCCTGTAACGGACTTTTGGACCTTTATCCCCCATTTTCTTTCTGGATTTGATGGGATAAATCAGTGAAGAGTGAGACAGTAAGGAGAAATCCCCCTCTGGTGTATGGAGAATTGGTCCAGAAGTGGCCGTGTGAGAGGACAAAGTCCTATAAGGGAGACGCAAGCAGAGCTGGTAACACGGGACAGCATGGCGGAGAGCAAGAGCCACGGGGAGACGGCACAGTGATCGACGGAGCAACTGGTGAAGTATTTCGAGGATTGCTTCACCAAGCTGAAGGAGGACACCCTGGACCCGATTAAGGCTTCGATTGATCAAGTGGATCAGAATCAGTAAACCCACGGAAGAGCGATCCAGGAGGTCGAACAAAAGTTGTTCGAGCACGAGGAGTACATAACTATGCTGGAAAGCAAGGTGGGGGATGATGAATGACCGTCAGAAAAGAATTCAGAAGAATCTGGAGGACCTGGAGAATAGGTCCAGGAGGCAGAATCTCAGAATTGTTGGCCTCCCGGAAGGCAGTGAGGGATTGGATGCTAGGGCCTATGTGACAGACATGTTGGAGAAGCTGATGGGGGCTGGGGCGTTCCCTCGGCCCCTGGAATTGGCTAGAGCGCACAGAGCCCTTGCGAGGAAGCCCAGAGCGAACGAGCCGCCGAGCCACATGGTGGTACGTTTTCACCGTTTCATGGACAAGGAACACGTTTTGTGGGTGGGCCAAGAAAGAACAGGGCAGCAAGTGGGAGAACTGAGTTGCACATCTATCAGGACCTGGGAGCGGATTTGGCCAAGAGGCGAGCTGGTTTCAATCGGGCAAAAACGACCCTCTTTAAGAAGGGGGTGAAGTTCGGGATGCTGTACCCAGCCCGTCTGTGGGTTACATGTGAGGAACGGGACTTCTACTTTGAAACGCCAGACAAAGTATTGACCTTTATTGAAGAAATGAAGCTGGATATGAATTAAAAGACACTTGAGCCTTGGAGGAGTACTGTGGCAGCGATTTGTGGTGCTGGATTGTATAAATGTAAGTAGCGCTATGTGAAATAATGGGGTGTGTGGATGGTTAAAGGTTGATCTGTCTTGCAGAGACCTTGTTAGAGGGGGGGTTTGAATTTAGTTCTGTTTTTTCGGTGACTATTTTTCTAAAGTGACTGTTTCTTCACTGTTTTGTTCTGCTGTTTGTTTACAGGGGAATGTAATGCTTTTAAAAGTTTTTTTTCATGTGGGGGGGGGGGGGGAAGAGAGGAGAGTACAATAGGGAGACAGACAGCTTGGTGCCAGGGGTGGGAGCTATCGAGTCAGCATGGGTCAGCTAACTCTCGGAAGCGCAGTGGGGGGTGAGCAGGTGTTAAGCTGGAGCTTGACTTGGGAGATTGGGTTTCTAATGTTGTTGCTGGGGGGAAGGGGGGGGGGGACCACTTTGCTGACGGGAGGAACTGTTACTAGGGAACGAATGGGAGGTCGGGAACAGCGACAGCCCGAGTGGGGACTCGAGGAAGCGGAGGGCGCGAGCTCGAGGCTGGCCTAAAAAGGGTGATGGCTAGTTGGCGGGGGGTTGGAATCCCCCCGTCCAGGCTGATCACATGGAATGTGGGAGGACTGAATGGGCCGGTCAATAGGGCTCGTGTGTTCGTGCATTTCAGGGAACTGAAGGCGGACGTGACAATGTTACAAGAGACACACCTAAAGGTTACAGACCAGACGAGATTGAGGAAGGGGTGGGTTAGCCAAGTGTTCCACTCAGGACTGGACTCAAAGACCAGGGGGGTAGCGATCTTGATCAGCAAACGAGTGGCATTCGAGGCAGGGAGAATCGTGTCAGACAAGGGGGGTAGGGGTCGGTATATAATGATGAGTGGGAAGCTGGAGGGGGTGCGAGTGTTACTTGTGAACATATATGCTCCGAATTGGGACGATGTGGAATTTATGAAGCGGGTTTTAGGTAAGATCCCAGACTTAGAGTCACATAACCTGATCATGGGAGGGGACTTCAACACAGTCATTGATCCGGAATTGGACCAGTCAAAATCCAGGACAGGGAGGAGGCCAGCTGCGGCAAAGGAATTTAAGGGTTTTATGGAACAGATGGGGGGAGTAGACCCATGGAGGTTTGCACGGCCGAGAACAAAGGAGTTTTCCTTTTCTTCACATGTCCACAAGGTATACTCTCACATCGACTCTTTTGTTCTGAGCAGGGCGCTAATACCAAAGGTGGTGGATACTGAGTATTCAGCAATTGCAGTGTCAGATCATGCCCCGCACTGGGTGGATCTACGGGTTAGTGTGGAGAGAGGGCAACGCCCGCTGTGGAGACTGGATGTGGGATTGTTAGCGGACGAAGCGGGTTCACAAGTTCATCCAGAACTACCTGGAAACAAATTATACGGAGGAGGTCCCTGCAGCGATGGTCTGGGAAGATTTGAAGGCAGTAGTTAGAGGGGAATTAATCTCGATACGGGCCCACAGAGAAAAGGTGGAATGGGGTGAGAGGGATAGATTAGTGGAGGAGATATTTCAGGTGGACAGGAGATACTCTGAGGCCCCGGACGCGGGGCTACTGAGGGAGTGGCGGAGGTTACAGGTGGAGTTTGGGCTGTTGACCACAGGGAGAACAGTGGAACAGTTGAGGAAGTCAAGGGGGGCGATCTATGAGTACGGGGAAAAGGCAAGCAGAATGTTGGCACACTAGCTCAGGGAAAGAGAGGCGGCCAAGGAGATAGGTAAAGTAAAGAGTAGAGATGGTAATGCTGTCCTGTACCCAGCGGGGATGAACGAGGTGTTTAAGGGATGAGGCAATTTCTGGATCAGTTGAGGTTCCCGAGGGTGGAGGAGGACCTGGTGTAGTGGCTGGGAGCCCCAATTGAGATTGAGGAAGTAATCAAGGGGCTGGAGGGCATGCAGTCGGGCAAGGCCCCGGGGCCTGACGGCTACCCGGTGGAATTCTATAAGAAGTTTTCAGAGATATTGAGCCCACTGCTGGTGAGGACATTTAACGAAGCAAGAGAGAAGGGAGTCCTCCTCCCAACAATGTCGCAGGCCTCGATTTCATTGATCCTGAAATGGGAGAAGGATCCGGAGCAATGCGGGTCATACAGGCCGATTTCTCTACTGAATGTGGGTGCCAAACTGCTGGCTAAGATACTGGCCACAAGGATAGAGGACTGTGTCTCGGGAGTGAAAGGGAAAGACCAGACAGGATTTGTTAAGGGTAGGCAACTCAAGGCCAATAATGTTATTATGATGCCCTCAGAAGGAGAGGAGGTGGAGGTGGTGGTAGCAATGGATGCAGAGAAGTGGAGTGGAATTACCTGTGGGAGGCACTGGGAAGGTTTGGGTTTGGTGAGGGCTTTATTGACTGGGTGCGGTTGCTCTATCAGGCACCAGTAGCGAGTGTGCGTAGGAACTGGCTGAGGTCGGGGTATTTTGAACTACACCGAGGGAAGAGGCAAGGGTGCCCCCTCGCCCCGTTACTGTTTGCTCTGGCCGTAGAGCCATTGGCCATGGCGTTAAAAGCCTCTCGGAACTGGAAAGGGCTGGTTCGGGAGGTGGGAGGCGGGGGGGAGGGGGACCGGGTCTCGCTCTATGCAGATGATCTGCTCTTGTACATTTTGGACCCGTTGGAGGGGATGGGGGAAGTAATGCGAATCTTGGGGGAATTTGGCAATTTTTCAGGGTATAAATTGAACATGGGGAAAAGTGAGATGTTTGCAATCCAGGCAAGAGGACAGGAGAAGAGACTGGGAGAGCTGCCGCTTAGAATAGTAGTGAAGAGCTTTCGATATTTGGGAATCCAGGTGGTCCAGAAATGGGAGGTACTACACAAGTTAAACCTATCCCGGTTGGTAGAACAAATGGAAGGAGACTTTAAGAGATGGGACATGCTCCCGCTATCACTGGCGGGGAGGGTACAGACTGTGAAAATGACGATCCTCCCCATATTTCTGTTTGTCTTTCAGTGCCTCCCCATCTTCATCCCCAAGGCCTTTTTCAAGCGGGTGAATAAGATTATTTCTGGCTTTGTGTGGGCAGTAAAACCCCGCGAGTGAAGAAAGTGTTGCTGGAGCACAGTCAGGGAGAGAGGGTGGATTGGCGCTGCCGAACCTCTGCAATTACTACTGGGGGGCTAATATAGCCATGATTACAAGTGGGTAGTGGGGGAGGGTCGGCATGGGAGCAGATGGAGGTGGCGTCATGTAAAGACACCAGTCTGGGAGCATTGGTAACGGCACCTCTGCCATTCTCGCCAGCCCAATACTCCATAAGTCCGGTGGTAGTGGTGCTCTGAGGATCTGGGGTCAATGGAGGAGGAGAGTGGAGGGAGCATCGATTTGGACCCCGATTTATAATAACCACAGGTTTGTACCGGGTAGGCTAGATGGCGGGTTCCGGAGTTGGCCGAGGGCAGGAATTGGAAGGATGGCGAATCTATTTATAGACGGGAGCTTTCTCTGCTTGAAGGTTTTAAAGGATAAATTTAAATTGCCAGCAGGGAATGGTTTTAGGTATCTGCAGGTGCGAGACTTCCTGAGAAAACAGGTGCCGGCCTTTCCGCTGCTGCTGCCATGGGGGATACAGGATAGAGTAGTCTCCAGTACCTGGGTGGGAGAGGGGAAGGTATCAGATATTTACTAGGAGCTTTCGGAGGCGGAGGAAACTCTGGTGGAGGAGCTTAAGGGGAAGTGGAAGGACGAGCTAGGAGGAGAGATCAAGGCGGGGCTATGGGCGGATGCCCTAAGCAGGGTTAATACCTTCTCATCATGTGCCAGGCTTAGCCTGATACAATTTAAGGTAGTTCACCGGGCACACATGACAGCGGCTAGGATGAGTAAGTTCTTTGAGGTTGAGGATAGGTGTGCGAGGTGCGCTGGAAGCCCAACAAATCATGTCCACCACTTTTGGGCATGCCCGAAGCTTAGAGGGTTTTGGCAGGATTTTGCTAAGGCAATGTCCACGGTACTAAAAACACGGGTGGTTCCGAGTCCGGAGGTAGCGATCTTTGGCGTGTCGGAAGAGCCTGGAGTTCAGGGGGCGAAAGAGGCCGACGTCTTGGCCTTTGCCTCCCTGGTAGCCCGTAGACGTGAAGGGACTCAAAACCCCTGAAGTGTACAGACCTGGGTTAGTGACATGGCTGGGTTTCTCAGTCTCAAGAAAATAAAGTTTGCCTTAAGAGGGTCAATGTTAGGGTTCTCCCGGAGGTGACAGCCGTTCGCCGACTTTCTCGAGAAAATTAAAATCTCAGCAGTAGCAGAATTCGAAAGGGGGGGGCGGGCGGATTGTTGTTGTATGGTTGAGGTGCGTGAAGATTGGGCTGGGGGAGGGGGGGAAATGTTTATTTTACCATGTTGATGTCATTGTTTATGTAACTGTTAAAATATTTTCAAATACCTTAATAAAATATTATTTAAATTATTTTTAAAAAAAAGTTCTTTGGCGTCAAAAGTGACCCACAAACGAGCTGGGTACAGCATGCCGAACTTCACCCCTTCTTAAAGAGGGCCGATTTCACTTTATTGAAAGTCGCCCTTCTTTTGGCCAGATCCGGACCCAGGCCCCGCTAAATATGCAGCTTGCTATCTTCACATTTGCAGCTCCTCGTCTGCCTGGCCCACCTCAAGATCTGTTACTTGTCCAGAAACCGGAGCATTCGGAGGAACATCACCCTCGACGGCTTGTTCGTCAACAGCTTCCTCATCAGCACTCTGTGCACCCTGCCCACCTCCAAGGGCCGAGTAAATGCACCTTCTCCCAGCAGCTTCTCGAACATACACGCCACATATGCCCCTGCATCCGATTGCTCGCTGCCTTCCAGGAGGCCAATGATCCTCAGGTCGCCTGCGCGACCTGTTCTCCAGATCCTCCACTTTCTCTTGCAGCCTTCTCTGGTGGTCCTTCATCAGCCCCATCTTCGCTGCCATCGCGGCTAGCTGGTCATCATGCTCAGCAACCGCCTCTTCCGCCTTCTTAATCGCCTGGCCCTGGGCTTCCAATCTCTGTTCCACACAGTCAATCTCTGTCTTAATCAGATCCAGGTCTTTGCTGAGCAAAGCTCTCCTGGAGAAAGGACACCGGTTATTTGGTTGACAACTGGGCCAACAATTTCGGTCCCTGACCCTCCGCCATTATTTTCTGTGCTGCAGACTCCACTCCCTTCTTCGACCACCAATCTCTCCTTTTCAGACCACTTTTGGTCCACGAATCCATACACTGGTGGGAAATCCTTCTCCTCTACTTCACCAATCTCCTGGTTTGTCGATCAAATCCCCCATAAAAATCGGGGAAAAAGGTCCCAAAGGTCAACCACGAACGGGAGCTACCAAATAAGCAACCGCTCACTCCATGGCCGCCACCGAAAGTTCCACTTATTCCCTCTTTGACTGCCCTTCCTTAAGCTGCGGGGTGACCACATCTAAAACTGTGCTATCCACAAATCGTTCAGCCTAGCAGATGCACCGCTGTGTTTCCAGCCGACGCTCAAGCTTTGAAACCCGGTTCTCAAGTTGGTCAAACTGGTGGCATTTCCTGTAAATGTGTCACCCAGACCAGGGTTTTGTTGAGTGGGTAATTTGCAGGTGTTGACGAAGCGATTGGTAGCAATGTTCCCAATTACAGGAGAAGCGCAACAGCCGTGACCGGCTTTGAAGAATGCGACCTGCCTTTAAGTACATACTATGGACCCTTTCCGCCGGAAGCGGCAGCAGAGAGCAGGTCACATGCCCAGCACATAGACTGAGTCACGCGCTCTGTACATCCATGCTTTGGGTGCAAAATCATAGAGGCAAAATTCCTCCATTATCAAGCAAGCAACAGGACTGTGTGAAGAATGGGGGTGGGTCATTTTGTAATCAGGAATAGAGGGCCAGAGACACAAACAGGCTGGGGTCTCAAAAATGAATCAGCTGGAGAGAGCTTCTCAGGAGCCTTTGGTGAACAACTCATTAAGAAGAAACTGACATCGGGAACTGAGCAGTATGAAGATGATTTCTTGATGTGTGGCTTTGTTAATTGTGACAATGCAAATCAGGATGCAAAGATCATGGGTGGGATTCTCCCACCCCAAGGCGGGTCGGAGAATCGCCGGGGGACAGCATAAATCCCGCCCGGCCGCGATATTCTCCGGCCCCCCCCAAAATCCCGTTGTCGTGAATCGCGTGCGCGCCTCGGAGAATGTCGAGGACTGGCGCGACGCAACGGGCCCCTGGGGTCGCCCCAATTCTCCGGGCCGGATGGGCCGAAGTCCTGCCGATGTGACCACGGGTCACGCCGGCGTAAATCAAACTGTCATGATATGAACTCAGGCACATAATGAGATACAGACAGGCAGTGACGGACACCCAGTACAGCCAATCAACACACAGGACAGAACACAACCAATAACCTGTGGTGCGGCCGCATTTGGAGTATTGCATGCAATTCTGGTCGCCGCATTATAGGAAGGATGTGGAAGCATTGGAAAGGGTGCAGAGGAGATTTACCAGAATGTTGCCTGGTATGGAGGGAAGATCTTATGAGGAAAGGCTGAGGGACTTGAGGCTGTTTTTGTTAGAGAGAAGAAGGTTAAGAGGTGACTTAATTGAGGCATACAAGATGATCAGAGGATTGGAAAGGATGGACAGTGAGAGCCTTTTTCCTCGGATGGTGATGTCTAGCACGAGGGGACATAGCTTTAAATTGAGGGGAGATAGATATAAGACAGATGTCAGAGGTAGGTTCTTTACTCAGAGAGTAGTAAGGGCGTGGAATGCCCTGCCTGCAACAGTAGTGGACTCGCCAACACTAAGGGCATTCAAATGGTCATTGGATAGGCATATGGACGATAAGGAAATAGAGTAGATGGGTTTTAGAGTGGTTTCACAGGTCGGCGCAACATCGAGGGCCGAAGGGCCTGTACTGCGCTGTAATGTTCTATGTTCTATAAGAACACTAGAGGGGGGTTTCCCACTATAAAACACACGAGGCATTAGCACTCTGCCTCTTTCCACTGGTGACAACTGTAGTGACAGCCAGGGTGTATATATCATCTTCTACACGTGGCTCAGAGCTAGTCTGGTCTAGTTAGTTATAGTTAGCACACTTAGATTAGTAGAGTGTCAACCCACAGCAAGCTGTGTGCACTGCTCCAGAAGTTCAATAAAACGTATTGAACTAACGTCTAAGTTTGATGTCTACTTTACAGTACAACTGCATCCAGTTGCAGTCCGTGTTACCCCAGGGTGAATAACATGACATGGTACCAGTAGTCTATTTTATCTGAGTGGTTTACCTCGAGTGATTCAGTGATGACCAGCAAATGCCTCCAGCGGCATGGAGAAGATCCAGGCCCCTCCACAGCTACGGATCTCCGGCAATCTTGGCGCCAACTGGCGGGTCCTCTCTATATTGAGGCCTTGGGCCTCGAGGATGCGTCCGATGCCAGAAAAATCACGCTGCTCCTATCAATTGCGGGGGACCAAGCCATCCAAATTTTCAACGCGTTCACTTTTGGCAACGGCGAGGACAAGACCAAATTTAATACCGTTTTAGCTAAATTCAACAGTCAAAGCGAACGAGAGCTTTGAGCGCTATGTCTTTCAGCAGCGCCTTCAGGGTAAGGATGAACCTTTCCAATCCTTTACAACTCATCTCCGTATATTAACGCAGTCCTGCAACTATGGTGACACCGCTGATTCCCTCATCAGGGATCAGATCATGTTTGGGGTCCACTCCGACTCTGTGTGGGAGCAGCTCCTCAAAATAAAAAACATGACCCTGCCAGTCTCAATCGAGACGTGTAAAGTGCATGAACAGGCAAGAAATCGGTACTCCCGTTTCAAATCGGCAGAACAGGAACAACTTGCCTCCCACGAGGCAGAGAGTGTATAGGCCATCGCCCAGATGCGGCACCTCAGTATCAATGAAGGCGGCCATTTCACGCGCTTTTCCCGGGTTCCCACGCATGCGCACCACGAACGGGAGAACGAAGCGGGGAGGGAGGGAGGAGGGGGGGGGAGGGGAAGGGAGGGGGTTGGGGGAGGGAGGTGGGGGTGGGGCTGGGAGGGAGGGGAGGGGGGGTTGGGGAGCGTGCGTGCCGGAGAGGGTGCGTGCCGGAGAGGGTGCGTGATGGAGAGGGTGCGTGACGGAGAGAGTGCGTGATGGAGAGGGTGTGTGCCGGGGAGGAGAGAGAGGGGTTGGGGAGGGTGCGTGCTGGGGAGGAGAGGGGGGATGCCGGGGAGGGCATGTGCCGGGGAGGAGAGGGGGGGCCTTGGGGAGGGTGCGAGCGTCGTACCAGGACCTCACAGTCCGGGCATGCAGGAGGAGACTCCGGATGAGCCAGGAAACCGTGGCACACATCTGCCACCTGAAGGCACACCTGGCACCGCCTGGCACTGGGGGAGGATACCCTCTCCCCCTGGCCATTAAGGCTACGGTGGCCCTGAACTTCTATGCCACGGGGTCATTCCAGGCGCCGAGTGGGGACCTGTCCGGCATCTCGCAGGTATCGGTGCACCAGTGCATCCGTGCAGTGACAGACGCCCTGTATGCCATTGCCGACCGCTACATCCATTTCCCTGTGCACCGGGCCAGCCAGGATGCCCGGGCAGCGGGCTTCGCTGCCGTGGCCAGCATGCCCATGGTACAGGGGGCGATCGATGGGATGCACGTCGCCGTGCAGCCACCTGCGGATAACAGGGGCGTGTTCACGAATTAGAAGGGGACCTATTCCATGAATGTGCAGGTGGTCTGTGACCACCACATTAGGATCCTGCACGTCTGCGCCCGGTACCCGGGCAGTGTACATGACTCATTTGTATTGGCACATTCTTTCATCCCCACCATGTTCAAGGGACACCCCCCCCAGCTGAGGGACTGGTTGCTGGGCGACAGGGGTTACCCGTTGCGGTCATGGCTGAAGACGCCTATACGGAGGCCACAGACTGACGCGGAGAACCGCTACAACGATGCCCATGCAACGACCAGGGCTGCTGAAGATGTGCTTCAGGTGCCTGGACCACTCTGGAGGGGTCCTCCAGTACCCATAAGATAGGGTCGGCCACATCGTTGTGGTCTGCTGTGTCCTGCACAACATAGCCCAGCAGAGGGGCGATGTGCTGCCACCACATGAGGATCCTGCACGTCTGCGCCCGGTACCCGGGCAGTGTACATAACTCATTTGTATTGGCACAATCTTTCATCCCCACCATGTTCAAGGGACGCACCCCCCAGCTGAGGGACTGGTTGCTGGGCGACAGGGGTTACCCGTTGCGGTCGTGGCTGAAGACGCCTATACGGAGGCCAAAGACTGACACGGAGAACCGCTACAACGATGCCCATGCAGCGACCAGGGCTGCTGAAGATGTGCTTCAGGTGCCTGGACCACTCTGGAGGGGTCCTCCAGTACCCATAAGATAGGGTCGGCCACATCGTTGTGGTCTGCTGTGTCCTGCACAACATAGCCCAGCAGAGGGGCGATGTGCTGCAGGCAGAGGAAGGGGAAGGGGAGGAGCAGCAAGACGAGGCGCAGACCTCCCCAGATGAGGAGTATGGGGGCAATGGTCAGGACAGACGGGGTGGACGTGGATGGGAGGCTGCGCACCGTTACCGGCTGGGCCAGCGGGCACGGGACAGGCTGATAGCCGCCCTGTTCACGGACTAGGGGTGCGTGGGAATCGCCGAGTATGGGTACAGACTGCACACCACCCTCACCCCATCCACCCAACACCAACCACCCTCACCCCACCCACCCAACACCAACCACCCTCACCTCGCCCACCTAACACCAACCACCCACATCCCAACCGCATGCACACCACCCCTCCATTGCACATCCACCTAGGGCACAACGGGCCCGGCTCACACGGTCGCCGGTGGAAGCGTGTCCATTGCAGGCCATGGAGGATGATGACAGCCCGCCCTGCGATGAGCTCTGGGCTCTACATAGTTGGACAATATCTGACCCATGGCCACAGTACCACCCTCCACCCGGACCGTCCCTGCCCAGGGAGATGGCGAGGGCGACTCGGGGGGGAGGGGGGCACACTTACCTGAGGCCAACGTTCTATCACCTCTCACACACCCAGGGGTGCTCACCTCACACCACACCCCTGCACACATCGGAGAGAGCACAAAGGCAGCTTCTGTAGGTGTGAAAGTGATTTTAATAACAAACCGTTCATACACGTGACCTAGCCCCAGAACTAACCTGTGCCCTGCAACCGTGCCAACTTACTCGGTGTCTAATTTTTTGGCCTACGTCTAGGTGGTTCCCCAGCCAGTGCAGCAGAACTGGAGGTGGACTCCTGTGATTCCTGCCCTGTGACTAGGGACCCCTTTGGCGGCCGTTTCCTGGGGCGGCCCGGCCTGGATGGGCCAGTCGCGGCTCGGGCGACTGGGATGGCGAGCTGCCAGCCTGTCCTGCTCGCAAACCGGCCGTCACCTCCTTCGGTCGTCCCTTGGTCCGTGACTGCATAAGGTCTATGGGTGGGTGTGGTAACTCCAGGAACCTGGGACCCATCTGGGTGGCAGATGGTTGCCTGCGCCGGGCTGCCCTCCGACCGCCCGGCCCCTCGGCTGCTCCTACCTCCACCTGCTGTACCGGTACAGCTGTGTTGTTCGTGTCCCAGATGCCTCATCGCTAAAGTGCCCAACCGAGGTGACTGTCTCTGCGATGGTAGAGGGTGTAGGAGATAGCAAAGGCGTAATGGCGTGCTCCTCATCCGACCCGAAGTCCAGGGTCCCCTGGAGTGGTAATTCCTGTCCAAAAATTCCTGTGTGTGGGTGTCGTGTGCGTCAGGGTCCTGTGCGTCAGGGTCCTGTGCGTCAGCGGGCGGCCATTTAGCCGGGTCTCGGGGGGGGGGGGGGGCGTCATTTGTGCAGTGACGGCACGCGTGTCCGTGATGGGTGACGCCGTCGCGAATGGCGTCATGCCGCTACGAGCCCATGCCGGGCCGGAGACTATGCGACGTTTCGAGGGGCCCAGCCCCGGAGTGATTCGCGCCGTTTTTGGCGCCAGGTTCGGGCCACCATGCCGACTGACGGAGAATCCCGCCCCCTGTGTGTTATATGCAGGGAATATGTTATATGACAAATTAAAGTTTAGAACCCATAAAACTTCAAAGGCACGTGAAGACTATGTATGTCTAAGGCGAGTTCAAGGATGCAGCAAGAACTTAAAATCATTAACTGAAGTCCTTAGTAGAAATGTAACATTGAATGACAACGCAAGTGAGATTGTGAGGACCAAGCATGCTCACCTGTGCATTAATAGTGTGTTGCGAAGGTCAGCTGGTTGGTAAAAGCGAGTCCAGGGAAAAAAGTTTGGAAAACAGTGAGACAGACTGCAAAGATTCCCACGTGCTGCAGACCAATGCAAAATACTGAGCTTCTCAGTCAAACTTTTAGTTTAAAAGATCTTTACCTGCAATTTTATTGCGAGTATAAAAATATTTACATTTTTTAAAAAGCTACAACATTAATCAGCTCTCTTCAGAGGTGGACTTACACTTTTGGGGGTCCCATGGTCTCCCTCTTTGCTGGGGGCCAATGTCACACCTCACCCCCTGGTGACATGGCAGCCTGCCCCCCATGACAGCGAGCCCAACCCCCAATGGAGTCAATGCCGCCCACCCTCAGATCACACAATGCAAGGCAAAGGAACCCAAAATCACTGCTTGACAGACTATTGTAGTGCTCTTTATTCTATGACAACAAGGCGGCAGTGGTGTTGGAGAGTCAGCCACTGAGTTCGTGCTGGGAAAAAGGGGCAGATGCCGCTGCGTCCCTGTCGCTGTTGCTCCATTCATCCTTTGTCAGTGATTGCGAGCAATATATAGATGAGCAACAGAGAGAATTGATGAATTGAAATCCAAGCCTATCAGTTGCCAGCATGACGGTACAGATGGTCAATATTGTGATGTCTGGGTGTTGAGGTGAGCAAATACAAACTGATTAATGTGCAACGAGATGATGAATTCAGCCGATGATATGACACAGAACAGGGCAGTGCAGGACAGAGTGAGCTAGAAAAAGTCCAGTGCAGGAGTAAATACTCCAACCAAGTGGAATGTCCAAGTCTAATATCAGTGGCCTTGCTGGCAATGTCTGGCAGGATTCAGTTCTTTAATTGTCCAGAAGAGTCTTTCTGAAGGCCAGTAAAGAGTGATGGGGGATGGCGGTCACTCATCGGTTATAACCGTCTGCATGTGACCACCAGCCATAATATAAGACCAGCAAATGTTCTGTATTGAAGAACAGAATATAGACTGGAGAACATGGGAGAGGGACAGAGTTTTTAGATTTTCTTACTTTATCAGTTGTTTAGAATCCACGGCATCTGAGGTGGCTTTCACCGCACATTTCCTTCACAAAATCATCAATCACAAGGTAGAAAATAGGAGCAGGCCATTCGGCCCTTTGAGCTGATATGAGCTTGGCTGGGATTATGGCATTGAAGGCGGAGCTGTAGTCAATAAATAGGAGTCCTTTTGTCGAGATGCTCTCGGGATGAGTGTAGGGCCAGGGAGATGGCGTCTACTGTGCACCGGTTGCGGCGGTATGCAAATTGCAGTGGACCTAGATATTCTGGGAGTATGGAGTTGATGCGCTTCATGACAAACCTCTCGAAGCACTTCATTACGATTGATGTCAGAGCCAACGGACAGTGGTCAGTGAGGCATGTTGCCTGGTTCTTTTTGGCACCTGTATAATGGTAGTCTTCTTGAAGCAGGTGGGGATCAGGGTAAAGATGTCCACGACCACATCTGTCAGCTGGTCCGCGCATGACCAAAGATCCCGTCCGGGCCACCACCTTCTGAGGGTTCACTTTCAGGAAGGCCGATCTGACTTTGGAAGCTGTGACAGTGGGTATGGTGTGTTTTGGGCTGCTATGGCACACGACAGCGGATCGATGGTTTGAGCATCCTTCCTCAGATAAGGAGACTAAAACAGCACAAAACTGCACACCATCTTCCAGTTGTGGCCTCACAAAGGCCATGTGTAATTGCAGCAATACATCCCTGCTCCTGTACTCAAATACTCTCGTTATCAGGGCCGACATACATTTGTCTTCTTTACCTCCTGCTGTACCAACATGCTTACCTTCAGTGATTGGTGTATGTGCACTCCCCGGTCTCGTTGCACATTCCCACCCCCTAATTGAAATCAGGCTTGTTCACGAACCATAACCCCATGAATAAGATTAAATACATTTAGTACATGCCAAATATTCTACAATGAGTTATAGAAAATGTTTAATCATTCATACTACTGGAACTATCAACTTCAAATGGTAAAAACAGAAAAATGTATGTTTTGATTGGATGCAGAGGGAGCACACGGTTCTCAGTCAATATTGTGAGCTATCAGCACCTCACTTCACTTACCCTTGCTTTGCATGTGTAACTCCTTAGTCATTCCAGCAGGAAAAAAGCTACGTGGACGAAAACCACGCAGCAACCATGCATGTGGACAACGGTCAACAAAATGCCCCGTGGGCAGCTGATGGGCCATAGGTGTTGCCCAGCGCAGCTCCAACCCCGCAGCCCGAAACGAGCCATGAGATCAACCATCACAACAGTATTCCAAAAACAGCACGGGTCTGTGCAACTGGAAAGGTGGATTTGCTGTCACCCACACGTTCGTTTGATGGCACCTTGGCTGTCAATATGATTTGCTACTCCACTACTCAAATGCCTCAGAGCAATGAAGACCCACCCACACTCCCCTATGAAAGCATCTCCCGGGCATTGTGAGCCTGCTTCGACTAAAAAAGACGAGGGAAAGGGTGATGTAGCTGATCCATGCTGTAAGGAGATGGGTAGCTCCTCCACCCTGTTTGTTTGACCATCTCCTTTTTGGCATGCTTACATGTTAACAGTGGCTCCTGCATCAGTGACTTGGGCACATCTTCCAAGATTGAGGAGTAGCATGTGCCATGCCACAAAATGCTTGCAGCAAGCCAAGAGAGGAGACTGAGCAAAGAAGTCTCATTCAGCTTTCTGGAAGCAGCAGTCAAGTAAAGCGTTTCTAGCAGTGCTCACCTGCAGCACTCACCACCTCAATAATCTCCTGCCACGTCTTCTGTGGTGGTTGGGGAAAGATTGTGCCCCTCCTGGCATTTATTTTCTCAACCAAGTAGTCCAGATTATGGTCTGAGAACCTTGGTGCTGATTTTTCCCGGGTGGCCTGGCTGCTGCCTGTATCAACCATCCTGGCATCAGCGAGGGAGAGCAATGTGAGGTCAGTATGTGTTTGTGTGGGTCATCAATAGCTTTGCAGGATGGAATGTCAGTGAGGGATGTTGTTGCATTGTCCGACATATCAGCGGTGAGTTCGCCATGGAAAGGCTTGGTGGCCTCAGCGTTGCTGAGCAACTTGGCAAGGTGGCAGGCATTGACTCTATGTGGCAAAGTTGTCAAGGATCAGAGGGTCTTGAGGAGCTCACATGCCTTGATATGAGTGGGACATGGTGGCACTGTGGTATTGTCACTTGGCGGGTAATCCGGAGATCCAGGCTAATGTTCTGGGGTATCATGTGAGAGTACCTTTAAGAAATGGGTGTTTAAGAAATGTACCTTTAAGAAATGAGTGTTTATCAGTGATGTCAGACTGTGGGTGGAGCTGGGCTGTCTGTCAGCTTTTTACTTTCGTTTTAGGCTGTTTGCTGCAGGGTGTGTTTTAGTTTTGTTTTCAGTGTTGGAGCTGAAGCCAGACAGAGCAGGTGCACTGTTGATCTCTCTGCCATGAAAAGACTATCTCTTGATCATTTGGTGAATTCACAATTATAATGTTCTCAGTAGTGAATGTAAACCTAATGTGCTTCTGTTAAAAGGTGTTTCTTTTGTCTTCTGGATGTTGTTGGGAAGTTATTAAGGATTACTTAGTGTTGTATTCTTTGGGGGTTGTATTTGAATTGATGGTTGCTAAGATGTTCACTGTATGTTTCAAAAAGGTTAACTTGAGTTCATAGAATAAACATTGTTTTGCTTTAAAAAATACTTTTCCATTTCTGCTGTACCACCCCTGTAGAGTGGGCCGTGTGCTCCCCATACCACAATCTATTAAAAGTTGTGGGTCAGGTGAACTCCATGATACACTTTGGGATTCTCTAAACCCTGGCCCATAACAGGGGACACAGGTTTAAATCCAACCATGGCAGCAGGAATTGAAAGCTAATCTGAATAATAATCTCCATGAAACTATCAATTGCTGTAAAAACACATCCGGTTCACTAATGTCCTTTAGGGAAGGACAATTTGCCGTCCTTACTTGTTGTGGCCTACATGTGACATGTGGTTGACTTTGAACTGATCTCTGAAATGGCTTAGCAAGCCACTCAGTTCAGGAGAAATTAGGGACGGGCAACAAATATTTACAAAAGATGAGGCACGAGCAATTGGACAAAGACGATAGTTGAATCCAACTGAGGCTTTCTTGCTGTCAGATGTGTGGCCTCCCACATCAGCTGGCGAAATGGCTGCTGGCTGGAGGACACACCTATTCATACCCCACCTCCTGGGCGGAGCCATCTGGCAGGGAGTACTTGCGAAACTGTAGTACAGGTCCTACCGTACATCATCTAATATGGTGCAACAGTGGTTTACCACATTCACCCCGTGTTAAAAATTGAGTCCGGCGGGGGTGGTGGATAACTATATACAACAATGAGTTAATATTTACAAGATTTGAGCAAACAAATGTCCTTTGATGTCCGGTGGAGCGGTCAGAGGTTTAGCCGGTCCGGGGCCTTGATGTTCCTCTGGGAGCGATGCAATGGTGTCGGCGATGTTGGTGCTGCTCTGGTCGATGATGACTCCGGGAGCGTGCTGAAATCCTCTTCATCGTCGGGCGTGGGCAGAGGGAGGACGGATGGTCCTGGGGGGGGGGGTGCTGTTGGGAGCGACGGGGGGGAGGAGGGTGGCGCCGGGGGTGGAGGGGGTGTGGGGGTGGAACCTGCTGGTGCCAGGTCCCTGAGGGAGACAGTATCCTGGTGGCAGTCTGGGAACGCCACGTAGGCGTACTGGGAGTTTGCGTGGAGCAAGTGCACCCTCTCCACCAACGGGTCCGCCTTGTGGAGTCGGACGTGCTTAATGAGAAGTACGGTTCCCGGAGCTGCGAGCCAAGTTGGGAGCGACACCCCGGATGTGGACTTCCTGGGGAAGGCAAAAAGACGTTCATGGCGTGATGCGCAATCAATTGCACAAAGACGCAGATTGGGTACAACTGTGGCTTTATTGCAGTCAAATGCACTCCTGCTGCAGCTGGCGAAATGGCAGGGCAATGGAGGTCACGCATATTTATACAGATCTTAGTGGGCGGAGCCAGCTGGCAGGGGCTACCGGCGAACCTGTAGTGCAGGTCCTACCTTACATCCCATAATACAATGAATCACCACATTCACCCCCTGTTTAAAAATGAGTCCGGCGAGGGTGATGTGAAACTACCTACACATAGTGCAATTATGTACAGTGTTAAGAATGGGGAAAACAAAGGAAAAAAAAGAGAAAAGTCCATGTTGACGGTCCGGATTCCATCAAACGTTCAGCCGAACTGGTGCTTTGGTGGTTCGTTGGGAGCGACGTAACGGTGGCGGCGAAGTCGGTGGTGGAGGTGGCACCCGTGGTGGTGGTGGCGGTGCTGATGCTGGCCAGTCATCGGGGAACTCCGGGAGCGTGCCAAAATCCTCTTTGTCTTCTTGTGCGGGAAGGGGGAGGGGTTGGTCTGGTGAGGTCAATGGTGGCGGCGCGGTGGGAGGGAGTGGCGGCATGGGTGGGGGAGTGTGTTGGGGTGGAACCTGACGGTGCCAGGTCCCTGAGTGAGACAGTATCTTGGCGGCCGTCGGGGAACTCCACGTAGGCATATTGAGGGTTGGCGTGGAGGTGAACCCTGTCCACCAAAGGGTCCGCTTTGTGGAGTCGGACGTGCCGATGGAGAAGGACCAGTCCTGGAGCTGCGAGCCAAGTCAGTAGCGACACCCCGGATGTGGACTTCCTGGGGAAGGTAAAAACACGTTCATGGGGTGTAATATTAGTGGCGGTGCACAATATGGATGGAGTGTAGAGCGTCAGGGAGGACCTCCTGCCAGCGAGAGGCTTGAAGGTTCCTGGACGGTAGGGCCAGCTGGACTGCCCTCCAAACCGTCCTATTCTCCCGTTCTACTTCCCCGTTTCCCCGGGGGTTGTAGCTGGTCGTCCTGTTGGAGGCGATACCCATGCTGAGCAGGAACTGACGCAGCTCATCACTCATGAATGAGGATCCCCTGTCACTGTGGATGTAGGCGGGGAAACCGAACAGAGTGAAGATGGTGTTGAGGGCCTTGATGATGGTGGCAGACGTCATATCAGGGCATGGGATGGCGAAGGGGAATCTGGAGTACTTATCAACCACACTGAGAATGTACATGTTACGGTCGGTGGAGTGGAGGGGCCCTTTGAAATCCACGCTGAGGCGTTCAAAGGGACGGGAAGCCTTCACCAGGCGCGCACGGTCCGGCCGGTAGAAGTGCGGCTTGCACTCCGCACAGACCTGGCAGTCCCTGTTGACTGTTCTTACTTCCTCCACGGAGTAGGGCAGATTGCGAGCTTTGACCAGATGGTACAATCGAGTGACCCCCGGGTGACAAAGGCTGTCGTGTAGGGCCCGGAGTTGGTCCACTTGTGTGCTGGCACATGTACCTCGGAAGAGGGCGTCTGGGGGCTCGTTGAGTTTACCGGGGCGATACACGATCTCGTAATTATAGGTGGAAAGCTCGATTCTCCACCACAAGATTTTGTCATTTTTGATCTTGCCCCGCTGTATGTTATTTTTTTTTTTTAAATAATATTTTATTGAAAATTTTTGGTCAACCAACACAGTACATTGTGCATCCTTTACACAACATTGTAACAATACAGACAATAATGACCTTTTTTAAATTTAAACAAAAACAACAACAAATAAATAAATATTAAATAACAAAAAATAAAAACTAGCCCTAATTGGCAACTGCCTTGTCTCAGGCCACACCCCCCCCCCCCCCCCCCCCATCCCTCCCCCCCCCCCCCCCCCAAGTCCTGGGCCGCTGCTGCTGCCTTCTTTGTTCTCCCCTATCTATCTTTCCGCAAGATATTCGACGAACGGTTGCCACCGCCTTGTAAACCCTTGAGCCGACCCCCTTAGGACGAACTTAATCCGCTCTAACTTTATGAACCCCGCCATATCATTTATCCAGGTCTCCACCCCCGGGGGCTTGGCTTCTTTCCACATTAGCAATATTCTGCGCCGGGCTACTAGGGACGCAAAGGCCAAAACATCGGCCTCTTTCGCCTCCTGCACTCCCGGCTCTTGTGCAACCCCAAATATAGCCAACCCCCAGCTTGGTTCGACCCGGACTCCTACTACTTTCGAAAGCACCTTTGTCACCCCCATCCAAAACCCCTGTAGTGCCGGGCATGACCAAAACATATGGGTATGATTCGCTGGGCTTCTCGAGCACCTCGCACACCTATCCTCCACCCCAAAAAATTTACTGAGCCGTGTTCCAGTCATATGTGCCCTGTGTAATACCTTAAACTGAATCAGGCTTAGCCTGGCGCACGAGGACGACGAGTTTACCCTGTTTAGGGCATCTGCCCACATCCCCTCCTCAATCTCCTCCCCTAGCTCTTCTTCCCATTTCCCTTTTAGTTCGTCCATCATAGTCTCCCCTTCGTCTCTCATTTCCCTATATATATCCGACACCTTACCGTCCCCCACCCATTTCTTTGAGATGACTCTGTCCTGCACCTCTTGTGTCGGGAGCTGCGGGAATTCCCTCACCTGCTACCTCGCAAAAGCCCTCAATTGCATGTACCTGAATGCATTCCCTTGGGGCAACCCATATTTCTCGGTCAGCGCTCCCAGACTCGCAAACTTCCCATCCACAAATAGATCTTTCAATTGCGTTATACCTGCTCTTTGCCACATTCCATATCCCCCATCCATTCCCCCCGGGGCAAACCTATGGTTGTTTCTTATCGGGGACCCCCCCAGTGCTCCGGTCCTTCCCCTATGTCGTCTCCACTGTCCCCAAATCTTCAGTGTAGCTACCACCACCGGACTCGTGGTATAGTTCCTTGGTGAGAACGGCAATGGGGCTGTCACCATAGCCTGCAGGCTGGTCCCCCTACAGGACGCCCTCTCTAATCTCTTCCACGCCGCTCCTTCCTCCTCTCCCATCCACTTACTCACCATTGAAATATTAGCGGCCCAATAATACTCACTTAGGCTCGGTAGTGCCAGCCCCCCCCTATCCCTACTACGCTGTAAGAATCCCTTCCTCACTCTCGGAGTCTTCCCGGCCCAAACAAAACCCATGATACTCTTTTCTATCCTTTTGAAAAAAGCCTTCGTGATCACCACCGGGAGACACTGAAACACAAAAAGGAATCTCGGGAGGACCACCATCTTAACTGCCTGCACCCTCCCTGCCATTGACAATGCTACCATGTCCCATCTCTTGAAATCTTCCTCCATCTGTTCCACCAACCGCGTCAAATTTAGCCTGTGCAATGTGCCCCAATTCTTAGCTATCTGGATCCCCAGGTAACGAAAGTCTCTTGTTACCTTCCTCAACGGTAGGTCTTCTATTTCTCTACTCTGCTCCCCTGGATGCACCACAAACAGCTCACTCTTTCCCATGTTCAATTTATACCCTGAAAAATCCCCAAACTCCCCAAGTATCCGCATTATTTCTGGCATCCCCTCCGCTGGATCCGCCACATATAGTAGCAGATCATCCGCATATAAAGATACCCGGTGTTCTTCTCCTCCCCTAAGTATTCCCCTCCATCCCTTGGAACCTCTCAGCGCTATCGCCAGGGGCTCAATCGCCAGTGCAAACAGTAATGGAGACAGAGGACATCCCTGCCTTGTCCCTCTATGGAGCCGAAAATATGCCGATCCCCGTCCATTCGTGACCACACTCGCCACTGGGGCCCTATACAACAGCTGCACCCATCTAACATACCCCTCTCCGAACCCAACTCTCCTCAACACCTCCCACAGATAATCCCACTCCACTCTATCTAATGCTTTCTCTGCATCCATCGCCACTACTATCTCCGTTTCACCCTCTGGTGGGGCCATCATCATTACCCCTAACAACCTCCGTATGTTCGTGTTCAGCTGTCTCCCCTTCACAAACCCAGTTTGGTCCTCATGAACCACCCCCGGGACACATTCCTCTATTCTCATTGCCATTACCTTGGCCAAGACCTTGGCATCTACATTGAGGAGGGAGATTGGTCTGTAGGACCCGCATTGTAGCGGATCCTTTTCCTTCTTTAAAAGAAGCGATATCGTTGCTTCTGACATAGTCGGGGGCAGTTGTCCCCTTTCCTTTGCCTCGTTGAAGGTCCTCGTCAGTAGCGGGGCGAGCAAGTCCAAATATTTTCTGTAAAATTCAACTGGGAATCCGTCCGGTCCCGGGGCCTTTCCCGTCTGCATGTTCCTAATTCCTTTCACCACTTCTTCTACCGTGATCTGTGCTCCCAATCCCATCCTTTCCTGCTCTTCCACCGTGGGAATTTCCAGCCAATCCAAAAACTCCATCATTCTCTCCCTCCCATCCGGGGGTTGAGCTTCATACAATTTTTTATAAAATGTCTTAAACACTTCATTCACTCTCTCGGCTCCCCGCTCCGTCTCTCCATCTTCGTCTCTCACCCCCCCTATTTCCCTCGCTGCTCCCCTTTTCCTCAATTGGTGTGCCAGCAATCTGCTCGCCTTCTCTCCATATTCATACTGTACACCCTGCGCCTTCCTCCATTGTGCCTCTGCAGTGCCTGTGGTCAGCAAGTCAAATTCCACATGCAGCCTTTGCCTTTCCCTATACAGTCCCTCCTCCGGTGCTTCCGCATACTGTCTGTCCACCCTCAAAAGTTCTTGCAACAACCGCTCCCGTTCCTTACTCTCCTGCTTCCCTTTATGTGTCCTTATTGATATCAGCTCCCCCCTAACCACCGCCTTCAACGCCTCCCAGACCACTCCCACCTGAACCTCCCCATTGTCATTGAGTTCCAAGTACTTTTCAATGCATCCCCTCACCCTTAAGCACACCCCCTCATCCGCCATTAGTCCCATATCCATTCTCCAGGGTGGACGCCCTCTTGTTTCCTCCCCTATCTCCAAGTCTACCCAGTGTGGGGCATGATCCGAAATGGCTATAGCCGTATATTCCGTTCCCCTCACCCTCGGGATCAATGCCCTACCCAACACAAAAAAGTCTATGCGTGAATAGACTTTATGGACATAGGAGAAAAACGAGAACTCCTTACTCCTAGGTCTACTGAATCTCCACGGGTCCACCCCTCCCATCTGCTCCATAAAATCCTTAAGCACCTTGGCTGCTGCCGGCCTCCTACCAGTCCTGGACTTCGACCTATCCAGCCTTGGTTCCAACACCGTGTTAAAGTCTCCCCCCATTATCAGCTTTCCGGTCTCTAGGTCTGGGATGCGTCCTAGCATTCGCCTCATAAAATTGGCATCGTCCCAATTCGGGGCATACACGTTTACCAACACCACCATCTCTCCCTGTAATTTGCCACTCACCATCACGTATCTGCCCCCGTTATCCGCCACTATAGTCTTTGCCTCGAACATTACCCGCTTCCCCACTAATATAGCCACCCCCCTGTTTTTCGCATCCAGCCCCGAATGGAACACCTGCCCTACCCATCCTTTGCGCAACCTAACCTGATCTATCAGTTTCAGGTGCGTTTCCTGTAACATGACCACATCTGCTTTAAGTTTCTTAAGGTGTGCGAGTACTCGTGCCCTCTTTATCGGCCCGTTAAGCCCCCTCACGTTCCACGTGATCAGCCGAGTTGGGGGGATTCCCACCCCCCCCCCCCCTTGCCGGTTAGCCATCATCTTTTTCCAGCTTCTCGCCCAGTTCCCACGCGGCTGTATTTCTCCCAGACGGTGCCCCCCCGCCCATCCTTTCCCGCACCCACTCCCCCCTTTCCCCAGCAGCAGCAACCCAGTAATTGCCCCCTCCCCCCCCCCCCCCCGCTAGACCCCCCGCTAGCGTAATTACTCCCCCCATGTTGCTCCCAGAAGTCAGCAAACTCTGGCTGACCTCGGCTTCCCCCCGTGATCACGGCTCGCCCCGTGCGGCGCCCCCTCCTTCCTGCTTCTCTATTCCCGCCATAATTATCATAGCGCGGGAACCAAGCCCGCGCCTCTCCCTCGGCCCCGCCTCCCATGGCCAACGCCCCATCTCCTCTCCCTCCCCACCTCCCCCCATCACCACCTGTGGGAGAAAGAAAAGTTACCATACCGCAGGATTAATCATACAATCCCTCTTCGCCCCCCCCCCCCCACTCGTCCCACCACTTTGTCCAAACGTTCATTTTCGTAGTCCAATCATTCCAATTTTTCTTCTACAATAAAAGTCCACGCTTCATCCGCCGTCTCAAAGTAGTGGTGCCTCCCTTGATATGTGACCCACAGTCTTGCCGGTTGCAGCATTCCAAACTTTATCTTTTTTTTGTGAAGTACCGCTTTGGCCCGATTAAAGCTCGCCCTCCTTCTCGCCACCTCCGCACTCCAATCTTGATAGACGCGGATCACCGCGTTCTCCCATTTACTACACCGAGTTTTCTTCGCCCATCTAAGGACCATTTCTCTATCCTTAAAACGGAGAAATCTCACCACTATGGCTCTGGGAGCTTCTCCTGCTCTCGGTCCTCGCACCATAACTCGGTATGCTCCCTCCACCTCCAACGGACCCGTCGGGGCCTCCACTCCCATTAACGAGTGCAGCATCGTGCTCACATATGCCCCGACGTCCGCCCCCTCCACACCTTCAGGAAGGCCAAGAATCCTCAAGTTGTTCCTCCTTGCGTTATTTTCCAGTGCCTCCAACCTCTCCACAGATCGTTTCTGGTGTGCCTCCTGTATCTCCGACTTCACCACCAGGCCCTGTATGTCGTTTTCATTCTCTGCTGCTTTCGCCTTCACGACCCGAAGCTCCTGCTCCTGGGTCTTTTGTTCCTCTTTCAGCCCTTCAATCGCCTGTAATATCGGGGCCAACAACTCTTTCTTCATTTCCTTTTTTATCTCCTCCACGCAGCGTTTCAAAAACTCTTGTTGTTCAGGGCCCCATATGAAACTGCCACCTTCCGACGCCATCTTGGTTTCTGCTTGCCTTCCTTGCCGTTGTTCCAAAGGATCCGCTGCAATCCGGCCACTTTCCTCTCCTTTTTCCATCCGTGTCCAGGGGGAACACCCTTCTGGTTTACCGCACGGTGTTTTCAGCCGTTAAAATTGCCGTTGGGGCTCCTATCAAGAGCCCAAAAGTCCGTTTCACAGGGAGCTGCCGAAACGTGCGACTCAGCTGGTCATCGCCGCACCCGGAAGTTCCCGCTGTATGTTATTGAACATGACGGCTCCCGACCGTTGGTCCGGAAGGAGAGTGAATCTCTTACCGGCCAGGTAATGCCTCCAATGCTGCACAGCTTCAACGATAGCTTGGGCCTCCTTCTCGACGGATGAGTGTCGAATTTCAGAGGCATGAAAGGTGCGGGAAAAAAATGCCACGGGTCTGCCTGCCTGGTTTAGAGTGGCGGCATGGGCGACGTCTGAAGCGTCGCTTTCTACTTGGAGAGGTAGTGACTCGTCCACTGCGCGCATCCCTTGGCGATGTCTGCTCTGATGTGGGCGAAAGCATGCTGGCGAAATGGCAGGGCAATGGAGGTCACGCATATTTATACAGATCTTAGTGGGCGGAGCCAGCCGGCAGGGGCTTCCGGCGGACCTGTAGTGCAGGTCCTACCTTACATCCCATAATACAGTGGTTCACCACATGGGGTATATTGTTAGTGGCAGTGCACAGTAATGAGCGAATGGAGTGGAGTGCATCAGGGAGGACCTCCTGCCAGCGGGAGGGCGGGAGGTTCCTGGACCATAGGGCCAGCTGGACGGCCCTCCATGCCGTCCCATTCTCCCTTTCTACCTGTCCGTTTCCCCGGGGGTTATAGCTTGTCGTTCTGCTGGAGGCGATACCCCTGCTGAGCAGGAGCTGACGCAGCTCATCACTCATGAATGAGGATCCCCTATCACTGTGGATGTAGGCGGGGAAACCGAACAGAGTGAAGATTGTGTTGAGGGCTTTAATGACGGTGACAGATGTCATGTCGGGGCATGGGATGGCAAAGGGGAATCTGGAGTACTCATTGACCACACTGAGAAAATATGTGTGATGGTCGGTGGAGGGGAGGGGGGCCTTTGAAGTCCACGCTGAGGCGTTCAAAGGGGCGGGAAACCTTCACCAGGCGCGCGCGGTCCGGCTTGTAGAAGTGCGGCTTGCACTCCGCACAGACCTGGCAGTCCCTGGTGATTGTCCTTACTTCCTCAACGAAGTAGGGCAGATTTTGTGCCTTAATGAAGTAGAACAACCGTGTGACTCCTGGGTGACAAAGGCTGTCGTGCAGGGCCCGGGGTCGGTCTACCTGTGCGCTGGCACATGTACCTCGTGATAGGGCGTCTGGGGGCTCGTTGTGTTTGCCAGGGCGATACATAATCTCGTAATTGTAGGTGGAGAGCTCGATCCTCCACCTTAAAATTTTATCGTTCTTGATCTTGCCCCACTGTGTGTTGTTGAACATGAAGGCTACCGAACGTTGGTCAGTGAGGAGAGTGAATCTCCTGCCGGCCAGGTAATGCCTCTAATGCCGCACAGCTTTAACGATAGCTTGGGCCTCTTTTTCGATGGATGAGGGCCGAATTTCTGACACATGAAGGGCGCGGGAAAAGAATGCCACCGGCCTGCCTGCCTGATTGAGGGTGGCGGCAAGGGCGATGTCTGATGCGTTGCTTTCTACCTGGAAGGGCAATGTCTCATCTACAACGTGCATTGTGGCCTTGGCAATATCAGCTCTGATCCGGGCGAAGGCCTGTTGGGCCTCGGCCGTCAGGGGAAACTGGGTGGACTGTATGAGTGGGCGGGCCTTGTCTGCATACTTTGGGACCCACTGAGCGTAGTACGAAAGAACCCCAGGCAGCGTTTGAGGGCCTTGGGGCAGTGGGGGAGGGGGAACTCCATGAGGGGGCGCATGCAGTCGGGATCGGGACCCAGAACTCCGTTTTGGACCACATAGCCGAGGATGGCTAAACGGTTTGTGCGGAACACGCACTTCTCCTTGTTGTAAGTGAGGGTTAGGAGAGTAGCGGTGTGGAGAAATTTAGGGTGGTCCTGCTGATCATGGCCGCAGATGGTGACGTTGTCTAGGTACAGAAAGGTGGCCCGCAACCCGTACTGGTCAACCATTCGGTCCATCTCCCTTTGGAAGACCGAGACCCCGTTTGTGACGCCGAAGGGGACCCTAAGAAAGTGGTACAGGCGGCCGTCTGCCTCGAAGGCGGTGTATGGATGGTCCGATTTACGATGGGGAGCTGGTGGTAGGCAGATTTCAGGTCTACCGTTGAGAAGACCCGGTACTGCGCAATCTGGGTAACCATGTCAGATATGCATGGGAGGGGGTACGCGTCAAGCTGCGTGTACCGGTGTTGATGGTCTGGCTGTAGTCCACGACCATTCGGTGTTTCTCCCCAGATTTAACTCCGACCACTTGAGCTCTCCAGGGGCTGTCGCTGGCCTCGATGATGCCTTCCCGAAGCAGCTGCTGGACTTCAGACCTGATGAAGGTCTTCTCCTGGGTGCTGTACCGTCTGCTCCTGGCGGCGACGGGTTTGCAATCTGGAGTTAGATTGGGAAAGAGGGTCGCGAGGCCGCACACAGTATGGGGTGGTAAGGGCCCGCCGAATTTCAGAGTTAGGCTCTGGAGGTTGCACTGGAAGTCCGAGGATTAGTGCAGTGCAGAGGTTAGGGAGGACTTAGAGACGGAAGCCGCTGAATTTTATGCCCTGGACCGTGAGCGTGACCGTACAGTACCCCCGGATCGCTATGCAATGGGATCCGGAGGCCAGGGAGATTTTTTGGTTGGTGGGGTGTATCGTGAGGGAGCAGCGCCTGACCGTATCCGGGTGTATGAAGCTTTCGGTGCTCCCGGAGTCCAGCAGGCAGGAGGTTACATGTCCGTTGACTTTCACGATGGTGGATGCGTTGGTCAGGTTATGCGGACGAGACTGGTCGATTGACATGGAGGTGAGTCTTGGTTGGTTGTAGCTGGTGTCGGATAATGGGGCGGCTGGTGATGCCCATGTGCTGAGGGGTAGACAAGATGGCGGGGCCCGAAGATCTTGAGGGTTACAAAATGGCGGCGCCCATGGAACGCATGTTGCGGGGGTGGAACAAGATGGCGGCGCCCATCGAACGCATGTGTTGCGCAGAGGGGAAGATGGCGGCGCCCACTGGCCGCACGTTGTCTGAGGGGGGGTGGCGGCGCCCATTGACCGAGGGGGGTGGGGGCGATAGCGGCTACTGAGCAGGCCTGGCACACCGTGGCGAAGTGGCCCTTCTTCCCGCAGGCTTTACAAAGGGCAGTGCGGGCCGGGCAGCGTTGGCGGGGGTGCTTCTGTTGGCTGCACAAATAGCATCGGGGGCCCTCGGGGTTCGCTGGCTGGCGTGCAGCGCAGGCATATTGGTTGGGTAGTGACCCCACTGGGGCAGCTGCCTGTGGGGTCCACGAAGCGTAGGAGGGGTGGGCCGCACGGCTGGGGGTGTAGGACTAGACGTTGCGTAACCGTCATGGAGAGCGCTAGCGTTTTAGTCTCTGCGAGGCCGCGCGTGGCCCCTTCTAGGAGTCGCTGGCGTATGAGATCTGACCCAATTCCAGTCACAAAAGCGTCCCGCATAAGGAGGTCTGAGTGTTCCGTGGCCGTAACGGCCTGACAGTCACAGTCCCGGACTAGTGGGATTAGGGTCCGCCAGAAGTCTTCTGTGGACTCACCGGGAGTTGAGAGCGAGTGGTGAGTGCATGCCTGGCGAAGAGCGTGTTCGTTTTCTGTGCGTAATTGTCCTTGAGTAGAGTCATGGCTTTGGCGTAGTTCGGCGCATCCTAAATTAATGGAAAGACTTTGGAGCTCAACCTGGAATATAAAATCGGAATCTTCTGAGCCTCCGGAACAGGGGTTGGTGCCACGTTGATATATGCCTCGAAGCAATCTAGCCAGTGCTGGAAGACCTTTCTGGCGTCGCTTGAGTGCGGATCCAGCTGCAGGCGATCCGGTTTGATACGGAGGTCCATCCTTAGAAACTGATAGCAATAAATTGAGGCACGATCAATTGGACAAAGACGATAGTTGAATCCAACTGAGGCTTTATTGCTATCAGATGTGTGGCCTCCCACAGCAGCTGGCGAAATGGCTGCTGGTTGGAGGACATGCATATTTATACCCTGCCTCCTGGGCAGAGCCAGCAGGCAGGGACTACCGGCGAACCTGTAGTACACGTCCTACCGTACATCACCTAATACAGGTGCAACAGTCATACAGGTGCAACAGTGGAAAAGTACAGCACAGGAACAGACCCTTCGGCCCTCCAAGCCTGCACCGACCATGATGCCCATCTAAACTAAAATCTTCTACACTTCCGGGGTTCCTATCCCTCTATTCCCATCCTATTCATGTATTTGTCAAGAAAAGAACAGACCTTCCTATCGAAAGCCATATCTTATGCAAAGAAAAAGGTTTACAAATTCTGTGCCTAAACATGGGAGTGGTCAATGTGCTGTCTCATCTGCTGATTGCAGGCAGAGGGTTTGAGGTCTGAATGAAGGGAGCAGTAACTGGACTGGGCGCCAACGACCACTTTCAGAACAGTGCTGCGAGCTGCTGCATATTGATTTATTAGAACCCAGGCATTTGCTGGACAGAGTAATAAAAGCTATGAACAATACGCTACACCAGCTAAGTATTCACAGGCATCAGGTAAGTGCGGCTATGAGTCCAAGAATGGTTTGAGAGACTAAAGGAAGTGTGCATTTAAAAAAAGAATTTAGAGTACCCAGTTATTTTTTCCAATTAAGGGGCAATTTAGCGTGGCCAATCCGCCTAACCTGCACATCTTTGGGTTGTGGGGGTGAAACCCACGCAGACACGGGGAGAATATGCAAACTCCACACAGACACTGACCTGGGGCCGGGATCAAACCCGGGTCCTCAGTGCCGTAGGCAGCAGTGCTAACCACTGCACCACTGTGCCGCCCTAAAGGGAGTGTTCATACTGGGCCTGTTCAGACAGGGCAGCAATATTTCACCCAATTAAGCACATGTTCTGTGGTAACAAGCACTCAAATGGCAAAGGTCAGCCTCCTGTACAACGGTGCTCTGTCTCTTACATGGAGAAATACATTGCTCATTGGAGGATCCGTGATGACTCCACAGATGGGCTTTTTATTGGGTCCAGAATGGAATGCATCCATCTCCACCCCTGATAGTTTTGGATGTACCCCCCCCCCGCCCCCCCCCCCCCCCCCCACCCCACACTGGAGTAAAAGGTGGCAGCTACACCTCCAGTTCACCCTTGACAATGGGCCGGTTTAGCTCAGTTGGCTGGACAACTGGTTTGTGATGCAGAGTGAGGCCAAAAGTGTGGGCCAAATTCACGTACCGGCTGAGGTTATTTTGAAGACCCCGCCTTCTCAACCTCGCCTCTCAACAAAGGTGTGTGATTCGCAGGTTAAATTACCACCAGTCAGCTCTCCCCCTCAAGGGGAAAACAGCCTATGACCTTCTGGGACTACGGCGACTTTACTTATCCCTGACATTTAACAATGAAAATAGCTCAAATATGAGAAAAACCTAAGAGTCAGTTCAGAAACCAAAACAGATATACAAGCTCAGCTCTGACGTGAACAAGAAACTACAAGTATGAGGAAAATTAGCAATTTTCAGCCAGAAAAACCTTTGAAGAACAAAGCTTTTGCTAGGATATGTATTATAAATTCAAGTTTAAAGATATTGGTGTCAAAATTAACTCTGGCAGCGAAACAAGTGATAGCAAATTGGCAGCTCATATTGCATGGTACTCAAAGGATACAACTAAGGCTTCCAATGTGAATTACCTATTTTACACAACTGCCTAACCAAATTTTTACCTCTGTCTGCAAAGAAATACCATAAGAACATATGAAATAGGAGTAGGCCATATGGCTGTTTGAGTCTGATCTACCACTCACTGAGACCAAGGATAGGATTTTCTCGCCCTCCCCGCCAGTGGATCTTCCAGTCATGGTGAAGTCACCATCCCATGGAAAAGCCTGCAGGCTTTGGCAGGACTGGAAGATCCCACTGGCGGCCAATAACACACTATATCCACTGCGGAAAAACATTCTCCTGGCCCATACTTTGCTGTATCAACTCCACTTTGCGGCCCAATCTTCATATCCTTTCATTCTTTCAGTGCCCACAACCCTTCAGTGCTCAAAAATCTATTGACTGAGTAGACAGCCAGTGGAGGAGAAAATTCCAAAGATTCATAACTCTCTGAGTGAAAGAATTTCGCCTTAGTTTAGTCCAAAATACAAACACCTTACCCTGAGACCATGACCGAGTTCTAGACTCTTCAGCCAGACCAAATAGTCACTCAGCATCTACCCTGTCAAGCTCTCTAAGAATTTAATGTTCCAATGAGATCACCTCTCATTCTTCTAAATTCCAGAGAATAAAGGTACATTCTACTATATCTCACTTTATGGGTCTGATACATAATCCCATTCTCTGACTGGCTCTTGCAACCACAGTATTTGTATGGCTGGTCCAGTAAAGTTTCTGGTTATGGTGACTAGTGAAATGTTGATAGTAATGCCATTGAATGAGTATTAAAAGATGATAACAGTGAGCAAGACAATTTTACAGTGAAACCAGATACAATTTTCACAGAAAAGTGCAGTTGTTACCTTAGAAGAATGATTTAGAAGAACTGATGGGCCTCAACATTCAAGCAGCATGTAGTCTCCCCATCATCTGGAAGAATACCTGGGACAGGTGAGAGGTAGTTAAATATAGAGGTGGTTATATATATTCGGGGGGAAAAAAATCAAGCAGCAAAGGGGCAGGATCTTACTGCTGATTGGTCAGGCTATTGTGTTTGTAATAGGTCAGGGCATGTTCACTTTCATGCTGCTCATTGGTCAATAAATGTTAACATTTTTGCTGCCGATTGGTTGTCTGTGTAAATGGATGGGAACACTTTTCATTGATTTAAGGTAGCCATGTATCACTGATGAAAAGCGAGTAATGTATCGCTGATGAAAAGCGGTCTTTTTTGGGAGACTATGTAGTGTTGGTCAATCTCTATAGTCTCCCTGGCGCAGCTTGTATGCCACTGCATAGAACATAGAACGTAGAACATTACAGCGCAGTACAGGCCCTTCGGCCCTCGATGTTGCGCCGACCTGTGAAACCACTCTAAAGCCCATCTACACTATTCCCTTATTGTCCATATGTCTATCCAATGACATTTGAATGTCCTTAGTGTTGGCGAGTCCACTACTGTTGCAGGCAGGGTATTCCATGCCCTTACTACTCTCTGAGTAAAGAACCTACCTCTGACATCTGTCTTATATCTATCTCCCCTCAATTTAAAGGTATGTCCCCTCGTGCTAGACATCACCATCCGAGGAAAAAGGTTCTCACTGCCCACCCTATCCAATCCTCTGATCATCTTGTATGCCTCAATTAAGTCACCTCTTAACCTTCTTCTCTCTAACAAAAACAGCCTCAAGTCCCTCAGTCTTTCCTCATAAGATCTTCCCTCCATACCATGCAACATTCTGGTAAATCTCCTCTGCACCCTCTCCAATGCTTCCACATCCTTCCTATAATGCGGCGACCAGAATTGCACGCAATACTCCAAATGCGGCAGCACCAGAGTGTTGTATAGCTGCAACATGACCTCATGGCTCCGAAACTCAATCCCTCTACCAATAAAAGCTAACACACCGCACGCCTTCTTAACAACCGTCTCAACCTGGGTGACAACTTTCAGGGATCTATGTACATGGACACCGAGATCTCTCTGCTCATCTACACTGCCAAGAATCTTACCATTAGCCCAGTACTCAGTCTTCCTGTTATTCCTTCCAAAATGAATCACCTCACACTTTTCTGCATTAAACTCCATTTGCCACCTCTCAGCCCAGCGCTGCAGCTTATCTATGTCCCTCTGTAACGTGTAACATCCTTCCGCACTGTCCACAACTCCACCGACTTTAGTGTCATCTGCAAATTTACTCACCCATCCTTCTACGCCCTCCTCCAGGTCATTTATAAAAATGACAAACAGCAGTGGCCCCAAAACAGATCCTTGTGGTACACCACTAGTAACTGGACTCCAGTCTGAACATTTCCCATAAACCACCACCCTTTGTCTTCTTCCAGCTAGCCAATTACTGATCCAAACTGCTAAATCACCCTGAATCTCATGTCTCCGTATTTTCTGCAGTAGCCTACCATGTTGAACCTTATCAAACGCTTTACTGAAATCCATATACACCACATCAACTGCTTTACCCTCATCCACCTCTTTGGTCACCTTCTCAAAGAACTCTATAAGGTTTGTGAGGCACGACCTACCCTTCACAAAACCGTGTTGACTATCTCTAATCAAATTATTCCTTTCCAGATAATCAAACATCCTGGGCGTCATTCTCCGACCCCCCAGAGGGTCAGAGAATGGCCGTTGGCCGCCGTGAATCCCGCCCCCGCCGAAGTCTCCGAAGGGAGAAAAGTCAGCGGGGCGTTAATGTCGCCGCTGCCGCGGAGAATGTCACGGGTCTGCGCAAGGCAGCCGATTTTCGGCCTGCCGATATTCTCCCTTCCGAATGGGCCGAAGTCCCGTCGACGTGATGACCGTTCACGTCGACGTAAATTAAACCTCCTTTTCATCGGCGTGACCCGGTGCTCCAGGCTCATGCCGACCAGCGTGGAGGTGAGTGACGGCCTGGGGGGTTGGCTCTGGGCAGGCGATGGCGTGGCCGCAGTCTGAATGCGTGAGGAGAGGTGTGTCTCGGCTTGTGTGTGTGTGTGTGCGGCGGGGGGGGTGGGGGGGGGGGGGCGGTGGTGGTTAGAGTAGGCTGGGCTCCGGGGGAGTGCCGGGAGGGGGTCCGTGCCGGGGAGGTGGATGGGGGGTCCGTGCCGGGGTGGAGGTTGGGGGGGGGTCCGTGCCGTGCCGGGGTGGAGGTTGGGGGGGGGTCCGTGCTGGGGTGGAGGTTGGGGGGGGGGTCCGTGCCGGGGTGGAGGTTGGGGGGGGGTCCGTGCCGTGCCGGGGTGGAGGTTGGGGGGGGGGTCCGTGCTGGGGTGGAGGTTGGGGGGGGGTCCGTGCCGGGGTGGAGGTTGGGGGTGGAGGTTGGGGGGGGGGGTCCGTGCCGTGCCGGGGTGAGGTTGGGGGGGGAGTCCGTGCCGGGGTGGAGGTTGGGGGGGGTCCGTGCTGGGGTGGAGGTTGGGGGGGGGGGGGTCCGTGCCGGGGTGGAGGTTGGGGGGGGGGGGGTCCGTGCCGGGGTGGAGGTTGGGGGGGGGGGGTCCGTGCCGTGCCGGGGTGAGGTTGGGGGGGTCCGTGCCGGGGTGGAGGTTGGGGGGGAGGGTCCGTGCTGGGGTGGAGGTTGGTGGGGGGTCCGTGCCGAGGAGGGGGATGGGAGGGCAAGTGAGTTGGTCCACCTGGCCAGGTGCCAGCCTCCAACAGTTGGACCCATGCGGTCCATGCCACCTGGCTGGGGGAGGAGGGGATATGGGCAATGGTGACATGTCGTCGTTCCCCTCCCCCCCCACCAGGCCGTCATGTTTTCAGATCATCCAGCGATGTTGGCCGCCGTGGTGGCAGCCGCTCATGTCTATGTTGCCCTGGATGAGGAGGAGGAGGAGGAGGAGGAGGAGCGTGCCAGAGAGGCGGCGCAGGCTGCCGCAGAGGGGCAGGCGGCAGCCGCCCAGGCTGGAGGGACACCTGACCGACAGGACAAGGAGGGGGAGGAGGACGTCGCGGCCACACGGCAACGGAGGCACCCGAGGGCGCCCCGTGTGTACCGGCCCCGGCAGTCATACCAGGACCTCACGGACCGGGAATGCAGGAGGAGACTCCGGATGAGCCGGGAAACCGTGGCACACATCTGCCACCTGCTGGCACACCTGTCACCGCGTGGCACTGGCGGGGGACACCCTCTCCCCGTGTTCGTCAAGGTTACGGTGGCCCTGAACTTTTATGCAACGGGGTCATTCCAGGCACCGAGTGGGGACCTGTCCGGCATATCGCAGACTTCAGTGCACCGGTGCATCCGGCAGTGACAGATGCCCTATATGCCATGGCGCACCGCTACATCCGCTTCCCCGTGGACCGGGCCAGCCAAGATGCCCGGGCCGTGGGCTTCTCTGCCGTGGCCGGGTTCCCCATGGTCCAGGGCGCGATCGATGGGATGCACGTCGCCGTGCGGCCACCTGCAGATAACAGGGCCGTGTTCACTAATAGGAAGGGGACCTAGTCGATGAACGTACAGGTGGCCTGCGACCACCGCATGATGATCCTGCACGTCACCCAGGCAGTGTACACGACTCATTCGTGTTGTCGCGGTCATCCATCCCCGGCATGTACGAGGGACGCCATCCCCGGCTGAGGGGCTGGTTGCTGGGCGACAGGGGCTACCCATTGCGATCGTGGCTGATGACGCCTATACGGAGGCCACGCAATGAGGCGGAGAACCGCTACAATGATGCCCATGTAGCGACAAGGGGAGTGATCGAGAGGTGCTTTGGCGTGCTGAAGATGCGTTTCAGGTGCCTGGACCTCTCTGAAATGTGTCAGATAGGGTGTGCTGCGTCCTGCACAACATAGCCCAGCAGAGGGGCGATGTGCCACAGGCAGAGGAGGGCGGAGTGGAGGAGCAGCAGGAAGAGGCCCAGTCCTCCCCAGATGAGGGGGATGGGGGCAATGGTCAGGGCAGACGGGGTAGACACAGGCTGGTGGCTGTCCACCGTTACCGGCTGGCCCAGCGGGCACGGGACAGACTGATAGCCGCCCGCTTCACTGACTAGATGGGCGTGGGAATCGGGTAGTATGGCCACAGACCGCACACCATGGCAACAGCCGACCACCCACACCCCCCACCCATCCACCCACCCAGCACCCTCACCCCCCTCCCCAACCCCACCCACCCCACCCGCATGCACACCACCCCGCCCCCCCATTGCCGATCCACCTGCGGCACAACGGGCCGGGCTCACACAGTTGCGGGTGGACGCGTGTCTATCGCAGGCCATGGAGGATGATGACAACCCGCCCTGGGATGAGCTCCTGGCTCTACATCGTTGGACTATGTCTGACCCATGGCCACAGTACCACCATCCACTCGGACCATCCCTGCATGCGGCTGTGACACTGCAGCGCACGGTCCCGTCCTCTGCCCGGGGGATGTTGATGGCGGCCCAGGGGGAAGGGGGCAGACTCACCTGGGGCTGAGGTAAGACCACCCCTCACACACACACTTGCGCTCAACGTACATGACACCCCCGCACGCTTTGGACAGAGCACAAAGGCAGCTTCGGTAGGTGTAACATTGACTTTAATAACCAAACAAGTTCATGCACGTGCCCTAGCCCCTAAAACTCATCTGTGCCCTGCACCCGTGCCAACTTACTCAGTGTCTAATTGTTTGGCCTTACGGGCCCTTTGACTACGTCTACGTGGTTCCCCAGACGGTACAGCAGAATTGGAGGTGGACTCCTGTGATTCCTGCCCTCTGACACTGGATCCCTTTGGCGGCCGTTTCCTGGGGCGTCCTGGCCTCGATGGGCCAGGCTGCGGCCCGGGCGACTGGGATGGCGAGCTGCCAGCCTGTCCTGCCCGTTGCCCACCCGATGCACCTGGGACGGAAGGGGGGGGGGGGGGGGGGAGTCCGAGGTGTCGCGGTGTACTGGGACCTCCCCTACAGAGGGAGCCGGGACGGACCACACCACCTCCTCCTCCCTCGGGGTGCCCGATGGCCCCCAGGCCTCTACATGGGTGGGGGATGCGAACGGACTGGCCATCCGACGCCCCCCCGACATCTGGCGCTGCCAGTCCTGGAGGCCCGTGCTGGTATCGACAGGGGTCTGCAGGTTTGCAGCCATGGAGCCCAGGGGGTTGGCAAACCCTGTCTGTGACAGTGCGACGCCGGCTCGCACATGGCCACTGGCGCCGATGCCCTCAGCCATGGCCTGCAGAGACTGGGCCATGGCCTGCTGAGACTGGGCCATGGCCTGCAGAGACTGGGCCATGGCGTTGAGTGCCTCTGCCATCTGGCGCTGGCACTGGCTCATGGCCTCCTGTGAGAGGGCAGCCATTTCCTGGGACACAGACGCCGCCTGCACGGAAGGCCCCAGGCCTCGCAAACCGTTCCCCATGTCTGACACCGTCGCACCCATTGCCTCCACCGCGGACGCCACCCGTGCGGTGTCGGCCTGGGTGGCACGCATGACCGGCACCACTCCCAGCTCCTGGACGCGGGTGGACTCCTCCACCTGCGACCGCAGCCGCCGCAAGCCGCCCGTCACCCTCTTCGCTCGTCTCCGGGTCGGTGGTTGCATCGGATCTATGTGTGGGTGTGGTAACTGCAGGAACCCGGGATCCATCTGGGCGGCAGATGTTCGCTTGGGCTGGGCTGCCCTCCGACCGCCCGGTCCCTCTGCTGCTCCTACCTCCACCTGCTGTACCGGGACGGCTGTGTTGTGCGCACCAGTGAGTGTACCAGACGCCTCATCACTAAAGTGCCCAACCGTGGTGAGTGTTTCTGCGATGGTGGAGGGTGTTGGTGACAGCAGTGGCGTTGTGTCGTGCTCTTCGTCCCACTCTGAGTCCATGGCACTTTGGGGTGGGGGTTCGTCTCCACCCATCCACTCTGAGTCACTGTCCGGTATTTCGTCTTCCTGGGTAGTGCTGTCCCGGGTAGGGGTGTCCTGGGTAGTGGTGTCCTGGGTAGTGGTGTCCTGGCTCGGATGTGACGGGGGCCTGTGGCTGCCCCCGTCGTCGCTGGGTGGTCGCTCCCGCACGTGACGGGGGTGTCGTCTCCCTGTTGCTCCAGGTCTCTCCGTCTCCCGTGGTGTGCGAGGGGCATCCTGCCGGCGTCGCATGCTGGAGGGTCCGGGTCTCTCCGTCTCCCGTGGTCTCCGAGGGGCATCCTGCGGGCGTCGCATGCTGGAGGGTCCGGGTCTCTCCGTCTCCCGTGGTCTCCGAGGGGCATCCTGCGGGCGTCGCATGCTGGAGGGTCCGGGTCTCTCCGTCTCCCGTGGTCTCCGAGGGGCATCCTGCGGGCGTCGCATGCTGGAGGGTGCGGGTCTCTCCGTCTCCTGTGGTCTCCTAGGGGCATCCTGCTGGCATCGCATGCTGGAGGGTGCGGGTCTCTCCGTCTCCTGTGGTCTCCGAGGGGCATCCTGCGGGCGTCGCATGCTGGAGGGTGCGGGTCTCTCCGTCTCCTGTGATCTCCGAGGGGCATCCTGCGGGCGGTCTGCATCTGCGGGGATGGGTGCCTGGACGTTTGGTCCTGCGATACACAATGAAGCATGCATGGTTAGACATCAGGCAGTGATCAGGTGATACGGGGAGGGGGATATAGGGGAGGGGGGATAAGGGTACGGGCTGTCGGTGGCTCACTCGCTAGTACGCCCCCGACCTCTGCATCAGCAACCTCCCGGTCCTCAGGTCCGCCAGCCAGTTCCAGGGCCCTTTCCTCGTGTACGGTCAGTGGCCTCTCATCAGCGGGCCCTCCTCCAGTCCTCACATGCTCCCTATTGTTGTGTGCGCGCTTCTCCTGTGGGGGGGGGGGGGGGGCAGGGGTAAAAGGCAACAGTGTTAGGCAGGTATATGAATGCACGCCATCGGTTGCGCGTGCATTGCAGAGGTTAAGGTTAGGGCTGGATTCACTTGGGGATATGGGGGAGGGGGGGGATATGGGGGAGGGGGGGATATGGGGGAGGGGGGATATGGGGGAGGGGGGATATGGGGAGGGGGGGATATGGGGAGGCTCACCCTGCCTGCTCTGACGAGGTTGTTCACCTTCTTGTGGCACTGGGTGCCTGTCCGTGGTGTCAGGGCCACAGCGGTGACGGCCTCTGCCACTTCCCTCCACAGACGCCGGCTGTGGCGTGGGGCAACTCTGCGGCCGTGCCCGGGATACAGGGCGTCCCTCCTCTGCTCCACCGCGTCCAGGAGCGCCTCCACATCGCGTGACTCGAAACTCGGGGCTGAGCGACGGCCAGCCATCCAGTCGGGTGTTGCGGTCGGGTGTTCCGGTCGGGTGGGGGGGAGCAGCGCGGCCTTATGAGCCGTCACGCCATGCAGCGCGTATGACGCTGCACGGCGTGAACCACTGCGCAAGCGCGGATCCCGTTACGTCGCTGCTAGCCCATTTCGGGCCGGAGACTATCGACCCATTTTTCCGATGTGACGCAAGTCGGATTTGCGCCGTTTTTTGCGCCGATCGGCGGACTTTCCGCCGATAATGGAGAATTTCGCCCCCTATCTCTTATAAACTTTTCCAAGATTTTTCCCACAACAGAAGTAAGGCTCACTGGTCTATAGTTACCGGGGTTATCTTTACTCCCCTTCTTGAACAAGGGGACAACATTTGCTATCCTCCAATCTTCTGGCACTATTCCTGTAGACAAAGATGACTTAAAGATCAAGGCCAAAGGCTCAGCAATCACCTCGCTAACTTCCCAGAGAATCCTAGGATAAATCCCATCTGGCCCAGGTGACTTATCTATTTTCACACTTTCCAGAATTGCTAACACCTCCTCCTTATGAACCTCAAGCCCTTCTAATCTAGTAGCCTAAATCTCAGTATTCTCCTCAACAACATTGTCTTTCTCCTGTGTGAATACTGACGAAAAATATTCATTTAGCACCTCTCCTATCTCCTCGGACTCCAAGTACAACTTCCCACTACTGTCCTTGACTGGCCCTACTCTTACCCTAGTCATTCTTTTATTCCTGACATATCTATAGAAAGCTTGAGGATTATCCTTGATCCTACCTGCCGAAGACTTCTCATGTACCCCCTGGCTCTTCTTAGCTCTCTCTTTAGGTCCTTCCTAGCTGACTTGTAACTCTCGAGCGCCCGAACTGAACCTTCATGTCTCATCTTTACATAAGTCTCCTTCTTCCTCTTGACAAGTGTTTCGACTGCTTTAGTAAACCACGGTTCCCTCACTCGACCACTTCCTCCCTGCCTGACAGGTACATACTTATCAAGGACACGCATTAGCTGTTCCTTGAACAAGCTCCACATTTCCATTGTGCCCATCCCCTGCAGTTTTCCTCTCCATCCAATGTATCCTAAGTCTTGCCTCATTGCATCATAATTGCCTTTCCCCCAGATATAAATCTTGCCCTGCGGTATATACCTATCCCTTTCCATCACTAAAGTAAACGTAATCGAATTGTGGTCACTATCACCAAAGTGTTCACCTACCTCCAAATCTAACACCTGTCCTGGTTCATTACCCAGTACCAAATCCAATATGGCCTCGCCTCTCGTTGGCCTATCTACATACTGTGTCAGGAAACCCTCCTGCACACATTGGACAAAAACGGACCCATCTCATGTACTCGAACTATAGCGTTTCCAGTCAATATTTGGAAAGTTAAAGTCCCCCATAACAACTACCCTGTTGCTTTCTCTCCTATCCAGAATCATCTTTGCAATCCTCTACTGTACATCTCTGGAACTTTTTGGAGTCCTATAGAAAACCCCTAACAGGGTGACCTCTCCTTTCCTATTTCTAACCTCAGCCCATACTACCTCAGTAGACGACTCCTCATCAAACGTCCTTTCTGCCACCGTAATATTGTCCTTGACTAACAATGCAACCCCTCCTCCTCTTTTACCACCTTCCCTGTGCTTACTGAAATATCTAAATCCCGGCACCTGCAACAGCCATTCCTGTCCCTGCTCGATCCATGTCTCCGAAATGGCCACAACATCGAAGTCCCAGGCAGCAACCCATGCCGCAAGTTCACCCACCTTATTCCGGATGCTCCTGGCATTGAAGAAGACACACTTTACACCACCTTACTGCCTGCCGGTACACTCCTGCAACTTTGAAACCCTACTCATGACCTCACTACTCTCAACCTCCTGTATACTGGAGCTACAATTCAGGTTCCCAAGCCCCTGCTGAACTAGTTTAAACCCTCCCGAAGAGCATTAGCAAATTTCCCCCCCAGAATATTGGTACCCCTCTGGTCCAGATGCAGACCATCCTGTTTGTAGAGGTCCCACCGACCCCAGAATGAGCCCCAATTATCCAGAAATCTGACACCCTCCCTCCTGCGCCATCCCTGTAGCCACGTGTTCAACTCCTCTCTCTCCCTATTCCTTGTCTCGCTGTCACGTGGCACGGGTAACAACCCAGAGATAATAACTCTGTTTGTCCTAGATCTACATGATGGATGAGGTAAATGTAGAGTTGGAACATTGGATATGGTGATTATTAAGTTGAGCGTGGTTGATGGTAGCTGACTTGTCCCATTCATTGTGCTTGAACAAAAAACAAAAGAATAATATAGCAGAGGAACAGGTCCTTCAGTCCTCCAAGCCTGTACTGATCATGATACCAATCTTTGCCAAAACCCTCAACACTTCATTGTGCCGTATCCCTCTATACCCATCCTATCTATGTGTTTGTCAAGATGCCTCCTGAACGGTGTTAATGTATCTGCTTCCACAACCTCCCCTGACAATGCGTTCCAGGCACTCACCAACCTCTGCTTAAAAGCCCTGCCTCGCACATCTCCTCTAAACTTTGCCCCACGGTCCTTAAACCTCTGCCCCCAGGTGACTGATCCCTCCACCCTGGGAAAGAGTGTCTGC
Organism: Scyliorhinus torazame; assembly: GCF_047496885.1. Classification (NCBI taxonomy): domain Eukaryota; kingdom Metazoa; phylum Chordata; class Chondrichthyes; order Carcharhiniformes; family Scyliorhinidae; genus Scyliorhinus; species Scyliorhinus torazame. Next base: position 85,965,328 of record NC_092719.1, read on the forward strand.
CCATCCACTCTATCCATGCCCCTCATAATCTTGTAGACCTCTGACAGGTCACACCTCAACCTCCGTCTTTCTGATGAAAACAGTCCGAGTCTATTCAGACTCTCCACAGAGCTAACACCCTCCAGACCAGGCAACATCCTGGTAAACCTCCTCTGCACCCTCTCCAAAGCCTCCACATCCAATGCCCCGTCCAATGAAGGCAAGCATTCCTAATGCTTTCTTGACAACCTTGTCCACTTGTGTTGCCACTTTCAAAGATCTGTGGACCTGCATGCCCAGATCTCTCTGACTTTCTATATTCCTAATAGCTTTGCCATTTACGGTATATTTCCCCTCTATGTTAGACCTACCAAAATGCATGACCTCACATTTGTCCAAATTAAACTCCATTTGCCATTTCTCTGCCCAAGTCTCCAACCTATCTATGTCCTGCTGTATCCTCTGACAATCCTCAACACTATCTGCCACTCCACTAACCTTGGTGTCAGCCGCGAACTTACTAATCAGACCTGCTACATTTTCCTCCCAATTGTTTATGTACACTACAAACAACAGAGGCCCAAGCCGACATCCCTGTGGAACACCACTAGTCACAACCTTCCATTCAGAAAAACACCCTTCTACTGCTACCCTTTGCCTTCTGTGACTGAGCCAGTTCTGTATCCATCTTACCACCTTACCTCTGATCCCGTGTGACTTCACCTTTTGTACCAGTCTGCCATGAAGCACCTTATTAAAGGTTTTACTAAAAGTCCATGTAAACAACATCCACCTCATCAATCATCTTTGTCATTTGCTCAAAAAACTTGATCAAGTTAGTGAGGCACAACCTCCCCTTCACAAAACCATGCTGTCTATCGCTTATGAGTCCATTAGTTTCCAAATGGATATAAATCCTGTCCCTGAGAATTCTCTCCAATAATTTACCTGCTACCGACATGAGGCTTATTGGCCTATAGTTTCCAGGATTATCTCGGCTACCTTTCTTGAACAGTCGTACCACATTAGCTATTATCCAGTCCTCTGGGATCTCACCTGTAGCCAATGAGGATTCAAAGATGTCATTTAAAGCAATTTCCTCCCTGGCTTCCCTCAGTATTCTGGGGTAAATCCCATCCGGCCCAGGAGACTTATCTACCTTAATATCTTTTAAAAGACCCAATACCTCCTCCTTTCCGATGTTGACATGATCCAGACTGTTCACACACCCTACCCCAGAATCATCGTCCACAAAGTCCCTTTCTTTGATGAACACTGATGCATAGTACTCATTTAGTATCTCAGCCATTTCCTCTGGCTCAACACAGAGATTCTTCCACTGTCCTTAAGTGGTCCAATCCTTTCCCTGGCCACCCTCTTGCTTTTATTCTTATATGAATAAAAAGCTTTGGGATTCACCTTAATCCTACTTGCCAAGGACTTTTCATGACCCCTCCTAGCCCTTCTAATTTCCCGCTTCAGTACCTTTCTACTTTCTTTATACTCTTCAAGGGTTTTGACTGTCCCCACCCTTCTAGACCGTACAAAAGTCTCCTTTTCCTTTTTGACGAGGTTGATGTTCCTTGAATCTAGTGTGTGGACTGTGGCCTGTTTTCCCCCAATGTAGGCAAGTCTACAATCGCAAAGTAAATTCATAGTTTATTGTAAGATGGTTTCTTGCCTTTGTGGGCATAAAGAATGTAGTGGAGCCTCTTAAATTACTTATGTTGGATTTCCATGTCTGCTGACTTGAGCGACACACTGTTACATCAAGTCTACCATAAGCCCACTCATACTGACAGACAGTTGAATACTGATATTTCCATCAGCTCCCTTCTGAACATTTGCAGCGAATCCACATTCCTTGCACATGCTGGCAACTTGTCCCAAAATTTTATGATCTTCTGTGGAAAGCAAAACCTCCTGTTTAATGCTTATGCAATTGATATGCATGTCCTCTGGTTCTCCCTAGACTAGTTCATGCAAAAATTCACATGGATACAGTGAAGTCTCCTCTATAAATACCTTAATCAAATCTCTGACGAATATGCTTCTTTCGGATAGTAAGATCCAGTTTTCTCATCCTTCTTCTTCAGTTCTGTGCCGGAAGGCAAGTCTGACCCAGAGTGCCACCATCCCTGCCACAGGTAGGGCAAGAAAGCAGGTTCCGAATCCACCCCAACCAGAATGCAGGATTGCCTTGTGCTATTGGCACCAATCTGATCCACACCAGCGGTCCAGCCAACTGAGCCTCCAAGGGGTCTGTGGCAACATACCTTTTTACATTCAGGTTATAGTCCAGAGTTATGCATAATGATGGTAGAGGCTCCAATTTTGTTTCTATCATATTGCTGACCAGATATCTCTCCTGCTGTTACTGCCTGCCATTTTGCGAAGGAACGAATTTACAGGTTGATGTTCAGTCTATTCCGTCATATTATGAATGTGACTTTGTTTGCTATCCAGTCCTGGAGTGAGACATGAACCTAGATTTCATCTGTGGGAAGTGCACCAATCTCCAGCTCCTCAGAAACCGCGTTAGGGAGCTGGAGCTGGAGCTGGATGAACTTCGGATCATTCGGGAGGCAGAAGTGGTCATAGATAGAAGCTTCAGGGATGTAGTTACTCCAAAGAATAAAGATAGATGGGTGACGGTGAGAGGAGCTGGGAGGAAGCAGTCAGTACAGGGATCCCCTGTGGTCGTTCCCCTTAGTAACAAGTATACCGCTTTGGATACTGTTGGGGGGGGGGGGGGGGTGGGACTGACCAGGGGTAAGCCATGGGGTACAGGTCTCTGGCACGGAGTCTGTCCCTGTTGCTCAGAAGGGAAGGGGGGAGAGGAGTAGAGCATTAGTCATTGGAGACTCCATAGTTAGGGGGATAGATAGGAGATTCTGTGGGAACGAGAGAGACTCGTGGCTGGTGTGTTGCCTCCCAGGTGCCAGGGTGTATGATGTCTCGGATCGTGTTTTCGAGATCCTTAAGGGGGAGGGGGAGCAGCCCCAAGTCGTGGTCCACATAGGTACTGTAGCCACTTAAAATGGCCAACTCCCGATTCAAAATGGCAAACGGCAAAGGCTGATGGGAAAGTCAGCCAACAAGACAAAAACGAGCAGCTGCAGGTTGGCTGTGTATTTACCTCTGGACAGGCCAGACAAGATCGATACCAGTAACCATCAGCATAACAAAACCCCAGCCATCTGCATACTAATGAGCAATCTCCGGGAACAATAAGCAACATTTAGACACACAAAGCAAAACCAGACTCTTCGGCGCCAGCAGAAGCCTACACAAGAGGTGAATGACCACCTCAAGACCGCCCATCGATCAGGGAACCGCTCCAGCATTGGAGAAAACCGAACCAAGTGATTGGACTTTGTCCAATCACTTGGGACCAGGTACAGGGTCCGCCCCGAAAGCGGGAAGCCCCTGGGGACTATAAGAATTGAGCCCCAAGTTCAAGGCGCTCTCTTCCAGCTCTCGTCACTCTTCAGCAGCCGATCGAACCTGTAAGTCTTACTTCAACGCTCGCTACGAGATAGGCACTCCTAGCTATCAATGTGTACCAACTTAGAATCCCACAGGCTCAGAACCCAAACGAAAGGCCATTTGTTTCCCTGACCTGGTGGGCCAGTTCCAAGTTAAGTATAGGCCTGTTAGTTGTAGAAGTAGCTTCGACGTAGAATTTATGCATGAGTAGTGATTACTGTGTATAATAAATGTGCTTTGATTTAAATCTTACTAATCGGTGTATTGGATTATTGATCATTACTCTGACTTGAACCACGTGGCGGTATCATAAAGATACCTTGCGACTCAAGAGCAAAGGTGATAAAACAGAGCAATTAAACGAAGGCAAAGTTAGCAACATTATTTGGCGGCTCTGGTGGGACCTGATCTCGAAGTGGAAAACCACTCTGGGAGAACCCAGAATTTGAATTAGAGATCCAATTGGAAACAGAAAACCACAAGTGTTCAAGCAGTTCTGATCAATACCCATAATTTGGAAGTGTGTGTATGCATGCATAACTAACAGGGCGATAAGGTAAAACTGATAGATTTTTTGTTGCAACAAAACTGTCAGAAGTTTGTATATCGGAAAGTAGCGAAAGCCCGACCCATATTTACAGCACCGCCTTAATACCCCTGTCCCAAATTTGAAGAGCAGCATTCGGATTAAAACCCCTGTCCCAAAATTTGAAGAGCAGCATTCGGATAGGAAAGATGGCAATGCTGGCAATGCAGCGCCTAATGAACCCAGAGGAATTTGCGGTCGCAGCAACCAGCAGCAGTAGAGTTGGACAATGTCCCATTTGGGAGGAAGAGATCAGGAAATATCTCAAAGGGAAAGGATGGCCCCTTTGGAATGATTTCTGTGACAACGAGGAATCAGGTCCCGGGAGTATAGGACATACTTGGTGGGAGAACCTGAGCGAGATCCACAAAAAGAGCTTCGGGTAACCTCACAAGCCGATGGCAATCATGTCCTGCTTGGCACAATTGCGAGGCACAGAGGAGGTCGTTAGGACGCTCCGGAAAGAAGTTGCGGGCATACATTGAATGAGTAAGGTCGATGTAAGCGAGGTAGAAAAGGAGAATTTGGAATTGAGAAGGAAGTTGGCAGCAAAAGATGGAGAGGTGGAGGATGCCAAACGGGCACACCAGTCTTGTCTGGCGCACTTAAATAGCTTCCAGTCGCAATACGAAAAGGCCTGTCAGGACACAAAACGTGCAGTCCTGGTACGTGAGGAAACGGAAAAACAGGTAGAGGCATTACAGAAACTGTGTAGTGACCTCAAGGCAGCATTAAGAGCACTCCATGCTGCCAACACAGAACAAAGACAAACCACTCTAGATCATGCAAAGTGCTGGAAGCAGATTGCAGAGCTGCAATCACTGCTTTCTGTTCAGAAAGGTTTCCAGGAAACTTTTGGAGAAAAATTAGATCAGGAAGACGGCCCTGATTGGGGAGTATTGAACGAAACAGCGCAGAGATATATGTTCAGGGAACATGTGCGCAGGGAAAGCCACAAAAAAGGAAAGCGCCCCAAACCCCCACACAGCAGATAGTTCAAGCTCCAATGAACCCTGTAACCACCCACCGCACAGCCACATCGGACGATGCGGAATTTCTATACTCCACCCCCTTAACAGTGACCCAATTACGGGACGCGTGCGAAAAGATCACACCGTTCCTCCCCACCTCAGACCCCCACCATTTCTTTGCCATAGTCAAGCATCAGGCGACCATGTACGGCCTGGATGAGCGAGTGCATGTAAAGCTCACGGTTTTAAGTTTAGACCCTTCAGTTGCAGCAGCCCTTCCCGACCCACAAAATGTAGGAGGAGGCACCCTTGCAGAAATGCATACCGCGATCCTGGATGCGATCGGGTAGAACCGGGGTGACCCCGTAGATGGCCTCAACAAATGTAGGCAAAAGAAATCCAAGCACCCCACAGCGTTTGCTGGACGCCTGTGGATCCACTTTGCAGCAGTCTTTGGAGACTTAGACCGTGCTCATTTGTCCCCAGACAACATGGCCAAATGGACCCGCACCCTTATCTCCCATGCCACAGAAACAGGACAGAAAGCTTGCACGAGTTATGATCCCTCAGAGGAGGCCCATAACGAGAAGTGGGTAGTGAAAAGATTGTCCTGCGCTTGGGAGTAATCTATACAAAGTAAACCCGCAATTACAAATCCCGAGGAAAAGCAGGCCTGAGCAGATATGCAGGCAGTAAAAACCCACCAGAACCCCGCATGGGTGAATGAGGGAAAGAACAGCCCCCCACCCAAGTCACAGGAGTGTTACAACTGCGGACAGTTGGGATACTTCGCAAGAGAGTGCAATGCCCTTAAAAAACCACAGAGAGACCAACAGACAGGCACTCTGATTAAGAAAAAGACAGAGCCCATTCATCGCGTTAGCGCCCGTTCAGATCAGACGGACTTGACCGGAACGGACTGACGGTGTACGGGCTCCCCCAGTTGGGTCTGCGACACCCTTTGAGATAGGTCCGGACGACCGGTAGTTGCAGCAAACATTTGGGGACAGCCCATCGAATTTCTCTGGGACACAGGAGGGTCCCGCGATAAATTCCTCCACCCTGTTTCAAAAGGACACATGGCGCACTACAGCCACCATCACCCTCAGCAGCTTTACAGGCCACTCACAGCAGGGACACATCACAGCCGCTGTACCAATTCAAATCGGCACCATCACCACCAAGCACCCCGTGGTTTTAGTTGACCTGCCACACACAGCAGAGCACATTCTGGGAATCGATTTCATGAATTCCCATAATCTTTCATTTGATCCAGTCAACCAGTGTGTCTGGAAGATGGCAAAATCCGCAAGAGCCCCCGCAACGCTCAACATAGGAGAGTACGTGAACAAAATTAGCGCAGTAGGCGAATTTTGGTTCAACCCGACCACGCTTCGTCCGGACAAGCAGGTTAGGGCAGTTCTGCAAAAGAACAGGGCAGCATTTGCAACCCACAAGCACGACTGTGGACGGGTGACTGGCTCCGTACAAATAACAGGACCCGACCCTAGACACCAAAAACAGTATAGATTTCCCCAAGAGGCAGAGGGAGAAATCTCCAAGGTAATAGAAAGCTTATTCGAGCAGGGCGTACTTAGATCAGTAGCCTCCACTAATAATGCTACGATTTGGCCAGTGAGAAAGCCCGATGGATCATGGCGACTGACCATCGATTACCGGGAACTCAACAAAATCACCCCCGCAGCAGCTCCCACAGGAGCAACAAGTCCCGAGATCATGCTCAAACAGGAACTCAATTCCCAATTCTTTACGGTTTTGGACGTCGGTAATGGATTCTGGTCCATTCCATTGGCAAAGGCGTGCCAGTACAAATTTGCCTTCACCTTTAAAGCACAGCAGTACACGTGGACATGCCTGCCACAAGGCTTCCAGAACTCCCCCTCCATTTTCCACCGACAGCTGGCAAATGGTTTAGCCAAATTCTCTCGCCCCGAATGTCTGGTTCAGTACGTAGACGACCTACTACTGCAGACACCAAGGAAGAGCATATTGAGCTTCTGTCCGAACTCCTGGAACTCTTACACTCAATCGGTTGTAAAGTCAACCCCAAAAAGGCCCAGATTTTGGAAGATAAGGTGATATATTTGGGAACAATTATCACACATGGTAAATGCGAGATTGAACATAAAAGGATTGACCCGATTGCTAAATTGCCCCTTTCCCAGAACGTTTCAGCCCTCCGGTCGTTTTTAGGACTGGTTGGGTACTGCCGAAACCACATTGACGGTTTCGCCAGCAAGGCAGCGCCCCTCTCAGACCTCCTAAAGAAAGGAGCCCCCTGGGAATGGCTTCCGCAGCATACGGATGCTGTGGACTCTTTAAAACAGGCACTCATAGCAGCCCCCGCACTACAAGTTCCAGACCCGCATTCCCCTTGCGCTATAGAGGTAGCGACCACAGACCGCACCCTTTCGGCCGTGCTCCTCCAGGAACGGCACGGCCAGTTAAGGCCCGTAGCTTATGCCTCCAGAATTTTAGATGCTGTGGAGCAGGGATTTTCAGCCTGTGAGAAGCACCTGCTCGCAGTATTTTGGGCAGTGCAGTATTTTTCATATTACCGGACTGAACCCCATTACAATTCTCACCGAACAGCCCCCCCCCCCCCCTCCCAACTTTTACTGGACGGACGACTCAAGGACGGTACAGTCAGCCAGATCAGAGCAGCGAGATGGACCCTTCTCTTGCAGGGACGGGACATCACTGTGAAAAGGACAAAGACGCACACCTATTTAGCCGACAACTTACAGTACCCTCCGGAACCCCCCATGAATGCAAAATTATCTCTCCACACGACAACACAGGCCACTTTATTACGAAAACACCCCCCAGAAAGATAGGTAGTTCAACCCAGAGCCCCCAGCACACAGACACGTGTGAGCCCATAAAGATCTATGTGGATGGATCTTTCACAGTCTTGGATGGGAAGCGCATAACAGGTTGCGGTATCTATGTCGAGGAGGCGCAGGGCCGCACCCTTGAGGAAATATCGTTAAAACTGCCCGGACACTTAGGCGCGCAGGCAGCAGAGCTGGCGGCCATCGTGTATATAGTGGAACACCCAGATTCCTACCCCAGCCCAGCAGACATATACTCGGATAGCCTCTATGTCTGCAACAGCCTCACGGAATTCCTGCCCCTGTGGAAAGCAAGAGGATTTGTTTCCGCAGACGGAAAACCCCTCCCCTCAGCCCCATTGCTCCGTCACATTTTAGAGAGAGCACAGAACAGGACTTATGGGATAGTCAAAGTCCGCAGTCACCATTGTTCCTCCCCCCCTGGAAATGTGAAAGCCGACGCACTGGCCAAAGCAGGTTCCAGGCATGGACGTTTCTGGACACCCCCCGAAAGCGCACCAGTGAGTGCAGTTCAGGTCTCACAGACAAAGATCGAGGATCTAGTGGAGGCCCAGAAGCAGGACAGCAATCTCAAGAAGATTGTAAAGGGAAAATATCCAGCTCCCTCTGAGAGGTTTAAAAATGCACTGACCACACATGACTGTGTGGTGTTAAAAGACACCCTTTATGTGGTTCCTGAACAGGACAGGAATCAACTGATTTGTTTGTTCCATGACGGTCACGGACATCAGGGAATCGACCCCACTACAGCCCATCTCAAGCAGCTTTGTTGGTGGCCGAATTTAAAGGATGATGTAAACCATTACATCGAGAATTGTCTTATCTGTGCCCAGAACAATCTGGACAGATGTGCCAAAAAGGCTCAACTCAGCCACACCCGACCCGTTAATGGCCCCTGGACTAACATAGAACATAGAAAATACAGCACAGAACAGGCCCTTCGGCCCACGATGTTGTGCCGAACCTTTGTCCTAGATTAATCATAGATTATCATTGAATTTACAGTGCAGAAGGAGGCCATTCGGCCCTTTGAGTCTGCACCGGCTCTTGGAAAGAGCACCATACCCAAACTCAACACCTCCACCCAACACCAAGGGCAATTTGGACATTAAGGGCAATTTATCATTGGCCAATTCACCTAACCCGCACATCTTTGGACTGTGGGAGGAAACCGGAGCACCCGGAGGAAACCCACGCAGACACGGGGAGGACGTGCAGACTCCGCACAGACAATGACCCAAGCCGGAATCGAACCTGGGACCATGGAGCTGTGAAGCAATTGCGCTATCCACAATGCTACCGTGCTGCCCTTAAGAACAAATAAATCTACACTATATCATTTTACCGTCATCCATGTACCTATCCAATAGCTGCTTTAAGGTCCCTAATGTTTCCGACTCAACTACTTCCACAGGCAGTGCATTCCATGCCCCCACTACTCTCTGGGTAAAGAACCTACCTCTGATATCCCTCCTATATCTTCCACCTTTCACCTTAAATTTATGTCCCCTTGTAATGGTGTGTTCCACCCGGGGAAAAAGTCTCTGACTGTCTACTCTATCTATTCCCCTGATCATCTTATAAACCTCTATCAAGTCGCCCCTCATCCTTCTCCGCTCTAATGAGAAAAGGCCTAGCACCCTCAACCTTTCCTCGTAAGACCTACTCTCCATTCCAGGCAACATCCTGGTAAATCTTCTTTGCACCTTTTCCAGAGCTTCCACATCCTTCCTAAAATGAGGCGACCAGAACTGTACACAGTACTCCAAATGTGGCCTTACCAAAGTTTTGTACAGCTGCATCATCACCTCACGGCTCTTAAATTCAATCCCTCTGTTAATGAACGCGAGCACACCATAGGCCTTCTTCACAGCTCTATCCACTTGAGTGGCAACTTTCAAAGATGTATGAACATAGACCCCAAGATCTCTCTGCTCCTCCACATTGCCAAGAACTCTACCGTTAACCCTATATTCTGCATTCATATTTGTCCTTCCAAAATGGACAACCTCACACTTTTCAGGGTTAAACTCCATCTGCCACTTCTCAGCCCAGCTCTGCATCCTATCTATGTCTCTTTGCAGCCGACTACAGCCCTCCTTACTATCCACAACTCCACCAATCTTCGTATCGTCTGCAAATTTACTGACCCACCCTTCAACTCCCTCATCCAAGTCATTAATGAAAATCACAAACAGCAGAGGACCCAGAACTGATCCCTGCGGTACGCCACTAGTAACTGGGATCCAGGCTGAATATTTGCCATCCACCACCACTCTCTGACTTCTATCGGTTAGCAAGTTTGTTATCCAACTGGCCAAATTTCCCACTATCCCATGCCTCCTTACTTTCTGCATAAGCCTACCATGGGGAACTTTATCAAATGCCTTACTAAAATCCATGTACACTACATCTACTGCTTTACCTTCATCCACATGCTTGGTCACCTCCTCAAAGAATTCAATAAGATTTGTAAGGCAAGACCTACCCCTCACAAATCCGTGCTGACTATCCCTAATCAAGCAGTGTCTTTCCAGATGCTCAGAAATCCTATCCTTCAGTACCCTTTCCATTACTTTGCCTACCACTGAAGTAAGACTAACTGGCCTGTAATTCCCAGGGTTATCCCTAGTTCCTTTTTTGAACAGGGGCATGACATTCGCCACTCTCCAATTCCCTGGTACCACCCCAGTTGACAGTGAGGACGAAAAGATCATTGCCAACGGCTCTGCAATTTCATCTCTTGCTTCCCATAGAATCCTTGGATATATCCCGTCTGGCCCGGGGGACTTGTCTATCCTCAAGTTTTTCAAAATGCCCAACACATCTTCCTTCCTGACAAGTATTTCCTCGAGCTTACCAATCTGTTTCACACTGTCCTCTCCAACAATATCGCCCCTCTCATTTGTAAATACAGAAGAAAAATACTCATTCAAGACCTCTCCTATCTCTTCAGACTCAATACACAATCTCCCGCTACTGTCCTTGATCGGACCTACCCTCGCTCTAGTCATTCTCATATTTCTCACATATGTGTAAAAGGCCTTGGGGTTTTCCTTGATCCTACCCGCCAAAGATTGTTCATGCCCTCTCTTAGCTCTCCTAATCCCTTTCTTCAGTTCCCTCCTGGCTATCTTGTATCCCTCCAATGCCCTGTCTGAACCTTGTTTCCTCAGCCTTACATAAGTCACCTTTTTCCTCTTAACAAGACATTCAACCTCTCTTGTCAACCATGGTTCCCTCACTCGACCATCTCTTCCCTGCCTGACAGGGACATACATATCAAGGACATGTAGCACCTGTTCCTTGAACAAGTTCCACATTTCACTTGTGTCCTTCCCTGCCAGCCTATGTTCCCAACTTATGCACTTCAATTCTTGTCTGACAACATCGTATTTACCCTTCCCCCAATTGTAAACCTTGCCCTGTTGCACGTACCTATCCCTCTCCATTACTAAAGTGAAAGTCACAGAATTGTGGTCACTATCTCCAAAATGCTCCCCCACTAACAAATCTATCACTTGCCCTAGTTCATTACCCAGTACTAAATCCAATATTGCCCCTCCTCTGGTCGGACAATCTACATACTGTGTTAGAAAAGCTTCCTGGACACACTGCACAAACACCACCCCATCCAAACTATTTGATCTAAAGAGTTTCCACTCAATATTTGGGAAGTTAAAGTCGCCCATGACTACTACCCTATGACTTCTGCACCTTTCCAAAATCTGTTTCCCAATCTGTTCCTCCACATCTCTGTTACTATTGGGGGGCCTATAGAAAACTCCTAACAAGGTGACTGCTCCTTTCCTATTTCTGACTTCAACCCATACTACCTCAATAGGGTGATACTCCTAGAACTGCCTTTCTGCAGCTGTTATACTATCTCTAATTAATAATGCCACCCCCCCCACCTCTTTTACCACCCTCCCTAATCTTATTGAAACATCTATAACCAAGGACCTCCAACAACCATTTCTGCCCCTCTTCTATCCAAGTTTCCGTGATGGCCACCACATCGTAGTCCCAAGTACCGATCCATGCCTTAAGTTCACCCACCTTATTCCTGATGCTTCTTGCGTTGAAGTATACACACTTCAACCCATCTCCGTGCCTGCAAATACTCTCCTTTGTCAGTGTTCCCTTCCCCACTGCCTCATTACATGCTTTGGCGTCCTGAATATCGGCTACCTTAGTTGCTGGACTACAAATGCGGTTCCCATTCCCCTGCCAAATTAGTTTAAACCCTCCCGAAGAGTACTAGCAAACCTCCCTCCCAGGATATTGGTGCCCCTCTGGTTCCGATGCAACCCGTCCTGCTTGTACAGGTCCCACCTTCCCCAGAATCCGCTCCAATTATCCAAATACCTGAAGCCCGCCCTCCTACACCATTCCTGCAGCCACGTGTTCAACTGCATTCTCTCCCTATTCCTAGCCTCGCTATCACGTGGCACCGGCAACAAACCAGAGATGACAACTCTGTCTGTCCTGGCTTTCAACTTCCAGCCTAACTCCCTAAACTTGTTTATTACCTCCACACCCCTTTTCCTACCTATGTCGTTGGTACCAATGTGCACCACGACTTCTGGCTGTTCCCCCTCCCCCTTAAGGATCCTGAAGACACGATCCGAGACATCCCTGGCCCTGGCACCCGGGAGGCAACATACCTTCCGGGAGTCTCGCTCGCGACCACAGAATCTCCTATCTAGTCCCCTAACCATTGAATCTCATACAACAATTGCTTTTCTATTCTCCCCCCTTCCCTTCTGAGCCCCAGAGCCAGACTCCGTGCCAGAGACCTGACCGCTAGGGCCTTCCCCCGGTAGGTCATCCCCCCCAACAGCATCCAAAACGGTATACTTGTTTTGAAGGGGCGCGGCCACGAGGGATCCCTGCACTGTCTGCCTGTTTGTTTTTTTCCCCCTGACTGTAACCCAGCTATTCTTGTCCTGTACCTTGGGTGTGGTTACCTCCCTGTAACTCTTCTCAATCACCCCCTCTGCCTCCCGGATGATCCGAAGTTCATCCAGCTTCAGCTCCAGTTCCCTAACACGGTCTTTGAGGAGCTGAAGTTGGGTGCACTTCCCGCAGGTATAGTCAGCGGGGACACCGGTGGTATCCCTCAACACCCACATCCTACAGGAGGAGCATGTAACTGGCCTAGCCTCCATCCCCTCTTACCTTAAAGAATATAGCTGCTGTGTGGACTAACTAGATCTCCGCCCTTCGACTCTGCTCCCAGTCAGCTACACTTCCTGTAAACCCCTGGCTCTCTTCGCACTCTTTGCGGAAATGTCGGAAACAAAATGAAAGGAGCACCTTACTCCCTCCTCACCTAACTCCCTCGGTCACCAAACTCTCACTATCGCACTCAAAAAGCACCAAATTCAGCACTCCCTCGGTCACCAAACTCTCACTATCGCACTCAAAAAGCACCAAATTCAGCACTCCCTCGGTCACCAAACTCTCACTATCGCACTCAAAAAGCACCAAATTCAGCACTCCCTCGGTCACCAAACTCTCACTATCGCACTCAAAAAGCACCAAATTCAGCACTCCCTCGGTCACCAAACTCTCACTATCGCACTCAAAAAGCACCAAATTCAGCACTCAGTGCAAACAAAGTCTGCACTGTAGGGGATCACTTTTATACTGTGACTCTAGCCTCTGAAAAACTGGCCTAATCCAATTAACTAATTAACAAGCTCCAGCTGCAAGTGCCTAGAAGTAGAAGCCTGTTTAAAGCTGATTGACAATTCACCTTCTTCTAAACCAAACAGCAACTTTTAAGTTAATTAACTAAATAAAAGAAAGACTAAACTTGAGATAAAAATGAAGCCTTCTACTCCCTCGGTCACCAAACTCTCACTATCGCACTCAAAAAGCACCAAATTCAGCACTCAGTGTAACCTGTGGAAGTAGAAATTGTGTTACGCAAAAACATCAGCGCAAAAGGGAGGACTGAGTCCCAAGTGGTGTTGTTCTGCTGGACCATTTTTCTGAGGGTGGATTTTAGGGTCCGATTCATGCGCTCCACGATACCACTCGACTGTGGGTGGTATGCTGTGTGGAATTTTTGGGTGATGCCAAATATCGTGAGGACGTTCTGCATGACACGTCCCGTAAAATGGGAGCCTTGGTCGGATTCAATGCTGCGGGGGAGTCCCCATCTTGTAAAGATGTGGTGGGTCAAAATCTTGGCTGTGGTTTTTGCAGTGTTTGTGCGGGCCGGGAATGCTTCCACCCATTTTGTAAATGTGTCAATTACAGAGTTTGGTGACCGAGGGAGTTAGGTGAGGAGGGAGTAAGGTGCTCCTTTCATTTTCCACAGGTTACACCCCACACACTCTCATGACCAGACGCCCCATGAAAGGCACAGAATATTTGTCAGGTTTAGACTTGACCAGCCCCGAGGTGACGGCCCTCACACACGAGAAAGCAGTAGAGCAGTTAGTGGAGAATGTTAAAACGGCTCAGTTTGCAGGCGCAGTAATATTGGGCACCAGAAAGAAACAGAGCAAGGCTTGTTTCGACAAGACAGTGCATGCGACTGAGTACAGTATAGGACAGCAAGTTATGCTCTCTGTATATAACCCCAGCACATTCCTGTCACCAAAATACTCGGGTCCGTACTCCATTGCGGACAAAGTAAGCCCTTCATGTATAAAATAAAGTCCCCCAACGGTTCGACTGCGTGGTTCCATGTAAACCAGCTGAAGGCATATGGAACACAGTCGAACCACGCACACCACGTCATGCTCAACGCAGTACACCACACCCCGCCCACCGCCAACGTAACCCTACCATCCCCCAACACGTCCAGCCCTGCCATGGACTCGACCTCGACTCCACCCCCGAAATATACACTCCGCCCCGGAACGCCCACAGACTGCAGCAGCAGAGACAGCGACTGTGACTCGGACGATAGCCACAGCACGCCTTCCTACTATCCCCATGCAACAGGACCCACACCCAGCGATTCCGACTACGATCCGAGTGATCCCTTCATGATCAATTTCCTAAATAAACCCCACCACCGACCACCGAACTATACTGACGACCCCGATTCCGTCCCCACACAGCTAGACACCCGCTATTGGCACCGAGATGACTCGTCCGCAACGACGAGAGCGACTCCACCTCACACCATGTAGCCCTTTAAGCCCTGATAAACTCAAGAGTTTGGCACCCGGGAGAAGAGGACGACCGTGGGTCTGACTCCCAAACCAAGAACCCCTTTGCGACCCTGTTCGCAACCGAGAACTGAGGTGTCCAGATGATGTTTTAAAGGAACCGCTTGGGAGAAGTGGTGTCCTTTCTGATGGACCTGCAGAATATTTTATGTTGTTTGTACATTTGTTAAATGTTGTATGTCCGACAGGAAAAAATTTTTTTTCACTGCCCCACGCCTATTCGGCTGAAACCTCTGAGAACTTGTCTGCTGCCTTTTCAGCAGAAATCTCTGAGGACTTGCCTACAGAGCCTCACTATTGCCGGACACTAGTTCAGCGGAACTAGCTTGTCTGCAGAGACTGGTTAAGGAACCAGACGCCCATTCGTAACTGCTCTTCTGATTCGAAGGAAAGAACCACTTCGGCAGCCCCACCACGATGACTACATTTCTTGCCCGTTCTTGTCGGTTGCTCAGGCAGTGGAGATACGGCTTGGGACCTGCCCTGCCTGGCAACCCCCCCTCTGGTCAACTACGCTCAGGTAGGGGAGACACGGCATTGGTAGCCTTCCTACCCGGGGACTCCATCCAACTCTTACCCGTCGCGGCCCATACGCACCTCATTTTGGCACTTTTCATTCAAAAAGTTTTGTTTTGTTTTAGGTAACCTTTAGGTTGTCAACCACATGCTATTTACATCCTGAAACATTTGTATGGTAAATTGCACAGTCTGCGAGACGGCTCGCACTGGTTCATTATTTGGAAATGTGTCTTATCCTAAAATTCGATTTTTGGAAAAGAAAATGAGGGAGTCACACAGAGTGACCAATTATAAAGGGAGTAATTGGCACGACAGGACAGACACACTACCGTACGAGATATTAAACAAAGATAGTTACAGACACTATGCTTGTTTCCACAGAACTCCAGAAGCTCCAGGACCGGAGAAGAGAAGAAAGAAAAGGAAAGAAAAGAGCCATGAGGACTTCCTTCACATGGGTTCGCATCACCTTTGTGGACATTTGGTTGCGCGTGAACGCGAACCCCATGACTTCAAGCCCCCCAGCCGTTAATGTTTCACTTCCCCGCAGTACCCAGAGCCCAGTCACCAGCGACACTACATAATTTTGGTATGCCAGGTTTATAACCTGGAACTCCCTGTCTTATGTAACAGAAACCTTACTGGTATTAGCGATACTCTGCTGCATCGTGCAGACGATGCGCCTACGGAAATGGAGAAGGAGAGCCGACCGCGCTCGAACCCCGGTATATAGGATCAGAGCCCCTATTTTCGGATACAACCAGACCCCCGACCCCCGCGATCTATAATAAAGAGTATTCACTTGCGTTTTGTTGTCAATAAAGAAATGTAAAGAACTGTTCATGAGCAAATTGTACGATCCTGAGCTTGACTGCCAAGCCAGGAAGACTGATGTATAAACTGCTATGATTTTGTTGTATGGTTGAGGAAGTTAGGATAATTAAATGTTTAAGTGAGTGTCGTGTATTAAGAAGTTAGAGGTTCCCAGTTTATTGTTTTGTAATGCAAGTCCCTGTTTGACATAGCGCCCTTAGAATTGTTAGTTAAAAATTGCATAGCTATGGTCCGTGCAGAGGCCATAAACGAAGTGCCCCCCCCCCCCCCCCCAGGTCAGGGAATGGAAAGCATCGTAGATATGTGATCCTTCACGCTTCGCGTTAGAATCACAAGGAGGGAATGTAGCCACTTAAAATGGCCAACTCCCGATTCAAAATGGCGAATGGCAAAGGCTGATGGGAAATTCAGCCAACAAGACAAAATCGAGCAGCTGCAGGTTGGCTGTGTATTTACCACTGGAAAGGCCAGACAAGATCGACACCAGCAACCATCAGCATAACAAAACACGAGCCATCTGCATACTAATGAGCAACCCCCTGGAACAATAAGCAACATTTAGACACACAAAGCAAAACCAGACTCTTCGGCGCCAGCAGAAGCCTACACAAAAGGAGGTGAACGACCACCCATCGATCAGGGAACCGCTCCAGCATTAGAGAAAATCGAGCCAAGTGATTGGGACAAAGTCCAATCACTTGGGACCAGATACAGGGTCCGCCCCGAAAGGCGGGAAGCCCCTGGGGACTATAAGAATTGAGCCCCAAGTTCAAGGCGCTCTCTTCCAGCTCTCGTCATTCTTCAGCAGCCGATCAAACCTGTAAGTCTTATTTCAACACTCGCTACAAGATAGGCGCTCCTAGCTATCAATCTGTACCAACTTCGAATCCCGTAGGCTCAGAACCCGAACAAAAGGCCATTTGTTTCCCTGACCTGGTGGGCCAGTTCCAAGTTAAGTATAGACTTGTTAGTTGTAGAAGTAGCTGAGACGTAGAATTTATGCATGAGTAGTGATTACTGTGTATAATAAATGTGCTTTGATTTAAATCTTACTAATCGGTGTATTGGATTATTGATCATTACTCTGACTTGAACCAAGTAGCGGTATCATAAAGATACCTGGCGACTCAAGAGCAAAGGTGATAAAACAGAGCAATTAAACGAAGGCAAAGTTAGTAACAGTACCAACGACATAGGTAGGAAAAGGGATAGGAATGTAAGGCATGAATTCAGGGAGTTCGGGTGGAAACTTAGATCTAGGACAAACAGAGTTATTATCTCTGGGTTGTTACCCTTGCCACGTGATAGCGAGATGAGGAATAGCGAGAGAGATAAGTTGAACACGTGGCTACAGGGACGGTGCAGGAGAGAGGGTTTCAGATTTCTGGATTATTGGGGCTCATTCTGGGGTCGATGGGACCTCTACAAACGGGATGGTCTACACCTGGACCAGAGGGGTACCAATATCCTGGGGGGGGGGGGGGGAAATTTGCTAATGCTCTTCGGGAGGGTTTAAACTAGTTCAGCAGGGGCTTGGGAACCTGAATTGTAGCTCCAGTATACAGGAGGTTGAGAGTAGTGAGGTCATGAGTGAGGTTTCAAAGTTGCAGGAGTGTACCGGCAGGCAGGAAGGTGGTTTAAAGTGTGTCTTCTTCAATGCCAGGAGCATCAGGAATAAGGTGGGTGAACTTGCGGCATGGGTTGGTACCTGGGACTTCAATGTTGTGGCCATTTCGGAGACATGGATAGAGCAGGGACAGGAATGGTTGTTGCAGGTGCAGGGGTTTAGATATTTCAGTAAGCTCAGAGAAGGTGGTAAAAGAGGGGGAGGGGTGTCAAGGACAGTATTACGGAGGCAGAAAGGACGTTCCGGTGTCATGAGGTCATGTTGCAGCTGTACAAAACTCTGGTACGGCCGCATTTGCAGTATTGCGGACAGTTCTGGTCACCTCATTATAGGAAGGACGTGGAAGCTTTGGAACGGGTGCAGAGGAGATTTACCAGGATGTTGCCTGGTATGGAGGGAAAATCTTATGAGGAAAGGCTGATGGATTTGAGGTTGTTTTCGTTAGAGAGAAGAAGGTTAAGAGGAGACTTAATAGAGGCATACAAAATGATCAGAGGGTGAGATAGGGTGTACAGTGAGAGCCTTCTCCCGCGGATGGAAATGGCTAGCACGAGGGGACATAGCCTTAAACTGAGGGGTAATAGATATAGGACAGAGGTCAGAGGAAGGTTCTTTATGCAAAGAGTGGTGAGGCCGTGGAATGCCCTACCTGCAACAGTAGTGAACTCGCCAACATTGAGGGCATTTAAAAGTTTATTGGATAAGCATATGGATGATAATGGCATAGTGTAGGTTAGATGGCTTTTGTTTTTTTACTTCGCATGACGGTGCAATATCGTGGGCCGAAGGGCCTGTACTGCGCTGTATCGTTCTATGTTCTATATTCTATGTTCTATGTTCTATGTTTGATGAGGACACGTCTACTGAGGTAGTATGGGCTGAGGTTAGAAACAGGAAAGGAGAGGTGACCCTGTTAGGGGTTTTCGATTGGCCTCCAAAAAGTTCCAGAGATGGAGAGGAAAGGATTGCAAAGATGATTCTGGATAGGAGCGAAAGCAACAGGGTAGTTGTTATGGGGGACTTTAACTTTCCAAATATTGACTGGAAACACAATAGTTTGAGTACTTTAGATGGGTCTGTTTTTGTCCAATGTGTGCAGGAGGATTTCCTGACACAGTATGTAGATAGGCCAATGAGAGGCGAGGCCATATTGGATTTGGTACTGGGTAATGAACCAGGACAGGTGTTAGATTTGGAGGTAGGTGAGCACTTTGGTGATAGATAAACCACAATTCCATTGCGTTTACTTTAGTGATGGAAAGGGATAGGTATATACCGCAGGGCAAGAGTTATATTTGGGGGAAAGGCAATTATGATGCGATGAGGCAAGACTTAGGATACATCGGATGGAGATGAAAACTGCAGAAGATGGGCACAATGGAAATGTAGAGCTTGTTCAAGGAACAGCTACTGCGTGTCCTTGATAAGTATGTACCTGTCTGGCAGGGAGGAAGTGGTCGAGTAAGGGAACCGTGGTTTACTAAGCAGTCGAAACACTTCTCAAGAGGAAGAAGGAGGCTTATGTAAAGATGAGACATGAAGGTTCAGTTAGGGCGCTCGAGAGTTACAAGTTAGCTAGGAAGGACCTAAAGAGAGAGCTAAGAAGATCCAGGAGGGGACATGAGAAATCTTTGGCAGGTAGGATCAAGGATAACCCTAAAGCTTTCTATAGACATGTCAGGAATAAACGAATGACTAGGGTAAGAGTAGGGCCTGTCAAGGACAGGAGCGGGAAGTTGTGCTTGGAGTCCGAGGAGATAGGAGAGGTGCTAAATGAATATTATTCATCAGTTATCACACAGGGAAAAGACAATGTTGTCGAGGAGAATACTGAGATTCAGGCTACTGGACGAATAGGGCTTGAGGTTCATAAGGAGGAGGTGTTAGCAATTCTGGAAAGTGTGAAAATAGATAAGTCCCCTGGGCTGGATGGGATTTATCCTAGAATTCTCTGGGAAGCTAGGGAGGAGATTGCTGAGCCTTTGGCTTTGATCTTTAAGTCATCTTTGTCTGCAGGAATCGTGCCAGAAGACTGGAGGATAGCAAATGTTGTCCCCTTGTTCAAGAAGGGGAGTAAAGACAACCCCGGTAACTATAGACCAGTGAGCCTTACTTCTGTTGTGGGCAAAATCTTGGAAAGGTTTATAAGAGATGGGATGTATAATCATCTGGAAAGGAATAATTTGGTTAGAGATAGTCAACAAGGTTTTGTGAAGGCTAGGTTGTGCGTCACAAACCTTATTGAGTTCTTTGAGAAGGTGACCAAGCAGGTGGATGAGGGTAAAGCAGTTGATGTGGTGTATATGGATTTCAGTAACATCGAGGGCCGAAGGGCCTGTACTGCACTGTAATGTTCTATGTTCTATGTTCTAGAGCTTCTGGTTCAGAGGCAGGGATACTCGCTACTGTGCCACAAGATATCCTTTCTCTGGTTTAAGGTTGTAATTGACCATAATTAAAACTTGTCCTGGGCCTCTGTTTTCCTCACTGTGAATACAAAAAATGTAGTCAATCAAGATGAGGCCCACTCTAGTTCTTTTTGGTTTGTGGTTTGTTATGGTTGTAGTACATTTGTTTTATTTTGAATGTCTTTACAATTTTTCCCCAAACGATTTTAGCTTCTGTTGTAGAACGTATAGAATTTAGAATTTCATAGAACATAGAACATTACAGCGCAGTACAGGCCCTTCGGCCCTCGATGTTGCGCCGTCCTGTGAAACCACTCTAAAGCCCATCTACACTATTCCCTTATCGTCCATATGTCTATCCAATGGCCATTTGAATGCCCTTAGTGTTGGCGAGTCCACTACTGTTGCAGGCAGGGCATTCCACGCCCTTACTACTCTCTGAGTAAAGAACCTACCTCGGACATCTGTCCTATATCTATCTCCCCTCAATTTAAAGCTATGTCCCCTCGTGCTAGACATCACCATCCGAGGAAAAAGGCTCTCACTGCCCACCCTATCTAATCCTCTGATCATCTTGCATGCCTCAATTAAGTCACCTTGTTATGGGTGAGGCGTTTTCAGAACCCCAAAATGTATCATGGAGTTCAACCAACCTCTCCCTTTAATGGATTTGTTGCTTTTCCTAGCACATGGCTTTTTCCCTAGGTGTGGGATTACAATCATGGACACGTGGGTTTTTAAACACAAAATACTGTTTATTCCATGAACTCAACTTAACATCTGAAATAAACATTGGATCTCTTAACACCTGTTACTTCAAAGATAACTCAGAAAACATTGCAACAGTAAATAATTCCCTAAAATGTTCCTTCAAACTTCTAAGAGACTTAACACCTTTAAACAAAATCACATCAGGTTAAAGGCTTTACTTTAAATCACCCAAATGATCCAGAGATAGTCTTTCATGGCACAGATCCAGCTCACTGCAAAACACGGACACACACCCAGCTCTTTTCAGAACTTGCAGCTCTCTGGAAACACACAGACACACACACACTGCTTTTTAAACTGAAACTAAAAAACCTGCAAAATGGCTGACCGAAAGCCCAGCTCCACCCACTCTCTGACATCACTGTTTTCTTAAAGGATCATTGCTTAAACATCCATGTCTGAAAGGTACCCTCACATGACCCCTCCCCCCAAGAAAAAACAATAAACCATCAACTTCAAGATGGTTTCATTTTTCACTTTTGCACCATCCACTAAGAAATGTACACAGTAAATATACATTTTCATTTAAAGAAAACAACACACTCAAACAGGTGTTTTCTTTGTTCTTCTTCCTCCAACCAAAATCCTTCTTGATTGACAGTCTCTTTGAACAAAGTCTCTGCACCTTCCATCCATTCCTCTACGCCTCGGCATTTCTCTTTAGAATCAGATACTTTAGTTCAATCTGACCACAGAGTCCCTTGCAATTCTCCAATACAGGAACATTGGTTACCACAGCTTTCAGGCCTGTTGAAAGTCCACTGTCCCTTGATATTTTTGACGTTTCTTCAGCAAATCCATCAGTGGAGTAATCACGCCACAAAACCTTTGCACAACTGTTCGATCAAATCCACTCATGCTAAGAAATCGCATTATTTCCCTTCGTCTTGAGGGTATCGGAAACTCCGCAAGGAAAGTGATTCGGGCTTCTCCAAATTCACTTTCGGCAAGGTTCATCACCAAACCCGCCTCCTGAAGTTGACCGAAGAACTCCTTATGATGTTTTAAATGTTCTTTCAATGTCTGGAAGTTGGAAATAAAAGCAGATGGTCCCACTGTCTTCATGCAATCCTTCAATGATGGGATAGGATAAGAGTCCGTTCTTGTAACTGCATTCACCTTTCTATAGTCCACACACAACACTTGGGTACCGTCTGGTTTAGGTACCATCACTGTGGGTGAACTCCATTGGCTGCAACCCACTTTAATTATGCCATTTTTAAGCATACTCTCAATCTCTCTGTTAACCTGTGCCAATATTAAAGGATTAAGTCTATATGGGTGTTGTTTGATAGAACAGGATTTCCCACATCTACATCATGTATAGCCATTTTAATACTTCCCAATTTATCTCTCCAAACTTGCCCATGTGATATCAATAACTCTTTCAGGTCAGTTCGTTTTTCCTCTGAAAGGTAACTTAACAATTCATCCCAATTTTTAAGAACATCCTCATTTTCCAATTTAATTTGAGGTATGTCAAATTCACAGTCATCTGGATTTGGTTTGTCACTTTGAGTTAGAATCATTAAAACCTCCTTTTTCTCTCCTTCCCTTTCAAAGTACCTTTTAAGCATATTCACATGACACACTCGGTGAGTCTTCCTTCTATCTGGTGTTTTTACCACATAATTCACCTCACTTAATTTCTATTCAATCTGATACCGTCCACAAAACCTTGCTTTTAAGGGTTCACCTACCACTGGTAACAACACTAAAACTTTATCCCCACTGTCAAAACTACAAACTTTTGGATTCCTTGTCCGCTACCCATTTCATCACATTTTGTGCAACTTTCAAATGTTGTCTAGCCAATTCACCTGCTCTATTTAATCGTTCCCTAAAATTTGACACGTAATCCAATAGTGTAATTTCCAATTTCTCACCCACCAATTTTTCCTCAATCAATTTAGGTGGTCCTCTTACCTCATGACCAAAAATTAGTTCAAAAGGATTAAATTTGGTAGACTCATTAGGTGCATCCCTAATTGCAAACAATACGAATGGGATTCCTTTATCCCAATCCTCTGGATAATCTTGACAATATGCCCTCAACATTGTCTTTAATGTCTGATGCTCCCTGCGATTCTGGATAGTACACAGTTGATTTAAATTGTTTTATTCCTAAGCTATCTATAACTTCTTTGAATAACTTTGAAGTAAAATTCGTTCCTTGATCCGATCAAATTTCTGTGGGTAGTCCATATCTAGTAAAGAATTTAAGTAACTCCTCCACAATCCTTTTAGCTGTAATATTACATACTGGAATGGCCTCTGGAAATCTAGTAGACAAATCTATTACAGTTAAAAGATATTGATTCCCACTTTTTGTTTTAGGAAGCGGTCCTACACAATCGATTAATACCCTTGTAAAAGGTTCCTCAAATGCTGGAATGGTTATTAAAGGCACTGGTTTTATCACTACTTGAGGTTTCCCGATCACCTGACATGTGTGACCTGATTGACAAAATTTAACTACATCTTTATGTAGTCCAGGCCAATAAAAATGTTTCTGGATTTTAGCTTGAGTTTTCCTTATTCCCAGATGACCTCCCACGGGTACCTCATGTGCAACTCGCAACACACCTCCTTTCAATACCATACCGGCAATACTACTTGATGAACATCTGCCCACTTTTCATCCGCCTGCATATGTACAGGTCTCCATTTTCTCATCAAGACATAATTTTTACGGTAATAACACTCTGGTATACTCTCAGATTCCTCTTCCGTGTATGCTTTCTGATATATCCGTTTTATTTCTACATCTTTCTGTTGTAACTCTGCCAATTGTCCTGAACGAAAAATATCCACCTCATCCTCCACCTGTTCTTGTTCTTTTTCAACCATCTGATCAAAAATCGTTTCTGATAATTGCACTTCAACTTCATCTTCACTCTTTGATTTCTCCTCGTCTTACCCTGTGACTTTGCGACCTTGTTACTACACAGTCCGGAAAAATCCCAGGATATTCGTCCTTCAACCCTTCAGTTGACTGATTTTTCAGTGGCATATCAACCACAGTAGGCATCACTCTCACCTGTGATCCATCTATATCATCACCCAAGATTCCTGGACAAGATAGTTTCTCTATTACTCCTACTACACTTCACCACTCTTCACTGGACTTACCGACCTTACCTTAAATAATGGAACGCTACTCCTCACCCTGAATCCACATATCACCACCTTTTCTGGCAACATTCTTCCCAAACTACATAATTCCTCATCTCTTAACATTAAAGATTGACTAGCCCCTGTATCTCTTAAAATTGTGACTTCTTTACCTGCTCCTCCTGATACACTTGAGTAAACTTTACCCACACAAGTAAATTCTTGAAAGACATCTGGCACCTTCTTAACAATTACTTCTTGAACAGGCTGTACAATCGTTTGCACCTCCTTCGCTTCCCTTGGGCTTTCCTTTACCACTCTAACAAACCCCACTGTCTTATCCTGTGTTACCACATCAGCCTTCCCAGTGCTTTTCTTCAACCACCAACACTGTGACTTTACATGGCCTAGTTTATTACAGTGAAAACATCCGAAACTTTTCATTTCTTTTCCACCCTCCTGGATTTATTTTTAAATCTGTGGTACACTCTCTTTATTGTCTCCCATCAGATCACCTTTACCTTTACCACTTGAGTATTTCTCATGTCCCCAGTTTCTATCCCTCACCGGCTGAAACTGATGTCAGAAACCAATCTTTGATTTATGAACTAATTCATAATCATCTGCCATTTCTGCTGCTAATCTCACAGTTTTAACTCTCTGTTCTTCCACATGAGTTCTCACTACATCAGGAATTGAATTTTTAAACTCCTCCAAAAGTATAATTCCTCTGAGAGCTTCATACGTTTGGTATATTTTCAAAGCCTTTATCCACCTATCAAAATTACTCTGTTTGAGCCTTTCAAACACCATGTATGTTTGACCAAATTCTTTCCTTAAATTTCTAAACCTTTGTCTGTAAGCTTCAGGCACAAGCTCATATGCACTTAAGAAGGATTTCTTCATCTCCTCATACGTACCAGATACCTCCTCCGGTAGTGATGCAAACACTTCACTAGCTCTACCTACCAGCTTTGTTTGAATCAGTAACACCCACATGTCCTGTGGCCATTTAATTTGTTTAGCTACCTTCTCAAATGAAATGAAAAAGGCTTCCACTTCCTTCTCGTCAAACCTTGGCAATGCTTGGACATATTTAAATAGATTCCCACCAAGCCTTCGACTATGACGCTCTTTCTCACTATCATCATCACCGTTTCCCTTTACGTCTGCCAATTTTAACTGATTGTCATGTTTCATGGCCATTTTCTGATTTCAAACTCCCTCTCTTTATCTTTTTCCCTGATCTGTATCTCCCTTTCTTTTTCTTTTTGTTCTGCCCGGGCTATTCTTTCTTTCCTCCTTTCTTCTCTCTCCTTTTCTTTTTCCTCTCTCTCTCTTTCTCTTTCTTTTTCCTCTCTCTCACTCTCGTATGCCAGCCGCTTTAATTCTTTCTGATGTTCCATTTGTTTAATTTGCAACTGGATTTTTGTCATTTCCAATGAGTCAAACTCTATCTCAGGCAACTTTAAATGCTTAACCACCGCCATAATTACCTCATCTTTTCGCATTTTGTCTGGTAATGTTAACTGCAATGTTCTTGCCAATCTAACAGTCTGCTTTTCGTTTCTGTCCGTAAAGTACTACTTGTGACATTCTCCAACCCCAAGAAATTCTGAGCCTCTGAAAGAGCCATTGTTCACAACACTCTCCCCACTTAAACTAAAATATCACACCGGAAAAGCAACAATCCTTCACTGTCTTTAAATTCACAAAAGCCAATCCAATAGATAGACTTTTATCAGCCTCGAGCCCCCAATTGTTATGGGCGAGGCATTTTCAGAACCCCAAAATGTATCATGGAGTTCAACCAACCTCTCCCTTTGAAGGATTTGTTGCTTTTCCTGGCATTGGGTTTTTCCCTAGGTGTGGGATTACAATCATGGACACGTGGATTTTTAAACACAAAATACTGTTTATTCCCGGAACTCAACTTAACATCTTAAATAAACATTGGATCTCTTAACACCCCTTACTTCAAAGATAACTCAGAAAATATTGCAACAGTAAATAATTCCCTAAAATGTTCCCTTCAAACTTCCAAGAGACTTAACACCTTTAAACAAAATTACATCAGGTTAAAGGCTTTACTTTAAATCACCCAAATGATCCAGAGATAATCTTTCATGGCAGAGATCCAGCTCACTACAAAACACAGACACACACCCAGCTATTTTAAAAACTTGCAGCTCTCTGGAAACACACAGACACACACACACTGCTTTTTAAACTGAAACTAAAAAACCTTCAAAATGGCTGCAGCTCCACCCACTCTCTGACATCACTGTTTTCTTAAAGGTACATTGCTTAAACATCCATGTCTTAAAGGTACCCTCACATGACACACCGCTTAACCTCCTTCTCTCTAACGAAAACAGCCTCAAGTCCCTCAGCCTTCCCTCATAAGATCTTCCCTCCATACCAGGCAACATTCTGGTAAATCTCCTCTGCACCCTTTCCAATGCTTCCACACCCTTCCTATAATGCGGCAACCAGAATTGCACGCAATAGTCCAAATGCGGCCGCACCAGAGTTTTGTACAACTGCAACATGACCTCAAGGCTCCGAAACTCAATCGCTCTACCAATAAAAGCTAACACACCGTACGCCTTCTTAACAACCCTCTCAACCTGGGTGGCAACTTTCAGGGATCTATGTACATGGACACCGAGATCTCTCTGCTCATCCACACTACCAAGAATCTTACCATTAGCCCAGTACTCTGTCTTCCTGTTATTCCGTCCAAAATGAATCACCTCACACTTTTCTGCATTACACTCCATTTGGCACCTCTCAGCCTAGCTTTGCAGCTTATCTATGTCCCTCTGTAACTTGCAACATCCTTCCGCACTGTCCACAACTCCACCCACTTTAGTGTCATCTGCAAATTTACTCACCCATCCTTCTACGCCCTCCCCCAGGTCATTTAGAAAAATGACAAATAGCAGTGGCCCCAAAACAGATCCTTGTGGTACACCAGTAGTAACTGGACTCCAGGCTGAACATTCCCCATGAACCACCACGCTTTGTATTCTTCCAGCTAGCCAATTTCTGATCCAAACTGCTAAATCACCCTGAATCCCATGCTTCTGTATTTTCTGCAATAGCCTACCGTGGGGAAACTTATCAAACGCTTGACTGAAATCCATACACACCACATCAACTGCTTTACCCTCATCCACCTGCTTGGTCACCTTCTCAAAGAACTCAATAAGGTTTGTGAGGCATGACCTACCCTTCACAAAACCGCGTTGACTATCTCTAATCAAATTATTCCTTTCCAGATGATTATACATCCTATCTCTTATAAACCTTTCCAAGACTTTGCCCACAACAAAAGTAAGGCTCACTGGTCTACAGTTACCGGGATTGTCTCTACTCCCCTTCTTGAACAAGGGGACAACATTTGCTATCCTCCAGTCTTCTGGCACTATTCCTGTAGACAAAGAGGACTTAAAGATCAAAGCCAAAGGCTCAGCAATCTCCTCCCTAGCTTCACAGAGATTCCTAGGATAAATCCCATCCGGCCCAGGGGACTTATCTATTTTCACACTTTCCAGAATTGCTAACACCTCCTCCTCATGAACCTCCACACCCCTTTTAGTCTCGTAGCCTGTATCTCAGTATTCTCCTCAACAACATTGTCTTTTTCCTGTGTGAATACTGATGAAAAATATTCATTTAGCACCTCTCCTATCTCCTCGGACTCCATGCACAACTTCCCACTACTGTCCTTGACTGGCCCTACTATTAGCCTAGTCAATCTTTTATTCCTGATATATCGATAGAAAGCTTTTGGGTTATCCTTGATCCTGCCTGCCAAAGACTTCTCATGGCCCCTCCTGGCTCTTCTTAGCTCTCTCTTTAGGTCCTTCCCAGCTAACTCGTAACTCTCGAGCACCCTAACTGAACCTTCACGTCTTATCTTTACATAAGCCTCCTTCTTCCTCGTGACAAGTGTTTCAACTGCTTTAGTAAACCACGGTTCCCTCGCTCGACCACTTCCTCCCTGCCTGACAGGTACATATTTATCAAGGACACGCAGTAGCTGTTCCTTGAACAAGCTCCATATTTCCATTGTGCCCATCCCCTGCAGTTTTCCTCTCCATCCGATGCATCCTACGTCTTGCCTCATTGCATCATAATTGCCTTTCCCCCAGATATAAATCTTGCCCTGCGGTATATACCTATCACTTTCCATCACTAAAGTAAACGTAATCGAATGTGGTCACTATCACCAAAGTGCTCACCTACCTCCAGATCTAACACCTGTCCTGGTTCATTACCCAGTACCAAATCCAATATGGCCTCGCCTCTCGTTGGCCTATCTACGTACTGTGTCAGGATACCCTCCTGCACACATTGGATAAAAACGGACCCATCTAAAGTACTCGAAATATAGCGTTTCCAGTCAATATTTGGAAAGTTAAAGACCCCCATAACAACTACCCTGTTACTTTCGCTCCTATCCAGAATTATCTTTGCAATCCTTTCCTCTACATCTCTGGAACTTCTCGAACATCTCTAGAATCATTGAATAGAGCAGAAGGAGGTCATTCAGCCCATGCGAGTCTGGTACATAGGGCTCACATGGTGGTGTCGAGGATGAGTAGGCTTTTTGCGGTGGTACCGGATCCATAAGACCATAAGACATAGGAGCAGAATTAGGCCACTTGGCCCATCGGGTCTGCTCCGCCATTCAATCACGGATAATATTTTCTCATCCACATTCTCCTGCCTTCTCCCAATAGCCCCTGATCCCCTTATTAATCAAGAACCTATCTATCTCTGTCTTAAAGACACTCAGTGATTTGGCCTCCAAAGCCTTCTGCAGCAAAGAGTTCCACAGATTGACCACCCTCTGGCTGAAGAAATTCCTCCTCATGTCTGTTTTAAAGGATTGTCCCTTTAGTCTGAGATGGTGTCCTCTGGTTCTAGTTTTTCCTACAAGTGGAAACATCCTCTCCACGTCCACTCTATCCAGGCTTCGCAGTATCTTGTAAGTTTCAAGAAGATCCCCTTTCATCCTTCTAAACTTCAACGAGTACAGACCCAGAGTCCTTAAATGTTCTTTATACAACAAGTTCTTCGTTCCAGGGATCATTCTTGTGAACCTCCTCTGGACCCTTTCCAAGGCCAGCACATCCTTCCTTAGATAAGGGGCCCAAAACTGCTCACAATACTCCAAATGGGGTCTGACCAGAGCTTTATACAGCCTCAGAAGTGCATTCCTGGTCTTGTATTCTAGCACTCTTGACATGAATGCGAAAAGTACATTTGCCTTCTTAACTGCCGACTGAACCTGCACATTAACCTTAAGAGAATCGTGAACAAGGACTCCCAAGTCCCTTTGTGCTTCTGATTTCCTAAGCATTTTCCCATTTAGAAAATAGTCTATGCCTACATTCCTCCTTCCAAAGTGCACAACCTCACACTTTTCCACATTGTCTTTCATTTGCCACTTCATTGCCCACTCTCCTAGCTTGTCCAAATCCTTCTGCAGTCCACTTGTTTCCTCAATCCTCCCTGTCCCTCTACAGATCTTTGTATCATCTGCAAACGTAGCAACAGTGCCTTCAGTTCCTTCTTCCAGATCATTAATGTATATTGTGAAAAGTTGTGGTCCCAGCACAGACCCCTGAGACACACCATTAGTCACCTGCTGCTATCCTGAAAAAGACCCCGTTATCCCCACACTCTGCCTTCTGCCAGTTAGCCAATCGTCTATCAATGCCAGGATCTTACTTTTAGCACCATGGGCTTTTAACTTATGTAACAATCTCCGATGCGACACCTTGTCAAAGGCCTTCTGGAAATCTAAATAAATCACGTCCATTGGTTCTCCTTTGTCTAACTTGCTTGTTACCTCCTCAAAGAACTCTAACAGATTTGTCAGACACGACCTCCCTTTGACAAAGCCGTGCTGACTCAGTCCTATTTTACCATGGATTGGTGTGGGTGGTGCGCAGGGGGGGGCCTGCGAATCACGTCCACATGTTCTGTACAGGGGTTCTCGGACGTGATGGTTCAGAGTCCAAGGTGGCGATATTTGGAATGTTGGAAGACCCGGGAGCCAGCGGCGGGGGGAGACGCCGATGGGCCTGTACTAAGGGCATTCAAATGGTCATTGGATAGACATATGGACGATAAGGGAATAGTGTAGATGGGCTTTAGAGTGGTTTCACAGGTCGGCGCAACATCGAGGGCCGAAGGACCTGTACTGCGCTGTAATATTCCATGTTCTATGATGTTTTGACCTTTGCCTCCCTGATAGCACAGAGACGGATTTTGTTATGGTGGCGGGACCCGGAGCCGCCGAAAGCGGGAGTGTGGATGAGCGACCTGGCAAAATTCCTGAGGCTGGAAAAGGTCAAGTTCTCTGTGATAGGGTCGGCAAATGGGTTCACCCGGAAGTGGAAGCTGTTATCGATTTCTTTAAGGAGGATTGAGGGGTCAGCGGGGGGTTAAAATAGGGATGGTGGGATGTGAGGTGGGGTTGGCATCGATGGAGGGGGCAGATGATTATTCATTGAGTTGTTCCGTTGTTCTTCTGATTTTTTTTGTGTTTATATGTGAAAATGCCTTGAATAAAATATTTTCCCCCCAAAAAAATGGAGTGGCAGCTTTGTTTAAAAGAGGCATTTGGAAAACCTGGACTTGATTTCAAAATGCAAACTGCTGATGGAAAGCATTGTTGTGGAAGAAGCTGTTTAAGCGTGTTTTTTGGGAGCAGAGTTTGTTGTGATCATCTGGGGAGATTTTATGGAGAAATCCACAGACATTCACTGGGTTCCGAATGGAGAGTGTATTTGGCCACAGCCAACACATGTGTTTAAAGGCACTTTTTTTACTGAGACCATTGTATCTTAATGTATATTTTGCAATCAGCGTTAACCTTAAAATGTGTGTGTATTTGTTAAGTTGGAGGAGAAGTAAAGGATTATTGTATCATAATCCAATACTTTCATGTTTAGTTAAAAGATTTTGTTAAAATTAATAATCTTTAGTAGTGTCACAAGTAGGTTCACAGTAACACTGCAATAAAGTTACTGTGAAAATCCCCTAGTCGCCGCCTGGTTTGGTACACTGAGGGAGAATTCAGAATGTCCAATTCACCGAACACGCACGTCTGTCAGGACTTGTGGGAGGAAAGTGGAGCACCTGGAGGAAACTCACGTAGACATGGGAAGAACATGTAGACTCCACACAGACAATGACCCAAGCCGGGAATCGAACCCGCATCCCTGGCACTGTGAAGCAACAGTGCTAAACATTGTACTACTATGCTGCCCAAATTAGCAGTCCTGTCCCTCCACGTTTTTTGAACCAGGGTTCCATTCTGGGACCTTCCCATCCAGTTATAACATCAACTGGGAAGTTAGTAATATGCCAATTCCCTATTCTGCATAATAAATTCTCCTGCCTCTGCCTGTCATGGACACACATTTATCTTTGCTAATCTTTTACTTGTCACATAGCTGGAGAAGCTTTGACAGTTTGTTTTCATTTTTATTGCTATTTTACATTCAAAGCCCCACTCGGTTTCTTGCTCCTCCTTTGCTCTATTCTAAATTTCCCCAAATCCCAGGTTTGCTGCTTTTTGGGGGCAATTTATCAGCCTCTTCTTTTGATCTTGTATGATCTTTACCATCTTTTATTAGATACGGTTGACTCATTATTCCCGTTGGGTGCTTGATGTGCCATAAAGCAATATAGATTTGTTGTAAACGATGAATTAATACTTTAAATACAAACTGTTGCCTGTCTCCCATTATACCTTTTAATGTATTTTCTCAATCCGCCAAATTCAACTCGGCTGTAATGCTTTCATACTTTCTTTTGCTTAGACTCAAGACCCTAGTTTCGGATTTAACTACATTGTTTTAAAAGTGGAAAATTCTGCCTTATTAAGATCACTCTTTCCTAAAGATTAAAGATTATTAATTAGTCCTTTCTCATTGCAGACTACTAGATCTAAGAAAAACCTTTTCCCCAGTTGGTTCCTCAACATACTGCTATGGAACATCATCTTGTATACATTTTAGGAATTTGTCCTCCATTGCTTTAATACTCATAAGATTTACCCAGTCCCAGTCAATATGCAAATTAAAGTCACCCATGAATACCATCTTACTCTTGTTATATGCACCTCTGATTTACTGAAAATACTGTGCCCTACATCACCACTACGGTTTGCTGGCCTAGGAACAACTCCTACCAATGTTTGCTCCCCTTGCTGTTTATTAGTTCCACCTAAACAGATTATTCTTGCAAAAGAGTTCAAAAAGGTTGTGTCACCAATGATGATTTTCAATCTCTGCCACCACTCTAGTCATCTTTCAGCCTCTTTTAAAGAATACTGTAACTAGTTTACTTCCTTCATCAAATTTTCCTTTTCAAAATTCAGAATTAAATCAGATGGCCAATTGGTTTCTCCTAAGTGTCAGAAATGAATTGCTGTGATTCATAGTTTGATTCAAACAGGGTCTCCAAAAGGTCTCAAGTTTTTATGCGACCTTCCTGCCCCCTGTGTTCAGATCACAATGCAAGTCCACAAAATTGGCAGGCCGCTGCAGGTGGCAAAGATGAATATCTTGCTGCGGTTTTTATTTTTATTCCAGTTTTTACCGGTCTTTTTGTCAAAAGCGGTTTTCACGGGGGTGAAGCAGTTGATTTCATCATTTTCATGGGTGGGGAAGGTGGCGAGGATTCGGAAGACGTTGCTTCAGAGAGGGCGACAGTCGAGGAAGTGGGGGTTTGGCTCTTCTGAACCTAGTATTTTACTATTGGGTAGCGAAAGCATAGAAGGTGTGGGGCTGGAGTATGGAGCCAAAGACGATGCGGATGAGGATGGAGGCAGGCTCGTGTAGAGGTCTGGGTTATGGGCGCTGGCAGTGGCATTCCATTTGCCCCAGGGGAATTCTCAGGTAGCGTGGTGGTGGGTACCCTGAAGATATGGAAGCAATTTTGGCAACATTTTAAATTGGGGTCGGGGTCAAAGCTGATGCCGGTTCAAGAGAATCATGTGTTTGAGCCGGCGAGACTGGATTCTAGGATTCAGGGATGGGAGCAGCTGGGGCCGATGGAAATGAAAGACTTATTTTTGTAAGGGTTGTTTGAGAGTTTGGAGGAGTTGACAGAGATGTTTGGGATTCCACAGTGGGCTGGGCCTTTAGATATATGCAGGTGTGAGACTTTGCAAAGACGGTTTTCCTGAAGTCTCCGGTGACACGTCCCTCCTTGTTGTTGGAGGGGGTGTTTTTCCTGATGGGGTTGAAAAGGGAGGGTCATCTCGGCGAGAAGATTTTCGAGGAGGATATGGCATCATTGGTGGGGGTTAAGATCAAGTGGGAGGAAGAGCTGGGGTGACATTGGAGGAGAGCTGTGGTATGAGGTATTGCGGAGGGTGAATGCCTCAACCTTGTGTGCAAGTCTAGGGTTAATGCAGCTAAAGGTACTGCACAGAGTGCACCTGGCGAGGTCGAGGATGAGCCAGTTCCTGTGATCAGTGTGGGAGAGGTCCTACCAACCATGTACATATATTCTGGTCCTGCCCGAATTTGGAGAAACTTTAGGAGTCGTCTTTCAGCACTATGTCAGCGATCTTGCACTGGACTTGGAGCCCAGTCCCCTGGGGACCATATTTGGGGTGCTGGAGCTGCAGACGGGATTGGAGGCAATTGTTTTAGCCTTCGCCTCAATGATTGCTCACAGGTGCGTTCTGTTGGGGTGGAGGTCAGCCTCTCCGACCAGTGCCTCAATATGGCTTGGGACCTGATGGTGTTCCTGTATTTGGAGAAGGTTAAGGTTACCTTGAGGAGGGCGATTGATGGGTTCCACTTTAAGGAGTTGGCCACTGTCAGCTGCTAGGGGGAGGGGAGTGGGTAGGGGTGGGGGGCTAGTCTTTGAATTATTGGGATGTTGGCTGGTAGAGTGGGGTGGGGGGGTGGCTTCTGTTGTTCTGCATTGATTTGTTTTATGTATAAATATTAAAAAACAAAGAAAAATATTTTTAATAAGTCCACAAAATTGTCTGGGTAGCATTCTGTTTGTGATAGAATGTCTGTCTTTCCCATGCTCCATTACCACCAATTCCATTATAACAGGTTGTTTCTGATTGACCTGATAGAATTGTTTGAGGCAGTAATAAGGGGCATTGATGTGGGTTGCAGATCTGATGTAGACTAAATGGATTTCAACAAGGTTTTTGACAAGGTTTTCCATGGTAGACTGGTCAGAAAATTAAAAGTTCATGCTGTTATGGGTCAGGGTTTAGAGAATCCCAAAGTGTATCATGGAGTCCACCTGGCCCACAACTTTTAATAGATTGTGGTGTGGGGAACACACGGCTCACTCTACAGGTATGGTACAGCAGAAATGGACCAGTATTTTTTAAACAAAACAATGTCTATTCTATGAACTCAAGTTAACCTTTTCAAAACAAACAGTGAATATCTTAGCAACCATTAATTCAAAGATAACCCCCAAAGAATACAACACCAAGTAACCTGTATGCTGTCCTTTTACACCCAAAAGACTTAACAAACCTTTAAACAGAAGCACATCAGAGTTTACATTCAATACTGAAACATTTATCATTCTGAATTCACCAAATGATTAAGAGATAGTCCTTCATGGCAGAGAGCTCAGCAGTACAGCTGCTTTTTCTGACTTCAGCTGCAACACGCTGAAAAACGAAACCAAAAAGACAGACACACCCAAGCTTTTCTCAAAGTGAAACTAAAAATGCAGAAGCAGAGCTCAGCTCCACCCACATTCTGACATCACTGCAGTAACATGAGCAGCTAACCATTTCTTAAAGCGACATTTTCATGACAATGCTCATGAAATTCAAGGAAAAGTAGCTAGTTGTATCCAACTGGGTGGCAAGGTAGCACAGTGGTTAGAACTGTGGCTTCACAGCACCCGGGTCCTGATGCGACCATCAATTTACTCGAGACAAGAGTAGAAATAAACTGTGGCTTTAATCAACTAGAACAGTGCCTGCCTGCGACTGATCCAATACTGAGAACTGCCTACAGGTCGACTGCTCTTTATAGCTCCCTTCAAAGGAAGGAGCCATGGGCGGAGCCCAAACACTCCCCGACATGTTCCCCTATGGATAATGTCATACAATAGCCCATAGGTGGAGCCCACACAAGGGCAACAGCACAGGGGCAACAGCATAGCACAGATACAATGGTGGATTATTGGTATAATACATTCACCACATTCACCGCCTGTAAAAAAATGAAGTCCGGCGGGGGTGACGGGTTTATAAGTTCAGCCGGTCCGGCGCACGGATCGTGCGCTGTGATCGCCGAAGCTCTGGTGTTGTTGCTGGCCCGGGTGTCGAGCTCATCCGTGCTGGCATCGGTAGTGAGGGCGCTGGTGCGGGTACAGACGTGGACTCCCGGAGCATTTCTTATGGAGCTTCATTCCTGTGGATTGGTGAAGGGGAGATGGCAGGCGGGAGGGAGCGCAGGAGCCATATAGGGGTGGGGCACTGGTCATGGTAGGTTGGGCGGGATAGGGTGGAGTGGCAGTGGTGTTGGTGGTGGAACCGGCGGCCGCCAGGTCCCGGAGGGAGACCGTATCCTGTCGGCCTAGGGGTGTTCGATATATGCGTACTGGGGGCTGGAGTGTAGGAGCTGGACCCTCTCTACCAGAGGGTCGGACTTATGGCTCCTGACGCGTTTTCTGAGTAGGACGGGCCCCGGTGTCTTCAGCCAGGTTGGAAGCGAGGCCCCGGAGGTGGATCTCCTGGGGAAAACAAATAGACGATCATGAGGAGTCTCGTTTGCTGCCGTGCAAAGTAGGGACCTAATAGAGTGGAGCGCATCGGGGAGGAGCTCCTGCCAGTGGGAAACTGGGAGATTCCTGGACCGCAGGGTCAGTAGGACGGTCTTTCAGACCGTTGCATTTTCCCTCTCCACCTGCCCATTTCACCTGGGGTTATAACTGGTAGTCCTGCTCGAGGCGATGCCCTTACTGAGCAGGTACTGACGCAGTTCGTCGCTCATGAACGACGAGCCCCGGTCACTGTGGACATAATTGGGGAAACCAAACAGGGTGAAGACACTATGTAGGGCTTTAATGACGATGGACGTGGTCATGTTAGGGCAAGGGATTGCAAAGGGGAAGCGGAAGAACTCATCAATAATATTGAGGAAATATGTATTGCGGTTATTGTCGGGGAGGGGCCCTTTGAAATCGATACTGAGGCGCTCAAAGGGCCGGGATGCCTTCACCAGGTGGGCCTTATCTGGTCGATAGAAGTGTGGTTTACACTCCGCACAGATCTGGCAGTCCCTGGTCATAGCTCTGACCTCCTCGGTGGAGTAGGGTAGGTTGCGGGCCTTGATGTAGTGGATAAGCCGGGTGATCCTCGGGTGGAAGAGGTCATCGTGGATAGCCCGTAGTTGGTCAGCTTACGCGCTTGCGCATGTGCCGCGGGACAGGGCATCTGGGGGCTCGTTGAGCTTCCCAGGATGATATACTATATCGTAATTATAGGTGGAGAGTTCAATCCTCCTCAAGATCTTAGCATTGCGCAGGTCAAGGAGACACAGCCTGAGTGAGAGAGATACAGACCGAGTGAGAATTTGGTAATTTGGTGCAGTGAGGTAACCAGGAAAGGTAAGTGGTTAATCTAATTTTGCTGTTTTTCAGTTAAAAGTGCAGTGAGGTAATTTGGTGAAGAGTGGGAAAAGGTGCTTTTTCCCGACTGTTTTGCTCTCTCTCTTTCTTTGGGCCTAATTTCGGGAGCTGTTCGGGGGAGGAGGAGCAGTCTCTGTGAGTATAAAAACCTAACGGAAACTTCCTGTTTTCCAGTTTTTTTTCCAAAAGTGACGTCAGAGGGAAGCTGTGATCTGAATGGTTGATAGCAAATCTGCCCCAAATTTAAAAAAAAACACAGCTAAACTCATAAACTTAAATTAAACTAATTAATTAATTAGTGATGGCTGGTCAGGTGATGTGCTTGAGCTGCTTGATGTGGGAGCTGGCAGATCACATTGCGAGCTGCAGCGACCACATCTGCAGTAAGTGTTGGCTGCTCGAAGAGCTCCGGCTCAGAGTTGATGAGCTGGAGTATGAGCTTCAAACACTGAGGCACATCCGGGAGGGGGAGACTTACCTGGACACTGTGTTTCAGGAGGCAGTCACACCTGTCAGAGTAAGTAGTTTAAATCCTGCCAGTGGCCAGGGACAGCAAGGTGTGACTGCAAGTCAGGCAGGTAAAGGGAACCAGCAGTCAGGAACTCAGGAGCCTCAGCCCTTGACTCTGTCCAACAGGTATGAGGCACTTGCTCCCTGTGTGGATGGCGAACAGGGCTGCAGGAAGGATGAGTCAGCTGACCAAGGCACCATGGTTCAGCAGGCCATTCAAGGGGAGGGAGTAAATAGGCAAGTTGTAGTTGTAGGGGATTCTATTATCAGGGGGATAGATAGTATCCTTTGTGAGCAGGATAAAGAGTCCCGCATGGTATGTTGCCTGCCCGGTGCCAGGGTGCGGGACATCTCTGACCGGCTTGAAAGGATACTGGAGAGGGAGGGGGAGGATCCAGTTGTTGTGGTCCATGTCGGTACCAACAACATAGGCAAGTCTAGGAAAGAGGACCTGTTTAGAGATTATAAAGAGCTAGGATTCAAATTAAAAAACAGGTCCTCAAGGGTCATAATCTCCGGATTACTGCCCAAGCCACGTGCAAATTGGCATAGGGAGGCAAGAATAAGGGAAGTTAACACGTGGCTGAAAGAGTGGTGTGGGAAACAGGGGTTCCTTTTCATGGGACATTGGCATCAGTTTTGGGACAGGGGGGACCTATACCATTGGGATGGTCTCCACCTGAACTGAGCTGGGACCAGTGTTACGGCGAAAAGAATAAATAGGGTGGTCAATAGGACTTTAAACTAAAGATTGGGGGGGAAGGGAAAGTCAGGGAACCAAGAGGTGAAGTAATCAGTGGGAAGCGTAGCTGCTTAGGAATACAAAAAAGCACGAAAAGACAAAACTCAGGAGAGATTACGATAGTCCCCATCCCACAAAATATGACACAGTGTATGGAAAGGCTCAGTAAACCAAGGTCCACCACACTAAGAAAACAAAAAGGGATGGTCAATAGAGAATTAAAGGTGCTATATTTAAATGCGCGCAGTGTACGGAACAAGGTAGATGAGCTTGTGGCCCAGATTGTGACTGGCAGGTATGATGTAGTAGGCATCACAGAGACATGGTTGCAGGGGGTTCAGGACTGGCATTTTTTTTTTTTTATTAAATATTTTATTGAAAATTTTTGGTCAACCAACACAGTACATTGTGCATCCTTTACACAATATTATAACAACACAAATAACAATGACCTATTTTATAAACAAAAAATGAATAAATAATAAATAACAAAAATGAAAACTAGCCCTAATTGGCAACTGCCTTGTCACAAGTAACACTCTCCAAAAATATAATTTAACAGTCCAATATATAATTATCTGTAGCAACGACCTATACATACTATACAGTATATATTAACAACCCTGAGAGTCCTTCTGGTTCCTCCTCCCCGCCCCCCCCCCCCCAACCCCCCCTGATCCTGGGCTGCTGCTGCTGCCTTCTTTTTCCCATTCCGTCTATCTTTCTGCGAGGTATTCGACGAACGGTTGCCACCGCCTGGTGAACCCTTGAGCCGACCCCCTTAGGACAAACTTAATCCGCTCTAGCTTTATAAACCCCGCCATGTCATTTATCCAGGTCTCCACCCCCGGGGGCTTGGCTTCTTTCCACATTAGCAATATCCTGCGCCGGGCTACTAGGGACGCAAAGGCCAAAACATCGGCCTCTCTCGCCTCCTGCACTCCCGGCTCTTGTGCAACCCCAAATATAGCCAACCCCCAGCTTGGTTCGACCCGGACTCCTACTACTTTTGAAAGCACCTTTGTCACCCCCATCCAAAACCCCTGTAGTGCCGGGCATGACCAAAACATATGGGTATGATTCGCAGGGCTTCTCGAGCACCTCGCACACCTATCCTCCACCCCAAATAATTTACTGAGCCGTGCTCCAGTCATATGTGCCCTGTGTAATACCTTAAACTGAATCAGGCTTAGCCTGGCACACGAGGATGACGAGTTTACCCTGCTTAGGGCATCTGCCCACAGCCCCTCCTCGATCTCCTCCCCCAGCTCTTCTTCCCATTTCCCTTTTAGTTCATCGACCATAGTCTCCCCTTCGTCCCTCATTTCCCTATATATATCTGACACCTTACCATCCCCCACCCATGTCTTTGAGATCACTCTGTCCTGCACCTCTTGTGTCGGGAGCTGCGGGAATTCCCTCACCTGTTGCCTCGCAAAAGCCCTCAGTTGCATATACCTGAATGCATTCCCTTGGGTCAACCCATATTTCTCGGTCAGCGCTCCCAGACTCGCGAACTTCCCATCCACAAACAGATCTTTCAGTTGCGTTATTCCTGCTCTTTGCCACATTCCATATCCCCCATCCATTCCCCCCGGGGCAAACCGATGGTTGTTTCTTATCGGGGACCCCCCCAAGGCTCCAGTCTTTCCCCTATGCCGTCTCCACTGTCCCCAAATCTTCAGTGTAGCCACCACCACCGGGCTTGTGGTGTAGTTCCTCGGTGAGAACGGCAATGGGGCTGTCACCATAGCCTGTAGGCTAGTCCCCCTACAGGACGCCCTCTCTAATCTCTTCCACGCCGCTCCCTCCTCCTCTCCCATCCACTTACTCACCATTGAAATATTAGCGGCCCAATAATACTCACTTAGGCTCGGTAGTGCCAGCCCCCCCCCATTCCCTGCTACGCTGTAAGAATCCCTTCCTCACTCTCGGGGTCTTCCCGGCCCACACAAAACCCATGATGCTCTTTTCAATCCTTTTAAAAAAAGCCTTCGTGATCACCACCGGGAGGCACTGAAACACAAAGAGGAATCTCGGGAGGACCACCATCTTA
Source organism: Scyliorhinus torazame (assembly GCF_047496885.1). NCBI lineage: Eukaryota > Metazoa > Chordata > Chondrichthyes > Carcharhiniformes > Scyliorhinidae > Scyliorhinus > Scyliorhinus torazame. The sequence continues at coordinate 86,005,663 of NC_092719.1, forward strand.
ACCGCCTGCACCCTCCCTGCCATTGACAGGGATACCATATCCCATCTCTTGAAATCCTCCTCCATCTGTTCCTCCAACCGCGTTAAATTTAACCCATGCAATGTGCCCCAATTCTTAGCTATCTGGATCCCCAGGTAACGAAAGTCCCTTGTTACCTTCCTCAACGGTAGGTCCTCTATTTCTCTACTCTGCTCCCCTGGATGCACCACAAACAACTCACTTTTCCCCATGTTCAATTTATACCCTGAAAAATCCCCAAACTCCCCAAGTATCCGCATTATTTCTGGCATCCCCTCCGCCGGGTCCGCCACGTATAGTAGCAAATCGTCCGCATACAAAGATACCCGGTGCTCTTCTCCTCCCCTAAGTACTCCCCTCCACTTCTTGGAACCCCTCAACGCTATCGCCAGGGGCTCAATCGCCAGTGCAAACAATAATGGGGACAGAGGGCATCCCTGCCTTGTCCCCCTATGGAGCCGAAAATATGCAGATCCCCGTCCATTCGTGACCACGCTCGCCACTGGGGCCCTATACAACAGCTGCACCCATCTAACATACCCCTCTCCAAAACCAAATCTCCTCAACACCTCCCACAAATAATCCCACTCCACTCTATCAAATGCTTTCTCGGCATCCATCGCCACAACTATCTCCGTTTCTCCCTCTGGTGGGGCCATCATCATTACCCCTAACAACCTCCGTATATTCGTGTTCAGCTGTCTCCCCTTCACAAACCCAGTTTGGTCCTCGTGGACCATCCCCGGGACACATTCCTCTATTCTCATTGCCATTACCTTGGCCAGGACCTTGGCATCTACATTTAGGAGGGAAATAGGTCTATAGGACCCGCATTGTAGCGGGTCCTTTTCCTTCTTTAAGAGAAGCAATATCGTTGCTTCAGACATAGTCGGGGGCAGTTGTCCCCTTTCCTTTGCCTCATTAAAGGTCCTCGTCAGTACCGGGGCGAGCAAGTCCACATATTTTCTATAGAATTCGACTGGGAATCCATCCGGTCCCGGGGCCTTTCCCGCCTGCATGCTCCTAATTCCTTTCACCACTTCTTCTACCTCGATCTGTGCTCCCAGTCCCACCCTTTCCTGCTCTTCCACCTTGGGAAATTCCAGCCGATCCAAGAAGCCCATCATTCTCTCCCTCCCATCCGGGGGTTGAGCTTCATATCATTTTTTATAAAATGTCTTGAACACTCCATTCACTCTCTCCGCTCCATCTCTCCTTCCTCATCCCTCACTCCCCCTATTTCCCTCGCTGCTCCCCTTTTTCTCAATTGGTGTGCCAGCAACCTGCTCGCCTTCTCCCCATATTCGTACTGTACACCCTGTGCCTTCCTCCATTGTGCCTCTGCAGTGCCTGTAGTCAGCAAGTCAAATTCTACATGTAGCCTTTGCCTTTCCCTGTACAGTCCCTCCTCCGGTGCTTCCGCATATTGTCTGTCCACCCTCAAAAGTTCTTGCAGCAACCACTCCCGTTCCTTACTCTCCTGCTTCCCTTTATGTGCCCTTATTGATATCAGCTCCCCTCTAACCACCGCCTTCAACGCCTCCCAGACCACTCCCACCTGGACCTCCCCATTATCATTGAGTTCCAAGTACTTTTCAATGCACCCCCTCACCCTTAGACACACCCCCTCATCTGCCATTAGTCCCATGTCCATTCTCCAGGGTGGGCGCCCTCCTGTTTCCTCCCCTATCTCCAAGTCCACCCAGTGTGCAGCGTGATCCGAAATGGCTATAGCCGTATACTCCGTTCCCCTCACCTTCGGGATCAATGCCCTACCCAGCACAAAAAAGTCTATTCGCGAGTAGACTTTATGGACATAGGAGAAAAACGAGAACTCCTTACTCCTAGGTCTGCTAAATCTCCACGGGTCTACACCTCCCATCTGCTCCATAAAATCTTTAAGTACCTTGGCTGCTGCCGGCCTCCTTCCAGTCCTGGACTTCGACCTATCCAGCCCTGGTTCCAACACCGTATTAAAATCTCCCCCCATTATCAGCTTTCCCATCTCTAGGTCCGGAATGCGTCCTAGCATCCGCCTCATAAAATTGGCATCATCCCAGTTCGGGGCATATACGTTTACCAAAACCACCGTCTCCCCCTGTAGTTTGCCACTCACCATCACGTATCTGCCCCCGTTATCCGCCACTATAGTCTTTGCCTCGAACATTACCCGCTTCCCCACTAATATAGCCACCCCCCTGTTTTTCGCATCTAGCCCCGAATGGAACACCTGCCCCACCCATCCTTTGCGTAGCCTAACCTGGTCTATCAGTTTCAGGTGCGTTTCCTGTAACATAACCACATCTGCCTTAAGTTTCTTAAGGTGTGCGAGTACCCGTGCCCTCTTTATCGGCCCGTTCAGCCCTCTCACGTTCCACGTGATCAGCCGAGTTGGGGGGTTTCCTACCCCCCCCGCCCCCCCCCCCCCTTGTCGATTAGCCATCACCTTTTTCCAGCTCCTCACCCGGTTCCCACGCAGCTGTATCTCCCCCAGGCGGTGCCCCCCCGCCCATCCTCTCCCATACCAGCTCCCCCCTCTCCCCAGCAGCAGCAACCCAGTAATTCCCCCCTCCCAGCCCCCCCCCGCTAGATCCCCCGCTAGCGTAATTACTCCCCCCATGTTGCTCCCAGAAGTCAGCAAACTCTGGCTGACCTCGGCTTCCCCCCGTGACCTCGGCTCGCACCGTGTGACGCCCCCTCCTTCCTGCTTCTCTATTCCCGCCATGATTATCATAGCGCGGGAACCAAGCCCGCGCTTCTCCCTTGGCCCCGCCCCCAATGGCCAACGCCCCATCTCCTCCACCTCCCCTCCTCCCCCCATCACCACCTGTGGGAGAGAGAAAAGTTACCACATCGCAGGATTAGTACATAAAACCCCTCTTTGCCCCCCACATTCGCCCCACCACTTTGTTCGAACGTTCTTTTTAATAACCCGCTCATTCCAGTTTTTCTTCCACAATAAAAGTCCACGCTTCATCCGCCGTCTCAAAGTAGTGGTGCCTCCCTCGATATGTGACCCACAGTCTTGCCGGTTGCAGCATTCCAAATTTTATCTTCTTTTTATGAAGCACCGCCTTGGCCCGATTAAAGCTCGCCCTCCTTCTCGCCACCTCCGCACTCCAGTCTTGATAAACGCGGATCACCGCGTTCTCCCATTTACTGCTCCGAGTTTTCTTCGCCCATCTAAGGACCATTTCTCTATCCTTAAAACGGAGGAATCTCACCACTATGGCTATGGGAATTTCTCCTGCTCTCGGTCCTCGCGCCATCACTCGGTATGCTCCCTCCACCTCCAACGGACCCGCCGGGGCCTCCGCTCCCATTAACGAGTGCAGCATCGTGCTCACATATGCCCCGACGTCCGCTCCCTCCACACCTTCAGGAAGACCAAGAATCCTCAGGTTGTTCCTCCTTGCGTTGTTTTCCAGTGCCTCCAACCTTTCCACACATCGTTTCTGATGTGCCTCCTGCGTCTCCGTCTTCACCACCAGGCCCTGTATATCGTCCTCATTCTCGGCTGCCTTTGCCTTCACGACCCGAAGCTCCCGCTCCTGGGTCTTTTGTTCCTCCTTTAGCCCTTCGATCGCCTGTAGTATCGGGGCCAACAGCTCTTTCTTCATTTCCTTTTTGATCTCTTCCACACAGCATTTCAAGAACTCTTGTTGTTCAGGGCCCCATGTTAAACTGCCACCTTCCGACGCCATCTTGGTTTTTGCTTGCCTTCCTTGCCGCTGTTCTAAAGGATCCACTGCAATCTGGCCACTCTCTCCTCCTTTTTCCATCCGTATCCAGGGGGGATTCCCTTCTGGTTTACCGCACAGTGTTTTTAGCCGTCAAAATTGCCGTTGGGGCTCCTATCAAGAGCCCAAAAGTCCGTTTCACAGGGAGCTGCCGAAACGTGCGACTCAGCTGGTCATCGCCGCCCCCGGAAGTGGAAGTAGGACTGGCATTTAAACATCCAGGGATTCACAACCTATCGAAAAGACAGGAAGGTGGGCAGAGGGGTCGGGGTTGCCTTGTTAATTAGGAATGAAATTAAATCAATAGCACTAAATGACATAGGGTCAGATGATGTGGAGTCTGTGTGGGTAGAGTTGAGGAACCATAAAGGCAAAAAAACCATAATGGGAGTTATGTACAGTCCTCCTAACAGTGGTCAGGACCGGGGGCACAAAATGCACCACGAAATAGAAAGTGCATGTCAGAAAGGCAAGGTCACAGTGATCATGGGGGACTTCAATATGCAGGTGGACTGGGTAAATAATGCTGCCAGTGGACCCAAGAAAGGGAATTCATTGAATGTTTACAGGAGGGCTTTTTGGAACAGCTTGTGATGGAGCCCACGAGGGAACAGGCCATTCTGGACTTAGTGTTATGTAATGAGCCAGACTTGATTAAAGATCTTAAAGTAAGGGAGCACTTAGGAGGCAGTGATCATAATATGGTAGAATTCAATCTCCAATTTGAAAGAAAGAAGGTAGAATCAGATGTAAAGGTGTTACAGTTAAATAAAGGTAACTACAGGGGCATGAGGGAGGAACTGACGAAAATCGACTGGGAGCAGAGCCTAGTGGGAAAGACAGTAGAACAGCAATGGCAGGAGTTTCTGGGAGTAATTGAGGACACAGTACAGAGGTTCATCCCAAAGAAAAGAAAGGTTATCAGAGGGGGGATTAGGCAGCCATGGCTGACAAAGGAAGTTAGGGAATGCATCAAAGCAAAAGAGAAAGCCTATAATGTGGCAAAGAGTAGTGGGAAGTCAGAAGATTGGGAAGGCTACAAAAACAAACTGAGGATAACAAAGAGAGAAATAAGGAAAGAGAGGATCAAATATGAAGGTAGGCTAGCCAGTAACATTCGGAATGATAGTAAACATTTCTTTAAATACATTAAAAACAAACGGGAGGCAAAAGTTGACATTGGGCCGCTCCAAAATGACGCTGGTAATTTTGTGATGGGAGACAAGGAAATAGCTGAGGAACTAAATAAGTACTTTGCGTCAGTCTTCACAGTAGAAGACATGAGTAATATCCCAACAATTCCGGAGAGTCAGGGGGCAGAGTTGAATATGGTAGCCATCACAAAGGAGAAAGTGCTAGAGAAACTAAGAGGTCTAAAAATTGATAAATCTCCGGGCCCAGATGGACTACATCCTAGAGGTCTAAAGGAGATAGCTGAAGAAATAGTGGAGGCATTAGTTATGATCTTTCAAAAGTCACTGGAGTCCGGGAAAGTCCCAATGGATTGGAAAATCGCTGTTGTAACCCCCCTGTTCAAGAAGGGAACAAGGAAAAAGATGGAAAATTATAGGCCAATTAGCCTAACCTCGGTTGTTGGCAAGATTCTAGAATCCATTGTTAAGGATGAGATTTCTAAATTCTTGGAAGTGCAGGGTCAGATTAGGACAAGTCAATATGGATTTAGTAAGGGGAGGTTGTGCCTGACAAACCTGTTAGAGTTCTTTGAAGAGATAATAGAACATATAGAACATAGAACAATACAGCGCAGTACAGGCCCTTCGGCCCACGATGTTGCACCGAAACAAAAGCCATCTAACCTACACTATGCCATTGTCATCCATATGTTTATCCAATAAACTTTTAAATGCCCTCAATGTTAACAAATAGGTTAGACCAAGGAGAGCCAATGGATGTTATCTATCTTGACTTCCAAAAGGCCTTTGATAAGGTGCCTCACGGGAGACTGCTGAGTAAAATAAGGGCCCATGGTATTCGAGGCAAGGTCCTGACATGGATTGACGATTGGCTGTCAGGCAGAAGGCAGAGAGTTGGGATAAAAGGTTCTTTTTTGGAATGGTAACCGGTGACGAGTGGTGTCCCGCAGGGTTCAGTGTTGGGGCCACAGCTGTTCTCTTTATATATTAACGATCTAGATAACGGAACTGGGGGCATTCTGGCTAAGTTTGCCGATGATACAAAGATAGATGGAGGGGCAGGTAGTATGGAGGAGGTGGGGAGGCTGCAGAAAGATTTAGACAGTTTAGGAGAGTGGTCCAAGAAATGGCTGATGAAATTCAACGTGGGCAAGTGTGAGGTCTTGCACTTTGGAAAAAAGAATAGAGGCATGGACTATTTTCTTAACGGTGACAAAATTCATAATGCTGAAGTGCAAAGGGACTTGGGAGTCCTAGTCCAGGATTCTCTAAAGGTAAACTTGCAGGTTGAGTCCGTAATTAAGAAAGCAAATGCAATGTTGTCATTCATCGCAAGAGGCTTGGAATATAAAAGCAGGGATGGACTTCTGAAGCTTTATAAAGCATTAGTTAGGCCCCATTTAGAATACTGTGAGCAATTTTGGGCCCCACACCTCAGGAAGGACATACTGGCACTGGAGCGGGTCCAGCGGAGATTCACACAGATGATCCCAGGAATGGTAGGCCTAACATACGATGAACCTATGAGGATCCTGGGATTATATTCATTGGAGTTTAGGAGGTTGAGGAGAGATCTAATAGAAACTTACAAGATAATGAATGGCTTAGATAGGGTGGATGTAGGGAAGTTGTTTCCATTAGCAGGGGAGACTAGGACCCGGGGGCACAGCCTTAGAATAAAAGGGAGTCACTTTAGAACAGAGATGAGGAGAAATTTCTTCAGCGAGAGAGTGGTGGGTCTGTGGAATTCATTGCCACAGAGGGCGGTGGAGGCCGGGACGTTGAGTGTCTTTAAGACAGAAGTTGATAAATTGTTGATTTCTCGAGGAATTAAGGGCTATGGAGAGAGAGCGGGTAAATGGAGTTGAAATCAGCCATGATTGAATGGTGGAGTGGACTCGATGGGCCGAATGGCCTTACTTCCGCTCCTATGTCTTATGGTCTTATCATTCTTGATTTTGCCCCGCTGCGTATTATCAAACATGAAGACTACCGATCGTTGGTCGGTGACGAGGGTAAACCTCCTACCAGCGAGGTTGTGCCTCCAGTGCCGTACGGCTTCCACGATGGGCTTGGCCTCCTTTTCGACTGAGGAGTGCCGGATTTCAGAGATGGTGAGGGAGCGTGAAAAAAACGCTACCGGTCTGCCTGCTTGGTTGAGGGTAGCGGCGAGAGCGACCTCTGGTGCGTCGCTCTCCACCTGGAAGGGGACGGACTCGTCCACCGCGCGCATCGCGGCTTTGACAATATCCGCCTTGATGCAGATGAAGGCCTGGCGGGCCTCAGCCAGTGGGAAGATGGTGGCCTTGATTAGTGGGCGGGCTTTGTCCGCATGGTTGGGGGCCCACTGGGCATAATATGAAAAGAACCCGAGGCACCTTTTCAGGGCCTTGGGGCAGTGTGGGAGGGGGAGTTGCAGGAGGGGGTGCATACGGTCAGGGTCGAGTCCTAGAACCCCATTTTCCACGACGTAGCCAAGGATGGCTAGTCTGGTTGTGCGGAAAACGCATTTCTCCTTGTTGTAAGTAAGGTTAAGGGTTTGGGCGGTTTGGAGAAATCTGTGGAGGTTGGCATCGTGGTCCTGCTGATCATGGACGCAGATGGTGACATTGTCCACGTACAGAAATGTGGCCCGCAGCCCGTACTAGTCCACCAATCGATCCATTGTTCTTTGGCACACCGAGACCCCATTCGTGACGCCAAAGGGGACCCGGAGGAAGTGGAAAAGGCGGCCGTCTGCGTCAAAAGCCGTGTAGTGGCGGTCCTCCGGGCGGATTGGAATGTGGTGGTATGCAGACTTCAGCTCCATCGTAGAGAACACCCGGTAGTGTGCGATCTGGTTAACCATGTCTGCAATCCGGGGAAGTGGGTACGCATCGGGTTGCGTGTACCGGTTTATGGTTTGGCTGTAATCTACAACCATCCGGTTCTTTTGCCCGGTCTTGACGACCACCATCTGAGCTCTCCAGGGGCTATTGCTGGCCTCGATGACTCCCTCCCGCAAGAGTCGCTGGACCTCGGACCTGATGAAAGTCCTGTCCTGTATGCTATACCGCCTGCTTCTGATGGCGACTGGTTTGCAGTTGGCGGTGAGGTTTGCGAAGAGTGGGAGAGGGTCGACCTCTAGGGTTGCGAGGCTACATACGGTGAGTGGGGGTAGCCCCCCCCGAATTTCAGTGTTAGGCTCCTGAGGTTCCATTGGAAATCTAGTCCCAATAGAAGAGGAGCACAGAGGTCTGGGAGTACGTATAATTTAAAATTGGTGGACTCGGTGCCCTGTATTGCTAGGGTTGCGGTAGTGCACCCTCGGATTTGCACCGAGTGCGACCCAGAGTCGAGGGAGATGGTTTGGTGTGCCGGGAAAATTGGGAGCGAGCAGCGTCTTACCATGTCTGGCTGAATGAAGCTCTCTGTGGCTCCGGAGTCGAAGAGGCAAGGCGTTTCATGCCCGTTTACCCGGATGGTCATCATGGAACTCCGGAGGTGTTTGGGTCGCGACTGGTCCAGAGTGACCGTGCCAAGTTGCGGGTAGCCGGCGCGGTCGGAGGCGCTGGGGCGGTTCCACGATGGCTGCCCTTGTTGGTCGCACGTGTTGAGCGGCGTAGCAGATGGCGACCCCCGTTGGTCAAGTGTGTCGGGCGGTGAGTAAGATGGCGTCCAAGATGGCGGCCCCCATGGATCGCACGTGGCCGGCCACAAGGGGAAGGATGGCCAAGATGGCGGCCCTGTGAGTCGCACGTGCTGTATGGGCTGGAAGATGGCTGCCCCCACGGATAGCACGAGGCTGATGACGCGCCTACAGGGGGCGGAGTCGGCAGACACGCTGCAACACTGCGGAGTCTGCGGGCCTGTGAGTCTGAGGGTCGGGCCTGCGGTTTAGAGTTCTTGGACCTGGCCAGGCAAACTTTGGCGAAATGTCCTTTTCTCCCGCAGCTGCTGCAGTTCGTGTTACGGGCCGAGCAGTGCTGCCGGGGGTGTTGGGACTGACCGCAGAAATAGCAGGGTAGCCCTCCATGGTGGGTTGGCAGCAGTGCAGCACAGGCCTGGGGTAATCTTTGATCGGGGGTCCACGAGGGGGTCGCGTGGTCAGACGGGAACGCGTTAAGGCTTTGGAACGCTACTTCCAGAGAGGAGGCTAATCTTACCGTCTGATCCAGGTCTAGGGCCCCTTTTTCGAGTAGGCGCTGTCTCATGTAATTGGACCAGACTCCCGCCACGTAGACGTCTCGGACGGCGAGGTCCATATGCTGAGTGGCCATAATGGCCTGGTAGTTGCAGCTGCGTGCGAGGTCTTTGAGGTCGCGTAGGTAGTCTTCTAGCGATTTCCTGGGACGCTGGACGCGAGTGGTGAGGATGTGTCGCGCGTATACCTCGTTCACGGGCCTTACATAGAGGCGTTCGAGCATCGCGAAGGCGTCTGCGTAGGAGGAGGCCTCCTTGAGTTGAACAGAGATTCGATGGCTCACCCGTGCGTGGAGGAGGCTCAGCTTCTGTTTGTTGGTGATGGAAGGCGTGGAGGAGGTGGCGAGATAGGCCTTGAAACAGCAGCGCCAGTGTGAAAATATTTATTTCGCCTTCGCGGCCTGCGGATTGAGTTCCAGTCGGTCAGGTTTGAGGGCCGATTCCATAGTTGCATTGTAGTTGACTAAATTGATGCGACCATCAATTCACTCGAGAAGAAATAAACTGTGGCTTTAATCAACTAGAACAGTGCCTGCCTGCGACTGATCCAATACTGAGAACCGCCGACAGGTTGACTGCTCTTTGTACCTCCCTTCAAGGGGAGGAGCCATGGGCGGAGCCCTTACAGGCCCCAACATGTTCCCTTATGGATAATGCCATAAATTGGCCCATAGGTGGAGCCCACACAAGGGCAACAGCATAGCACAGATACAAATACAAGGGCAACAGCATAGCACAGATACAAATGCAAGGGCAACAGCATAGCACAGATACAAATGCAAGGGCAACAGCATAGCACAGATACAATGGTGGATTATTGGTATAATGCATTCACCACAGGTCCCAGGTTCGATTCCTGGCTTGGGTCGCTGTCTGTGTGGAGTCTGCACGTTCTCCCTGTGTCTGTGTGGGTTTCCTTTGGGTGCTTTGGTTTCCTCCCACAAGCCCCGAAAGATGTGCTGTTAGGTGAATTGGACATTCTGAATTCTCCTTCTGTGTACCCGAATAGGTGCCGGAATGTGGCGACTAGGGCTTTTTACAACAACTTCATTGCAGTGTTAATGTAAGCCGATTTGCTCACTGGCAGAAAGCAATGGGTCAATGGGTGTTTTTGCGAGTGGAAGGCGGTTTTCAGTAGGGCCGAGTACTGGGTCCCTCACTGTGCTACACATGAATGATTTTTTTACTTAAATGTAGGGGCATGATTATTAAATTTGCATATAATATGAAAATTGGTCATATAGTTAATAGCGAGGAAGGTAGCTTTTGGCGTCAGCAAAATATTATTGACAAGTCAGATGGATACAAAAGTGGCAAACAGAATTCAGTTCAGAGAAGTGTAAGCTAATGCATTTGAAGGCAAGGGAATGCACAATAAATGGTAGGATACTGGGAAGTGTCGAGGGACAGAGGGGCCTTGGAGCATTCACAGATCCCTGAAGGTAGCAGCACATGTAGATACGGTGATCAAGAATGCATAGAATTTGCTATGCAGAAGGAAGCCATTCGGCCCATCGAGTCTGCACTGGCTCTTGGAAAGAGCACCCCACTTAAGCCCACACTTCCAAACTAGCCCCGTAACCTAGCAACCCCACCGAACCTTTTTGGACACAAAGGGCAATTTAGCATAGCCAATCCACCCAAGCTGCACATCTTTGGACTGTGGGAGGAAACTGGAGCACCCGGAGGAAACCCACGCAGACACGGGGAGAACGTGCAGACTGCGCACAGACAGTGACATAAGCCGGGAATCGAACCTGGACCCTGGAGCTGTGAAGCATCTGTGCTAATCACTGTGCTACCGTGCTGCCCCATATGGGATACCTTTCTTGATTGGCCAAGGACTAAGGTACAGCAGCAGGGAGGTTACCTTTAATTGGACAAAAGACTATTTAGATCACAGCCAGAGTACTGCGTATAGTTCTCATCATCACATTACAACAAAACTACAGGTAACCTAGACAGAGTGGATAGGCAGGACCTATTGTAGTTCTCAGAAAGATCAATAATCAGGGGCATAGATTTAAAGTAATTGGTAGAATAATTAGAGGATATTAAGGAATAATTTCTCTCAGTGTTGAGGGTCTGGAAAAGGTGGTAGAAGCAGAATCCCTCACCAAATATAAAAACACTTGGATTTCACCAACACAGTTACACACCAAGAGCTGAGATTAGGCCGAATAGCTTCCTTTTGGCTGACACAGTCATGATGGACTAAACAGCCTCTTTCTTTGCCATAAATCGTTCTATATTTCTATACTTTTGTGCACGACAAAAGCAGCGGCAGAACGAATGTACAATTCAACAAAACATAACCAATCCAAGGGAGATCCATTTCTGTGTTAAAAACAGTACAACATTTGTATCCTTATTAAGGACACGGGGCATCCACACCGAGTAAAATAAGAACAACGTTTTATTTACACAAATGATATATACAGTACCAGGTAGATATTTACCGGCTTCCTCTCTCTGGACGGCGCCTTACTGGCCGGCCTTATATACACTGGGTAGAAACCCCACCCTTAGCGAGGGAGCTCGTACTCTGCAAGGAGCATGTGGAAGACAAGCATTCCCACCCGGTAGGTCTCTTACGGGACATTATCCAAATATGTCAATCCAGAATTATGGTTTGTTAAAAGTTCAAAACTATTTTAAGGTCATGGATGAACTGGAAAAGTCATTCCAATCTGCAAAGTTCTATGACCAAGTAACAATTAAATACTATTTGACAGGAGTCCTGACCTTAGCAATCAAACTAAAAATGGAACGAAAGATAGACTGACCTGTAATTCACTTGAGCATTCACTTCAAAAGTGGAGAATAATTGTACTTGATATATAGCCTTAAGAGATGCATATTCGCAATGTTGCAGTACAATAAAACATTCTTTATTATTGCATGGCAAAATAATGAATTCACTGAGTAGCACTACAGAAGTCACAGAATAATACAACACAGGAGTCCATCGAGCGTGCACCAATGCATGAAAGACACCTGACCTGTCTACCTAATGCCATAGCCTTGAATGTTATGATGTGCCAAGTGCTCATCCAGATACTTAAAAAAAAACAATTTAGAGTACCCAATTCATTTCTTTCCAATTAAGGGGCAATTTAGCATGGCCAATCCAAGTACCCTGCACATCTTTGGGTTGTGGGGGCAAAACCCACGCAAACACAGGGAGAACGTGCAAACTCCACACGGACAGTGACCCAGAGCCGGGATCGAACCTGGGACTTCGGCGCCATGAGACAACAGGACTAACTCACTGCACCACCGTGCTGTCCTACCAGGTACTTTTTAAAGGATGTTGTAGCCACCTAAAATGGCTGATTCACGAGTAAAATGGTCAAACCCCGATCTAAAATGGCGAACGAAAGAGGCTGATGGGAAAATCAGCTAACAGGACTCAAACGGACAGCTGCAGGCAAAACAGTGTATTCGGCTCTGGGGAAGTCGGCCCAGACCGATACCTGCAGCCATTAACATCACAACAACCCAGCCATCTGCATAGTAAGCAGCCATTTCCGGGAACAATTGCTACACATTAGCAACATAAAGCCGATCCAGACTTTTCGGCGCCATCAGTGGCTGAGACAAAGAAAGGTGGACGACCACCCCCCGTAACAGCCTCCCCGAACAGGCGCCGGAATGTGGCGACTAGGGGCTTTTCACAGTAACTTCATTGAAGCCTACTTGTGACAATAAGCAATTTTCATTTCATTTCATTTCATTCATTTTCATTTCATATCATCAAGGAATCGCCCCATTATTGGAGCATATCGAACCAAGTGATTGGGACCAAGTCCAATCACTTGGAACCTGACCGAGAGGAGGGAAGCCCCTGGGAACTATAAAAATAGGGGCCAAGTTCAGATCGACCCTTCTTCTCCTACTCGCAACCTTCGAGACCCTTCGACGAAGAAACAAGTAAGTGTTACTCCAGCGATCGCTACCAGATAGGTGCTCCAGACTATCGACACGTACCAGCCTTTTTGAATCCCGCAGGCCAGACCCAATTCGATAGACCATTCGTTTCCCTGACCTGGTGGGCCATCACCAAAGTTAAGTATTGGCCTTTAGTGGTAGGTAATAGTCCAGAAGTAGGATTATTGTATAAGTATTTATTGCTGTACATAATAACTGATCGTTGATTTAACTTTTACTAAGCGGTGTGCTGCATTATTAATCATTACTTGAGCTTGAACCACGTGGCGGCATCAGAAAGATACCTGGCGACTCGTGAGCAAAGGTGACAGAATTAGAGCTAATAAAACTAAGGCTAATAAGAGCAACAATGTGAGGCAACCTGCCTCTACCACCCTCCCAGACAGTACATTCCAGACCGTCACCACCCTCTGGGTATAAGGGGCGCGATTCTCCGCCCCCGCGACTAAGTGCCCACGCCGTCGTGAACGCCGTCGAGGTTCATGACAGCGCGAAACTGCCCCGATCTCGACCGATTCAGGGCCCGAAAATGGACTAGGATCGGGGCCGCGGGAAACTTGGGGGGGCGTGTCGCTAAACCAGCGTCGTCAGCACCCGCCGGGCATTGGCGCCGCATATAAGCGGCGCTGCGTCATTTGCCGCCTAACTGGCGTCACCTGCGCATGCGTGGGTTGGCCGGCGCCAACCTGCGCAGGCGTGGTTGCCGTCCTCCCCGAGGCCGCCCCGCAAGAAGATGGCAGATGGATTTTGCGAGGCGGCGGAGGAAAGGAGGTCCTCCTTCAGAGAGGCCGGCCCGCCGATCGGTGGGCACCGATCGCGGGCCAGACCCCTTTTGAGTGCAACCCCGATGAAAGAATCCCCCTCGCCCGCCCACAGGCCGCCCCCCTGGCGTTCCCGCGTTGTTCCCGCCGGCAGCGACCATGGGGTTGGATAGGGTGGACAGTGAGAGCCTTCTCCCGCGGATGGATATGGCTGGCACGAGGGGACATAACTTTAAACTGAGGGGTAATAGATATAGGACAGAGGTCAGAGGTAGGTTCTTTACGCAAAGAGTAGTGAGGCCGTGGAATGCCCTACCTGCTACAGTAGTGAACTCGCCAACATTGAGGGCATTTAAAAGTTTATTGGATAAACATATGGATGATAATGGCATAGTGTAGGTTAGATGGCTTTTGTTTCGGTGCAACATCGTGGGCCGAAGGGCCTGTACTGCGCTGTATTGTTCTATGTTCTATGTGTGGATGGCGCCGGCGGGAAGCCGTCGCTTTGGGCAGGCCGCTCGGCCCATCCGGGCCGGAGAATAGCGGGTGGAGCGGAGAATCGCCATTTTGGGTGTCCCGGATGATTCAACGGCTTGCGCCGTGCAGAACTCGACGGGGCCGTTCCCGCCGCTTGGGTGCATCACGGGAGGGTGTCGGACCGGCATCGCGGGGAAAAATGGCGCGCCAGCCGATTCTCCAACCGGCGCGGGAGCGGAGAATCGCGCCCAAGGGGTTTTTCTCAAATTCCCCCTAAACCTTGAACTTGTGCCCCTCATCTTGAACTTGTGTCCCCTTGTAATTGCCTCTCAGGGGAACAGCTGCTCCCTATCCACCCTGTCCATGCGCCTCATAATCCTGTACACCTCGATCAGGTCGCCCCTCAGTCTTCTCTGCTCCGGCAAGTACAACCCAAGCCTAGCCAATCCTTCTTCATGACTTAAATATTCCATCCCAGGCAACAACCTGGTGAATAGCCTCTGCATCCCTTCCAGTGTAATCACATTCTTCCTATAATGTGGTGACCAACATTTTTTTTTGTTTAAAAGTTTAGAGTACCCAATTATTTTTTTTTCCCAATTAAGGGGCAATTTAACGTGGCCAATCCACTTAACCTGCATATCTTTGGGTTGTGGGGGTGAAACCCATGCAGACATGGGGAGAATGTAAACTCCACACGGACAGTGACCCAGGGCCAGGATTCGATCCTGGGTCCTCAGTGCCTCAGTCCAAGTGCTAACCACTGTGCCACATGCCGCACTGTGACCACCAAAATTGCATACACTACTGCAGCTGTGGCCTCACCAAAGTTCTATAGAACTCCAAATGACCTCCCTGCTTTTGTAATCTATGCCTTGATTGGTAAAGGCAAATGTCCCATATGCCTTTTTCACCACCCTATTAACTTGCCCTTCTATTACCAAATTCGCCAAGGTCCCTTTGTTTCTCGGAACTTTCCAGTGTCAGGCCATTCACTGAATACGTCCTGGTCACATTACTCCTTCCAAAGTGTGTCACCTCATACTATTCATGGTTAAATTCCATTAGTCACGTTTCCGCTCATTTGACCATCATAGAACATTACAGCACAGTACAGGCCCTTCGGCCCTCGATGTTGCGCCGACTTGTGAAACCACTCTAAAGCCCATCTACACTATTCCCTTATTGTCCATATGTCTATCCAATGACCATTTGAATGTCCTTAGTGTTGGCGAGTCCACTACTGTTGCAGGCAGGGCATTCCACACCCTTGCTACTCTCTGAGTAAAGAACCTACCTCTGACATCTGTCTTATATCTATCTCCCCTCAATTTAAAGCTCTGTCCCCTCGTGCTAGACATCACCATCCGAGGAAAAAGGCTCTCACTGTCCACCCTATCCAATCCTCTGATCATCTTGTATGCCTCACTTAAGTCATCTCTTAACCTTCTTCTCTCTAACAAAAACAGCCTCAAGTCCCTCAGCCTTTCCTCATAAGATCTTCCCTCCATACCAGGCAACATTCTGGTAAATCTCCTCTGCACCCTTTCCAATGCTTCCACATCCTTCCTATAATCTTCCTCTAACCCAAGACACTCAAAGTCGCTGTTAACCACTTAATCAATCTTGGTGTCACCTGCAAACTTACTGATCTTAGCCCCCCCCCCCCCCCTCCCCCTCCCCCCCATAGTCATCTCTGTTGTTTATATTAATGAATGACAAACAATAGGGGACCCAGCACAGATCTCTGTGGTACGCCACTGGACACTGGCTTCCAGTCACTAAAGCAGCTGTCTGTCAACACCCTCTGTCTTCTACGGCAAAGCCAATTTTGAATCCACTTTATCAAGTTACCCTGCATCCCATGTGCATTTGCCTTCTCAATAAAAGTCTCCCTGCTTTTCACAGTAACTTAATTGCAGTGTTAATGTCACAAGGACAATAATGATTACATTATTATGAGTAATATTTTTCAAACCTAGATGTCATGTCCCAGACATTGAAATATATTCTTTACCCAAGTTACAAATGTATAACCATCTTAAAATATCGGCTGCTTCTAAGCCACATCTTGCAATAGTTCAGCATATTCTAACATGAATATTTCACAGAAAAACTAAACTCTGATAGCTCTATTTGTGTCCTTACAGGATTGCAGCTCTGCTTTGCTAGCAGAACAATAAAAGCACATTGCTTTTCATATCAAACAGATGTTAAGGCTGATTCGCTAATATAAATAAAAGCCATGTGTCTCACCTGAATTTTGCCTGTTAATTTTCAGATATCAAGGGGCTGCTATCCGTCTCCTAATGGAGGTGCAAACTGGGTGGGGAAAAGCAGAAATTCATTTTTTTTTGCTGGAAAATCTATTTTCCTGTGCCTTCCCCACCCCAAACCAATTTTGTGTGGCCTTTTGGAAGGTAGGGAAGGGCTTGGGGGCAAAACACAAATGCACTTCTCCCTTTGTGAGGACAGGAGGAAAATTGCATTTCCTCCCATGCGTCATTTATGTGAGCTGGTGTGGGTTCTACAAATCCTACAAACTGAATCTCCTTGGGAGAGTTTGTGATCACTAATAGAAGCCTGCTGTGGAGTCGAGAACATTTTTTATGGCAAGAATAAAAAATATTTTTTAGCATTGCTGCCTCACGGTGCTGAGGTCCCAGGTTCGATTCACGGCTTGAGTCACTGTCTTGTGCGGAGTCTGCACCTTCTACCAGTGTCTGTGTGGGTTTCCTCCAGGTGCTCCGGTTTCCTCTCACAGTCCAAAGATTGGCCATGCTATCACATCAAAAGCTTGGATGGGGTTACTGGGTTACGGGGGATAGGGTCGAGGTATGGGCTTAGGTAGGGTGCTCTTTCCAAGGGCCGGTGCAGACTCGATGGGCTGAATGGCCTCCTTCTGCACTTTAAATTCTCTGATTCTATGATATAGTACTTTTCAAATGTCAAAAGTAACATAATGCATTAAAAATGTAAAAACAAATCTTGTCAGCCTTTTGATGTTATGTTTTGTAATGCAATTTAAATTGACTAACAGCTCTAGCTATTAAAAGACCTCTTCTTCTGAAAGCTGAAAAAGTTCTTTGTACCTGCTTCCCGCTCAGTGACCGATACGCACTCCGATTCAAGACAGATTTGGGACACAAATTCTGTTCTGTTTTGCAGCTGAAGCCATTCTGAATGTTCGGCTGAGTTTCAAATGCTACTAATGGTTTCAGCTCAGCAGATAATAGATTGCTCCAAGAATGACTGAAATTTGTAAGAGGCTGCAGTAACAGAATATGTTTTTCATGTGTTTTCTTGTTTGTTTACAAGCCTAATAGGCACTTAAAGGATTACAACTAGATTTGTACTGGAGTTGTTCTTTTGCCAGTATCAATGATAGTGTTTGAATACAGGATTTTATTAGATTGTTTTTCCCCAAAATTATTTAAAACTAATTCCTGTTGTTATTGCATGGCTACTGAGAATTGTACATAATGAACACTGAATAAGTAGCTTTGCATGATACATGGGGAAATGGAGGTGGCATGGGTGATCTGAGGGAACATGTAGTGATTTGTCCTGTAGGTGAGGTTTAGGGGTCTTTAAATTATGTTGGAAGCTAGACTACTGTGTTGGAGAACTGAGGCAGCTTTCCAGCCAGCCCATTTCCGCATCCACAATGGCGCAAAAACTGCACTGTAAGCCCAACCTGTATAAAAATACAAAAGTCCTGAGCAAAGTCACACCCGAGTTGAATGTGCATTCTGGAAGGCACAAAAGTACACAGGTCAGGATTTCCCAAGCCCACACAGAAAACTCAGCCAAAATTACTGCATCATATTTGCACCTGATTTCTAAAATCATTGCAACAAATCATAGCTGAACAGCTGATGGTGAATGTAATCATCAAAAGCTGCAGAAGTGGGAAGAAAATCAATAAATCAAGTACTAATGAGAACGCATAGAATTAGTTAAATAGAACCACAACCGGCGCATTGTGTGCACTTTATGGGCTCCACACTGGGAAGGATGTTGAGCCAATAGAGAAGGTATAATGCAGATTCTCTACCATACTGCCCAGTGTTACTAAATAAAAGAAAACAAAGAAACACAGCCTAGGGTATGATCTCATGGTAGTGTTTAAGATTATAAGGAACTGGATACAGTAGATTGAGGAATCTAAAATGAGGGGAGATAATTATAAGGTTAAATGTGAGAGATAGAAGGCAGAGTAGGAGAAACTTTTTGACTCAGGATTGAGGCAGTGGAATGCAGTTAGTGACTGAAGCAGAGTTTGTGACTCTACTTATGAATAGGTTACATAGGTGGCTGAAGGAAAGATGGGAACAGGAGAGACTTATACTACTGCTCATGTGGAAGATAGATTTCAACGTCGATGGGTTTATCCAATCATGCTATAATTTCGACATAATGGTACAGAATTAAAAATTACCAATCAAAAACAAACATCACCAGAAACGCAATAGCAAAGAGAGAGCAGGAAATTCTCAGTCTTTTCAGCCACCATTTTTATTTAAGTTGCCTTGAAAATATTTTTAACATTCAAAAAACATTTTGTTTTAAATTGCATTAATACTAAATTTGCCTCTTGATCTTTGTATGTTGAAACATGTTCATGAAAGTTTTTGTTTGGAAGCCTGAAACGACTTTGGAGTTCTAGTATTTGGGTTTTGCTATTTTCTCATGTTCCTTAGTGAAGAGGGCGAGCTCACAACTTAGTGAAGAGGATGAACTCACAACTTACTCATCTCAATGTGTTTGTCATTCTGATCATCTACAGCTTAAACTGTTGGTTTTCTGATGCAGCTGAATTGTGGTGGTGTGCCATCTTAAACCAAATGGTCTTCCAGGTGAGGTACTGCCACATTGGTATTCAATAAGGAATCCCAGAACACTGACCCATTCATTTTTTTTTAGAAAATATTTTATTGAGGCATTTATAATTTTAACAATTTTCAACATCAAATGTCAACCAAAAGGAAAACACAACAATATAACAAACAACCCCCCCACCCCCCGAACACAAACCCCAGCCAACATGGCTTACACAAACAGTGCCATCTTCCTCAGCCAGACGTCCATTGGTTCTCCTGTCCTTACTCGTCTTTCCCATGCATCCCCTGCCCCCCACTCCCGACAGCTAACTTTTTCTCAAAGAAGTCGATGAACGGCTGCCACCTCTGAGCAAACTCCTGCAACAAACCCCTCAAGGCAAATTTAATTTTCTCAAGTCTGAGAAACCCCGCCATGTCGCTAACCCATACCCCCAACTTCAGGGGTTCAGAGTCCCTCAATCCTAGTAAGATCCGTTTCCGGACCACCAGGGAGTCAAAGGCCAGGACATCGGCCTCTCTCACCCCTGGGCTCCCAGGTCTTTCGACACACCAAAGATTGCCACCTCTGGACTCGGCACCACCCTCACTTGTAAGGCCTCTGACATGACGTCAGCAAATACCTGCCAAAAACTTGGACATACCCAAAACATGTGGTCATGGTTCGCAGGACCCCCCCCGCACAGCGCCCACACCTATCCTCCACCTCCTCAAAGAACCTGCTCATCTGGGCCACAGTCATGTGTGCCCTATGAATCACCTTAAACTACATCATGCTGTGCCTGGTGCACGACGAGGATGCATTAACTCTCCTCATCGCCTCCTCGCATAACCCCGCCTCCAGGTCCTCACCCAGCACTTTTTCCCACTTTCTCTTCACCTCCCCTATCAGGGCTCTCCCCCACTCCATCAGCTCCTTATGGATCTCGGAGACCTTCCTATCTCCTACTCCAGATCTAGACACGACCTTATCCTATAGCGCCTGGGGCGGCAGGCGTGGGAAGGTCAAAACCTGCCTCCGCACAAAATCCCTCACCTGCAGATACTGGAACCCATTCCCCCTGGCAACTCAACTCCTCCTCTAGCTCCTCCAAACTCAGGAAACCCTCACCAATAAAGAGAACCCCCGATCCCTCCCCGCCGCTTTCTCCGAAACCCCCCGTCCAGCCCCCCAGGAGCGAACCAGTGGTTATCAAATATCAGTGTCCACTCCAACCTCATGTGCTGCCTCCACTGTCTCCACACCCTCAGGGATGCCACAACTACTGGGCTTGTGGAGTGCCGAGCCAGCGAGAATGGCAGAGGTGCCATTAAGAATGCCCCCAGACCCAGCCAGGGTTGGAAACGGGTGCGGAGGCAGATGTTGTAGCCTTCGCCTCGTTGATCACCCGAAGGTGGATCCTGATGGGTTGGACAGCAACCTCTCCACCCTGTGCCCTGGCGTGGCGGCGGGACCTGTTGGAATTCTTGACTCTTGAGAAGGTTAAGTTTGAACTGAGGGGAAGGATGGAGGGGTTCTACAATTCATGGGCATTATTCATTATGCACTTTCAAGAACTGGGTAACATCGAACATTAGTTGTGGGGGGGGGGGAGGTGTTAATGGTGTACCATGGGTGATTCCTGATTCCTTTTTGACATATGTTTATGTGAACATGCAGGTGAATGTTTGGAGTTTGGTGCGAGGATGGGATCGTTGTTATTGATATGGGGATTGACATATTTGGTACTGATTATTGTTTATTGTTGGTGGGTGTAAATTTGGGAGAAGATGTGAAAAAGGAGAATAAAGAAATATTTTTTAAAAAAACACTGCCCCCAGACTAGTGTCCTTACATGATGCCGCTCCCATACTGACCCCTTCCCCACTATCCACTTCCTGTCCATCGCAATATTCCCCGCCCAGTAGTAATTCATGAAATCTGGGAGGGCCAGCCCCCCCTTTCCCCCCCCCAAACACCCCACCCCACAGCATATTTTTCACCCGTGGGGTTTTACAAATCCCGAGATCTCTGCGTTCACTTTCTTGGGGAACACCTTGGGGATTAAAAATTATGAGGCTCTGAAAAACAAAATAAAACCTTGGGAGGACCGTCATTTACGCTGTCTGTACCCGCCCCGCCAATGACAAAGGGAGCGCATCCCACCTCCGAAAGTCCCCCCTCATCTGATCTACCAACCAACCCAAATTCAGTTTATGCAGCTGCTCCCACTCCCGCAACACCTGGATGCCCAAATATCAAAAGCCCCCTCCCACCAGCTTGAACGGCATCTCACCCAATCTCTTCTCCTGCCCCCTCACCTGGATGGCAAAGACCTCACTCTTACCCATATTCAATTTGTATCCCGAAAACCGACCAAATTCCTCTAATATCCCCATAATCTCTCCAATCCCCTCCCCTCAGTGGGTACGATATGTACAGAAGTAGATCGTCCACGTAGAGCGAGACCCTGTGCTTCACCCACCCATACTATCCCCTGCCAAACCCTCAACGCTTGCAATGCCAATGCCAACGGCTCTATAGCCAAGGACGTCCCTGTCTCATCTCCCGGTGCAATCTGAAGTACTCTGATCTTACCCGATTCGTCAGGACACTCGCCACAGGGTGCCTGGTATAGCAACTGCCACCAGTGTCTGATATAGCAACCGGACCAAGTCCACAAATCCCTGCCCAGGACCTCCCAGAAGTATTCCCACTCCACCCGATCATGTGCCTTCTCTGCGTCCATGGCCACTACCACCTCAACCTCGTGCCGCTCTGGAGGCATCATAATTACATTAAGCCACCTCCAAATGTTGGTCGCCAAATGCCGTCCCTTAACGAACGCAGTCTGGTCCTCCCCTGTTACCCCTGGGATGCAGTCTTCAATTCTTGTGGCCAGGATCTTTGCCAATAGTTTAGTATCCACAGATAACAGGGAGGTCTACCTGTATGACCCACAGTTTTCCGGGTCCTTATCCCGCTTTAAAATGAGGGAGGTCAATGCCTGTGACAACGTCGGGGGGAGTACTCCCAACTCCTTTGTTTCATTGAAGGCCCTTATCAACAGCGGTCCCAATACTCCGGAGAATGTCTTATAAAATTCCACCGGGTACTCGTCCGGTTCCAGGGCCTTACCCGATTGCATCACCTCCAACCCCTCTACTACTTCTCCCCAGGCCCTCCACCAGCTCCTCATCAACCTTCGGGAACTCCAACCCTCCTAGAAACTGCCTCATCCCTGTGGTGTTGGGCGTTCTGACACACAGATTAGCCAACACAGTTGTATTTGGTACAACGCTGTTTTATTTAAACTTACTATATACAGTTTTGTCTTGATACTCTGCACGTGGGGATTCCCTGTTTGTGGTGTTGAAACAGGTCATGTCGATGTCCTTGTCCCCAGACCTACTGTCCACCAGGTGTCGTGTTCGTGCTTTTATATGGTTCCTGTCTTTGTGTGTGATTGGTTGTGGTGTTGTGTGTTCTGATTTGTCTGTTGGTGTGTCCATCATGATGTGTGTGTTTGAATATCATGACATCCCCCCTTTTTACAAAGATATGTGCCTACGTGGTAATAAATATAATCGTGTTGTGAGTGCCTCTAAGAGTGTGTGTGTGTGTTGTGTACAGCATGTGCATATGACGTAACTATTTACATGGGGCGATGTCGGGTGCGTCACATTAACAAGGTTGTACCATAACAGAACATGAATGCGAAAGAGAAAAAAAAAAACTTGAATAGTGGTCCAGTCAGACGATATCTGGAACGATAAACAACAACAGGTTATAATACAGTAGTGTTTAACTTTTTAAACATATGAACGGTGTTATAAGCCCAGTCTAATGGCCTTGCGATGAGTTCGGGTTGACCGCCTCAAGGGTGGGTCAAGAACCACCGGCTGATGTGCAAGCGTGGCCATTGGTGGCGATGGAGAGGGCGTGATCTGCGGCAGCTCCACAAAGTCATCCTCGGAAGACTTGAGGATCTGGCGTGTGTGTACTGTGTGGCTGCGAGCGTGGAAGTCGGCGAAGGGCGCGCCGATTGCGGCGACGCACTGAACCATCCGGCATGCGAATCAGGAACGAGCGGGGAGCCACACGTCGGAGAACTTCGGCCGGTGCTGACCAGCTACCATATGGTAGATGGACGCGTACTTTGTCTCCGGAGGACAGCGGGGGCAGGTCCGTCGCTCGTGTGTCGTACTGACTTTTCTGGCGACCACGCTGCATTTGCATCTTACGAAGAACCGTCTCATGGTCCGTTGTTGGTTCCAGGATGGATGGTACCGTCGTCCTGAGGGAGCGACCCATTAGGAGCTGCGCTGGCGAGAGACCCGTGGAAAGCGGGGCCGATCGATAGGCCAGCAAGGCGAGGTTAAAGTCCGATCCGGCAGCAGCTGCCTTGCAGAGGAGCCGCTTGGCAATGTGAACGCCCTTCTCTGCCTTCCCATTCGACTGTGGATGTAGAGGGCTGGATGTCACATGAGTGAAACCATATGCTGTGGCAAAGGACGACCATTCACGGCTGGCGAAACAGGGTCCATTGTCTGACATGACAGTCCTTGGAATGCCATGGCGAGCAAATGTTTCCTTGCCGGCCCCAATGACTGCGGACGACGTCAGATCATGTAGAGGCATGACTCCGGGTAGTTTGAGAAGTAATCTATAATAATGATGTAATCTCTGCCGAGCGCGTGAAATAGGTCAACACCCACCTTCGCCCAGGGGGACGTCACCATCTCGTGTGGTAGAAGCGTCTCCGGAGGTTGCGCCGGCTGAAACCTCTGACAGGTTGTGCAATTGAGCACCATGTTGGCTGTGTCTTCATTAATACCCGGCCAATATACCGCCTCTCGGGCCCTTCGTCTGCATTTCTCGACACCCAAGTGGCCTTCGTGTAGTTGATTAAGAATCATCTGGCGCATGCTGTGCGGAATAACAATCTTGTCTAATTTCATAAGGACCCCGTCAATGTTGGTAAGGTCATCTCGCACATTATAAAACTGGGGGCACTGCCCTTTGAGCCACCCTTCCGCCATGTGGCGCATCACTTGCTGTAGAAGGGGGTCAGTTGGCGTTTCTGCGCGTATGTGGGCCAGACTTGGGTCATCAGCTGGCAGATTTGCTGCTGTCAGAGTCACGTGTGCCTCAATTTGACGCACCTGGTGGTGTGCTCACTGCTCGGGAGAGCGTGTCCGCCACGATGAGATCCTTCCCCGGAGTGTAGATCAGTTCAAAATCATACCTCCTGAGTTTAAGTAAGATGCGCTGGAGGCAAGGGGTCATGTCGTTCAGGTCTTTGTTAATTATGTTGACCAGGGGGCGGTGGTCAGTTTCAACCGTAAATCGTGGAAGACCATACACATAATCGTGGAACTTGTCCAATCCAGTTAACAAGCCCAGGCATTCTTTTTCTATTTGTGCGTAGCGCTGTTCGGTAGGGGTCATGGCTCGTGAGGCATATGCAACCGGGGCCCATGACGACGTGCTATCTTTTTGCAAGAGTACCGCTCCAATACCAGATTGTCTGGCATCCGTTGAGATCTTTGTAGGGCGAGCCGTGTCAAAGAACGCCAACACTGGTGCCGTGACCAGTTTGTGCTTGAGCTCCTTCCATTCCAGCTGGTGCGATTGTTGCCAGTGGAATTCTGTTGATTTTTTCACGAGATGGCGCATATTCGTTGTATGAGAAGCCAGGTTGGGAATGAACTTCCCAAGGAAGTTGACCATGCCCAAAAATCTTAGGACAGCCTTCTTGTCAGCCGGCCGTGGCATGGCTGTGATGGCGCTAATTTTGTCTGCATCGGGACGGACCCCTGATTGTGAGATGTGGTCCCCGAGGAACTTCAGCTCAGTCTGGCCAAAAGCACACTTGGCCAGTGTGGTTGGCCACACTTGGCTCAACTGCGGTTGAGACGCAGGCCATTTTGTCGTATGCGGGCGAAGACGCGTCGTAGACGTTGCATGTGCTCCTGCGGAGTGGTGGACCAAATGATGATATCGTCCACATATACACGTACCCCTTCGATGCCTTCCATCATCTGCTCCATGATTCGGTGGAAAACTTCAGATGCTGAAATGATGCCGAATGGCATCCGGTTGTAGCAGAATCTGCCAAAAGGGGTGTTGAACGTGCATAGCCTTCGGCTGGCCGGGTCCAATTGGATCTGCCAAAATCCTTTGGACGCATCCAATTTGGTAAATATTTTGGCGTGCGCCATCTCGCTGGTGAGTTCGTCTCGTTTCGGGATGGGATAGTGTTCCCGCATGATGTTGTTATTCAGATCTTTAGGATCTATGCATATGCGGAGCTCGCCAGAGGGCTTTTTTACACAGACCATGGAGCTGACCCATGGCGTGGGCTCCGTGACCCTGGATAGGACCCCTTTGTCCTGAAGAGCCTGCAGCTGCAACTTGAGGCGGTCTTTGAGTGGCGCAGGAACCCTGCGAGGTGCGTGAACGACAGGGATGGCGTCCGGTTTGAGTCGAATCTTGTACGTGTATGGCAATGTCCCCATGCCTTCAAAAACCTCCTGGTTGTGAGCAAGTAGGGAATGGAGATTTGCGTGGAACTCATCATCCGGGAAGTCGGATATCTCATCTGGAGAGAGAGACATAATGCGCTGTACCAGGTGAAGGACCTTACACGCATGTGCGCCCAGTAACGAGTCTTTTGATGAGCCGACAACTTCGAAGGGGAGTGTGGCCGTGTGCGTCTTGTGGGTTATCTGTAGCTGGCAAGATCCTATGGATGGGATGACGTTCCCGTTATAATCAACCATCTTGAGCCGGGATGGCGTGATGGGTGGTTTGACCTTCATGGCCTGGAATTCAGAATATGCAATCAGGTTGGCGGATGCGCCGGTGTCCAGACGGAAGGTGACGCGCGATCGGTTGACCGTTAGGGTGGCACACCACTCATCGGCTGGATTGATGGCATTGACCTTGTTGACATCGATGACGGAAACGCGGAAGGCATTCTGGTCATCTGCATCACTTAACTGGAAGTCTTGATGCGTGGGCTGGACGGTCCTGACTTGTCTGCGAGATTGTCGAGGATGTGCAGGATCCATGGGCTGAGCCGCACGACAGTAGGCAGCATAGTGGCCCAACTTGCCACATCGGAGGCACTGTCGGTTTTTAGCAGGACATTGCCCTTTTAAGTGTACAGCTCCACAATTGCCGCAGGTCATGACGTCACGGCGTTCGTTGCGCCACTGCGCATGCGCAGTGCGATCTTGCGGTGGGCGCGCCTGCGCAGTGCGTCCCTCGATGTTGCTGTTATTTTTGGCGCGCACCAGCGCGGGAGACCGCAAAAAGCGGGGGAAGCAGCCGCTCTCGTCGGGGCCGCGGGTCAGGAAATAATCGACGGCCTGGATGCGTTCGGCGTCGTGGGCGGCCTGGCTTGCCGATTCGACGGCTGGGGACCCCCTCCGTGCCAATTCGGACGCCTGAAATCGGGCAAAACGGCTGGTTGCATTCTCGTGGTGAACACAGGCTTCCACAGCAGACGCTAAGGTGAGGCCTTTTATTTTAAGAAGCTGCTGGCGTAGGCCACTGGAGGCAACGCCAAAAACAATCTGGTCCCTGATCATGGACTCTGTGGTGCTGCCGTAACCGCAGGACTGCGCTAGAATTCGGAGGTGCGTCAAAAAGGGTTGAAAAAGCTCCTCCTTACCTTGCAGGTGTTGCTGAAAGAGATATCTTTCAAAACTTTCATTCACTTCAACATTAAAGTGCTGGTCCAGCTTGAGGATGACCGTGTCATACTTGGATTGGTTTTCCCCTTCTTCGAACACCAGTGAGTTGAAGACGTCGAGGGCGTGCAGCCCTGCGTAGAAGAGGAGCAGTGCAATCTTTGTTTCATCCGAGGCACTCTGTTTCTCGTTGGCTCGGATGTACCGGTCAAATCGCTGCCTGAAGAGCTTCCAATTGGTACCAAGGTTCCCCGCGACTTGCAACGGCTGCGGTTTGTCGGTGCGGTCCATGTCCAGAATGGCAGGTTAGTTGGCAGGTATCGATCCACTCCTGTACCATGTGGTGTTGGGCGTTCTGACACACAGATTAGCCAACACTAATTTGGTACAACGCTGTTTTATTTAAACTTACTATATACAGTTTTGTCTTGATACTCTGCACGTGGGGATTCCCTGTTTGTGATGTTGAAACAGGTCGTGTCGATGTCCTTGTCCCCAGACCTACTGTCCACCAGGTGTCGTGTTTGTGCTTTTATATGGTGCCTGTCTTTGTGTGTGATTGGTTGTGGTGTTGTGTGTTCTGATTTGTCTGTTAGTGTGTCCATCATGATGTGTGTGTTTGAATATCATGACAATCCCCTCTTTCCCGGCTGGGGGTTCCGACTGGTACAATTTGTTGTAAAACTCTCTAAACACCACATTCACCCCGCCGGGTTCAAGACCATATTTCCCACCTGTGTCCTTCACTTTCCAAATCTCTCTTGCCGCCTCCTGCTTCCTCAACTGGTGCGCTAACATCCTGCTCGCTTTCTCCCATACTCATATACCACCCCTCCCACCCTTTGCAACTGCCCTACCGCCATACCCGTGGCTAACAACCCAAATTCCATTTGCAACCTCTGGCGTTCCTTTAACAGCCCTTCCTCCAGGGCCTCTGCATATCTCCTGTCCACCTGCCGGATTCCCTCCACTAGCCTTTCTATCTCCACCCGCTTCGGCTTCTCCCTGTGTGCCCGAATCAAAATAAACTCCCCCAAACCCCCCGCTCAAACATACATATGCAAAACATAACAATCCCCAACAAACACAAAGAATATTCCACCCACCATCTCCCCACAAGAACAAAATTAACCTGCATATAAAACTGAGCAACGGCCCAAAAATTGGTTCAAAAACACTACATACACAGCCCAAAAAGAAAAGAAATTTTAGCAGCAGAGGCACAGAATTACTCACCCCCCAAGTTCAATGTCCTCCATCACCTGCCAGTCCCTTGTCCTTAACAAAGTTCATCGCCTCATCCGGCGATCCAAAATAAAGTTCTTGGCCCTCATAAGCGACCCATAAACGAGCTGGGTACAACATGCTAAACTTCACCCTTTTCTTGAAGAGGGCTATTTTAACTTTGTTGAAACTCGCCCTTCTTTTGGCTAGTTCCGCACCCAAGTCCTGGTAAATGCGCAGCTTGTTAACTTCCCATTTACAGCTCCTTGTCTGCCTGGCCCACCTCAAGTTCTGTTCCTTATCCAGGAAGCGGTGCCCCCTTATCCAGGAAGCGGTGCATTCGTACCACCATTGCCCTTGGTAGCTCATTCAATCGTGGCTTCCTCACAAGCGCTCTGTGCGCCCTGTCCACTTACAAAGGTCGAGTAAACGCACCTTTGCCCAGCAGCTTCTCGAACATACACGCCACGTATGCCCCTACATCTGATCCCTCAATGCCCTCTGGGAGGCCAACGATCCTCAGGTTCCGCCTGCACGACTGTTCTCCAGATCCTCTACCTTCTCCTGCAACCTTTTCTGGTGGTCCCTCATCAGCTCCATCTCCACCACCATCGCAGTTAGCTGGTCCTCGCGCTCAGCCACAGCCTCTTCCACCTTCTGGATCGCCTGTCCCAATCTTTGCTCCACCCGGTCAATCCCTTTCTTAATCGGGTCCAGGTACTCCTGTCTTTGCTTCGCGAAGCTCTCCTGAAGGAATTTCACCAGCTGCTACGTTGACCTCTGGGCCGGCAATCCCAGTCCCTGAGCCTCCGCCATGTTTCCCTGTGCTGCAGACTCCACTCTCTTCTTTGCCCAACAATCTCTCCTTTGCAGACCACTTCTGGTCTACAACTCCATAAACTGGTGGGGGATTCTTCTCTCCCTCACCAGTCTCCAATTTTACTGATCAAATCACCCATAAGTCAGGGGGAAAGGTCCCAAAGGTCCACCAGAAGCGGGAGGTACCAAATAAGCAACCTCTCACTCCATGGCCGCCACTGGAAGTCTGTATGCCTATGTATGTTTGAGCAGGGGGGAGGGGGAGAACAATGGGGATTGGGATGCTTGGCGCCATGGGCGAGGGTTACCAGGCTGGCTGGGTGGGCTAGCTCACGGAAGCGCAGTGGGTGGGGGGGGGGGGGGGGCGAGCAGGTGATCAGTTTGGTATGGAGGGTTGGGATTGTTGTTTTGTTAATGGGGGGTGCGGGGGGGGAAATTGTTCTGCTGACAGGGAAGGGACTGGCGTGGGGAGACAAATAGGGGACGAGGACGCTGGGCACCCAAGGGCGGGCCTGAGCACGCGAGCTGGAGGCTGGCCTAAAAAGGGTGATGGCTTATCGGCAGGGAACGGCGGGGGTGCTCCCCTACCAGGCTGATCACATGGAATGTGAGGGGGCTGAATGGGCCGGTGAAGAGGGCTCACGCATTTGAAGAGGTTGAAGGTGGAAGTGGTAATGTTACAGAAGACACACCTGAGGGTAGTGGATCAGACTAGACTGAGAAAAGGGGTGGGTTGGGCAGGTATTTCATTCGGGGCTGGACTCTAAAACTAGGGGGGTTGCAATCTTGATCGATAAACGGGTATCATTTGAGGTAGGGAGTATAGTGGCGGACTCACGGAGTAGGTATATCATGGTGAGTGGGAAGCTGGAGGGGATGCCGGTGGTATTAGTGAATATCTACGCACCAAACTGGGACAACGCGGAGTTTATGAGGCGGGTGTTAGAAAAGATTCCGGACCTGGATCCGCATAAGCGGATTATGGGACACACACACACACACTTTAATACGGTCATTGATCCGAGGTTGGATCGGTGAGTTCAAGGACAGGGAGGGTGCCAGCCGCGGCGAAGGACCTAAAGGGATTTAGGGAACAGATTTGGTGGGGGGGGGGGGGGAGGCCTGTGGAAGTTTGGACCGTCAAGAGCGAAGGGGTTTTCTTTTTTCTCCCATGCTCACAAAGTGTACTCCTGGATTGATTTTTTTCATTTTGAACAAGGCTTTGCTGGTGGGGCTGGTGGATACCGAGTACTCGGCGATTGTTGTGTTAGACCACGTCCCACACTGGATAGATTTACAGGTGAGCAAGGAGGGGGGCCAGCGCCCGCAATGGAGATTAGATGCAGGACTGTCAGCCGATGAGGGGGTATGTGGCCAGGTGAGGGAGGCCATCCAGAACTATTAGGAGATAAATGATACTGGGGAGGTTTCGGCAGCAAAGGTATGGGAGGGGCTGAAGGGAGGGAGTTAGGGGGAGCTAATTTTGATACGGGCTCATAGGGAGAAGGTGGAGCGGGCAGAGATGGTTAGGCTGGTTCGGGAAATACTCCAGGTGGATAGAAGGTATTCTGAAGCCCCAGAAGCGGGACAGTTGATGGAGCGGCAGAAGCTGCAGATGGAGTTTGGTCTGTTTTCCACAGGGAAGGCGGTGGGGCAGTTGAGGAAGGCGAGGGGGGCAGTATAGGAGTATGGTGAGAAGGCCAGTAGGATGCTAGCACAACAGCTAAGGAAAAGGGTGGCGGCCAGGGAGATAGGAAGAGTGAAGGACAGAGGAGGGAATATGTCTTAGACCCAGCGGGGGTGAATGGGGTGTTCAAGGAATTTTACCGTTGGCTGTAGGGGTCGGAGCCCCCAGCTGGGGTGGAGGGGATGAGGCAGTTTTTGGAAGGGTTGGAGTTTCTGAAGGAGGAGGAAGGGTTGGTGGAGGGGTTGGGAGCCCCGATCGGGATTGTAGAAGTAGTAGAGGGATTAAAAGTCATGCAGTCGGGTAAGGCCCTGGGACTGGAAGGTTACCCAGTGGAATTTGACAAGAGGTTTTCTGGGATGCTGGGCCCAGGGCATTTAATGAGGCAATGGAGCGGGGTGTCCTTCCCCCAACAATGTCACAGGCTTTGATTTCATTGATCCTGAAGCGGGACAAGGACCCAGAGCAATGTGGGTCATACAGACTGTGGTATTATAGGTATTACGGTACCTGATAGGCTAAAGCACCATTGGTGGAAACTGTATGCTTGCTATTGGTTAGAGTGTATGATAGCTCTGCCCTGTTAGGCGGTTTATAAGAACCCGTGTCGCCCCAGCAGCCCTCATTCTGTACCTGAGCTGCTGGGAGAAACATCTAGCTTATTAAAGCCTTCAGTTGGACGACAAGCTCGCTTTAGTGGTCATTGATCGTGCATCAATTTAATAAGCTAGTTTTTAAGAAGAAAGGATGGAACTCCGAATCAAGCCGGAGTGTCTGCAACTTAGCCCCCACGCGGCAAACTCAGCGGCAATTGTTAAGCACTGGCTGGCGTGCTTTAAAGGGTATCTCGAGACGGCCGAAAACGCACCCACGGGAGAGCAGAAACTGCACGTCCTGCACTCAAGGGTGAGCCCAGAGATTTACACCCTCATCGAGGAAGCGGAAGACTTCGATGCAGCAATAGAGCTGCTAAAAGGACACTATATTCGCCCGGTAAACTAGGTCTATGCCTGGCACCTGCTTCCAACAAGGTGACAAACCCCTGGGGAATCGCTGGAGGAATTCTACCGTGCACTCCTGGTGTTGGGCAGAAGCTGCGGCTGCCCGCAAGTTTCGGCGAGCGAACACATGGAACTCTTAGTCTGGGACGCTTTTGTGGCAGGTATGATATTGTCACAAATCCGCCAGCGCCTGTTAGAAAAGGACACCCTGGGTCTCAGGGAGGCACGGGCCCTTGCAGGCTCCCTGGACGTGGCCTCCAGGAATGCCCGCGCTTAAGTTCCCGACCGCGCGGCAGCGCCCTGGGCAGCGTGGAACCCCTCCGTGGCCGACCCCGAGACTTCCCCATTCTCCCAGAGGCCTGCTCTGCAAGGCGGCCTGGCAACCCCGAGGGGCCCCGCTGCTACTTTTGCGGGCAGGCCAAGCACCCTCGCCAGCGCTGCCCGGCCCGCGCATCCACCTACAAGGGATACGGCGAAAAGAGCCATTTTGTGGGGATATGCCAGGCCCGAGCGGTGGCCGCGGTCTCCAGCGGCGAATGCGGACCGCAACCAAAGACTTCTCCATGGGCTCCGTGCAGCCAGCGGGTGCCGCCACCTCCATATCCCAGGGCCACGTGCGGACCCCGGGTGCCGCCATCTTGGTCAGCAGACGCAACATTGGAGGGATGGGCACCGCCATTTTGTGCACTGTTCCACTTCGGCTGCCCTATACCTCTCTTACTGTCTACAACACCGTGACCCTTAAGGTCGACTCGCCTTCCCTGTTTGGGAACCTCACCCGGGATTGCAAACCCGTCGTCACCAGGAGCAGACGCTACAGTGCCCAGGACTGGATCTTTATTCGGTCAGAGGTCCAAAGGCTACTGAGGGAAGGGGTAATTGAAGCCAGTAACAGCCCCTGGAGAGCTCAAGTAGTGGTGGTAAAGACCGGGGAGAAGCATAGGATGGTCATCGACTACAGTCAGACCATCAACAGGTTTACGCAGCTGGACGCGTACCCTCTCCCCTGCATATCCGACCTGGTAAACAGGATCGCGCATTATAAGGTTTTCTCCACGGTGGATCTCAAGTCCGCCTACCACCAGCTCCCCATCCGCACTAGTGAACGCAAATACGCTGCCTTCGAGGCAGATGGGCGGCTCTATCACTTCTTAAGGGTTCCCTTCGGTGTCACCAACAAGGTCTCGGTCTTCCAGCGTGAGATGGACCGAATGGTTGACCGGTACGGTTTACGGGCAACATTCCCGTATCTCAATAATGTCACCATCTGCGGCCACGACCAGCAGGACCACGACACTAACCTCCGAAAATTTCTCCAGACCGCTAAAATCCTTAACCTTACATACAAGGATAAATGTGTGTTTAGCACCGACTGTCTGGCCATTCTCGGCTATGTAGTGCGAAATGGAGTTATGGGCCCCGACCCTGAACGCATGCGCCCCCTTATGGAGTTCCCCCTCCCTCACTGCTCCAAGGCCCTGAAACGCTGCCTCGGGTTTTTTAGCTACTACGCTCAGTGGGTCCCCAACTATGCGGACAAGGCCCGTCCCCTGTTCCAATCCACAGTTTTTCCCCTGTCGATAGAGGCCCGCCAGGCCTTCAGCCGCATCAAAGCAGACATTGCAAAGCCCACGATGCACTCCATCAACGAGTCCCTCCCCTTCCAGGTCGAGCGCGATGCGTCCGACGTAGCTCTGGCGGCCACCCTCAACCAAGCGGGCAGACCCTTGGCCTTCTTCTCCCGTACCCGCCATGCTTCCGAAATCCGCCACTCCTGTCAAAAAGGAGGCCCAGGCCATAGTGGAAGCTGTGCGACATTGGAGGCATTACTTGGCCGGCAAGAGATTCACTCTCCTCACTGACCAACGGTCGGTGGCTTTCATGTTTGATAATGCACAGTGGGGCAAGATAAAAAAACGACAAGATCTTGCGGTGGCGGATCGAACTCTCCACCTAAACTACGAGATCTTGTATCGTTCCGGGAAGCTAAACGAGCCTCCTGACACCCTGTCCCGCGGCACATGTGCCACCGCACAAGTGGACCTCCTCCGAACCCTCCACGAGGACCTCTGCCACCC
The DNA here is from genome assembly GCF_047496885.1 of Scyliorhinus torazame. NCBI lineage: Eukaryota > Metazoa > Chordata > Chondrichthyes > Carcharhiniformes > Scyliorhinidae > Scyliorhinus > Scyliorhinus torazame. The sequence continues at coordinate 86,039,273 of NC_092719.1, forward strand.
AGGGGTCACTCGCTTTTTCCATTTTGTCAAGACCTGCAACCTGCCCTACTCCATCGAGGAGGTCAGGACAGCCATCAGGGACTGCCAAATCTGCGCGGAGTGCAAACCGCACTTCTAACAGCCAGAGAAAGCGCACCTGATAAAGACTTCCCGTCCCTTTGAACGCCTCAGAATGGACTTCAAAGGCCCCCTCCCCTCCATCGACCGCAACACGTACTTCCTGAACGTGATTGACGAGTACTCCCGGTTCCCATTCGCCATTCCCTGCCCCGACATGACCACAACCACCGTCATCAAGGCCCTCCATAGCATCTTTGCACTGTTCGGATTCCCCACTTACATACACTGTGATAGGGGGTCCTCCTTTATGAGCGACGAACTGCGTCAATTCCTGCTCAGCAAGGGCATCGCCTCGAGCAGGATGACCAGTTACAACCCCCGGGGTAACGGACAGGTAGAGAAGGAGAACGGTACGGTCTGGAAGACCGTCCTACTGGCCCTACGGTCCAGGAACCTCCCAGTCTCCCGCTGGCAAGAAGTCCTCCCACCCTCCACTCCATCCGGTCACTGCTTTGTACGACCACCAATAAGACACCTCACGAACGTCTCCTTGTCTTCCCTCGGAAGTCCTCCTCTGGGACATCACTCCCGACCTGGCTGGCAGCACCCGGTCCCATCCTGCTCCGAAAACACATGCGGGCGCACAAGTCGGACCCGTTGGTCGAGAGGGTCCATCTGCTCCATGCTAACCCCCAGTACGCCTACGTGGCGTACCCCGACGGCCGACAAGATATGGCCTCCCTATGGGACCTGGCGCCCGCCAGAACCCCACGCACATTCCAGCCACCAGTCCCACCCTCCCCTCCACCGCAGCACCTTACAGGAGGATCGGTCCTTCCGCCGCCCCCGTCTAGGCCCCCCCACCCACCGACGCCCCCCGCAGGCGCTCCCTTCCCATGTCAGCCGTTTTCCCCACCAGCGCCGTCTAGGGGTGACGAAGCTGCCATGGAGATCGAAGCCACGCTCCCGGAGTCACAGATGCCCGAGTCTCCACCGGAGTCACCACCGAAGCTCCGATGATCACAGAGGACGACCAGGGCCCCGGATCGACTGACTGCTTCCTTTTTACTGTAATCTGTAAATATAAACCATCAAATGTACACAGCTACCAGACTTGTAAATAGTTACTAAACACTGTACGGAGGTATTACGGTACCTCCATAACTAATTATACCATGTTGTTATGCTTTGTAGTTTCTGGCCACCACCCCCGCTGGACTCTTTTTTTAAACAGGGGGTGAATGTGGTATTATAGGTCTTACGATACCTGATAGGCTAAAGCACCATTGGTGGAAACTGTATGCTTGCTATTTGTTAGAGTGCATGATAGCTCTGCCCTGATAGGCGGGGTATAAGAACCTGTGCCACCCCAGCAGCCCTCATTCTGTACCTGAGCTGCTGGGGGAAACATCTAGCTTATTAAAGCCTTCAGCTGGACTACAACCTCGCTTTAGTGATCATTGATTATGCATCACAGACCAATCTCCCTACTGAATGTCGATGGCAAATTGCTGGCCAAAATTTTGGCCTCGAGGATAGAGGATGGTGTTCCGTGGGTGATAGGGGAAGACCAAATGGGGTTTGTTAAAGGCAGGCAGCTAACGGGCAACGTTAAAAGGCTCCTGAATGTGATCATGATGCCCTCCGAGGGGAGGGAAGCGGAGGTAGTGGTCGCTATGGACGCGGAGATGGCCTTCGACTGGGTGGAATGGAATTATTTGTGGGAGGACCTGGGACGGTTTGAGTCTGGGCAGGGTTTTATTGACAGGGTTTGGTTGCTGTACCAGGCACCGCTGGCGAGTGTGCAGACAAACTGAGTGAGTTTGGACCAGTTTAGACTGCAGCAGGGCACAAGGCAAGGGTGTCCCCTCTCCCCACTGTTGTTTGCCTTAGCAATAGAGCCATTAACAATGGCGCTGAGTGTCAAATGACTGGAAGGGGTTAGTTCGGGGGGCGGGGGGTGGAACACAGGGTCTCGTTATACGTAGACGACCTACTCCTATATATTTCTGACCCGTTAGGGGAGGGATGGAGGAATGCGGATCTCAGATGAATTTGGCTGGTTCTCGGGATACAAATTGAATCTGGGTAAAAGTGAGGTCTCTGTGATCCAGGTGAGCGGGCAGGAGAGGAGACTGGGGAGTTGCCGTTTGAAGTGGTGGGACTGAGTTGTCGTTACTTGGGTATTCAGGTGGCACAGGTGGGAGCAGTTACATAAATTAAATCTGGCCCGGTTAGTTGAACAAATAAAGGAGGACCTTCGGAGGTGGAGCATGCTCCCATTGTCACTGGCGGCGAGGGTACAGACCATAAAAATGACGTTCTTCCCGAGATTTTTGTTTGTTTTCCAGTGCCTCCCTATTTTTATACAAAAGGCCTTTTTTGATCGGATGAACAGGACTATACCTGGGTTTGTGGGGCCGGGTAAAACCCCGGGAGTAAAGAAAGTACTGTTAAAGTGGAGCCAGGGACGTGGGGGTGGGGGTGCTGGCACTGCCGAACGTTAGGAACTATTAGTGGGCGGCAAATATAGCCATGATTAGGAAGTATGTAGTGGGGGAGGGATCGATGTGGGAGCAGGTGGAAGGTGTTGCTAACTTTTGGTTGGTTCAATTGGCTCTGTTTTATAACCTTTGCCCTAGAGTCGCCAGGTATCTTTATGACACCGCCACGAGGTTCAAGGTCAAGTAATGATCAATAACTCAATACACCAATTAGTAAGATTCAAATCAAAGCACATTTATTATACACAGTAAATCGCTACTCATGCATAAACTCTACTTTCTAAGCTATTTCTATCACTAACAGGCCTATACTTAGCTTCGGACTGGCCCACCAGGTCAGGGGAACAAATGGCCTTTCGTTCGAGTTCGGAGTCTGCGGGATTCAAAAGCTGGTATGGACTGGTAGCTAGGAGCGCCTATCTCGTAGCAAGCGTTGACTTGAAACTTACGTTCTTTGGAGGTAGCTGGACAGGTCACTGACAAGGGTTGGTTCGCGTTGTTAAGTGACCCTGTCAAGAAGGACGATTTGAACTTGGGGGCTTTACTTTATAGTCCCCAGGGGCTTTCCGCCTTTCGGGGCGGACCCCGTACCCGGTTTCAAGTGATTGGACTTCGTTCCAATTGCTTGGTTCGATTTCTCCAATACTGGAGCGGTTCCCTGATCGATGGGCGGTCTTTAGGTGTCCGTTAATCTCTTTTGTGTTGGCTCCTGCTGGTGCCGAGGAGTCTGGCTTGGCCTTGTTTACCTTAAATGGTACGATTGTTCTCGGGGATCGCTCATTACTATGTAGATGGCTGCTAGATTATTATGCCGATGGTTGCTGGTATCGATGCTGTCTGGGCTTTTGCAGAGTCTAAGACACAGTAAACTTGCACCTGCTAGTTTCTGCCAGTGTTGGCTGACTTTCCCTTCAGCCTTTGCTGTTCTCCATTTTACGTCGGGAATTGGCCAACCCAGGTGGCTACAATCCCTCCTTGTGATCCTAACGCGAAGAGTGAAGGATCACATAACTGCATTGTTCTTCATTCGCTGACCCGGCGAGCACTCTTCTCTCGCCTCTACACTGACCATAACTATGCAAGAAAATTTTAACTGACAATTCTAAGTGGCGCTATGTCAAACAGGGACATGCATTACAAAACAAGAAAAACGGTACCAGTAACTGTCCTTCGTAAACTACACTCATTCAAACATTCAATAATACTAACTTCCGAAACAATACAACCAAAATCATTGCAGCATTATTCACATTTTCCTGGCTTGGCAGTCATGCTCAGGATTGTACAATCGCTCATGAAACATTTCTTTATTCACAAAAAGGAACGCAAACGAATGTTCTTTATTATAGATCGCGGGGGTCGGGGGTCTGGTCATAACGGAAAATAGGGGATATCATCCTATATACCGGGGTGCGAGCGCGGTAGGCTCTCCTTCTCGATATCCTCAGATGAATAGTCTGCACGATGCAGCAGAGTATTGCCAATACTAGTAGGGATTCTATCAAGTAGGACAGGGAGTACCAGGTTATAAACCTGTCACACCAAGATGGTGTGGTGTCGCTTGTGACTGGGTAGAATGGGGAAATGAATCATTAACGGCTGGGGGGGGGTTGGGGTCAGGGGGTTCGCGTTCGCGCGCAACCAAATGTTCATGAGGATGATGAGCAACACGGAGGATGTCCTCATGGTTCTTCTTCTTTCTCTTCTCTTCGCTGGAGCTTCTGGGGTTCTGTGGGATCAAGCATAGTGTCTGTTACTATCTTGGTTTAATATCTCGTCTGCTAGTACGTCTGTCCTTTTGTGCCAATTCTCCTTTTACAATTTGTCACCATGTGCGACTCCCTCATTTTTTTTTTTTAAACCGAATATTCCAGACAAGACACACTTAAAAACACTGAAACAGTGCGAGCCGTCTCGCAGGCTGTGCGATTTACCATCCAAATGTTGGAGGATGGAAATAGCATAGGGATGGCAACCCAAGGGTCGCCTGTAAACAAAACAAAACAAAACTTTTTGAACCAAAAGTGCCGAAATGAGGTGCGTATGGGCCGCGATTGGTAAGATTTGGATGGAATCCCCGGGTAGGACGGCGGCCAATGCCGTGTGTGCTCTACCCGAGCGTAGCTGACCAGAGGGGGGTTCCCAGGCAGGGCGGGTCCCAATGACGTTTCCTCACTGCCTGAGCAACCGACAAGAACGGGCAAGAAATGTAGTCATCGTGGGGGGTTGCCGTATTGGTTCTTCCTTCAAACCAGAAGGGCAGTTACGAACGGGGGTCTAGCAAGCTCTCAGAGGTTTCTGCTGATGAGCGTGCTGACAGGTTCTCAGAGGGTTCGGCCGAAAAATAAGGCGTGGGGCCGTGGAAAAATTTCCGATTTCACAAACAACATTTCAGTACAACTACAAACAACATATAACATGCTGCAGGTTCCATCAGAAAGGACACCGTTTTCTCCCAAGCGGTTCCTTTTTAAAACATCACCTGGACACCTCGGTTATCGGTTGCGAACAGGGTCGCAAAGGGGTTCTCGTTTTGGGAGTCAGACTCAAAGTCGTCATCTTCTCCCGGGTGCCAAACTCTCGAATGTATCAGGGCGGACAGGGCTGCATGGTGTGATTTGGGATCCCTCTCGTCATTCCGGACGAGTCTGTAGGAGTTATCTCGGTGCCAAAAGGTGGTGTCTAGTTCTGTGGGGACGGAATCGGGGTCGTCATTGTAGGTCGGTGGTCAGTGGTGGTGTTTGTTCAGGAAAGTGATCATGAAGGGATCAATCGAATCGTGCTCAGATTCGTTGGGTGTGGGTCCTTATGCATGGGGATAGTAGGGAGGCGTGCTGTGGCTATTGTCCGAGTCACAGTCACTGTCGCTGCTGCTGCAGTCTGTGGGCGTTCCAGGGCGGAGTGTATATTTCGGGGGTGGAGTCGAGGTTGTGTCCGTGGCTGGGCTGGACGTGTTGGGGGGAGGGTAGGGTTACGTTGGCTGTGGACGGGGCGTGGTCTGCTGCGTCGAGCATGATGTGGTGTGCGTAGTTAGACTGTGTTCCATATGCCTTAAGCTGGTTGATATGGAACCACGCAGTCTTTCCATTGGGGTACCTTATTTTGTAGACGGAAGGGCTTACTTTGTCCGCAATGGAGTACGGACCCGAATACTTTGGTGACAGGAATGTGCTGGGGTTGTATATGGAGAGCATGACTTGCTGTCCTACACGGAACTCAGTCGCATGCACTGTCTTATCGAAACAGGCCTTGCTCTGTTTCTTTCCAGTGCCCAATTTCACTGCGGCTGCTAGCTGAGCCATTTTAACATTCTGTACCAGTTGTTCTACTGCTTTCTCATGTGTGAGAGCCGTCACTTCGGGGCTGGTCAAATCTAATCCCAATAAACATTCTGTGCCTTTCATGGGGCGTCCGGTCATGAGTGTGTGTGGGGTGTAACCTGTGGAAGTGGAAACTGTATTTTGCAAAAACATCAGCGCAAAGGGGAGGACTGAATCCCAAGTGGTGTTGTTTTGCTGGACCATTTTTCGGAGGGTAGCTTTTAGGGTCCGATTCATGCGCTCCACGATACCACTTGACTGGGGGTGGTATGCGATGTGGAATTTTTGGGTAATGCCAAATATCGTGAGGATGTTCTTCATGACACATTGGTCGGATTCAATGCTCGTAAAGATGTGGTGGGTTAGGATCTTGGCTGTGGTCTTTGCCGTGTTCGTTCTGGATGGGAATGCCTCTACCCATTTTGTAAACGTGTCTATCACCACGAGAACATACTGATCACCATTCCTGCAAGGGGGCAATGGTCCTATAAAATCAATCTGGAGGTTAGTCCAGGGGCCATTAACGGGTCAGGTGTGACTAAGTTGAGCCTTTTTGGCATATAGAACATAGAACGATACAGCGCAGTACAGGCCCTTCGGCCCACGATGTTGCACCGACATGGGAAGTCAAAAAACAAAAGCCATCTAACCTACACTATGCCATTATCATCCATATGGTTATCCAATAAACTTTTAAATGCCATCAATGTTGGCGAGTTCACTACTATTGCAGGTAGGGCATTCCACGGCCTCACCACTCTTTGCGTAAAGAACCTACCTCTGACGTCTGTCCTATATCTATTACCCCTCAGTTTAAGGCTATGTCCCCTCGTGCTCGCCATTTCCATCCACGGGAGAAGGCTCTCACTGTCCACCCTATCTAACCCACTGATCATTTTGTATGCCTCTATTAAGTCTCCTCTTAACCTTCTTCTCTCTAACGAAAACAACCTCAAGTCCATCAGCCTTTCCTCATAAGATTTTCCCTCCATACCAGGCAACATCCTGGTAAATCTCCTCTGCACCCACTCCAAAGCTTCCACGTCCTTCCTATAATGAGGTGACCAGAACTGTACGCAATACTCCAAATGCGGCCGTACCAGAGTTTTGTACAGCTGCAACATGACCTCATGACTCCGGAACTCAATCCCTCTACCAATAAAGGCCAACACTCCATAGGCCTTCTTCACAACCCTATCAACCTGGGTGGCAACTTTCAGGGATCTATGTACATGGACACCTAGATCCCTCTGCTCATCCACACTTCCAAGAATTTTACCATTAGCCAAATATTCCACATTCCTGTTATTCCTTCCAAAGTGAATCACCTCACACTTCTCTACAATAAACTCCATTTGCCACCTCTCAGCCCAGCTCTGCAGCTTATCTGTGTCCCTCTGTAACCTGTTACATCCTTCCGCACGGTCGACAACACCACCGACTTTAGTGTCGTCTGCAAATTTACTCACCCACCCTTCTGCACCCTCCTCTAGGTCATTTATAAAAATGACAAACAGCAACGGCCCCAGAACAGATTTCCCATTCTGAACATTTCCCATCAACCACCACCCTCTGTCTTCTTTTAGCTAGCCAATTTCTGATCCACATCTCTAAATCACCCTCAATCATCAGCCTCCGTATTTTCTGCAATAGCCTACCGTGGGGAACCTTATCAAACGCTTTACTGAAATCCATATACACCACATCAACTGCTCTACCCTCGTCTACCTGTTCAGTCAGCTTGTCAAAGGTCTCGATAAGGTTTGTGAGGCATGACCTACCCTTCGCAAAGCCATGCTGACTATCCCTGATCATTATTATTCCTATCTAGATGATTATAAATCTTGTCTCTTATAATCCCCTCCAAGACTTTACCCACAACAGACGTGAGGCTCACCGGTCTATAGTTGCCGGGATTGTCTCTGCTCCCCTTTTTGAACAACGGGACCACATTTGCTGTCCTCCAGTCCTCTGGCACTATTCCTGTAGCCAATGATGACATAAAAATCAAAGCCAAAGGCTCAGCAATCTCTTCCCTGGCTTCCCAGAGAATCTTAGGATAAATCCCATCAGGCCCCGGGGACTTATCTATTTTCAGCCTGTCCAACCAACACCTCTTCCCTACGTACCTCAATGCCATCTATTCTAATAGCCTGGGTCTCAGCCTTCTCCTCCACAACATTCTCTCTTTCCTGAGTGAATACTGACGAAAAATATTCATTTAGTATCTCGCCTATCTCTTCAGACTCCACACACAACTTCCCATCCCTGTCCTTGACCGGCCCTACTCTTACCCTAGTCATTCTTTTATTCCTGACATACCTATAGAAAGCTTTTGGGTTTTCCTTGATCCTACCTGCCAAATACTTCTCATGTCCCCTCCTTGCTCGTCTTTGCTCGCTCTTTAGATCCTTCCTCGCTACCTTGTAACTATCAAGCGCCCCAACTGAAACTTCACACCTCATCTTCACATAGGCCTCCTACTTCCTCTTAAAAAGAGATTCCACTGCTTTGGTAAACCACGGTTCCCTCGCTCGATGCCTTCCTCCCTGCCTGACCGGAACGTACTGATCAAGAACACGCAGTAGCTGTTCCTTGAACAAGCTCCACATATCCAGTGTGCCCAACACTTGCAGCCTACTTCTCCAACCTATCCCCCCCAAGTCATGTCTAATGGCATCATAATTGCCCTTCCCCCAGCTATAACTCTTGCCCTGCGGGGTATACTTATCCCTTTCCATCACTAACGTAAACGTCGCCAAATTGTGGTCACTGTCCCCAAAGTGCTCACCTACCTCCAAATCTAACACCTGGCCTGGTTCATTACCCAAAACCAAATCCAATGTGGCCTCGCCTCTTGTTGGCCTGTCAACATATTGTGTCAGGAAACCCTCCTGCACACATTGTACAAAAAACGACCAATCTAATGTACGCGAACTATATCTTTTCCAGTCAATATTTGGAAAGATAAAGTCTCCCATAATAACTACCCTGTTACTTTTGCTGTTATCCAGAGTCATCTTCGCCATCCTTTCCTCTACATCCCTGGAACTATTAGGAGGCCTATAGAAAACTCCAAACAGGGTGACCTCTCCTTTCCTGTTTCTAACCTCAGCCCAGACTAACTCGGAGAAGAGTTCCCATCTAGCACCCTCTCCGCCACCGTAATACTGTTCTTGACTAGCAGCGCCACACCTCCCCCTCTTTTGCCTCCTTCTCTGAGCTTACTAAAACACCTAAACCCCGGAACCTGCAACAACCATTCCTGTCCCTGCTCTATCCATGTTTCCAAAATGGCCACAACATCGAAGTCCCAGGTACCAATCCATGCTGCCAGTTCCCCTACCTTATTTCGTATACTCCTGGCATTAAAGTAGACACACTTCAAACCACTGGCCCCCCTCCTGCGAAGTCAAATCTGTGCTCCTGACCTCTATACTCGCAATCTCCCGTACCCTAAAACTACAATCCAGGTTCCCATGCCCCTGCTGCATTAGTTTAAACCCCCCCAAAGAGCACTAACAAATCTCCCTCCCAGGATATTTGTGCCCCATAGGTTCAGATGTAGACCATCCGGTCTGTAGAGGTCCCACCTTCCCCAGAAAGAGCCCCAGTTATCCAGAAATCTGAAACCCTCCCGCCTGCACCATCCCTGTAGCCACGTGTTTAATTGCTCGCTCTCCCTATTCCTCATCTCATTATCACGTGGCACGGGCAACAACCCAGAGATAACAACTCTGTTTGTTCTCGTTCTGAGCTTCCATCCTAGCTCCCTGAAAGCCTGCCTGACATCCTTGTCCCCTTTCCTACCTATGTCGTTAGTGCCAATGTGGACCACGACTTGGGGCTGCTCCCCCTCCCCCTTAAGGACCCGGAAAACATGATCCGAGACATCACGTACCCTTGCACCTGGGAGGCAACATACCAAACGTGAGTCGCTCTCGCTTGCGGAAGTGCAATGGGGGAGTAAAACAGCTAGGATGGGTCCTAGCCAGGGGGGGGGGGGGGGGCGTGGCTGGCCGAGGAGGGGTCATGGCTAGTCGGCGGGGGAGGGGGGCGGGCAGCCCCCTAATCCGGCTGATAACCTGGAATGTAAGGGGACTGAATGGGCCGGTCAAGCGTGCCCGCGTGTTCGCGCACCTGAAGGGGCTCAAGGCGGATGTGGTTATGCTCCAGGAGACACACCTGAAGGTGGCAGACCAGGTAAGACTGAGGAAAGGGTCGGTAGGTCAGGTGTTTCACTCGGGGCTAGATGCCAAAAATCGAGGGGTGGCGATCTTGGTGGGAAAGAAGGTGTTATTCGAGGCGTCGAGCATTGGGGTAGAAAATGGCGGCAGGTACATAATGGTAAGTGGTAAGTTGCAGGGAGAGAGGGTGGTACTGGTCAATGTGTATGCTCCGAACTGGGACGATGTGGGTTTTATGCGGCGTATGTTGGGTCGGATCCCAGACTTGGAAGTGGGGGGCCTGATAATGGGGGGAGACTTTAACACGGTATTGGATCCTGCACTGGATCGCTCCAGGTCTAGGACGGGTAGGAAGCCGGCGGCAGCTAGAGTGTTGAGGGGATTTATGGACCAAATGGGAGGGGTGGACCCTTGGAGATTTGCAAGGCCGGGGGGCTAGGGAAGTTTCATTCTTCTCACATGTCCATAAGGCTTATTCTCGAATCGACTTTTTCATTTTGAGTAGGGTGCTGATAGCGAGAGTAGAGGATAACGAGTATTCGGCAATAGCCATTTCGGACCACGCCCCGCATTGGTTGAACGTGGAGATGGGGGAGGAGAGGGACCAGCGCCCGCTGTGGCGCTTGGAGGTGGGGCTGTTGGCGGACGAGGAGGTGAGCGAGCGGGTCCGAGGAAGTATAGATAGGTACTTGGAGACCAACGACAATGGGGAGGTCCGAGTGTGGATGGTATGGGAGGCACTGAAGGCGGTGGTGAGGGGAGAGCTGATTTCCATCAGGGCCCACAAGGAGCGGAGGGAGCGGGGTGAGAGGGAGAGGCTGGTGGGGGAGATGGTGAGGGTAGACAGGAGGTATGCAGAAGAACCTGAGGAAGGATTGTGGAGGAAGAGGCGCAGCCTCCAGGCCGAATTCGACCTGGTGACCACCAGGAAGGCGAAGTGCAGTGGAGGAAGGCCCAGGGGGCGGTCTACGAGTATGGGGAAAAGGCAAGCCGGATGCTGGCGCATCAGCTTCGGAAGCGGGACGCAGCTAGGGAGATCGGGGGAGTTAAGGACAGGGGAGGGAGCGTGGTGCGGAGTGGGGTTGGCATCAATGGGGTCTTCAGGGACTGCTACGAGGAATTGTACCGATCCGAGCCCCCACGGGAGGAGGGAGGGATGGGCCATTTCCTGGACCAATTGAGGTTTCCAAAGGTGGAAGAGGGACTGGTGGCGGGACTGGGGGCCCCAATTGGGCTGGAGGAGCTGATCAAAGGGATAGGAAGCATGCAGGCGGGGAAGGCACCGGGGCCGGACAGTTTCCCGGTCGAGTTCCATGAAAAATATATGGACCTGTTGGACCCGCTGTTAGTTAGGACCTTTAATGAGGCAAGGGAGGGGGGGGCTTTACCCCCGACGATGTCCCGGGCACTGATCTCCTTGATCCTGAAGCGGGACAAGGATCCCCTGCAATGTGGGTCTTACAGACCGATTTCCTTGCTAAATGTAGATGCCAAGGTGCTGGCGAAGGTCTTAGCCACGAGGATTGAGGATTGTGTGCCGCAGATCATCCATGAAGACCAGACGGGGTTTGTGAAGGGGAGACAGTTGAACGCGAATGTGCGGAGGCTTTTGAACGTTATCATGATGCCGGCGAGGGAGGGGGAGGCGGAGGTAGTGGTGGCGATGGACGCCTTCGATAGGGTAGAGTGGGGGTACCTGTGGGAGGTGCTGAAGAGGTTTGGGTTTGGGGAGGGGTTAGTCAGGTGGGTTAGGCTGTTGTACGAGGTCCCGATGGCGAGTGTGGCCACAAATAGGAGGAGGTCCGAGTACTTTCGGTTGCACCGAGGGACGAGACAGGGGTGTCCCCTGTCCCCCTGCTCTTCGCACTGGCGACTGAACCCCTGGCTATGGCACTGAGAGAGTCGAGGAACTGGATGGGGTTGGTGCGGGGTGGGGAGGAGCATAGGATGTCGCTTTATGCGGACGACCTGCTGCTGTATGTGGCGGACCCGGTGGGAGGAATGCCAGAGGTAATGAGGATGCTTAGGGATTTCGGGGACTTTTCGGGGTACAAGCTCAATATGGGGAAGAGCGAGCTGTTCGTAGTTCAGCTAGGGGACCAGGAGAGGGGGATTGGCGAGCTCCCACTAAAAAGGGCAGAGAGGAGTTTCAGATATTTGGGGGTCCAGGTGGCCAGGAGCTGGGGGGCCCTGCATAGGCTTAACTTTACAAGGCTGGTGGAGCAAATGGAGGAGGAGTTCAAGAGGTGGGACGCGTTGCCGCTGTCCCTGGCGGGTAGGGTGCAGTCAATCAAAATGACGGTGCTCCCAAGGTTTTTGTTCCTGTTCCAGTGCCTCCCAGTGTTTATCCCGAAGGCTTTTTTCAGGCGGGTTAACAGGAGTATAATGGGGTTTGTGTGGGCGCGAGGGACTCCGAGGGTGAGAAGGGTGTTCCTGGAGCGGAGTAGAGATAGGGGGGGGGGGGGGGGGGGGGGGCTGGCGCTGCTGGGCTGCCAATGCGACAATGGTGCGCAAGTGGGTGATGGAGGGGGAGGGGGCTGGAGACGGCGTCCTGTGTGGGTACGAGTCTGGGGGCGCTGGCAACGGCACCGCTGCCACTCCCTCCAAGGAGGTATACGACGAGCCCGGTGGTGGTGGCGGCCCTCAAAATTTGGGGGCAGTGGAGGCGGCATAGGGGGGGGGGGGGAAGCTAGGGCCTCGGCGTGGACCCCATTACGGGGGAACCACCGGTTCGCCCCAGGAAGAACAGGTGGAGGGTTTTCGGGGTGGCACAGGGCAGGCATACGAAAGTTGGGGGACCTGTTTGTGGACGGGAAGTTCGCGAGCTTGGGTGAGCTGGAGGAGAAGTACGGGCTCCCCCCGGGGAACACCTTCAGGTACTTACAGGTAAAGGCGTTTGCCAGACGGCAGGTGGTGGAATTCCCACGGCTACTGCCACACACAGTACAGGACAGGGTGCTCTCGGGGGGGTGGGTGGGAATGGGGAAGATCTCGGAAACTTACCAGGTGATGCAGGAGGAGGAGGAGGCCTCTGTGGTGGAGTTGAAAGGTAAGTGGGAGGAGGAGTTGGGAGAGGAGATCAAAGAGGGGATGTGGGCAGATGCCCTAGGGAGGGTGAACTCTTCCTCTTCATGCGCGAGGCTCAGCCTCATACAGTTTAAGGTGTTGCACAGGGCACACATGACTGGGACAAGGATGAGCAGGTTCTTTGGGGGCGAGGACAGGTGTGTTAGGTGCTCAGGGAGCCCAGCAAATCACACCCATATGTTCTGGGCATGCCCAGCGCTGGAGGAATTTTGGAAGGGCGTAGCGAGGACGGTGTTGAGGGTGGTAGGATCCAGGGTCAAACCGGGCTGGGGGCTCGCAATATTTGGGGGTGGCAGAGGAGCCAGGAGTGCAGGAGGTGAAAGAGTCCAGAATTCTGGCCTTTGCGTCCCTGGTAGCCCGGCGAAGGATTCTCCTTCAGTGGAAAGATACGAGGCCCCCAAGCGTGGAACCCTGGATCAGCGATGTGGCGGGGTTCATTAAATTGGAGAGGGTGAAATTCGCCTTGAGAGGGTCGGTACAAGGGTTCTTTAGGCAGTGGCAACCGTTCTTAGACTTTCTGGCAGAACGCTAGACATTGGTCAATGGCAGCAGCAGCTCGGGGGGTGGGGGTTTACTTTATTTTTGTTTATGTAATGGACACTGGAAGGGTCTGAGGGGGTGTATACACCTGTTGTCTTAAGTCGGGGTGTTAATGTTAATTTATTATTTAGGTATGGGGGGGGGGGCGTTGCTTTTTTAGATTGTGTTTTGTACTTAATCCTGTTGGGTTCTTTTTTCTTTCTCATTTTGTTATTGATATTTTATGCAAACCTTTAATAAAAATTATTTTTAAAAAAAAGGGATGGTGCAGGCGGGAGGGATTCAGATTTCTGGATAACTGGGGCTCTTTCTGGGGAAGGTGGGACCTCTACAGACAGGATGGTCTACATCTTTGGGGGGTTTAAACTAATACAGCAGGGGCATGGGAACCTGGATTGTAGTTTTAGGGTACGAGAGATTGAGAGTATAGAGCTCAGGAGCACAGAATTGACTTCGCAGGAGGGGGCCAGTGTTCAGGTAGGTGGTTTGAAGTGTGTCTACGTCAATGCCAGGAGTATACAAAATAAGGTAGGGGAACTGGCAGCATGGGTTGGTACCTGGGACTTCGACGTTGTGGCCATTTCGGAGACATGGATGGCGAAGATGATTCTGAATAAGAGCGAAAGTAACAGGGTAATTATTGTGGGAGACTTTAACTTTCCAAATATTGACTGGAAAATATATAGTTCGAGTACATTAGATGGGTCGTTTTTTGTTCAATGTGTGCAGGAGGGTTTCCTGACACAATATGTTGACAGGCCAACAAGAGGAGAGGCCACATGGGATTTGGTTTGGGTAATGAACCAGGCCAGGTGTTAGATTTGGAGGTAGGTGAGCACTTTGGGGACAGTGACCACAATTCGGTGACGTTTACGTTAGTGATGGAAAGTATACCCCGCAGGGCAAGAGTTATAGCTGGGGGAAGAGCAATTATGATGCCATTAGACGTGACTTGGGGGTATAGGTTGGAGAAGTAGGCTGCACGTGTTGGGCACACTGGATATGTGGAGCTGGTTTAAGGAACAGCTACTGCGTGTTCTTGATAAGTACGTACCGGTCAGGCAGGGAGGAAGGCATCGAGCAAGGGAACCGTGGTTTACCAAAGAAGTGCAACATTGTGGGCTGAAGGGCCTGTACTGCGCTGTATCGTTCTATGTTCTATGTAGTTCTGCCGCCTGCTGTAGCCACGTAAAATGGCTGATTCCCGATTAGAATGGTCAAACCCCGATTTAAAATGGCGAACGGAAGAGGCTGTTGGGAAAATCAGCCAACAGGACTCAAACGGACAGCTGCAGGTAAAACAGTGTATTCGCCTCTGGGGAAGTCGGCCCAGACCGATACCTGCAGCCATCAACATCACAACAACCCAGCCATCTGCATTTCAATCAGCCATCCCCGGGAACAATTGCTACAAATTAGCAATTGAAAGCCGACACAGACCTTTCAGCGCCAGCAGGGGCTAACACAAAGAAAGGTAAACGACCACCCCCCGATCAAGGAATCGCTCCAGTATTGGAGCATATCGAACCAAGTGATTGGGATCAAGTCCAATCACTTGGAACCAGATAAAAGGTCCGCCCCGAGAGGCGGGAAGCCCCTGGGGACTACAAGAATAGGGGCCAAGTTCAACTCGACCCGTCTCTTCCTGCTCGCAACCTTCGAGACCCTTCTACAAGAAACTGTAAGTTTTACTCCAGTGATCGCTACCAGGTAGGCGCACCTGACTATCGACTTGTACCAGCTTTTGAATTCTGCAGGCTCAGAACCAATTCGAAAGACCATTTGTTTCCCTGACCTGGTGGGCCATTTCCAAAGTTGGTATTGGCCTATAGTGGTAGGTAGTAGTCTAGAAGTGGGATTATTGTATAAGTATTAATTGCTGTATATAATAAATGAGCGTTGATTTAACTCTTACTAAGCGGTGTGTTGCATTATTAATCATTACTTGGACTTGAACCACGTGGCGGTATCAGAAAGATACCTGGCGACTCATGAGCAAAGGTGACAGAATTAGAGCAAATAAACTAAGGCTAAAATGAGCAACATTTTGACGACTCTGGTGGGACTCGAACCAACAACCTTTGAATTAGAATCTAATTGGAAACAAAAAAAACAAAAGTGTTCAAACAGTTCTGATTAAGTGTCATGATTCGGAAGTGTGTGTACGCATGCGTAACTAACAGGGCTATAAGGTAAAACTGATAGATTTTTGTTGCGTCAAAACTGTCGGAAGTCTGTATTTTCGCAAATTAGCGCAAGCGGTACCCGCATCTACGACACCGCCTTAGCCCCCTGTTCCAAATTTAAACGAAGCAAGCGGATAGGAAAGATGGCCATGCAGGCAATGCAGTGCCTCATGAACCCGGAGGAATTTGCGGTCGCAGCGACCAGCAGCAGTAGAGTGGGACAGTGTCCCATTTGGGAAGAGGAAATCCGGAAATATCTCAAGGGCAAAGGATGGCCCCTGTGGAATGATTTCTGAGATAATGAGGAATCAGGTCCCGGAAGTATAGGGCACACTTGGTGGGAGAACCTGAGCGAGATACATAAAAAGAGCTTAGCGAAAGCTCGCAAGCCGATGGGAATCGTGTCCTGTTTGGCACAATTGCAAGGTACAGAGGAGGTCGTCAAGACGCTCCGCCAAGAATTAGAGGGCATACATCAGATGAGTAAAGTCGATGTATGCGAGGTTGAGAAAGAAAATTTAGAGTTAAGAAGGAAATTGGCAGCAAAGGATGAAGAGGTGGCTGACGCCAAACAGGGTCACCAGTCTTGGCTGGCGCATTTAAGCAGTTTCCAATCCCAGTATGAAAAGGCCTATCAGGACACACAGCGTGCCGTCCTGGTTAGGAAAGAAACAGAAAAGCAGGTGGAGACACTACAGAAACAATGTAGTGATCTCAAGGCAGCCTTGAGAGCGCTCCACGCTGCCACCACGGAACAAAGACAGAGCACAATAGACCATGCAAAGTGGCAGAAGCAGATTGCAGACCTGCAATCACGGTTTTCTGTCCAGAAAGGATTTCAGGAAACTTTTGGGGAAAAGTTAGACCACGAAGACGGCCCTGATTGGGAAGAGTTACAAGAAACAGCGCAGAGATATGTTCAGGGAACATGTGCGCAGGGAAAGCCCCAGAGGAGAAAAGCACCCCAACCCCCCACACAGCAGGTAGTTCAGGCTCCAATGAACCCTGTAACCACCCACCGCACAGCCACATCGGACGAGGCGGAATTCCTACATTCCACCCCCCTAACAGTGACCCAATTACGGGACCCGTGTGCAAAGATCACACCGTTCCTCCCCGCCGCAGACCCCCACCATTTCTTTGCTACCGTCAAACATCAGGCGACCATGTATGGCCTGGATGAGAGAGAGCATGTAAAGCTCATGGTTCTAAGTTTAGATCCATCGGTAGCAGCAGCCCTTCCCGACCCACAGAACGTAGGAGGAGGCACCCTTGCAGAAATGCATACGGCGATCCTGGATGCGGTCGGGTATAACCGGGGTGACCCCGTAGATGGCCTCAATAAGTGTAGGCAGAAGAAGTCTGAGCACCCCACAGCGTTTGCAGGACGCCTGTGGATTCACTTCGCAGCCGTTTTTGGAGACGTAGACAGTGCCCATTTGTCCCCAGATAATATGGCCAAATGGACCCGTACCCTTATCTCCCATGCCACAGATGCAGGATAGAATGCCTGTAATAGTTATGATCCCTCAGAGGAGGCCCATAACGAGAAGTGGGTGGTTAAAAGATTGTCCTGCGTTTGGGAGCAGTCTGTTCACAATAAACCTGCCGCTAAAACCACCGAGGAAAAGCAATCCGCCGCAGACATGCAGGCAGTAAAAGCCACACCACACGACCCCGCCTGGGTAAATGAGGGAAAGAACAGCCCCGCACCCAAATCACAAGAACGTTACAATTGCGGACATTTGGGACATTTTGCAAAAGACTGCAAAGGCCCCAAAAAGCCACAGAGAGCACAACAGGCAGGCACTCTGATTAAGAAAAAGGCAGAGCCCATCCATAGCGTAAGCGCCCGTTCGGATCAG
This sequence comes from Scyliorhinus torazame, assembly GCF_047496885.1. Lineage (NCBI taxonomy): Eukaryota > Metazoa > Chordata > Chondrichthyes > Carcharhiniformes > Scyliorhinidae > Scyliorhinus > Scyliorhinus torazame. Next base: position 86,057,022 of record NC_092719.1, read on the forward strand.
ACGGACTTGACCGAAACAGACTGACAGTGTACAGGCTCCCCCAGTTGGGTCTGCGATACCCTTTGGGATAGGTCAGGACGACCTGTAGTCGCAGCGAAAATTAGGGGACAGCCTATAGAGTTTCTTTGGGACACAGGAGGGTCCCGCACCACCATAAATTCCTCCACCCCTTTTCAAAAGGACATGTGGCCCACTACAGTCACTATCACCCTCAGCGGCTTTACAGGCCACTCGCAGCAGGGACACATCACAGCCCCTCTATCCATCCAAATCGGAACCATAACTACAAAACACCCCGTAGTTTTAGTAGACCTGCCCCACACAGCAGAACACATCCTGGGGATTGATGTTATGAATTCCCACCACTTATCCTTCGATCCAGTCAACCAGTGTGTCTGGAAGATGGCAAAATCCGCTAGTCCCGCAACGCTCAACATAGGGGACTATATGAACAAAATTAGCGCAGTAGGCGAGTTTTGGTTCAACCCCACCACGCTTAGCACGGACAAGCAGGTTAGGGCAGTCCTGCAAAAGAACAGGGCAGCATTCGCGACCCACAAGCACGACTGTGGACGGATGACTGGCTCCGTACAAGTAACAGGACCGGACCCTAGACCCCCAAAACAGTACGGATTCCCCCTAGAAGCAGAGGGAGAAATCCTAAAAGTTATAGAGAGCTTATTAGAGCAGGGCGTACTAAGACCGGTAGCCTCGACTAATAATGCCCCGATTTGGCCAGTGAGAAAGCCCAACGGATCATGGCGCTTGACCATTGATTATCGGGAACTCAATAAAGTCACCCCCGCAGCAGCCCCCACTGTAGCAACAAGTCCCGAGACCATGCTCAAGCAGGGACTCAATTCCCGCTACTTCTCGGTTTTGGACATCAGTAATGGATTCTGGTCCATTCCATTGGCAAAGGCGTGCCAGTACAAATTTGCCTTCACTTTCAGAGCGCAGCAGTACACGTGGACATGCCTGCCACAAGGCTTCCACAACTCCCTCTCCATTTTCCACCGACAGGTGGCAAATGGACTAGCGAAATTTTCTCGCCCCGAATGTCTGGTACAGTATGTAGACTATCTACTACTGCGACAGACACGAAGGAAGAGCACATTGAGCTTCTGTCCGAACTCCTGGAATTATTACATTCCATTGGCTGTAAAGTCAACCCCAAAAGGCCCAGATATTGGAAGAAAAAGTGGTATATTTGGGAACAATTATCACACACGGCAAACGCGAGATCGAGCATAAAAGAATTGACTCGATCGCTAAATTGCCCCTTCCCCAGAACGTTTCAGCCCTCCGGTCGTTTTTAGGACTGGTTGGCTCCTGCTGAAACCACATTGACGGTTTCACCAGCAAGGCAGCGCCCCTCTCAGACCTCCTAAAGAAAGGAGCTTCCTGGGAGTGGCTTCCGCAGCATACTGATGCTGTAGAATCATTAAAACAGGCGCTCAAGCCGCCTCCGCACTACAAGTTCCAGACCCGCTTTCCCCTTACGCCATAGAGGTAGTGACCACAGACCGCACCCTTTCAGCCGTGCTCCTGCAGGAACGGCATGACCAGCTAAGACCCGTGGCTTATGCCTCCCTAATTTTAGATGCTGTGGAGCAGGGATTTTCAGCTTGTGAGAGGCACCTGCTCGCAGTTTTATGGGCAGTTCAGTACTATTCATACATTACCGGACTGAACCCCATCACCATTCTGACCGAACACCCCCTCACCCAACTTTTACTGGACGGACGACTCAAAGACGGTACCAAATGCGCGCAGCTAGATGGACCCTTCTCTTGCAGGGACAGAACATCACAGTAAAACGGACAAAGACACACACATACTTCGCGGACAATTTGCAGTACCCTGGAACCCCCCATGAATGTGAGATCATCTCTCCACATCATAACACAGGCCCCTTTATAGCAAAAACACCCCCAAGAAAAATAGGAAATTCATCTCAGAGCCCCCCCGCACACGGACACGTGTGAACCCATTAGGATTTATGTGGATGGATCTTCCACAGTCTTAGATGGGCAGCGCATAACAGGTTGCGGGATTTATGTTGAGGACGCGCAGGGACGCGCCCTCGAGGAGATAGCATTAAAACTCCCCGGACACTTAGGTGCGCAGGCAGCAGAGCTTGAGGCCATCGCGTACATAGTAGAGCACCCAGATTCCTTCCCCAGCCCAGCAGACATATATTCAGACAGCCTCTATGTCTGTAACAGCCTTACAGAATTTCTGCCCCTATGGGAAACAAGAGGATTTGTTTCCGCGGACGGGAAACCCCTCCCCTCAGCCCATTACTCTGCTATATTTTGCAAAAAGCCAAGGACAGGACTTTTGGCATCATAAAGGTCCGCAGCCACCATCGTTCCTCTCCCCCTGGAAATGTAAAAGCCGACGCACTGGCTAAGGCAGGATCCAGGCATGGGTACTTTTGGAAACCCCCCAAAGGCGTGCCAGTGAGTGCAGTTCAGGTCACACAGACTAGGATTGAGGATCTAGTAGAGGCCCAGAAGCAGGATAGCGCTCTCACTGAGATTGTGAAAGGGAAGTTTCCAGCCTCCTACGAGAGGTTCAGAAATACACTGACCACACATGACGGTGGTGTTGTTGAAGGACACCCTTTATGTAGTTCCTGAGCAGGATAGGAACCAACTGATTTGTTTATTCCATGATGGTCATGGACACCAGGGAATCGATCCCACTACAGCCCACCTCAAACAGCTTTGTTGGTGGCCAAATCTCAAGGAAGATGTAAGCCATTACTTTGAGAATTGCCTTATCTGTGTGCAGAACAACCCCGATAGATATGCCAAAAAGGCACACCTCAGCCACACCCGACCCGTTAACGGCCCCTGGAATAACCTCCAGATTGATTTTATAGGTCCATTGCCGCCTTGCAGGAATGGGTATAAATATGTACTGGTGGTCATAGACACCTTTACAAAATGGGTGGAAGCATTTCCAGCCCGCACCAACACTGCAAAAACCACAGCCAAGATCCAAACCCACCACATCTTTATAAGATGGGGAGTCCCCCGCAGTATTGAATCGGACCAAGGTTCTCACTTTACGGGACAGGTCATGCAGAACGTCCTCACGATATTTGGCATCACCCAAAAATTCCACATTGCGTACCACCGACAGTCGAGTGGTATAGTGGAGCGCATGAATCGCACTCGAAAAACCACCCTCAGAAAAATGGTCCAGCAGAACACCACCACTTGGGACTCAGTCCTCCCTTTTGCGCTGATGTTTTTGCGTAACACTGTTTACACCTCCACAGGTTACACCCCACACTCTCATGACCGGACGCCCCATTTAAGGGACAGAATACTTGTTAGGTTTAGATCTGACCAGCCCTGAAGTAATAGCCCTCACCCACGAGAAAGCCATGGAGCAATTAGTTGCTAATGTCAAAACGGCTCAGTTAGCAGCCGCAGTTAAATTGGGCACCAAAAAGAAACAGAGCAAGGCCTGTTTCGATAAGGCAGTGCATGCAACGGAGTATGATATAGGACAGCAAGTGATGTTGTCTGTATATAACCCCAGCACATTCCTGTCTCCAAAATACTTGGGTCCGTACTCCATTGCGGAAAAAGTAAGCCCATCGGTATCCAAAATAAAATACCCAAATGGTAAGACTGCGTGGTTTCATATAAACCAGTAAAAGGCTTATGGAACACAGTCAAACCACGCCCACCACGTCATGCTTGACGCAGAAGACCAGACCCCGCCCACAGCCAACGTAACCCGACCAACCCCCACCACGTCCAGCCCAGCCACGGACTCGACCTCGACTCCACCCCCAAAATATACACTCCGCCCTGGAATGCCCACAGACTGCAGCAGCAGAGACAGCAACTGTGACTCAGACAATGGCCACAGCACGCCTCCCTACTATCCCCATGCAACCGGACCCACACCCAGCGACTCAGACTACGATCCCAGTGATCCATTCCTGATCACTTTTCTAAATAAATCCCACCACCGAGCCACACGGGCGACCCCGACTTTGTCCCCACACAACTCATTGGCACCGCGACAACTCCTACAGACTTGTCCGCAACCACGAGAGCAACCCCAACTCACACCACGCAGCCCTCTCAGCCTTAATTCACTCCAGAGTTTGGCACCCGGGAGAAGGGGACGACCTCGAGTCTGACTCCCAAGCCGCCAACCCCTTTGCGACCCTGTTCGCAACAGAGAACTGAGGTGTCCACATGATGTTTCAAGGAAACGCTTGGGAGAAGTGTTGTCCTTCCTGATGGAACCTGCAGGATGTTTTATGTTGTTCGTACGTTTGTTTAAGTGTTGTTCGTCCGACAGGAGAATTTTTTCCAGCCGCTTGTTCAGCGGTACCAACTTATCTGCAGATACCTGGTCAACAGACCACACGCTTGTTCAGTGGAACTAGCTTTTCAGCTGATACTTGTTCGGGTCTCAGATGCCCGATCGTAACTGCTCTCCTGATTCAAGGATAGAACCACTATGGCAGCCCCACCACAATGACTACATTTTTGCCCGTTCTTGTCGGTTGCTCAGGCAGTGGAGAAACGGCGTGAGACCAGCCCTGCCTGGGGACCCCCCCCGTTGGTCAAACACGCTCGGGTAGGGGAGATACGGCATTGGTAGCCGTCTTACCCGGGGACGCCATCCAAATCTTACCCGTCGCGGCCCATATGCACCTCATTTGACATTTCAAAAAGTTTTTATTTGTTTAGGTGACCTTTAGGTTGCTGCCATCTGTTACTTACATCCAGGAACATTTGGATGGTAAATCAGCACTGGTTCGTCATTGGGAAGTGTGCCGTGTCCTAACATTTGTTTTTGAAAGAAAAAATAAGGGAGTCACACATAGTGACCAATTATAAGGATATAATTCGCCCCAAAGGACAGACACACTCGCATACCGGATATTGACCCAAGATAGTTACAGATACTATGCTAGTTTTTACAGAACTCCAGAAGCTCCAGGACCGGATAAAATACAAGAGAACACACAGAAAGAAAAGGAAAGAGGACAGCCATGAGGACCCCCTTCATTGTGCTCAACATGATTTTTGTGGCCATTTGGTTGCGCGGGAACGCGAACCCCATTACTTCAAACCTCCCTGCCGTTAATGTTTCACTGCCCCGCAGTACCCAGAGCCCAGTCACCAGCGACACTGCATCTTCCTGGTGTGCCAGATTCATAACCTGGTACTGGTACTCCCTGTCCTACGTAATTGAAGCACTGTTAGCGTTGGCGATACTCTGCTGTGTAGTGCAGACTATGCGCCTCCGTAAATGGAGGAGAGCGTACCGCGCTCGAACCCCGGTATATCGGATCAGATCCCCTATATTCAGTTACGACCAGACCCCCGCGATCTATAATAAAAACAATAAAGAGCATTCGCTTGCGTTATTACTGTAAATAAAGAGATGTACAAAACTTTTCATGAACAAAAAAAAAAATGTATGAACATGAGCTTGACTGCCAAGCCAGGAACGAGTATATGAAATGTTGTGATTGTTTGTTGTATGTTTTAGGAAGATAGGATAATGCAATGTTTAGCGAGTATAGTGGAATAAGGATAAATTAGAGGTTTCAAGTTTGTTATTTTCATAGATTATCATAGAATTTACAGTCCATTCAGCCCATCGAGTCTGCACCGGCTCTTGGAAAGAGCACCCTACCCAAGGTCAACATCTCCACCCTATCCTCATAACCCAGTAACTCCACCAAACACTAAGGGCAATTTTGGACACTAAGGGCAATTTATCATGGCCAATCCACCTAACCTGCACATCTTTGGACTGTGGGAGGAAACCGGAGTACCCGGAGGAAACCCACGCACACACAGGGAGGATGTGCAGACTCCACACAGACAGTGACCCAAGCCGGAATCGAACCTGGGACCCTGGAGTTGTGAAGCAATTTTGCTATCCACAATGCTACCGTGCTGCCCCCATTTTGTAATGCATGTCCCTGTCTGACATAGCGCCCTTAGAATTGTTAGGTAAAATTTTTTGTGCATAGCTAGGGTCAGAGCAGAGGTCATGTAGTAGGTGTCTCCCCCAGTCAGGGAATGGAAAGAACAAAATTTATGTGATCCTTCACGCTAGGATCACAAGGAGGGAAAGTAGCCACCTAAAATGGCTGACTCCCGATTAGAATGGCCAAACGCCGATCTAAAATGGCGAATGGAAGAGGCTGATGGGAAAATCAGCCAACAGGACTCAAACGGACAGCTGCAGGTAAAACAGTGTATTCGCCTCTGGAGAAGTCGGCCCAGACCGATACCTACAGCCATCAACATCACAACAACCCAGCCATCTGCATATTAAGCAGCCATCCCCGGGAACAATTGCTACAAATTAGCAATTGAAAGCCGACACAGACCTTTCAGCGCCAGCAGGGGCTAACACAAAGAAAGGTAAACGACCACCCCCCGATCAAGGAATCGCTCCAGTATTGGAGCATATCGAACCAAGTGATTGGGACCAAGTCCAATCACTTGGAACCAGGTACAAGATCCGCCCCGAGAGATGGGAAGCCCCTGGGGACTATAAGAATAGGGGCCAAGTTCAACTCGACCCTTCTCTTCCTGCTCGCAACCTTCGAGACCCTTCTACAAGAAACTGCAAGTTTTACTCCAACGATCGCTACCAGATAGGCGCTCCTGACTATCGACTTGTACCATCTTTTGAAACCCGTAGGCTCAGAACCAATTCGAAAGACCATTCGTTTCCCTGACCTGGTGGGCCATTTCCAAAGTTAAGTATTGGCCTATAGTGGTAGGTAGTAGTCTAGAAGTGGGATTATTGTATAAGTATTAATTGCTGTATGTAATAAATGAGCGTTGATTTAACTCTGACTAAGCGGTATGTTGCATTATTAATCATTACTTGGACTTGAACCACGTGGCGGTGTCAGAAAGATACCTGGCGACTCATGAGCAAAGGTGACAGAATTAGAGCAAATAAACTAAGGCTAAAACGGGCAACACTGCGCGCCTAAGTGTCCTGGAAGATTTATTGCTATTTCTTCTAGGGCACGTCCCTGCGCGTCCTCGACGTAAATGCCGCATCCTGTTATGCGCTTCCCTTCTAATATAGCGGAAGATCCATCCACGTATATCCTAATAGGTTCGCACGTGTCCGCGTGCTTGGGGCTCTGGGTTGAACTACCTATCTTTCTGGGGGGTGTTTTTGCAATAAAGGGGCTTGTGTTGTGGTGTGGAGCGATAATTTCACATTCATGGGAGGTTCCTGGATACTGTAGGTTATCGGCTAAAAAAGTGTGGGTCTTTGTCCTTTTAACAGTGATGTCCCGTCCCTGCAAAAGAAGGGTCCATCTGGCTGCTCTAATCTGACTAACTGTACCGTCCTGGAGTCGTCCGTCAAGTAAAAGTTGGGTGGGGGTGTGTTCTATGAGGATTGTGATGGAGTTTAGTCCGGTTATGTAAGAAAAATACTGTACTGCCCAAAAAACTGCGAGCAGGTGCCTTTCACAGGCTGAAAATCCCTGCTCCACAGCATCTAAAAGTCAGGAGGCATAAGCCACAGGCCTTAACTGTTCGTGCCGCTCCTGGAGGAGCACGGCCGAAAAGGTGCGGTCTGTGCTTGCTACCTCTATCGCATAGGGGGAAAGCAGGTCTGGAACTTGTAGTGCGGGGGCTGCAATGAGTGCTCTTTTCAACGAGTCCACAGCATCCGTATGCTGCGGAAGCCATGCCCAGGGGGCTCCTGTCTTTAGGAGGTCTGAGAGGGGTGCTGCCTTGTTGGCGAAACTGTCAATGTGGTTTCAGCAGTAGCCAACCAGTCCCAAAAACGACCGGAGGGCTGAAACATTCTGGGGAAGGGGCAATTTGGCAATCGAGACAATTCTTTTGTGCTCGATCTCGGGTTTACCGTGCGTGATAATCGTACCCAAATATATCACTTTGTTTTCCAAAATCTGGGCCTTTTTGGGCTCGACTTTACAACCAATGTTCTGTAGGAGTTCGGACAGAAGCTCGATGTGCTCTTCCTTGGTGTCAGTCTGCAGTAGTAGGTCGTCTACGTACTGGACCAGACATTCGGGGCGAGAAAATTTGGCTAAACCATTTGCCAGCTGTCGGTGGAAGATGGAGGGGGAATTGTGGAATCCTTGTGGAAGGCATGTCCACGTGTACTGTTGATTTTTAAACGTGAAGGCAAATTTGTATTGCCACGCTTTTGCCAATGGAATGGACCAGAATCCATTACTGATGTCCAAAACTGTAAAGTATCGTGAGTTGAGTCCCTGTTTGAGCATGGTCTCGGGACTTGTGGCTACAGTGGGGGCTGCTGCAGGGGTGTCTTTGCTGAGTTCCCGGTAATCGATGGTCAGTCGCCATGATCCATTGGGCTTTCTCACTGGCCAAAATCGGGGCATTATTAGTGGAGGCTACTTATCTCAGTACGCCCTGCTCTAATAAGCTGTCGATTACTTTTGCAATTTCTCCCTCTGCCTCTTGGGGAAATCCATATTGCTTTTGGGGTCTCGGGTCAAGTCCTGCAATTTGTACTGAACCAGTCATCTGTCCACAGTCGTGTTTGTGGGTCGCGAATGCTGTCCTGTTCCCTTGTAAAACTGCCCTAAGCTGCTTGTCCATGCTAATCGTAGTTGGGTTAAACCAAAATTCGCCTACTGCGCTAATCTGGTTTGCATATTCTCCTATGGTGAATGTTGCAGGGGCTCTTGCGGATTTTACCATCTTCCAGACACACTGGTTGACTGGATCGAAGGATAAGTGGTGGGAATTCATAAAATCAATTCCTAAAACATGTTCTGCTGTGTGGGGTTGATCGACTAAGACTATGGGGTGCTGGTGGTGTTGCCGATTTGAATGGGTACAGGGGCTGTGATGTGTCCCTGCTGTGAGTGGCCTGTAAAGCCGCTGAGGGTGATGGTGGCTGTAGTGGGCCACGTGTCCTTTTGAAACATGGTGGAGGAATTGATTGTGGTGTGGGACCCTCCTGTGTCCCATAGAAACTCGATGGGCTGTCACCGTATCTGTGCTGCAACTACTGGTCGGCCGGACCTATCCCAAAGGATGTCGCAGACCCAACTGGGGGAGCCTGAACACCGTCAGTCCGTTCCGGTTAGGTCCATCTGATCTGAACGGGTGCTAACGCTATGTATTGGCTTTGTCCTGTTCTTATTTAGAGTGCCCGTCTGCTGGGCTCTCTGTTGCTTTTGTGGGGCATTGCATTCTCTTGCAAAGTGTCCCAACTGTCCACAGTTGTAACACTCCTGTGACTTTTGTGGGGGGCTGTTCTTGCCTTCATTTACCCAGGCGGGGTTCTGGTGTGTTTTCCCTGCTTGTATGTCTGCTTCTGCCTGCTGTTCTTCGGGATTTTTATTTGTGGGTTTGTTTTGAACAGATTGCTCCCAGGTGTGGGACAATCTTTTTACAACCCATTTCTCAGAGCCTCCTCTGAGGGATCATAATTCGCACAAGCTTTTTGTCCTGTTTCTGTGGCATGGGAGATCAGGGTGCGGGTCCATTTGGCCATGTTGTCTGGGGACAAATAGGCGTGGTCTAAGTCTCCGAAAACTGCTGCGAAATGTATCCACAGTCGTCCAGCAAACGTTGTGGGGTGCTCGGTTTTCTTTTGTCTGCACTTATTGAGGCCATCTACAGGGTCACCCCTGTTAAACTCGATCGCGTCTAGGATCACGGAATGCATTTCTGAAGGGTGCCTCCTCCTACATTCTGTGGGTCGGGAAGGGCTGCTACGACCGAAGGGTCTGGACTCAAAACTGTGAGCTTTACTTGCTCTCGCTCATCCAGGCCGTACATGGTAGCCTGCTGGTTTACTCTGGCAAAGATGTGGTGGGGGACTGAGGTGGAGAGGAATGGTTTGATTTTCTCACACGTGTCCCGTAATTGGGTCACTGTTAAAGGGGGTGGTGTACAGAAATTCTGTGTCGTCCGATGTGGCTGTGCGGTGGGTGGTGACTGGGTTCATTGTTGAGCCTGAACTATCTGCTCTGTGGGGGGTTGGGGCGCTTTTCTCTTCTGGGGCTTTCCCTGCGCACATGTTCCCTGAACATTTCTCTGCGCTGTCTCACTCAATTCTTCCCAATCAGGGCCATCTTCCTCATCTAGCTGTGATCCAAAGGTTTCCTGGAATACTTTTTGAACAGAAAGCAGAGATTGCAGTTCTGCAATCTGCTTCCGGCACTTCGTGTGGTCTAATGAGCTTTGTCTTTGCTCCGTGATGGCAGCATGGAGTGGTCTTAACGCTGCCATCAGGTCACTACACTGCCTCTGCAATGCCTCTAGGTTTCCTCTCGTCCCAGGGCTGCACGTTGCATGTCCTGATAGGCCTTTTCGTACTGGGATTGGAAGCTGCTTAAGTGCGCTAGACAAGACTGGTGTGCCCTCTTGGCATCATCCACCTCTCCGTCTTTTGCTGCCAACTTCCTCCTTAACTCTATGTTCTCTTTCTCTATCTCACTGACATCGACCTTGCTCATTCGATGTATGCCTTCTATCTCTTTCCGGAGCGTCCTAACGGCCTCCTCTGTGCCTCGCAATTGTGCCAAGCAGGACACAATTGCCATCGGCTTGCGAGCTTTTCCTAAGCTCTTCTTGTGAATCTTGCTCAGGTTCTCCCACCAAGTATGTCCTATACTCCCGGGACCTGTTTCCTCATTGTTACAGAATTCGCTCCAAAAGGGGCCATCCTTTCCCTTTTTTTTTTTTAATTAATATTTTTATTCTCCTCCTTTTTCACATTTTCTCCCACATTTACACCCATCAACAATAAACAATAATCAGCAAGATATGTCAATCCCCATAATAACAACGGTCCCATCCGCCCACCAACCCGCAAACCTCAGCCCACATGTTTACATAAACAAATGACAAAAAGGAATCAGGGATTACCCATAGTCACCCTTAATCTACACAGCCCCCCTCCCCCCCCCCACCCCACCCCCCAACTAATGTTCGATGTTATCCAGTTCTTGAAAGTGCATAATAAATAGTGCCCATGACTTGTAGAACCCCTCCGAGCTTCCCCTCAGTTCGAACTTAACCTGCTCAAGGGTCAAGTATTCCAACAGGTCCCCCCGCCACACCAGGGCACTGGGTGGAGAGGCTGCTCTCTATCCCAGCAGGACCCGCCTTCGGGCGATCAACGAGGCGAAGGCTATGATATCTGCCTCCGCTGGGGCCATCCTTTCCCTTTGAGGTACTTTCTGATTTCCTCTTCCCAAACGGGTCACTGTCCTACTCTACCGCTGCTGATCGCTGCGATCACAAATTCTTCTGGGTTCATGAGGTGCTGAATTGCCATCTTTCCTCTCTAAAAAATGCTTCTCTTAAAATTTGGAACAAGGGGTATTAAGGCGGTGCTGTAAATACGGGTATGGCTTTCGCTATTTTCCGGAATACAAACTCCCGACAGTTTTGTTGCAACAAAAATCTTATCAGTTTACCTTATAGCCCTGTTAGTTACGCATGCATTTACACACTTCCGAATTATGAGGATTGATCAGAACTGCTTGAACACTTGTGGTTTTTTCTGTTCCCAATTGGATTTCTAATTCAAATTTTGGGTTCTCCCGGAGTGGTTAACCCATGTCTAGATCGGGTCCTGTCAGGAAGTCGCCAGTAATATGTTGCTGACTTTTGGTTGGTTCAATTGGCTCTGTTTTATAACCTTTGCTCTAGAGTTGCCAGGTATCTTTATGATACCGCCACAAGGTTCAAGTAATGATCAATAACTCAATACACCAATTAGTAAGATTCAAATTAAAGCACATTTATGAGACACAGTAAATCGCTACTCATGCATAAACTCTACTTTCTAGGCTATTCCTATCACTAAAAGGCCTATACTTGGCTTCGGACTGGCCCACCAGGTCAGGGGAACAAATGGCCTTTCGTTCGGGTTCTGAGTCTGCGGGATTCAAAAGCTGGTATGGACTGGTAGCGAGGAGCGCCTATCTCGTTGCGAGTGTTGACTTGAAACTTACGTTCTTTGGAGGCAGCTGGGCAGGTTACTGTCAAGGGTTGGTTCGCGTTGCTGAGTGACCCTGTCAAGAAGGACGATTTAAACTTGGGGGCTTTACTTTATAGTCCCCAGGGGTTTCCCGCCTTTCGGGGCGGACCCCGTACCTGGTTTCAAGTGATTGGACTTCGTTCCTCGGCCTCCCAAATCTCCACGGATCTACCCTCCCATGTACTCCATGAACCCCAAAACTCCTTAGCTGTAGCCAACATCCCCCCCCCCCCCGACCAAGCTTGACCGGTCCAGTCCCGGATTCAGGACCGTGTTAAAGACCCCCACCCCATAATCAGCCGATGAAAGATGCTCTGTCCACATCCCCGCTCCGTGCCGCTTGTTTACAAACTCCACACAGGTCCGGAATCTTCCCCAGCACCCGCCTCATAAATTCCACATTGTCCCAGTTTGAGGCATAGATGTTTACGAACACCACCGGCACCCACTCCAATTTCCCACTTACCATAACGTACCTACTCCCAGAGTCCGCCACGATATTTCCCACCTCGAACGCCACCTGCTTATTAACCCAAATTGGCACCACCTTTGTTTTGAAGTCCAATCCCAAATGAAATATTTGCCCAACCCATCCCTTCCTCAGCCTAATCTGGTCCCCCACCTTTAGGTATGTCTCTTGTAGCATGGCCACATCTGCCTTCAATCGCTTTAAGTGTGCAAACACACTTGACTGGTCCATTCAATCCTCGCATGTTCCAAGTGACCAGCCAGGACAATCAACCATAGTCCCTCCTGGACCAACCTCCGGCCCATGTGCCGCACCTCCCGAGGCCCACCCTCTGGCGGCCACCATCATCGATCCTCCTCCCCTTACACTTTAAAAGCCCTTCCCTGTCAGCAGTACTTTCCCCCCCCCCCCCCCGAAATCCCCCAGCAACAACCCCTGCCCCCATCCCCCACTGACCTTCCAGTTACCCCACCATTGCGCTTCCGTGAACTAGCCCACCTAGCTGGCAGCCCCCGCCCATGGCGCCTAGCATCCTACCCCCTACTGGTTCCCCTCCACCCCTCTTGAACATTCGTGCAAACAAGCAAAATCAACCGCTCTAAAAGCCCAAACAAATAGACAAATCTCCCACCGCTTAACAAAGAACAAAGAGCAAACCTGAAGCCCAAAAGGAAAGAAATGGCCCCAAACATAAGTTAACAGCAGCATCATCACAGCATCTCCACTAAAGTTCAAACTCCCCCTTCTTCTGCCAGTCCATTGTCTTTAACAAAATCTACCACCTCCTCCATCAACCAAAGTACAATTCCCAGCCTTCGTAGGTCACCCACAGACTTGTTGGGTACAGTAGCCCAAACTTCACCCCCTTCTTGTAGTGGGCTGGCTTGAACCTGTTATAGCTCGCTCTCCTCTTGGCCAACTCTGTACCCAGGTCCTGGTACACTTGGCCCTCCCAGGTGCAGTGACTCGTCTGCCTGGTCCACCTCAATCTACTACTTGTTTAGGAACCAGTGCAACTGCATCAACTTCCTCATTAGCGCCCTGTGCGCTCGATCCACCTCCAAAGGCCGTGCAAACGCACCCTCTCCAAGCAGTTTCACCAGCATCCTCCCCACATACATGCCAGCATCGGCTCCTTCACTCCCCTCCGGCAGGCCCACGATCCTTATGTTCTGCCTGCGTGACTGGTTCCCTCGTCTTCAACCTTCTCCTGGAGCCACCTCTGCTGATCATGCATTAGCCCCATCTCCGCTGCCATCAAGGCAAACTGCTCCTCATGTTCCCCTGCCACCTCCTCCACCTTCTGGATCGCCTTACCCTGGGCCACCAGCTTCGTTTTCACGCGGTCGACCACGCCTTGATCGAATCCACCACCTGGGCCAGGACCGCCAGATTCTTCTTCCGTTGCTGGGTGAACCTCTCGTTCAAGAAGCTCACCAGCTGGTCCGCTGACCACAGAGCCGGCAGGGCCGCTCCCTGCCCCTCCGCCATCTCCACGTGCATCACAGGCGCCGCACCAGCTCTAACCGACTGATTCCCTCTTTTTTGACCGCTTCTGGCCCTCAGCTCCATAGACCAGAGGGTCAGTCTCTTCCAATCACTCTCCTGCACCTTTTTTCCGCGTCACATCCACCTGTTAACTGGGGAAAAGGTCCGATAAACCGCCACAAGCTGGAGCCACTAAATATGCCACCACTCACTCCATGGCTGCCACCAGAAGAACACTGACCCATTCATGATAGGGGACAACGGTACGTGCCCAAGTCAGGATGGGTGAAGAACTCTCTCTCCGATATCTCGGCTGGAGCTCACACCAGATAAACAGAGTAGCCAGTGTTTTCTCTCTATCTAGCTAGTGATTATTTAAAGGCTGAAGGCAGAGTTGGGGAGGAACGTTCTGGATTCCTCTCCCAGGAAAGCTACCAGATCACTCTAAAGCCTCGTGAAAACCGCTGCTCTGATACTCTGTTTAACTGAGATAAGTGGGTGGTCAGCCCACTGAAGCTGACAAAAGATTCTGACAAACAGAAGCTGTTTGTTGTGGGCCAGTGTTTAGAACCTCCAAAGTATATTATGGAGTTCACCTGACCTATAACGTTTTGTTGAATTTGGCTAGTATGAGCACAAGAGCCTTCACTTGAGGTGTGATTCAACAGTCTTCCCTGTCACTTTAATCAAAATAAGCTTTATTCTAAGAACAGAGTTAACATTTATATAAACACACAGCAAGAACTTTTATCAATTCCAAACATAAAACACCCCATAGCTACAGTAATCTATGCATAACACTTATGAATTCCCCCTTAACTGTTCCAATTTAAAAACAAAATCCCATAAACCAAAAGCCCCTTTTCAAGGGCGTGGCCAAGCACTCTGCATTCTCACTTGACTAAGACAGGCTTTCCCTGAGATTCTGACCTTGTCTCACCAGCAGATTTAAAGCCTTCCGGAAAGCAAACTATATCTTAAAAGCCACCACCAAGGTGATTTGTACTGGAACAAATATTTAAAATGAAACAGAAGAGAGACAGGCCAAAACACTTCTTTCTCCTGTCTGAGTCCACAGCAGTCAAATATGAAAACGAAACTAAAAACAGCTCACAGAGCCACAGCCCAGCTCCAGACACACAATGACATCACTGAAACCATGTAATAAGACAAAAACCTGTCTTAAAGGGACAGTCCCATGACACTGTACAGTCCTGAAGTGCATCTTCCATGGTAAGGCTCAGATCAACACGAGTTAAAGTGTCACCCTGGAAAGAATCCCATTCAGTAACGAAGATAGATTGGAGAGGTTGGGACTTTTCACCTTGGAGAGGAGAAGGCCAAAAGGAGATTTAGTAGAGATGCTCAAAATCATGTGGGGGCTGGACAGAGTAGATAGGGGGAAAGTATTTCCGCTTTTTGTGGTTGTTAGAGATCAGCCATTTCAATCCTGAGCCATTACTGCAGGAGTTCCTCAGAATGGTGACCTGAGCCCAACCATTTTAGTTGCTTCATTAATAACCTTCCTTCCAACATAAGGTCAGATGTGGGGATGTTGGCGGATGATTGCACAACGTTCACACCCATTCCTGACTCCTCATACACAGAGGCAATCCATGTACAAATGCAGCAAGATATAATATCCAAGTTTGGGCTGACAATTGGCAAGTAAAATTCACACCCCACAAGTGCCAGGCAATGACCACTGAGAGAATCAAACATCCCGGGGGGGGGGGGGGGGGGGATCATTGACCAAAACGGAAATGGAATAGCCATATACACGCTAGGAATGCTGCAGCAAATAACTCACCTCCTTACTCCACAAAGCCTGTCCAGCACTTACAAGGCACAAGTCAAGAGGGTGACAAAAACTCTCCACTTGCCTGGATGAGTGCAGCTCCAACAACACTCAAGAAACTTGACACCACACAAGACAAAGCAGCCCACTTGATTAGACCAGCGTTTATTGCCCGTCCCTGATTTCCCTTCAGAAGGTGTTGGTGAGTTGCCGCCTTGAACTGCTGTAGTCCTGGAGGTGTAGGTGCATCCACAGTGCTGTTAAGGAAGGAGTTCCAGGATTTTGGCCCAGTGACAGTGACGGAACAGCGATATGTGGTGGTGGTGGTGGTGTTCTCATGTGTCTGCTGTCCTTGTCCTAGATGGTAGCAGTTGTGGGTTTGGTCAGTCCTGCCTAAGCATCCTTGGCAAGTTCCCCCCCTTCCACAAACATTCACTCTCTCCACCACCGACACACAGTGGCAGCCCTGTGTATCATCTATAAGATGCAATGTAGGAACTTGCCAAGGATGCTTAGGCAGGACTGACCAAACCCACAACTGCTACCATCTAGGACAAGGACAGCAGACACATGAGAACACCACCACCACCACATATCGCTGTTCCGTCACTGTCACTGGGCCAAAATCCTGGAACTCCTTCCTTAACAGCACTGTGGATGCACCTACACCTCCAGGACTACAGCAGTTCAAGGCGGCAACTCAACAACACCTTCTGAAGGTAAATCAGGGACGGGCAATAAACGCTGGTCTAATCAGCCACGCCCACATCCAGTAAAAATTAATTTAAAAGATGATACCCTGGAGTGGGATTTGAACGGGGAACCATAATAGATGTTGCAACGTTGAATATTTATTTTTTATTACATTTATTTTTACCTCTATTACCTTCATGCAGAAGCTCCACGTCCTGAGATTGTGGGGGCGGCGGCCCTCAGACAGGTGGCCAACTTGAGGTTCACCTGTTGTCGAGCTGCGGCTCGCGCGATTGTTTATGGGCGGGGTCATCCGCTGTCAATCAGCTGCGGGCTTTGCGCTGAGTGTACGAACTGTCGCCGTGGGAGACGATGAGGCGGGGTCAGCCGCTGTCAATCAGCTGCGGGTTTACGCCGAGTAGGCGGGTTGTCGCCGTGGGAGACGGTGGGGGCGGGGCTAGTAGCTCCGCGTTTCGGATTCTGAGAGGAAGCCACGTGGTGTTGGGGGCGGGGCGGGACGGCACGGCCGGTCTCCCAGCAACGGCGTGTTTGCCGGTTGGTGAGGCGGTTTGAAGGTCGGTGAGGAAGGTGCTTTTACCCAATCGTCCCAATGGAGCCAATGCCCGCCAAGTTTTATGGGAAGTTCGATGAGAAAAACCCAGTTGTAGCTTCACTTGAACAAAAGCTCAACCACTTTATGAGAAATATGGAGAGCGCGACTTCCCACACCACGTACACGAGAGGGTAAGACTCGAGACCCACCTCCCCTCCTTAAAGCCCATCTCTATCAGGCAGGCTCCTTGTGTTCATTCTTCTGGATACCGTTCAGATTTATACCCTTAAAGCCAGTTGTTAGTCACAAATATAAAATCTCTTTTTTCCTGAGTTGCGACTGACCTGGACTGGGAAATGCTACACTTATCTAATATGGCCATATTTATACATGCAAAAGCTTACTTACCGTTTTTGCCACACTTCAGTGTAAACTTTTATAAATTCCTATGTCAACATTTACAATGGAACTGCCTATGAAAACTTTGTTAAAGTCCAACAGGTTTGGTTCAAATCACTAGCTTTCAGAGCACTGCTCCTTCCTCATGTGACTTAAGAGGTAGGTTCCAGAAACATTTATATAGACAAAGATGCAAGACAATACTTTGAATGTGAGTCTTTATAGGTAATTAAGTCGTTACAGGTCCAGATGGAGCAGGTTAAAGAGGTGTGAATTGTCTCAAGGTTGGACAGTTGGTAGGATTTCGCAAGCCAAGGCCAGATGGTGGGGGGTGAATGTAATGCAACATGAATCCAAGGTCCTGGTTGAGGCTGTACTCGTGTGCGGAACTTGGCTATGAGTTTCTGTTTGGCGATTCTGCGTTGTCGCGCGTCCTGAAGTCCGCCTTGGAGAACGCTTACCCGAAGATCAGAGACTGAATGCCCTTGACTGCTGAAGTGTTCCCTGACTGGAAGGGAACATTCCTGCCTGGCGATTGTTGCATGATGTCCGTTCATCCGTTGTCGCAGCGTCTGCATGGTCTCGCCCCTGTACCATGCTTCGAAATCCTCAGCTTTGTGCCCTTACATCCCCACCTCAATGAATTCCAGGCTCGACATAATGTTGAACTCTTCTTTCGTCGCCTTTGGCTCTGTGCCCACTTCTTTGGGCAAGAATCCTCCCCCCGTTCCACTGGTCCTTTCGTGTGCCTCCAACATTCTGCCTCCAAGTGGACCCCCCCCACAAACCGGGACAATTACCTGCCCTTGATCTTTTCATTGAGAACTGTCGACGGGACATTGGCCATTAATTTTTCTCCCCCCGCTCACCCATTCCAACCTCTCTCCTTCCGAACTTTCTGCTCTTCACTCCGTCACGTCTAACCCTGACTTTGTCATCAAACCTGCCGACAAAGGAGGTGCTGTTGTCGTTTCGCGCACTGATCTCTATCTCGCAGAGGCTGAGCGCCAACTCTGAGATACTTCCTACCTCCCCCTGGACCATGACCAGACCACTGAACATCAAGCCATTATCTCCAACACCGTTAGCGACTTCATTTCCTCCGGATGCCTTCCCCTCCCCACAGCTTCCAACCTCTCAGTCTCCCAACCCCGGACAGACCGCTTTTATCTACTTCCCAAAATCCACAAAAGGACTGTCCCGGCAAGCCCAATGTGTCAACATGCTCCTGCCCCACCAAACTTATTTCCTCTTATCTTGACTCCATCCTCACTCCTCTGGTCCATTCCATCCCCACCTACATCCGGGATTCCTCTGATTCAGTGCGTCGTATTGACAGCTTCCAGTTCGCGGGCCCGAACCGCACCATGGATGTGCAATCTCTTTACACCTCCATCCCACACCAGGGTGGTCTGAGAGCTCTTCGATTCTTTCTTGAAAAGAGGTATAGACAATTCCCATCCACCACCACTCTCCTCCGCCTGGCTGAACTCGTTCTATCTCTCAACAACTTCTCCTTTAACTCATCCCATTTTCTCCAAATCAAAGGTGTAGCAATGGGTACCCGCATGGATCCTAGCCACGCTTGTCTTTTTATGGGGTATGTGGAACATTCCTTGGTCCAGGCCCACCCGGGTCCCCTCCCACAACTCCTTTACTGATACATTGATGACTATTTTGGTGCCGCTTCATGCTCTTCAGGTCAACAAAATTATGAGGGGCATAGACAGAGTGGATAGTCAGAGGCTTTTCTCCAGGGTAGAGGGGTCAATAACTAGGGCGCATAGGTTTAAGGTGCAAGTGGCAAGGTTTAGAGTAGATGTACGAGGCAGGTTTTTTTACACAGAGGGTAGTGGGTGCCTGGAACTCGCTGCCAGAGGAGGTGGGGGAAGCAGGGACGATAGTGACATTTAAGGGGCAACTTGACAAAACATGAATAGGATGGGAATAGAGGGATCCGGACCCAGGAAGTATAGAAGATTGTAGTTTAGTCGGGCAGCACAGGCTTGGAGGGCCGAAGGGCCTGTTCCTGTGCTGTACTTTTCTTTGTTCTTTGTTCTCTCATCCTGACCTGGAAAAATTCATCAACTTCGCTTCCAGTTTCCACCCCTCCATCACTTTCACCTAGTCCATCTCAGATATTTCCCTTCCCTTCCTTGATCTTTCTGTCTCCATTTTCAGCAATAGACTATCTGCTGATATCCATTACAATCCCACTGACTCCCACAACTATCTGGACTACAGCTCTTTGCACCCTACACCCTGTAAGGACTCCATCCCTTTCTCTCAACTCCTTTGCCTCCGTCGCATTTGTTCCGATGATGCCACTTTCCAAAATGGTGCTTCGAAAATGTGTTCCTTCTTCCTCAACCGCGATTTCCCACCTACAGTTGTTGACAGGGCCCTCAACAGTGCGCGGTCTATCTCCCGCACCACTACCCTCGTCC
Source organism: Scyliorhinus torazame (assembly GCF_047496885.1). Taxonomy (NCBI): domain Eukaryota; kingdom Metazoa; phylum Chordata; class Chondrichthyes; order Carcharhiniformes; family Scyliorhinidae; genus Scyliorhinus; species Scyliorhinus torazame. Next base: position 86,076,899 of record NC_092719.1, read on the forward strand.
CCTCCCCTCCCTCCCAGGAGAAGGATAGAGACCGACTCGTCCTCACATTTCATCCATGTGCAAAGCATAATCCTCTGCCATTTTCGCCAACTTCAGCGTGATGCCACCACCAAACACATCTTCCCTTCACTCCCTCTTTCAGCATTCCGCAGAGACCTTTCCCTCCGAGACAATCTAGTCCATTCCTCCACCATACCCAGTACCTCTCCCATCACCCATGGCACCTTCCCATGCAATCGCAGAAGGTGTAACACCTGCCCCTTTACCTCTTCCATGCTTAACATCCCAGGTCCAAAACACTCATTCCAGGTTGAGCAGCGTTTTACTTGCACCTCTTCCAATCTGGTCTATTGCATTCGCTGCTCCCAATGTGATCTCCTCTATATCGGAGAGACCAAATGCAGACTGGGTGATCACTTTGCTGAGCACCTTCGGCCTGTGCGCATTCAGGACCCGGACCTTCCCATTGCTTGCCATTTTAACAAAATACCCTTTTCCCATGCCCACATGTCTGTCCTTGGCCTGCTGCAATGTTCCAGTGAAGCTCAATGCAAACTGAGGAACAACATCTCATCTTCCGGTTAGGCATGCTCCAGCCTTCCGGTCTCAATATCGAATTCAACAATTTCAGATGATTAGCTCTACCCCACCTGACCCGTTTGTTTTCATCCCATTTCATTTCAACTGTCTCTTACCATTTCTTTCTTTCTTGTCTTTCTTAATATATATTTAACCCCCCCCCCCCATCTTATCCACCATTCCTTACCCCTTCTCCCATTTGCTTCTCCTTCCCCTCCCCCCACATCTTCATCTGTCACAGTTTAGCTTATGATGTTAGTTTCTCTGCTGTTTTGCCCCTCACACCTTGGTTCTCTCTGGGGACTGCCATTAGCACTCTTTCCCCTTGGTTTCTGTGACTATTAGCACTCCGTGTAGCCATCTGGGATGGCCACTTCCAGAATACAAAATGGATGCTCGCAATGAATGTAGGGAACTGTGGACAATGTTAAGAAAGCAAGCAGGCACAGAACCTGTATGCGTACTGAGAAGGCAGCTCCCAGACAAGACTGAAACTGTAGGTCAATTAACATATTGATGGCCCATCTCCAGGAACAAAGGAAAGACACTCAAGCAACCGATCTAGCTCCAGACACCCCGGCGCCAGTTCCCCAAACCGAAAGCGTGAACAAAGCCAGGCCAGTGGTCACCTAGGACATGCCCAGCCATCAGGTCACCCACTCCTTTATTGGTCAAGATTAATACCAGTGATCAAGATACGGCCCAATTAATTGGGGCCAAGTTCAAGGCCCGCCCAAAAGCGCGCAAAGTCCGTCCGGGTATAAGAAGAAACCCCCGAGAGAGAATCGCTCTCTTGGACTTGGCTCACAAAGCGGAGAGATCCGTCCACCAGCTGCACCAGAAGCAAGTAAGTCCAAGATCAACGCTCGCTACCAGACGGACGACCTTAGCTGTTCTCCTGTATACCTTCGAACCCAACAGCCTCAGATCAGAACAACGGCCATTGTTCCTCCCCAAAGCCAAGTATAGGCATTAGCGTTAGAGAAAGTTTAGTTTGTAGTACTTTGTGCATGTGTAGATCTTACTGTGTGTGTAAATAAATAGTATTGACTTTGAACTAACTAACTGGCGTATTGGCTGTTTGGTTAGTATTCGGGTGTGAACCTTGTGGCGGTATCGAGTGATACCTGGCGACTCTAAAGCAAACATAATTAGGGTTAAGGAAGGCGACCATATTGACCGCCATATTTAGAACCAGAGAAACAGAGCAACACCTGTTTCCCTGGGTTTCTGTGGCTATGACTCATCTTTCATTCTCACTCCACAGTATAAATATTTCCCACATTCTCTGACTGTTAGCTTTGACAAAGAGTCATTGGACTCGAAATGTTAGCTCTTTTCTCTCCTTACAGATGCTGCCAGACCTGCTGAGATTTTCCAGTATTTTCTCTTTTGTTTCAGATTCCAGCATCCGTAGTAATTTGTTTTTATCCAGTAGGAATTAACGGGTCTTTTTCAAATCGGTAGGCAGTGACTAGTGGGGTACCGCAAGGATCAGGGCTAGGACCCCAGCTATTCGCAATATACATTAATGATTTAGATGAGGGAACAAAATGTAATATCTCCAAATTTGCAGATTACACCAAGTTGGGTGGGAGGGTGAGCTATGTGGATGCAGATTCTTCAGTGTGATTTGGACAAGTTTAGTGAGTGGGCGAATTGGCAGATGCAGTCCAAAGATGTGCATGGTGGACTGGCCATGATAAATTACCCCTTCGTGTCTAGGGATGTTACGGGGATAAGGCGGGGGTGTGGGCCTCTTTCTTTTAGAGGGTTGGTGCAAACTCGGTGGGCCAAATGGCCTCCTTCTGCACTGTAGTGATTCTATGCACTATAATTTGGATAAATGTAGGATTATCCACTTTGGTAACAAAAATGAGAAGGCGGACTATTACCTGAATGGCCGAATAATTAGGAGAAGGGAATGTGCAACGAGACCTGGGTCTCCTCGTGCGCCAGTCACTGAAGGTAAACATGCAGGTACAGCAGGCGGTAAAGGAGGTAAATTGTACACTGGGCTTCATCTCGAGAGGGGTCGAGTACAGGAGCAGGGATATTTTGCTGCAATTATACAGGGCCTTGGTGAAGCCACACCAGGAACATTGTGTGCAGTTTTGATCATCTTATTTGAGGAAGGATGTCCTTGCTCGAGAGGAAGTGCAGCAAAGGTTTACCAGACTGATTCCTGGGATGGCGGGACTGACGTATGAGGAGAAATTGAATCAGTTAGGATTGTATTCACTGGAGTTCAGAAGAATAAGGGAGGATCTCATCGAAACCTAAAAAATTTGAACAGGACTAGACAGGGGAGATGCTTTCCGATGTTTCCGATGGTGAGTGTGTCGAAAACCAGGGTTCACAGTATCAGGATACGGATAGACCATTTGGGACTGCGACGAGGAGTAATTTCTTCATCCAGATAGTGGTGAGCCTGTGGAATTCATTACCACAGTTGAGGCAAAATCATTGTATTCAATGATTTCAACAGGCAGTTAGATATTGCACTTGGAGCGAAGCAGATCAAAGGATATGGGGGGAAAGCGGGATTAGTCTATTAAATTGAATGATCAGCCATGATAATGAATGGCAGAACGGGCTAGAAAGGCCGAATGGCCTCCTGTTCCTATTTTCTGTGTTTCTATGTGACTTACTGCTGATCGGTGATCGCTGGAACTGAGTGACACATTAACGGTGCAATATAAATGCAAGTTCTTGCTGTTATGTCTGTATTGGGTGTAAATTGGACCCACTGAATATCAATTTTTGGGTTTGTGATCCTGCACCTAATCTGCACTTTTTAAGTTAAACATGCAAAGAACATCTGTTTCAAGATCTTTCTGCAGAATGTATGAAAAAACCAAGGTCAAGAAAACAATTTTTACAATCCTAAGAACAGCTGCTTAGGTTCTTGTAAAGGGATCAATGGAAGCCACTGAATAAGTGATAGGGAGTTTTTTTTCACTTTGCCTTATGTGAAGTCAGAGGATGCCGGTAGAGCAGAGGAGCAGGACAGAAGTGCTCCTCACAGCTCCACAACACCAGTGTGGATCCATCACAGAATTGTTATGGTGCAGAAGGAGGCCAGTCCTCCTGACTCTCACTCCTCCATGTACTCGAGCATGTGATATAAAATCAGAAGCTGCAGCTCCTCGTGCATAGTGAGAATCTTCCTTCTTTGTCCTCTAGTTATCCATTCACCAAAGGTAGCATTTCTTCATTATACTGACAACAAAGTCCCCAGGTTTCACGCACTCCATTACTGGCTGTTTCTGTCATGGTCCAATCCCACTCACTATGTTGCTCATAACTTTGCAAGAAGGGCAGGGCCCAATTCTCTAGTTCCTAGCTTTCCTCATTCCTTCAAGTTGAGTGTTTATTGTACTGTTATCCACATCCCAGTCTCCCTCTCACTCAAGCCTGTCTCTGGATCCCCATTGTCAAGTCTCCCTCCTACCCCTCAGACCCTATCACCGACACCAAGTCCCTTGTAACACTCTCTTCTGACCACAGCCCCCTTGATGTGTTCTGTGATCCAACCATTGTAATTAGGTACAAAGAACATCTAGTTGTTTAACTAGAAAGATGATTTATGAACACATGTGGAAAGATAACTAACTGATTACTATACAGACAAAGGCTACTAAATGAATTCAGTGAATTCTCCTGGAACTAGCTCTAAGTGCGACTATTCTCTTGTACTTCCTACTACCAACTGGCGGGTATCTCAAGTCACTTTGTCGGAAGGATGTCTGACGCCACCAGCTGGTTGGAGGCCACATTACTAACTATATACAAAACTGTGCACAGGCATATCACCACAACCCTCTCCTGTCACCCTTCCTCCAAACCCCAGAACCTCTTACCTTCTGCCCTGGATGCTCCCCAGTTGTTGTTATGATAGTTCAGAAATGTCTTCATAACTTTTCTCTTATTTACTTTCCCGATCTCTCAATCCCATCACAGTAAAGTGCAAAACTCCAAAATTATGTTTGCATGCCTTTGCTAAGTTATCTCACCCTCTCTAACCCCACTTCACCTGAAGATGTATGGCCTGGAGTCTGTTCGCAGATGCCCAAGAGATCAACTAATATTTTAATGTGTGATTTAATGGAATGTTTTTAATAGCAGCAGCATGAATATATACATATGTATTAACTTGTCCTTAATTTGTCTTGAAGTTCAGATGTCCATTTCCCTCATCCAGCCAAAGATGATTACTCATCAGCATTACTCTATTTTAATTTATCAGAGCCAATGATTTATCTTGCATCTGGAACACATATGAGAAACTGTTACCAGATCGTTATTACCACACAAAATTGCTGAAGATTGGGGATTTTCTTCAACACCTGAAGGTACTTTTTAAAAAAAAAATGTCTTTCCAAACATACACAACATCAGCCAAATGCACAGTCCATCAAAGCATAGTCAACAGTTTTTTCCCTTTTAACCCCATTTCAAAGAACAGCTTCTCAAATAAAGTAATGAACAGCCTCCACCGAACTTCAAAATCTTCTTCTGACCCCTCAATTCGAACTTAATCTTCTCCAGCCGGAAAAACTCGTACAAGTTCCCCAGCCAGGCAGCCACACCCAGCGGCGTATCTGACCTCCATTCAACAGGATCCTTCGACGGGCAATCATTGGCCCCCTTCCCCTCCAGCAGCTCCGGCTCCTCTGAAACCCCAAACATCGTCACCATAGAGTGCGACCTGACCTCAGCCCGAGTAGCCTGCATAACATCCCAAACACTACCTCCGAAAAGCTCTCCAGCTTCTCGCAACCCCAGATCATGTGAGCATGATTCACCGGCCCCCTCCCACACTCTAACACCCATCGGTTGCCCCCTGGAAGAACCCATTCAGCCTCACCTGAGACATGTGTAACCTGTGTACCACCTTGAACTGAATCAAGCTCATCTTCGTGCAGGTGGAAGTTGAGTTCACCCGCCCCATCGCCTTACACCAGAGTCCCCCAACCTATTTTCCTCCCAATTCCTCCTCCCACTTAGGCATTATCCTCACCATCTGTGCCTTTCCCTGTTCCCCTAACCACCCATCTATGTCCCAATCCTGCCCTCCCCCAGATCGTCAGGGAGCAGCAGTTGCTCCAACAGTGTGTGCTCCAGTAACTGAGGGAACATCTGCCACTACAATCGCATGAAGTCCCGCGTCTGCATGCACCTAAACTCGCTACTCTTGGGCATCTCAAATCTCTCCCGCAGCTTGTCCAGTCCCACAAACATATCCCTAACCCACTCCAGCCCCGCCTCCCTCCACTTCCCATACATCCCATTCATAAACCCCCCCCCCCCCCCCCAACCAACACAGTGACGCCGGCACCAACATTTTCTCCAACTTAAAATGCCTGCCCAACTGGTTCCATATCCTGATAGTCAACTGAACCACCAGACTCCCCGTATACTTCCCCAAGTCTAACAACAACGGGGCTGTCACCAGGGCCCTCCGACTAGAACCCCCGCATGACTCCTCCTCCACCTCACCTTCTCCACATTCACAGCCCAGTAATTAAAAATATATATATTTAGAGTACCCAATTCCTTTTTTCAAATTAAGGGGCAATTTAGTGTGGCCAATCCACCTACTTTGCACATCTTTGGGTTGTGGGGGCGAAACCTACGCAAACACGGAGAGAATGTGCAAACTCCACACGGACAGTGACCCAGAGCCAGCCGGGATCGAACCTGGGACCTTGGCGCCGTGGGGCAGCAGTACTAACCACTGCGCTATGTGCTGCCCTTGCAGCTCAGTAATAATACATCAGGTTTGGGAGCGTAAACCCTGCTTTCTGTTTCTACCTCTGTAGCAGTGCCTTCTTCACCCTCGGTACCGTCCCAGTCCATATAAACTCCAAATTCAGTGCCTCTACCCTCTGGAAGAAAGCATTGGGAAGAAAGATCAGGAGGGTCTGAAAGACGAGCAGGAACCTTGGCAGCACATTCACCTTTACCATCTGCACCCTCCATGCCGACGTCAAGTGCAATGCATCCCACCTCTTGAGATCCCCGTTAACCGCCTCCACTAACACTGTCAAGTTCCACCTTTTGCATCGTGGCCCACTCATGCATCACCTGAATCTCTGAATGCCTCTTGCTACCTTAAACGGTAGTGCCTCCAAATTGGCCCCTTGCCCCGCCGCATTCACTTGCTCTTCCCTTATGTTCAGCTTATACCCGGACAAGGCCCCAAACCTCCCCACCAGGCCCGTAATTCATCTGCGTACAATGATATCCGATGATCCCTGCCCCCCACTCACAATTCCTCCCCATTCAGCCGATCCCTGAAGGGCGATCGCCAAGGGCTCAATCGCCAGTGCAAAAAACAACGGATACACCGAGCCTCGTTTCCCTGTGCAGCCCAAAATACCCTGAACTTGTCTCGTTCATATGCATGCTTGCCACTGGGACACTTGCAAAAGACATGCCACAAACTTCAGCCCAAGCCTAACCTACCCAGAATTTCGAACAGAAGCCTCCACTCTACCCAGTCAAAGCCTTCTCTGCATCCATGGATACAATGACCTCTGGTGCTCGGCCCCCTGACGGAGTCATAACTACATTCAACAGCTTCCTAATGTTGCTGGAGAGCTGCCTAACCGTCACAAAACCTGTTTGGTCCTCAGAGACCACCCTTGGGACACACCCCTCCAACCCACACGCGAACACCTTCGCCAGTACTTTCACATCCGTGTTCAACAAAGAGATGGGCCTGAAAAACCCACACTCCAGTGGGTCTTTCCCCTTCTTTGGCATCATCGAAATTGCCACCTGAGACAACGTTGCTGGCACTTACCCCTTTTCATCACCTCACTAAACATCCCCAACAGATGGGGGGGCCAAATCTGTCACAAACTGCTTATAAAACTCCGCCAGAAATCCGTCTGGCCACGGGATCTCCCAGACTGCATTCCCCTGTTACTATCCATCACCTCCCTCTGCCCCAACAGCTCCTTCAATGCCTGTCTCTTTCTCTTCTCCAGCTCTGGGAACTCCAACCTATCCAGAAACCGCCCCATATCTCCCACCTCTTCCCCTAGCTCGGCCTTTTTCCAACTTCTCATAGTTGAACACCTCATTTATCTTTTCTGGCTTCGACAACAACTCTTCCTTTTCCACCATTTCCTGCAAAAAATCCCTAGACTCTGCCTGACGCCGCAATTGGTGGGCCAACATATGACTCGCCTTCTCTCCATACTGATACTGCACCCCTCTCGCCTTCTGCAGCTGCCCCGCCGCCTTGCCTGTCGTCAACCTGTCAAACTGCCCCTGCAACCACTTCCTCCCACAAGCAACTCCTTTGTTGGGGCCGCTGAATATCTCCTATCCATCTCGACTATCTCGTCTAACAGCCGTCGGTGTCCATCCTCCTCCTATCCCTATACGCATTAAACAAAATAATCTCATCTCGGACCACTGCCTTCACAACGTCCCAGAACATGGCTGCCGACACCTCCCCATCCTGATTCAACTCCACATAGTTCCTAATCGCCACTCTGACCTACTCACAAAACCAGAAGACCCAAATCCAACTTCCACCCTGGCCTCTGCACCTGCCCCGAACTAAGTCTCACCGCCAGCCAATGCGGCGGTGGTCTGAAATCACAATTCCTGCATATTCCGCCCCTATCACTCCCATCAGCCCGACTCAGCATGAAAAAATATATTCTAGAATACACCTTGTACACGTGCGAGAAGAAGGAGTACTACCTTCCTCCCAGGTTCCTGAACCTCCATGGATCCACCCTCCCATTCTATCCACGAACCCTCCCAGCTCTCTCGCCATCCTTGACCTTCCCATCGACTTGGGGCTCGACCTGAACAGCCTAACCTGATCCTTCACCCGGAGAATTGTCTCCTGCAAGAAAATCATCCCTGCTCTCAAACGCTTCAGGTGTGCAAAAGCCCGGGAACTCTTCACTGGCCCGTTTAACCCGCGGGCATTCCATGTCACAATTCTTACTGAGGCTTGCTTTGGTTCCTCCTCGTCCAATCCTACTCTGAACCAGGCTCATCCAAGATGGACCTGCATCCCGCTCATGACCACTCTCATCCTCCAAACCTGCCACATCGCACTTCCCCCTCCCCCTCCCCTTGAATTAACTTATTAGTACAATCAACACCGAGTAAGATATTTATTTGTAATATGTTATAACTTCCACAAGACCTACGGGGGCAAAGCAATTAGTCTCTCTGTGAGCCTCGTTGAGTACAAGCTTCCCTACAGAGGGACAGGGAACCCACGAACACTCAAATAGCCTTTGATGGCTTTTCACAGTAACTTAATTGAAGCCTACTTGTGACAATAAGCGATTATTATTATATAAAAGTCGGCCACGTTTGGAACTGACACCTCAGATCCAGCGGAGACCTGAAGAGTATTATACATATTGTGACTTTACAATAAAACAACTTTTTCTTTGTTCACTTGCCTCGGACATGTCTGTGGTACTAAATAATGAAACATTCTTAAAATTGTCTGTGGTACTGAGTTCACTGAAAATCTATTTATTTATGTCAGCTTGGCTCCACACATTCCATTGTGACAGAAGGTTTTCAGTACAAATTCTGTTATTTCATTGTACTAAGTGCTTTATCAGATGAAACATTAAGCCTGCCTGCCTGCGCATGTGAATGCGAAAGATCCCATAGCATTATTTAAAGAAAGAGCACCAAGCTCTCTTCATTTCCTCAACCACACGACCAAGAACAGATTGGTCAGTCATTCATTTTTTGATGCTTATGAATGCTGAATGCATGTGAACTGCTGTATTTCCCTCCAACACAATAGGACACGCACTATTGCGAGCCCATCATTGTACCACAGAAATGCTTCATGCAGTCAGTCAGGACTGGTAATGCAGGAGTCAAGTCTGAAAAGACTGATGTCCTCCACAGAGAAACTAACATGTATTTGACAGCCGATCAAAGTGCCTCAACATTGCAGTAGACTGGGTGGACTCCTCTTTCTTCATTCCATATTCGCCTTTAATCACATGTAAGGCTGCAAGCTTAATATTATACCCGACGTTTACCTTGCCAGATCATATCGGGTGATTGATCTTCTTTCAACACTACAGCCACGTATGTGGGGCCACTTTACGGCTACTCATACCACCACTATTTTCATTCATATCTGCTCGGTCTGACCAGCCAATCTCCTCCCTGAGGAAAGAGGCCATTCAGCCTGGAGGAGCATCTATAGAGGGCATCAGAAACCCTGGGCACCAAACTGCTCTGCTTTCTACCAAGTCAAGATTTCTGACCTTTAAGCTCTTTCCATATTCTTCTGCCTTTTAAAAGTATCGCTGACTACCTTTTGAAGATGGTGCACCAGGACTTCTCCCTCTCCATCTTCCCCCATTTTGACATATGTGTTTTTGTAGTATAGTATTTGAATAAATGTTGGTATTCACTTTCAGTTCTATAAATTGGCCTCGTGGCAGTGTTATGGACGGTACCTGCAACAGTTCGGTTCTTTCAGGATTGATGACATTACAGATGTCAATACGTTTAAGACCACCTTTTTACCAGATCAATTTGAAATTGAGAGTGCTGGCTTAACGGTATGTGAAATGTAGAACTGTATTCTTTTAGATATTAATGTTATTACTGAATGTCTTGAGTCTTGCCTTTTAAAATTGATTTGACTGTTCTTGTCTTTCCTGCAGTTTTTTCTTTTTGTATTTGATCATTGTTTTAAACTGATAGGGCAGGATTCTCCCATCCCACCCCGGTGAGGATGGGGCTGACGAAGACACGTGGGCAATGGGAATAGGAGAGCTGTACAAGGATGGTGTGGATGAGCAAACATAAGGGGCAATGGAAGGAGTGCTGTGCAATGGCAGAGTTGAAGGGCAAAGGGGAAGAATAGCTGTGCAAGGACAGGAGTAGAAGAGCAAACACAAGCGGGACAATGGGGAAAGAGGGCTGTGCAAGGGCAGAGGTAGGACAAAGTGGCATGATGGAAAGCAGAGTGGCAAGAAAATGGAGAAGGATGATGAACAATGGAAGGCAGAGGGAAGACCGAAGATTGGCAAGGTAAACCCTGACAAAGATGCATAGATAAGGTAGATAGTCAACATCTTTTCCCAAAGGTAGGGGAGTCTAAAACTAGAGGGCATAGGTTTAAGGTGAGAGGGGAGAGATTCAGAAGGGCCCAGAGGGGCAATTTCTTCACTCAGAGGGTAGTGAGTGCCTGGAATGTGCTGCCAGAGGTAGGAGTAGAGGTGGGTACAATTGTGTCTTTTAAAAAGCATTTAGATAGTTACATGGGTAAGATGGGTATAGAGGGTTATGGGCCAAGTGCGGGCAACTGGGACTAGCTTAATGGTAAAAACTGGGCGGCATGGACTGGTTGGGCCGAAGGGCCTGTTTCCATGCTGTAAACTTCTATGATTCTATGCACAAAAGAGGACTTACAATGGCGACCATGGAGTGACTGGTCAGGCACAGGGTGGCTCCTGCTTGAAGGTGTTGGTTTTGGCCCTTTTTACCTGTGATTTGGGCACATTCAGCAGAAAAGTGGAGCTGAGAGTGTAGGGAAGAAGTTCTCCCCTGGATGGGCATGTTTACAGGCGGCACGTTGGCGCAGTGATGAGCACTGTTGCTTCAGAGCGACAGGGTTCCAGGTTCGATTCCCGTTTGGGTCACTGTCTGTGTTGAGTCTGCATGCTCTCCCTGTGTCAGCATGGGTTTCCTCTGGATGCTCCGGTTTCCTCCCACAAATCCCGAAAGAGGTGCTTGTTCGGTGAATTGGACATTGTGAATTCTCCCTCTGTGTACCCAAACAGGCGCTGGTGTGTGGCGACTGGGGGCTTTTCACAGTAACTTCATTGCAGCGTTAATGTAAGCCGACTTGTGACAATAATAAAGATTATTATTAGATTACTTTCAGACCCGCCTGAAGACAGTGAAAGACCTGGCGAAAGAGTTGGAGAAGACTCGTGGTGCAATACCAATTACTTTTTTAAATAAAATATTTTCTTCAAGGCATTTTCATACAAAAGCATAAGAACAAATAAACAGCATTATAAACAACCAACACCCACTCCCTCCAGCTCCCCTAACACCACTCCCCCTCCCATCCTGCAGTCCCCTTTTTAACCCCCTGTATTCCCCCCTATGCTGACCCCTCAGACCTCCTTAAAGAAATCAATAAACGGCTTCCACCGACCAACCCCCTCAAGACGAACTTGACCTTCTCCAGCCGAAGGAATTCCGCCAGGTTGCTCACCTACACCTTCGCTTTCGGCGGCACCGAGCCCCTCCACCCGAGCAAGATCCATCCACAGGCTATCAGGGAGGCAAAGGTCAAAACATCGGCCTCTCTCACCCCCTGGACCCCTGGGCCTTCAACCACCCCAAATATCGCCACCTCTGGACCCAGGGCCACCTCCACCCCCAGCACCTTGGATATTATGTCAGCGAAACCTTGCCAGAACCCCTTCAGCTTCGGACATGCCCAAAAATGTGGACATGCTTCACGGGCGTCTTCGCGCACCGCCCACGCCTATCCCCTACCCCCTCAAAGAACCTGCTCATCCTTGCTACCGTCATATGCGCCCTATGGACTACTTTAAACTGAATTGAGTTAACCTCACACATGACGAGGATGCATTCACTTTCCGCAGGGCCTCTGCCCACGTCCTGACCTCCACCTCCCCTCCCAGGTCCTCCTCCCACTTGCGCTTTATGACCCCCACCAGGACCCCCTCCCAATCCATCAACTCTTTGTAGACTTCGGACACCTCCCCCCCCCTCCCCCTCCCCAATCTCATCCCTCGACAGTACCTTATCCTGCAATGCCAGGGGCCAGGAAAGGACAGCACCTCTCTCTTTACAAAATCCCAGATCTGCAGGTACCTTAAACTGTTCAGCCTGGGCAGTTCGTACGCTTCAAAGAACAAAGAACAAAGAACAAAGAAATGTACAGCACAGGAACAGGCCCTTCGGCCCTCCAAGCCCGTGCCGACCATACTGCCCGACTAAACTACAATCTTCTACACTTCCTGGGTCCGTATCCTTCTATTCCCATCCTATTCATATATTTGTCAAGATGCCCCTTAAATGTCCCTATCGTCCCTGCCTCCACTACCTCCTCCGGTAGTGAGTTCCAGGCACCCACTACCCTCTGCGTAAAAAACTTGCCTCGTACATCTACTCTAAACTTTGCCCCTCTCACCTTAAACCTATGCCCCCTAGTAATTGACCCCTCTACCCTGGGGAAAAGCCTCTGACTATCCACTCTGTCTATGCCCCTCATAATTTTGTATACCTCTATCAGGTCGCCCCTCAACCTCCTTCGTTCCAGTGAGAACAAACCGAGTTTATTCAATCGCTCCTCATAGCTTATGCCCTCCATACCAGGCAACATTCTGGTAAATCTCTTCTGCACCCTCTCTAAAGCCTCCACATCCTTCTGGTAGTGTGGCGACCAGAATTGAACACTATACTCCAAGTGTGGCCTAACTAAGGTTCTAAAAGGCTTCCTCCAGATCCTCCAACCTTGCAAACTTGCCTCTATGAACAGGTCACTAAATCACTCAATCCATGCTCGCCACCATCCCCGAAACCTCAAATCTAACCCCACCCAGCGCAAATCTCTAGTTGTCGCAGATTGGTGCCCACACCGAAGCACCCTCCAGTCCCAAATGCTGCCTTCACTGCCTCCGCACCCTTAAGGCTGACACCAGCAATGGACTCATGGAGTACCTGGCTAGCGAGAACGGCAGAGGTGCTGACAGCAAAGCCCTTAAAACCCGTGCCCCTACACAATGCCACCTCCATCCAACTCCATGCCGATCCCTCCCACACGACCCATTTTCTAACCATGGCGATGTTCGTCACCCTGAAAGAGTTTGCCATGTTTGGCAGTGCCAGCCCCCCCACTTGCCTCCGCTCCAGGAAAACCCTCCTAACCGTCCCCACCCCAAACTCTTTATAAAACTCCACTGAGGCCTTCTCTACCTGCATAGCCCCCATACTTTCCATCACCTCCCTCAACCCAATTGGGGCCCCCAATCCCTGAACCAGCTCTTCCTTCGGAAACTCCAGCCCATCCAAAAACTGCTGCATCCCTTCCTTCCCCTCCGGCTGGAGGTCTGACTTGTATAGCCTGGGTCCAACACCATCCTTCCCTTATCATCTTTCACTCTGCCAATCTCTCACACTGCCTCTTTCTCCCTCAACTGGTGGGCCAGCATTCTACTCGCCTTCCCTCCATACTCGTACACTGCCCCTCTGGCCATCCGTAACTGCCCCACCCCCTTGCCTGTGGATACTAGCCCAAAGTCCATGTGGAGCTACTGCCTCTCCTTCAAGAGCCTGCCTCCTGGGCCTCCAAATACCTCCTGTCCACCCTCACAATCTTATCGACCAGCCGTGCCATCTTCACTCGCTCCCCTTTCTCCCCATGCACCCGAATTGAGGGTTAGGCCCATTCAGCCCCCTCACCTCCCACGTGACCATAATCACCTCATGAACCCCCCCCCCCCCCCCCCCCCCCGAAGCTGCCACAATGTTCTCCCCCCTCGAACGCCACCCACTTATTCACCAACACCGCCCCCCCCTCATCTTCATGTCCAATCTCGAGTGGAACACCTGCCCCACCCATCCTTTCCTCAACCATGTCTGGTCCCCAATCTTTAAGTGCATCTCCTGCAGAAAGGCCACGTCCGCCTTCAGACACATCAGGTGCATGAACACATGTGACCGTTTGACCGGCCCATTCAGACCCTTCACCTCCCATGTGATCAGCCTGGTCGGGGGCTCTCCACCCCCCACTTTTTGGGCCAGCCCCCGGTGTCATGCGACCATCCAAGCCCACCCTCGGGTATCCACCGTCATCGATCCTTTTCCAACTGCGCCAAATCGACCGCACCCTTGTCAGCAACCCTCCCCCCTCCACCCTTAAACAAAATATCAACCCCATTCTCCCTCTGTGCCTACCTCTTGACAACCCCTACTTCACTCCCGTTAACTAGCCCGCCCAGGGACTTCCGGTTGCGGCTGAGTTGCACGTTCGGCAGTTCCTGTCAGAAACGGACTTTTGGGCTCTTTTGAGAGGCCCTAACGGCATTTGTTCGACGGTTCCGAGTGTGGAAAGGTGACAGTACGATTTCCCCGGCACTGTATGGATTGGACCAGGAGTGGAGTGGTGAAAAAATTAATTCTGGTGCAGCGAAAAGTGCAGTGCGAGGGACGAAAGCCAAGATGGCGGCGGGTGGAGACCAGGCAGCGTGGGCGCAAGAGCAGCAGGTGTTTCTCAAGCGCTGCTTCACGGAACTGAAAGCAGAGCTGCTGGAGCTGATGAAGGCTTCGATCGACAAGCTGGTCGAGACCCAGAAGGCCCAAGGGGCGGCGGTCCGGGAGGTGCAGCAGAAGGCCTTGGAGAATGAGGATGAGATATTGGGATTGGCGGTGAAGGTGGAGGTGCACGAGGCGCTGCATAAGAAATGGCAGGAGAAGTTCGAGCACATGGAGAATCAGTCGAGGAGGAAGAATCTGCGGATTCGGGGTCTCCCGGAGGGAGTGGAGGGGTTGGATGCTGGAGCATATGTGGTCACGATGCTGAACACGTTGATGGCCGCGGGTGCCTTTCCGAGGCCCCTGGAGCTGGATGGGGCCCACCGAGTCCTGGCGAGGAGACCCAAGTCTAACTAGCTGCCACGGGCGGTATTGGTGCGGTTCCACCACTTGGTGGACAGGGAGTGTGTCCTAAGATGGGCAAAAAAGGAGTGGAGCAGCAGACGGAGAATGCAGAGGTCTGTGTATACCATGACTGGAGCGCGGAGGTGGCCAAGAAGAGGGCGGGTACAATCGGGCTAAGGCGGTTCTGCATCGGAAGGGGGTGAAATTCGGGATGCTGCAGCCGGTGCGACTGTGGGTCACGTTTAAGGACCGGCACCATTACTTTGAGACGCCGGAGGAGGCGTGGACCTTTATTCAGGCCGAAAAGTTGGACACGGACTGAGGGTCGATTGTGAGGGGAGGTTGCGGGGGGGCTACTGTGGTTACTTGGCGTTGGGAGATGTTCTATTCTGTTCTGTGTTGTTTCCTTGGGTGCTGGGTGGGGTAGGGTGGGTTTTGTGAGAATGTGTGTGTCGGTGGTTGGAGGGACGGGGCCCCGTTGGGGGAGGGGAGATGGGAGGCCCGAGGTAGGGGAGCTGGGATTGGGCCGCAAAAGGGAGGTGCGCCAGAGAGGGCGGGGGCCGGTCTGATGGAAAGCGCGGGCTTTTTCCCGCGCTGGGGAGGGAAGGGGGCAGGGCCGGGGGGGAAGGGCGGTGTTGGAGAGGAGCGCCCGCTGATGGACAGGGGGGGGAGACTACCACACTGGGGGGTCGATGGAGTGGCGGGAGTGGCCGGGGGTCAGCAGGGGTGCTATGGGGGAGCAACGGAGCTAGGGGGGACCTAGCTTTGAGAGGGGGGGGGGGGACTGGGTTGCTGCTGCATTGGCGAAAGGTGAGCTGGAGCTCGGAGAGAGAGTCGGGATGGGGGTCTGCCACTGGGGGGAATGGAGAGTGCGGGAGTCGCGGGCATGTGGCTGGCCTAGAAAAGGGGATGGCTAATCGGCAGGGGGAGGGGGGGACGGGAAGCCCCCTGATCCGGCTGATAACTTGGAATGTGAGAGGCCTGAATGGGCCGGTCAAGAGGGCCCGTGTGTTCGGGCACCTGAAGGGACTGAAGGCAGATGTGGTTATGCTCCAGGAGACGCATTTGAGGGTGGCAGATCAGGTCAGGCTGAGAAAGGGGTGGGTAGGGCAGGTCTTCCACTCGGGGTTGGACACAAAGAATCAAGGGGTGGCGATTTTGGTGGGGAAGCAGGTGTCGGTTGAGGCGCTGAACATCGTGGCAGACAATGGAGGTAGGTATGCGATGGTGAGTGGTAAGCTGCAGGGAGAGTGCGGGTGGTATTAATGAATTTATATGCCCCGAATTGGGACGATGCCGGATTTATGCGGCGCATGTTGGACTGGATTCCGGACATGGAGGCAGGGAGCTTGATAATGGGGGGGGGACTTCAACACGGTACTAGATCCAGCATTGGACCGCTCCAGGTCCAGGACGGGTAAGAGGCCGGCGGCAGCCAAGGTGCTGAGGGGGTTTATGGACCAGATGGGAGGAGTGGACCCATGGATGTTTGTCAGGCCGCGGGCCAGGGAATTTTCTTTTTTTTCCCACGTCCATAAAGCCTACTCCCGGATAGACTTCTTCGTTATGAGCAGGGCACTAATTCCGAGGGTGGAGGGCACGGAGTATTCGGCCATAGCCATCTCAGACCATGCTCCGCATTGGGTGAAGCTGGAGCTAGAGGAGGAGAGGGACCAGCACCCGCTGTGGCGCCTGGATGTGGGCTTGCTGGCGGATGAGGAGGTGAGCGGGCAGATCCGGGGGTGCATTGAAAGCTATCTAGAGGCTAACGATAATGGGAAGGTGCAGGTGGGGGTGGCCTGGTAGGCGCTGGAGGCGGTGATTAGGTGAGAGCTAATCTCCACTAGGGCCCACAAGGAGAAGAAGGAGAGGAGAGAGAGGGAGAGATTGGTGGGGGAGATTTTAAGGGTGGATAGGAGGTATGCAGAGGTCCCCGAGGAGGAACTACTCAAGGAGCGACGAAACCTCTAGGCCGAGTTCGACCTGTTGACCACCAAGAAAGCAGAGGTGCAGTGGAGGAAAGCGCAAGGGGTGGTGTATGAGTACGGGGAGAAGGTTAGCCGGATGTTGACACACCAGCTGCGGGAGGCAGCAAGGCAGATTGAGGGAGTTAGGGATAAAGGGGGGAACACGGTGCGGAGTGCGGTGGGAATAAATGGGGTATTTAGAGACTTTTATGAGGGGCTGTATAGGTCTGAGCCCCCGACGGAGGAGGGGGGGATGCGTTGATTTTGGGATTGACTGAGGTTCCCGAGGGTGGAGGAGGAGCAGGTGGCTGGGCTGGAGGAGCTGACGAAGGGGCTGGGGAGTATGCAGGCGGGGAAGGCACCGGGGCCAGATGGGTTCCCGGTGGAATTTTACCGGAAGTACATGGACCTGCTAGGCCCTATATTAGTGAGGACTTTCAATGAGGCGGGGGCGGGGGGGGGGGGGGGGGGGGGGGGGGGGGGGGAGGGGGGGCCTACCCCCAACGATGTCCAGGGTGCTGATCTCGCTGATCTTGAAGCGGGACAAGGGCCCATTACAGTGTGGGTCGTATAGGCCAATCTCTCTCCTCAACGTGGACGCAAAGCTGTTAGCGAAGATGTTGGCTACCAGAATTGAGGACTGTGTCCCGTGGGTGATTCACGAGGACCAGACGGGTTTTGTTAAGGGAAGGCAGCTGAGTACCAATGTGCGGAGGCTCCTTAACGTAATCATGAGCCTACAGTGGAGGGGGAGGCAGAGATCGTGGCGGCGATGGACGCGGAGAAGGCCTTCGATAGGCTGGAGTGGGGGTACCTCTGGGAAGTGTTGAGGAGGTTTGGGTTCGGGGAGGGGTTCATTAGTTGGGTTAGGCTAGTTTACGAAGCCCCGGTGGCGAGTGGCCACGAATCGGAGGAGGTCGGAATACTTTCGGCTGTACCGGGGGACGAGGCAGGGGTGCCCCCTATCCCCCTTGCTATTTGCATGGCAATTGAGCCTTTGGCTATGGCTCTAAGGGAGTCCAGTAACTGGAGGGGGCTGGTCGGGGGGGGGGGGGGGGGGGGAAGGAACACCGGGTTTTGTTGTATGCCGATGACCTGTTACTGTATGTGGCGGACCCAGTGGGGGGGATACCGGAGGTGATGCGGATCCTCAGGGAGTTTGGGGATTTTTCCGGGTATAAGCTCAACGTGGGAAAGAGTTCTTGGGATCAGAGAAGGGGGATAGACGAGCTTCCACTGAAGAGGGCGGAAAGGAGTTTTCGGTATCTGGGGATCCAGGTGGCCAGGAGCTGGGGGGCCCTACACAAGCTCAACTTGATGAGGTTGGTGGAACAGATGGAGGAGGAGTTTAAAATGTGGGATATGCTGCCACTCTCCTAGGCGGGTAGGGTACAGTCGGTGAAGATGATAGTGCTCCCCTGGTTCCTTTTTATATTCCAGTGCCTCCCCATCCTGATCCCTAAGGCCTTTTTTAAGCGGGTCAGTAGGAGCATCATGGGATTCGTGTGGGCGAAAAAGACCCCGAGGGTGAGAAAGGTGTTTCTGGAGCGGAGTAGGGACAGAGGAGGGTTAGCGTTACCTAATATGTGTGGGTATTACTGGGCTGCCAATGTGGCGATGATACGCAAGTGGGTAATGGAGAGGGAGGAGGCGCCGTGGAAGAGGCTGGAGATGGCGTCCTGTGTAGGCACGAGTCTGGGAGCACTGGTGACAGCACCGCTGCCACTCTCGCCGACTAGGTACACCACGAGTCCGGTGGTGGCGGCCACGTTGAAAATTTGGGGGCAGTGGAGGCGCCACAGGGGTGAGGTAGAGGTTTTGGTTTGGTGCCTGATCCGGGAGAACCATCGGTTTGTCCCAGGGAGAATGGATGGAGGGTTCCTGAGCTGACACAGGGCATATTAGAAGGATGGGGGACCTATTTTTAGATGGGACATTTGCGAGCCTTGGGGCGCTGGAGGAAAAATTCGGGCTTCCCCCCGGAAATGCCTGCAGGTAAGGGCGTTTGTAAGACGTCAGGTAAGGGAGTTCCCACTGCTTCCAGCACTCAGGATCCAGGATAGGGTGCTCTCGGGGGTGTGGGTTGGAGAGGGCAGGGTCTCGGCGATCTACCAGGAGATGCAGGAGGAGGAGAAGACCTCGGTGGAGGAGCTAAAGTGTAAATGGGAGGAGGAGCTTGGGGAGGAGATAGACAAGGGTACGTGGGCAGACGCCCTGGTAGGGTTAATTCTTCCTCTTCTTGCGCCAGGCTTAGCCTGATACAATTTAAGGTTCTTCACAGAGCGCATATGACAGGGGCGAGGCTGAGCAGGTTCTTTGGGGTGGAAGACAGGTGTGGGAGGTGTTCGGGGAGCCCAGCAAATCATACGCATATGTTCTGGGCGTGCCCGGCGCTGGATGAGTTCTGGAGGGGTATTGCGAGGACGATGTCTAAGGTGGTGAACGCCCAGGTTAAGCCGAGCTGGGGGTTAGCACTATTTGGGGTATTGGACGAGCCGGGAGTGCAGGAGGCGAAAGAGGCCGGTATTCTGGCCTTTGCGTCCCTGGTAGCCCGGCGGAGGATTCTGCTACAGTGGAAGTATGCGAGGCCCCCCGAGCGTGGAAGCCTGGATCAATCACATGGCAGGGTTCATTAAATTGAGAGGGTAAAATTTGCCTTGAGAGGGTCTGTGCAAGGGTTCTTCAGGCGGTGGCAACCATTCCTAGACTTTCTAGCGGGGCGTTTAGGAGGTGGTCAGCAGCAGCAGCAACCCAGAGGTTGTACTTTGTGTTTTCTACTGTGTTTATTATTGCTTAATGGGGGGTTTGTATATTGGGGGAATTCGTGATGTAGTTGTAAGATGTTTATTTATGTGTTCTTTGTTTCTCTTTTTTCTGTTTGTTGAAAATATGTAAGAATTTGTATTAAAATATTTCTTTAAAAAGAAAAACTAGCCCGCCCAGCTGGCAAGGTGGACCCCTCCCAAGGCTGCCAATTTCTCTGCCATCCCCAGCTCCCCTCTTTCTCCCCCCCCCCCCCCAAACCATACTCCCTTGAAGAATAACATAAAGGTGCTCTCATCCTCGATGTTCCCATATGAAAAATCTGCCCTCCAGAAAACTCGCCATCAAAGACTTTTTAAAGAAAAACTTTTTTAAAAAACACGCACAAATTCCCCTGAAGTTCAATGTCCTCACTCCTCCCAGTCCATTGACCTTCATGAACTCCGTTGCCTCTTCTGGCTTGTCAAAATGATACTCCCGCTTCAGGAAAGTCACCAATAGGCAGGTACAGTACTCAGAACTTCACCCCCCTTTTACAGAGGGCAGCCTTGACCTGGTTAAACCCGGACCTCCTCTTTGTCAGTTCTTCTCCCAGGTCTGGGTATACCCGCAGCTCGTTCCCTTCCCATGTGCATTTCCTAGTCTACCTCACCCTTCGGAGAATCGTCTCCTTGTCCAGAAAGCAGTACAACTGCACCACCATTGCCCTGGGTGGCTCACCCGCTTGCAGCCTCATTTTCAGTGGTCTATCTCCGGGGTCTGGTCAAAGGACCCCTCTCCCATCAACTTCTCCAGCATCTTGGCCACGTACGTGCCGGCCTCCGCACCTTCGATGCCTTCGGGCATTCCAACAATCCTCAGATTTTGTCTTCTGGAGTGATTCTCCAGATCGTTCAACTTCTCCTTCAGCCTCGTTTGCATCTCCCACATCACCCTATCTCCTCCACCAATGAGGCCAACTGCTCCTCGTGCTCCCCCACCACCTCTCCACTTTCTGGATCGCCCGGCCCCGAGACTCCAGTCTCTGCTCCACTCTCTCGATCCCCGATGTAATTGTTTCCACCACCTTGGCTAGGTCTTCCAAGGTCTCTTTCCTCTGCTGACAACACTTTCCATTGAGAAACTTTATTAGCTGCTCTGTTGACTGCTGTGTGGGCAGAGCAGCTCCCTTGCCCGCTGACATCGTATCCTGTGGTGAACCTGAAGACTCGCCTGCTCCAGCAGCTCTTTTCTTCTTGCCCCACTCCTCGTCTGTGGATCCATCCGCCAGCCACAGCAGAGGAGTAAAACCTTCCGTAGGCACTTCTGCATCTCTTACACTTAAATACTTTGCCCTTTGGGCGTGGAAAAGGCTGAAAATATCCTCCTTGAGCAGGAGCCACCAAATGTGCGACCGCTCTCTCCGTGGCCGTCACTGGAAGTCCCTTGCAATTCCAATTATAGAATTTCCAATGCAGAAGGAGGCCATTTGGCCCATCAAGTCTGCACTGGCCCTTGGAAAGAGCAACACACTTAAGCCCCTGTCTCCGTAACCCAGTAACCTCACCTAACCTTTTGGACGTGAAGGGACAATTTAGCATGGCCAATCCACCTAACAATATATAAAGGATAAGAGAGAGGCAAAAATAGACATTAGACCCCTGGAAAATGTGAAATCATAATAGGAAACAAAGAAATGGCAGAGGAACTGAATAGTTACTTTGCATCAGTCTTCATGGTGGAAAACACCAGTGGGATGCCAGAGCTCATGAGAATTGGGGCAGAGGTGAGTGTAGTGTCTCATCACTAAGGAGAAGGCTCTGGGGAAACTGAAAGGCCTGAAGGTGGATAAATCACCTGGACCGGATGGACTACACCCCAGGGTTCTAAAAGAGATAGCTGAGGAGATTGTGGAGGCATTGGTGGTGATCTTTCAGGAATCACTGGGGGCAAGAAGAGTCCCAGAAGACTGGAAAGTGGCGAATGTAACATCGCTGTTTAAGAAGAGAGGGAGGCAGAAGATGGGAAATTATAGGCCGGTTAGCCTGACTTTGGTCATTGGTAAGATTTTAGAGTCCATTATTAAAGATATAAAGATGAGATCACGGAGTACTTATACTGATAAAATCGGACTGAGTCAGCATGGCTTCGTCAAGGGGAGGTCATGTGTGACAAATCTGTTAGAGTTCTTTGATGAGGTAACAAGGAAGTTGCACAAAGGAGAACCAGTGGACATGATTTATTTAGATTTCCAGAAGATCTTTGACAAGGTGCCGCCATCGGAGATTGTTAAATAATTTAAGAGCTCATGGTGTTAAGGGTATCCTGGCATGGATAGAGATTGTCTAACTGGCAGAAGGCAGAGACTAGGGGATAAAGGGGTCCTTTTCAGGATGACAGCCGGTGACTAATGATGTGCCTCAGGGGCCTGTGCTGGGACCACAGCTTTTCACAACATACATTAATGATCTGGAAGAAGGAACTGAAGGCACTGTTGTTAAGTTTGCAGATGACACAAAGATCAGTAGAGGGACAGGTAGTATTGAGGAAGCAGGGGGCTGCAGAAGGACCTGGACAGGCTAGGAGAGTGGGCAAAGAAGTAGCAGATGGAATACAATGTGGAAAAGTGTGAGGTTATGCACTTTGGAAGGAGGAATTTAGACTAGACTATTTTCTAAATGGGGAAATGCTCAGCAAATCAGAAGTACAAAGGGGCTTGGGAGTCCTTATTCAAGATTCTCTTAAGGTTAATGTGCAGGTTCAGTCGGCAGTGAGGCAAAGGCAATGTCAACATTCATGTCGAGAGGGCTAGAATACAAGACCAGGGATGTACTTCTGAGGCTGTATAAGGCTCTGGTCAGACCCCATTTGGAGTACTGTGAGCAGTTTTGGGCCCCATATTTAAGGAAGGATGTGCTGGCCTTGGAAACTTTCCAGAGGAGGTTCACAAGAATGATCCTTGAATGAAGAGCTTGTTATATGAGGAACGGTTGAAGACTCTGGGTCTGTACTCGTTGGAGTTCAGAAGGATGGGGGGGGGGGATCTCATTGAAACTTGCAGGATATTGCGAGGCCTGGATAGAGTGGACGTGGAGAGGGTGTTTCCACTTGTAGGAAAAACTTGAACCAGAGGACGCATTCTCAGACTAAAGGGATGATTCTTCAAAATAGAGATGAAGAAGAACTTCTTCAGCCAGAGGGTGGTGAATCTGTGGAACTCTTTGCCACAGAAGGCTATGGAAGCCAAATCACTGAGTGTCTTTAACGCAGAGATAGAAAAGTTCTTGATTAATAAAGGGATCAGGGGTTATGGGCAGACGGCAGGAGAATGGGGATGAGAAAAATATTAGCCATGATTGAATGGCGGAGCAAACTCGATGGACTGAGTGGCCTAATTCTGCCTTATGATCTTATGGTTTAACCTGCACATCTTTGGACTGAGGGAGGAAACCCACACAGATACGGGGATAAAGTTCAAACTCCACACAGACAGTCACCTGTGGCTAGAAGTGAACCCGGGTCCCTGGAGCTATGAGGCAGCGTGCTAACCATTGTGTCACCGTTGTGCCCGAAATGGGCTGTAAATTATGGAGGGGATAGGGTCGGTGGCTGAATGGTGACTTGGATGGAGGAGTTATGTCCGCTAAAGTTGGGTTTTGTTATTATTCTTGTTTGCCGATGTGAGGGGGAAGTTAAGAAGTTGTAAATTTGTAATTGGTGGGGGGAGGCGATTTCTTCCCCACCCCCTACTTTTCAGGAGGACTTCTGTGTGTTTTGATTTTTTTTGTGAGGGTTGTATTTTGGGGGCTTTCTGGGGTTGTGTGGGGGAAGGGATGAGGGAGTGTTGGAGGGAGTCTTCGGGCAGGAGTTGCCACGCTCGCGAGCAATGCTAGTGTCCGGAAGTGTAGTGGGGGGAAGGCTGCGATGATTGGCCAGAGTTCAGGAATGTCCGTGGACTGAATGGCCTGGTCAAGAGTTCCCGGGTGTTCCTGCAGATGAAGAGCTTGAGAGCAGCATAAATTTTCTTGCAGGAGACACATCTCCCGGTAAAAGACAACATGAGGCTTGGAAAGGGATGGGTGGGACAAGTGACCAGTGTTTCAAAGTCAAGGGAGTTGGCCATTTTGTTGAGCAAGAGAACGGGCAAGGTGGTGGGGCAGCTGCGGAGGGCGAGGGGGTGCAGTATGAGTATGGGGAGAAGGCGAGTCACATTTTGGCCTACCAGCTCCAGCATCAGGCAGCGTCCAGGGAAATTCTGCAGGTGACTGCGGAGAAGGGGAAGCTGGTGTCGAAGTCTGAGAAGATAGGTGTTTGAAACTTTCTACGAGGGGTTGTCTCGGGCTGAATCGGGGGGGGGGTTCCTGTTTGAAGATTTGGGAAGGTTTGGGTTTGGACCAAAATTTGTGGCATGGGTTTGTTTGTTGTATGTGTCTCCCATGGCTCGTGTTCGAACGAACGAGATAAGTTTGGAATATTTTGGGTTCCATAGAAGGATAAAGCAGGGGTACCAGCTGTCGCCGTTGTTGTTTCATTGGCAATTGAGCCTTCGGCGATGGCCCTCTGGGTATCTGCTGAGTGGTGAGGGATTGTGAGGGGGGGGCTAGGGAGCACTAGGTATGATTGTATGTGGACGACCTGTAGTTTGTGTTGGACCCATTGGAAAATATGGGCAGAATTATTTGCTTGATGGAAGGATTTAGGGTGTTTTCTGGCTATAGGTTGAACGTAGGGAAGAGTGAGGTGTTCTCGGTAAACACGGCAGGGCAAGGGGTAAACCTGGGGTTGCTACCATTTAAAGTGACAAGGGAGTGGTTTAGGTATTTGGTGATTCAGGTAACACATGAGTGGGCCACAATACATAGGTGGAACTTGACATAGTTAGTGGAAGAGGTTAAGAGGGACTTTAAAAGGAGGGATACGTGAAATGAAAAATGAAATGAAAATCGCTTATTGTCACAAGTAGACTTTAAATGAAGTTACTGTGAAAAGCCCCTAGTCGCCACATTCTTGCGCCTGTTCGGGGAGGCTGGTACGGGGAGGCAAGTACGTTGTACTTGACATTGGCAGGGAGGATGCAGGTGGTAAAGATAAATGTGCTTCCAAGGTTCCTGTTTGTTTTTCAGTCCCTCCAGATTTTTCCCCCTAAAGCCTTTTTCCGGAAGGCGGAGGTGCTGGTCTCGGAATTTGTGTGAGCTGGGAAGGTGCTGAGAGTTAGGAGGGCTCTGCTACAAGGCGGGTGGGGGGGGGGGGGGTTTGGATTGGATTAGATTGGAGATGTAGGAGAGCTTTGAGAGGCGATGTTTGGCACCTTATCGAGGATACTGGGAGCCGAGGTGAAGCCGGACCCCATGGTGGTGATCTTTGGGGTTTCGGAGATGCCGGAGTTCCTGGAGGGGAAGAAGGCCGTTGTTGCGGCCTTCACCTCTCTGATTGCCTGGTGACGGATCCTTTTGAATTGGAGGTCAGATACGCCACCGGTGGTTACAACTTGGCTGAGAGACATCTACGAATTTCTCCGGTTGGAAAAGATGAAGTTTGCCTTAAGGTGGTTGGAAGAGGGCTTTGAGATACAGTGGAGGTTGATATGATGTTTGAGGGTCTATCTGTTGTTATGTGTGTGTGTGTGTGTGTGTGGGGGGGGGGGGGGGGGGGGGGATTAAAAGGGGAAAATTGTACAAACTGTTAACTCTGTTTTGTTGGAATGCGGTGTTATTGTTTACGTCTGGAATAAAATAGCTTTAAAAAAATGCATGAAACGCTGACATACAAAGGGGTCAAAGGAATTTCACATTGTTCATTAGAAGGGTGTGCACCAGACTCCAGAATGGCAGGGAATGGGCTCATTCATTTGGCACATTAGAGGTGGTTCGCACGAAGACTTAGAAGGTGGAAGTGCTGTGTTTTGGGAGGGTCACTGTTTTCCTTGACCGTCATTGCAGATGGGAATAATGTGAACGGTTTCATTTGTGTTCAGGCGCTGCACACTAGAATCACAGAGTGCAGATTTTCTCTTACAAAATAGAAAGGAGCAACTGATCACAAGAAGTTCAGGGGCTATGTGGACCTCACAGTCAGAAGTCTGAAATAGGAGACAATGCAGAAGAGTAGCGGCCATGCAGCAGGAGCAATCATTGGGAGCATGGTGTGCCCCAGCTGCAGAAAGGGCTCTGTGCTCCACAGGGAAAAACACAGCTTGGTGTGCAATGTCATACAGACGCTGTCCCTGGGTTTGGCGGGCTCTGTATTGGGCTGCAAAGGGCATGGTGATGGTGACTGAGGGCATCTACAGCTTGTAGGTAGGGAAGGTATAATATGGGGGGCTATATGAAGCTCTTGTGGGAGATTCATATCTGTATGTTATGGTTCACACAGCCTTCAGATGGGGTGGGTGGAGGTCCACATAGCACTTATGGGCACTTCCATAAGACCATTAGGGTGGCACGGTGGTCCAGTGGTTAGCATTGCTGCCTCACAGCTCGAAGGACCCGGATTCAATTCCGGCCTTGGGTGACTGTCTGTGTGGAGTTTCCACTTTCTTCCCATGTCTGCATGGGTTTCCTCCGGGTGTTCCGGTTTACTCCCACAGTCCAAAGATGTGCAGGTTAGGTGGATTGGCCATGCTAAATTACCCTTAGTGTCCAAAAGGTTAGGTGGGGTTACAGGGATAGGTTGGAGGTGTGGGCTTAAGTAGGGTGCTCTTTCCAAGGGCCGGTGCAGACTCAATGGGCTGAATGGCCTCCTTCTGCACTGTAAATTCTATGATTCTATCGTAAGACACAGGAGCAGAAGTGAGCCATTTGATCCATCGAGTCTGCTCCGCCATTCAATTTGATCATTTGTTATGGGCCAGGGTTTAGAGAACCCCAAACTATCATGGAGTTCACCTGACCCACAACTTTTAATAGATTGTGGTATGGGGAGCACAAGGCCCACTCTACAGGTGTGGTACAGCAGAAATGGAAAAGTATTTTTTTAAGCAAAACGATGTTTATTCTATGAACTCAAGTTAACCTTTTTAAAATATACAGTGAACATCTTAGCAACCATTAATTCAAATACAACCCCAAAGAATACAACAGTAAGTAATCCTTTAAGCTTTCCTTTTAACATCCAAAAGACTTAAAACATCTTTTACCAGAAGCACATCAGGTTAAAGTAGTTTTAAATCACCAGGATCGATTTACAATCTTTAGATTACAAAGAGAGATTCATACACCTTCTGGTTGTGACTGCAGCTATCCAGCTCTGAAAACGAAACTAGAACCCACCCTGCAGCAAACAGCCTAAAACGAAAGTAAAAAGCTGACAGACAGCCCAGCTCCACCCTCCTCTGACATCACTGCAGTAATATGAGCAGCCAAACATTTTTTAAAGCGGCATTCTCATGACACAGTACTGATCTGATGATCCTCAATTCTACGTTCCCACCATATCCCATCATCCTTGATTCCCTTAATGATTTAAAATATGTCTACCTCAGCCTTGAACGTACTTCATGACTCAGCTTCTGCAACTCTTTGTGGAAAAGATTTCCATAGATTCACTACCCTCTGAGAGAAGAAATTCCTCCTCATTTCTGTCTTAAATGGGAGACCCCTTATTTTTAAATTGTGCTATCTTGTTCTGGACCCCTTACTCTGAGGTTATGCCCTCTGGTCCTCGACTCTCCCACAAGGGAGACAACGTCTCAGCATCTACCCTGTCAAGCCCTGAGAATCCTATATTTTTTTAATCAATAAGTTTGCTTCTCATTTTTATAAAGTCCAATGAGTTCAGATCCAACCTGCTCAACGTCCCCACTTAAGAAAATCCCTCCACATCTGGGATCAATCTTGTGAAACTTCTCTGTACTGCCTCCAATGCCAGTATATCCTTCATTAGTGAGGAGCATCATTCATCTGAGGAAGGAGCAGTGCTCTGAAAGCTTGTGATTCAAAACAAACCTGTTTTACTTTAACCTGGTGTTGTAAGACTTCTTACTGTGCTCACTCCCGTCCAACGCCGGCATCTCCAAATCATCCTTCATTAGATAAGGGGACCAAAACTATTCAAAGTATTCCAGGTGAGGTCTAACTCGTGTCTTGTATAGTTTTAGCAAGAATTCCCCACTTTTATACTCCCTTTGAAATAATTGGCAACATTCCATTTGCCTTCCCTATTATCTGCTGAACTCGCATGCTAGATTTTTGTGATTTGTGCACAAGGACCCCCAAATCCTTCTGTGCTGCAGTTTTCTGCAGTCTTTCTCCATTTAAGTAATATTCAGTTCCTTTATTCTTTCTACAAAAATGCATAACTTCACATTTGGTACATTATACCCCATCGTCATCCGGCTCTGCCGGCCCTGATGCCTCCCCATTCTTTGCACCATGGTATCGACACCCACAGCGATGCTCCTCGGTGACTGGGACAAGCTCTGTAGTGCCTCGGCAATGTCCACCTGTGCCTGGGACATGTTCCCCAGCGACTGACACATGCTCTGCAGCGCATTGGCAATATCCACCTGCATCTGGACCACACCCCCCACGACTGGGGTGTACAATGGGGAGACGCCAGGACTGGTAGGGCCGAATGATGATGGGCATGTTGCCCTGGCCCTCAGCCATGGCCGTAACTGACTGAGCCACACCTTGGATACCACAACTTATGAAGTGGACGTTGTGCTCCAGGCTTTCCACTGCTGTTGTCACCCTAGCAGCGTTGGCCTCGGTGCCACGCATTTCCGTTGCCATCTCATGCACCCGTAGCCTTTGGGACTCCTCCAATTGGCTGTGCACTCACGGGAGTATCACTGACATCCTCTCCTGTATTTCAGCTGCACCATAGCATCTGCATCAGCTCCGGGATAATCTGTCCAGAGGCGCAACATCTGGCTGGGATCCAGTTGAGTCTTGGGACCTTCAACTGCTGACTTCCTGCCTCCACCAGATCAGCAACTGTGTGGTGTTCATCAGATTGCACAAAAGCCTGTCCACTAAGATTTCCCACCGAGGTGTGTGTCTCTGCGCTGGTGGAGGGTCGGGATGACAGCCATGATGCATCTATGGTGGCATTTTCAGAGCTCTCCAAGATGTTCTCTTGGAAGGCTGGGGTGGGCACCCCGGATGGCCTGACACCATCCGATGGAGATCCTGCGAGAGAAAGGACACGTGGTCAGTGAGAAGGAAGGATAATTTTATCTGACATGCACAACTGACTGGAGACAGGTCATCCGAGTGAAGGAGCAGTGGATGCTCACCTCAGCGGCACAGGCCAACCTCACTGTCAGTGACTGCTCTGTCCTCGGTCATCCCCACAATCTCCAGAGCCTGTTCCTTATCGGGGGTCAGGACTCTTATGTCCAGCCGCCGCCACCCGTCTGGGCCCTTTCCTGCCTATTATTTGCCAACATCTCCTATGGGGACAAAGAGAGGGCATTGGGAGCCGCACGCCTTATGCATTTGGGGGTGGGGGGGGGGGGTCTATGGCAGGGCATGCGTGGGTTGTACTGGTCGGCGCCAGGGTGTGCTGGGGCACTGGCATGATATCATGCTGGGGGGCAGAGGGGGGTGTGGTGTTAGATAGTAGTTGAGTGGGGGATGTGCGGTGGTAGTGGTCGGGTTGGGGATCCGGGGGGGCAGATGGGACCAATGCCAGGGGGCCGGTGTCAACTTATCTGTGTGGCCGGGGAAGGTCATTGATCTTCTTAAGACAATGGACAATGGTCCCCCTGGCCACGCTGCCCTTACTGATGGCTGCTGCCACTACCTCCCAGGTGGCGTTGGCAGCCCTCTGGCTGCTCCTTTAGCCAAGCTCAGGGGAACAGGGTGACTCGTCTCAACTCCACAGTGTCAAACAGCCTGGTCAGGTCGGCGTCCCTGAATCCTGGAGCAGGTATCCACGGTGCCATGACTATGTGCTGTCTGGAATATGTTTCGAGGGAGCGATTTATGTTTTAGCGGGGAGCTGGTTGATGTGGTCCAGGCGAATCAGCGGGCGGGATGGCCATTTGTGTCATGAAGTCCGTGGGGGATCGTTTCCGGCCCTAATTGAGATTAGATATTGGCCACGGTCTCACCGGGTTGGCCATCGGCAAGCACCGGCAAGTTGCGCCCGCTACTGCACTTAGTGCTTCTTCCACTGTGCCAGGCTGGCAGTGCCCAGGTGCCAGAGGGAGAGGAAGGATGCCACCTTTCTCTGCCCCAGACCTCCCAGGGGCCTCCAATGGCCTGAGAGACACCCCAGATGCCATTACACCTGATCCACGTCTGCTTGGACCAGTACTAAATGGCGCCTGGTCAAAGCCTCGCTGGGGAAGCCATTAGTTCCCAGAAGCCCAGAGAATCTGGCGCATACATAATTAAATGAGCCACAGTTGATCTGAATCTCACCCAACGCAGGCGAGATCTAGATTGTGCTGTGTTGTGAGGCTCGGTTGAATCTTGCAAGATGTCTCAAGCGTTACGAATCTCATGAGAGATCTCTTGTGAGATTCATCGGCCTCGTCGCGACACCAAGTCGAGCGCAACGAAACTGGTAAATCGTGCCCAATGTTTTCAGTTAAAGCGAATAGTTGGTCAGGAATATCCTTGGTACACCATCAGAAATTATACCCCCTGTATACAACCATTCATTTATTGTTCGCATAGTCAGCTGCGTTCTTCCTCGGTGACATTTGATGTTCATGGTTGGCCTAGGTATAAACAAGGTATGACAACACAAATGGAGGAACAACTGGGAGCACTCGACCCTTGAATGGCCTCCGTGTATTGGGAATTCCTTTATTAGTGCAAGTTGAAACTCATGGAATTGAGGACAAATTATTGACCTGGTTAGGAAATTGGCTGAATGGCAGGAGACAAAGAGTAGGGATAACAGGCAGATACAGTAATTGACAGAATATGATGGGTGGCATCCTAAATCAGTGTTTTTCAATCCTTTTTTCCCGGGACCCACTTTTACCAACCAGCTGACCTTTGGGACCCATGCCAGCCTTCTTCGCGACCCACACCAGCTGACCTTTGCTACCCTCACTGGCCGACTTTTGTGTTAGAAAATATTCATATGTAGGCCTTTTTTGAGTGAGTAAAGAAGTAGTTTATTATTTCAGATTTGGGAGAAAGATTTGGAGACTACGCAGTCTCTCAATACTCTTTCTCACTTGAGCTAAGGTTCGCATTGGGTTAATATACAGATTCAAGGGGTGGAATTTGTTGTATTCTCATTTACATACAATCAATCAACTATATTCGCGCCACAATTCATTCCATGTAGTCAATTAATTTTCTTAGCATCCCAGTTATCACATATATGGTTCAAGTGGGTGTTGTCTTACTCGCCCTTAACTTCATGCAGAAGTCACTCAAGACTACCAGAAGGATATGTCCTGCCTGCAGCTGGGGACCTTGTGCTTATTAAGGATCCATTGCATTCCTTGTTCTGTGAAGCTGTTATCAGCGGCTGTTAAAATACTCCCTATACATACCCACGCCTGGTTCTCATGAGGTAGTTTACACAATTTGTAACATTTTGTTCAGGAATGTGGCTAGTTCAACCATTTTGTGTCTTTAGTATTGCTTTAATAGCTAACAGCCATTTGTGTCCTTTCTGATATTAACAAGCATTGTGTATACACCATCTAGTTCTACAAATTGCCTCTTCTAAATAGGCATCTAAGCTAATCAGTACCTTTTGTCTCAGCAGAACTATTCAAAAGTAATATAGGAGCAAAAATGTAGTTACAGAGCCACCTATAATTTATATCATAGTCCAGTATCAGAAAATGCCCCCCAACATTTGCAACTGACGCCGGCCAGCCATCACAACCCACGTCGGCTGACCTTTGCGATACACCTTTATTGATTACCTGCTTGGTCCTCACGATCTCACTTGCGTTGTCATTCAATGCTACATTTCCACTAAGAACTTCAGCTAACAATTTAAGTTCTCGCTGAATCCTTGAAAAAAACCACAAGGCTTGTCATCAGACTCGTCTTCAAAGGCCTTTGAAGGTTTTAAACTTTCATTTACCAGTACTTCCCTGAATATAACACAGATGGGCTTTGCATCCTGATTTGCATTGGCACGATTAAAGCCATACCTCAAGAAATCATCTTTATACTGCTTTGTTCCCGATTTCAGTTTCTTAATGGGTTGTTCACCGGAGGCCCTGGAGCTCTGTTTACAGCTCTGGCCGGTTTGTGTCTCTGGCCCTCTCTTCCTTATTACAAAATAATCCATCCTCAGTTCTTCACACAGTCCTGTGCTTGCTTGCTGGCAGCTACAAAAATGGAGGAATATCTCCTCCGTAATTTCCTGCCCAAAGCACGGATGTACAGGTGCGTGATGTCAGTGACCTTCTCTCTGCCGCCTCTACTGGCAGGAAGACTCTGTCATTTGTATATTAATGACCGGTCACAGCCGGCATTTCTTTTTACTTTGAAATTTTACTTCTAATACCTGATTTTTTTTCAGTTTATGACTTTTTACTACTGAAAATTAAAGCAATTTCAGTTGAAAATGTGCATCCTTACATTTACACACAAACTTTGTTTTAAATATATTCCCATTTCTTTAGAAATTTAAACAAGTACAAAAAAAAGTACAATCTTACTTTTACTCAATAAACTATTACTTTAGACGAGATGAAGTAACTTGTCAAACGCACACAATGTCAATATTTCTTACTGGTTCCACTGCATTGCACTATAAAGGTCCAAGTCATTTCCTTCTCCATTTTCACCAAAAGCACTTACTTCCTGGTTTCCAGAGAGTGGAGACACAAAATGATCACTAAGTTTCTTCCAGTCTTTCCATGTGTCCGGCGTATTGACTGGCCTCATTTGACCGGTATTTCTCGCTGACAAACCTGGCCTGTCTTCCCTCTCATTGTCCAATAGCTGTACTGTCGTCAGATGCATCCACCCCAGTCACAGACTGCTGACCACTTCCTGACCCATACTTCACGTTGTAGGAGTGCAAGCGGACGTTGAACAGCTTGACCACGGAGCCACAGGTCACATACTGCCGATCGGTGACGGGGGAATAAGCTGAGCAGCGCGCAGAGAGCGAACACCAGAGCGGAGCACCAAGCTGGGGCCACCATCATTAGCATTACGTACCCACCTGGCCGCCGGTCAGCCCCTGCCACCCCCCACCCCCTGTCCCACGTCCAGTGACCAACACACAGCCCAGCCTCGCGCCGCCCCATCTCCTCGTACGCTGCAGCCAATCAGGGACTGCAGGAGGCCGGCATTCTTAAAAGCTAGTAGCAGCCGACTTCTTCCCAGGATCGAGAACACCGCAATTGATAGCTCCGTGACCCACCCGACACCTACCCGTGGCCCACTGATGGATCATGACCCCGAGTTTGAAAATTGCTGACTTAAACAATGGGCCTTAAATGATGGCCTTGGTTCAAACATGTACAAAAAGAGCTGAATGCTGAAGGTGAGGTGAGTGACTGCCTTGACATCAAGGCAGCATTTGACCGAGTATGACATTAAGGAGCCCTAGCTAAATTGGAGTCAATGGGAATCAGTGGGAAAACTCTCCGATGGCTGGAGTTATACCTGGCACAAAGAAAGGTGGTTGTGGTTGTTGGAGGTCAATGATCTCTGCTCCAAGACATCACTGCAGGAGTTCCTCAGGGGAGTGTCATAGGCCCAACCACCTTCAGCTGCTCACCAATGACGTCCGTTCCATCATAAGGTCAGACGTGGGGATGTTTGAAGACAACTGCACAAATGACGACGTAATGTTCAACATTCGCAACTCCACAGAAAATGAAGCAGCCCATGTCCAAATGCAGCAGCATCTGGACAATATTCAGGCTTGGGCTGGCAAGTGGCAAGTTGCATTTGCGCCACACAAGTGACAGGCAGTGACCATCTCCTACAAGAGAGGATCGAACCACCACCTCTTAACATTCAATGGCATTATCACGGCTGAATACCCCACAATCAATATCTGGGGGTTACCACTGATCAGAAACTGAACTGGACTAGCCATATTTATATTGTGGCTACTAGGAATTCTAAGGTGAGTAACTCACCTCCTGACCCCCCAAAGCCTGTCCATTATCTACC
Source organism: Scyliorhinus torazame (assembly GCF_047496885.1). NCBI lineage: Eukaryota > Metazoa > Chordata > Chondrichthyes > Carcharhiniformes > Scyliorhinidae > Scyliorhinus > Scyliorhinus torazame. The sequence goes on from NC_092719.1 coordinate 86,110,920, forward strand.
AGGCACAAATCAGGAGTGTAATGGAATACTCTCCACTTGCCTGGATGAGTGCGGCTCCAACAACACTCAAGAAGCTCAGCACCATCCAGGACAAAGCAGCCCACTTGATTGCCCCACCTTCCACAAACATGCAGCACGGTAGCATTGTGGTTAGCACAATTGCTTCACAGCTCCAGCGTCCCAGGTTGATTCCGGCTTGGGTCACTGTCTGTGTGGAGTTTGCGCGTCCTCCCAGTGTGTGCGTGGGTTTATTCCAGGTGCTCCGGTTTCCTCCCACTGTCCAAAGATGTGCAGGTTAGGTGGATTGGCCATGATAAATTGCCCTTAGTGTCCAAAATTGCCCTTCGTGTTGGGTGGGGTTACTCAATTATGGGGATAGGGTGGAGGTGTGGACCTTGGGTAGGGTGCTCTTTCCAAGAGCCGGTGCAGACTCGATGGGCCGAATGGCCTCCTTCTGCACTGTAAATTCTATAAAATCTATGCAACCCTTCACCACTGATGAATAGTGGCAGCCGTGTACCATCTACAAGATGCACTGCAGTAACTCACCAAGGTTTTTCCTTACACTGCACCTTCCAAACCCACGACCACTACCATCTAGAAGGACAAGAACATCACATATCTGGGACTACCACCACCTGGAGATTCCCCTCCAAGTCACTCACCACCCTGACTTGAAAATATATCTCTGTTCCTTCACTGTCGCTGGGGCAACATCCTGGAACTCCCTCCCGAACAGCGAGGTATAACTTACACCTCAAGGACTGTAGAAGGCAACTCACCACCACCTTCTGAAGGGCAACCAGGGCAATAAATGCTGGCCTAACCAGCGACCCTCATATCCCCTACATTAATAAAAAAAGGATAGAAGCCACATACTGAGATTTACAGACACAAGAAAGACTGACATTTACATATTACCTTTCATGACAAATGGATGTCTCAAAATTCTTTGCAAGCAATGAAGTACTTCTGAAGTGCTGCCACTGTTGTTTCTATGCTCTCTTCATTACAAGTGTGTATGGATTGATTACGTGTCTCAATCTTTGTTTATGTTTTCAGGCCTTATCTAGTTTCTCCTCCAGCCTCTCCATAAAATAACAATGTTAAATAAATTGGACCATCACTGGATAAGCAAATATAAATAAACATTTAACCTGGTAGATCCACAGCACAGCAATGTGGTTGACTCTTAATTGCCCTTGAGGGTGAGCAATAAGTCCCCATCCCATGAACAAATTAAAAAAAGAACTTGCCCAAGATATAAATAAATAAATAAATCAGCTGATTACAAATAACATATAATTAAGCTCTTATGGCAACACATTCATATTGGGCATGTTATTTGTTTCCACATTAGATGTTTAAATTCACACACGAGTAATTTTCAATATATTCAGGAACAGAATGAAGGTTGAATCAAAAGTATTCCTTTAAGTGAATTATTCCATTATTATTTACCCTGCCCAGAAATTAATTATGCTTTATTATTCTATTTGCCACTCTAGCTTCATTCGTTGCAAATGAACAGCATTTGTAATTACAATATTGTGAAAGAAGCTGATCCAAGACTGCTGAAACTGGAGTCACAGAGCAAGTGCACAAGCATTCTTAAGTTCCTTCGACTCATTATGCAAGTGACTCTGCCCAAAGAACCGCTTTGCTGGCTTATTTTTAATGGTATCGTATTTTTTAAATCTATGCCATATTTATCCCATAAAACACATTTATTGCCTGTTCATGTTTGATTGTTTAAAAATGAGAAATTATTCTTCTCTGTTGCAATGTTCAAATATCACAGTTATGAGTCAAGTATGTTTTTATTCTTTTCTCATCTTGTACTGAGCTGAATTATTTATCAGGGTGGTTTTCTGAGTTTGAGGGGCTGGTAGGGTGTTGCGCCTATCCGCTACTCATATTTGGAAATTACAGACATGCTGTTCATAATTTCCAGAATGCACAGTTTGGAGCTAATACTCTGATTTGGCAACATATAGTTCAATGATCAACCCTCATTGTCATGAAAATAAAAATATTAATTTCTGGGTCTTTTTTGAGCAGTCTTTTGACTCATAGTGAGCACATGATTGTTCTGGGTAGGATGATGACTGATTTAAGCAGGATACAGAAAGTGGAGAGGAGAACTGAAAAAGGAAGTATAAGGGAAAAGAGAGTGTATGATAAAAGATTATGAAAAAGAACATAAAAAGGAATCATTAAGTCATTTAAAAGACTGGGGTGGGGAGGCACATTCAATAGTAATTTCAAAAGGTATTGGCCAAATACTTGAAAAGGACAAGATTATATGGTGTAGGGGACAACATATTAGCACGTATAAAAGATTGGTTAGATAACAGGAAGCAGAGAGTAGGGTTAAATGGGTCTTTTACAGGTTGGCAAGCTGTAACAAGTGGAGTGCTGCAGGGATCAGTGCAGGGGCCTCAACAGTTTACAAATTACCTCAATAATTTGGATGAAGGGACTGAACATATGATACTTAAGTTTACCAATGACACCATGATAGCTAAGAAAATAAATCAGCAAAAGGAGGGAGAGAGTCTGCAAAGTGATAAAGACAGATTAAGTGAGTGGGTAAAAGTTTGGCAGGAAGAATAGAAAAGCAACATACTATTCAAATGGAGAGAAATTGAAGAACCCGGTGATACAGAGGAATCTGGGTCTCCTGGTACATGAATCACAAAATGTTACTTTGCAGGTTCAGCAAGTAATTAGGAAGTCCACTGAAATGTTGATGTGTATTGCAATGGCAATGGAATATAAAAATAGAGTTTTAGGCAGAACAGGGTCTTGTTCCACATCTGAGAAGTGATCTTATTGAAACATATAAGATCCTAGGGTGATTTGATGAGATAGATGCCAGGAGAATGTTTCCATTCACGGGTGAGACTAGAACCAGGGGGCATATTTTGTAAGGGCCCCGAAGAATCCAGCTCGAGTTTTAAGGATACAAAATAATAACGTTTATTTACTATAACAATATATACATAACAGTAGCAGTAACTTCCCTTGCTACCTTCTCCTTCCTCCTGGTTCCTGGACTGGCCAGCTTATTTATAGTAGGAGTTTCTCCGCCCCCCTCATTGGGGAAGTTCATACTCCCATAGGATTGTGGGATAGTCATTAGTCCCCAGCCAATCGTCAGTAGGCAGGTTATAACAGCATAGTTTAAAAATAATACGTTTAAGACTGTTAAGACCATTTAAGACCAAGTTAAGACCATTTAAGACTGAGTTTAGGAGAATTTTGTTCTCTCAACGGATTGTTAAAATGTGAAATTCTGTTCCCCAGAAAACAGCCAAGCATGAGTCATTGAATTTATTCAAGGCAGAGTTAGATTAATTAGACAAAAGAATCAATTATGGGAAGCAGTTGACAAAGTGAAGTTGGGACCACAACAATCTCAGCCAGGATTTTATTGAATGGTGGAACCGACTCAAAGGGCTGAACGGACTACACTTGCTCATAATCCCTATGTTCCAAAAAGTTGGGGATGTGGGAAAGATTAGGGGAGTAATTGATGTTTACAAAATGTTGGCAGACATGATGAGCTGAATGAATTCTTTCCGAGGATGAACGTGCTAAATTGGGGGAAGGCTAATTATAACAATATTAGGCGGGACCTGAAGAACATAGATTGGGGGCGGATGTTTGAGGGCAAATCAACATCTGACATGTGGGAGGCTTTCAAGTGTCAGTTGAAAGGAATACAGGACAGGCATGTTCCTGTGAGGAAGAAAGATAAATACGGCAATTTTCGGGAACCTTGGATGACGAATGATATTGTAGGCCTCGTCAAAAAGAAAAAGGAGGCATTTGTCAGGGCTAAAAGGCTGGGAACAGACGAAGCCTGTGTGGCATATAAGGAAAGTAGGAAGGAACTTAAGCAGGGAGTCAGGAGGGCTAGAAGGGGTCATGAGAAGTCATTGGCAAATAGGGTTAAGGAAAATCCCAAGGCTTTTTACACTTACATAAAAAGCAAGAGGGTAGCCAGGGAAAGGGTTGGCCCACTGAAGGATAGGCAAGGGAATCTATGTGTGGAGCCAGAGGAAATGGGCGAGGTACTAAATGAATACTTTGCATCAGTATTCACCAAAGAGAAGGAATTGGTAGATGTTGAGTCTGGAGAAGGGGGTGTAGATAGCCTGGGTCACATTGTGATCCAAAAAGACGAGGTGTTGGGTGTCTTAAAAAATATTAAGGTAGATAAGTCCCCAGGGCCGGATGGGATCTACCCCAGAATACTGAAGGAGGCTGGAGAGGAAATTGCTGAGGCCTTGACAGAAATCTTTGGATCCTCGCTGTCTTCAGGGGATGTCCCGGAGGACTGGAGAATAGCCAATGTTGTTCCTCTGTTTAAGAAGGGTGGCAGGGATAATCCCGGGAACTACAGGCCGGTGAGCCTTACTTCAGTGGTAGGGAAATTACTGGAGAGAATTCTTCGAGACAGGATCTACTCCCATTTGGAAGCAAATGGACGTATTAGTGAGAGGCAGCACGGTTTTGTGAAGGGGAGGTCGTGTCTCACTAACTTGATCGAGTTTTTCGAGGAGGTCACTAAGATGATTGATGCAGGTAGGGCAGTAGATGTTGTCTATATGGACTTCAGTAAGGCCTTTGACAAGGTCCCTCATGGTAGACTAGTACAAAAGGTGAAGTCACACGGGATCAGGGGTGAACTGGCAAGGTGGATACAGAACTGGCTAGGCCATAGAAGGCAGAGGGTAGCAATGGAGGGATGCTTTTCTAATTGGAGGGCTGTGACCAGTGGTGTTCCACAGGGATCAGTGCTGGGACCTTTGCTCTTTGTAGTATATATAAATGATTTGGAGGAAAATGTAACTGGTCTGATTAGTAAGTTTGCAGACGACACAAAGGTTGGTGGAATTGCGGATAGCGATGAGGACTGTCTGAGGATACAGCAGGATTTAGATTGTCTGGAGACTTGGGCGGAGAGATGGCAGATGGAGTTTAACCTGGACAAATGTGAGGTAATGCATTTTGGAAGGGCTAATGCAGGTAGGGAATATACAGTGAATGGTAGAACCCTCAGGAGTATTGAAAGTCAAAAAGATCTAGGAGTACAGGTCCACAGATCACTGAAAGGGGCTACACAGGTGGAGAAGGTAGTCAAGAAGGCATACGGCATGCTTGCCTTCATTGGCCGGGGCATTGAGTATAAGAATTGGCAAGTCATGTTGCAGCTGTATAGAACCTTAGTTAGGCCACACTTGGAGTATAGTGTTCAATTCTGGTCGCCACACTACCAGAAGGATGTGGAGGCTTTAGAGAGGGTGCAGAAGAGATTTACCAGAATGTTGCCTGGTATGGAGGGCATAAGCTATGAGGAGCGATTGAATAAACTCGGTTTGTTCTCACTGGAACGAAGGAGGTTGAGGGGCGACCTGATAGAGGTATACAAAATTATGAGGGGCATAGACAGAGTGGATAGTCAGAGGCTTTTCCCCAGGGTAGAGGGGTCAATTACTAGGGGGCATAGGTTTAAGGTGAGAGGGGCAAAGTTTAGAGTAGATGTACGAGGCAAGTTTTTTACGCAGAGGGTAGTGGGTGCCTGGAACTCACTACCGGAGGAGGTAGTGGAGGCAGGGACGATAGGGACATTTAAGGGGCATCTTGACAAATATATGAATAGGATGGGAATAGAAGGATACGGACCCAGGAAGTGTAGAAGATTGTAGTTTAGTCGGGCAGTATGGTCGGCACGGGCTTGGAGGGCCGAAGGGCCTGTTCCTGTGCTGTACATTTCTTTGTTCTTGGTTTGATAAACATATATGGTTAAGTTGGTTGCTTATTGTGTGATTGATGGGTCCTTGCACAATACAGATAACGGGATACTAGACAGTGATACAGATATATCTGTTCATGGAACCCATAACTGATTAGCTCCCATGATTGACACATATTGATAAGACATTTGTTTTTTCTTAGAAAATATTTCATTGAAGCATTTGTAATTTTCACAGTTAACACACATTAACATCTCTTAAACAACCGCGCAGGCCAACACACATAAAGAAAGAAGAAAAAAAACAACCTACAGAACAACACCCCCAACTTCCCCCGCTCTATTCCCTAGCTGCCCGTAAACTGTATTCTCTGTCCCATTGTAACATTGCCATGCCTCCTGTTTTCCTCCCCTCCCTTTTCCCTCCCCTCCCCCTTATTGCTGACGTTCAATTTTCCTTGATGTGGTCTATGAACAGCTGCCATCTAAGGGCGAACCCTTGAATTGATCCTCTCAAAGAGAATTTCATTTTCTCCAGACTGAGAAACCTTGCCATTTTGTTTCTTTAAAAAAAATAGATATTTATTCAAATTTTCAACAAAACGCCCCCCCAACAAAAAGAAAGAAACAAGAACACAACAATCAGAAATTATACATTGGATTTCCCCCATATACAATAACCCCCCATAGAACATTTAAAAACACACATAGGGGAAACCCCCCCCCACCCGCCCGCCCTTGGGCTGCTGCTGCTGACCTCCTCCTAACGCTCCGCGAGATAGTCTAGGAACGGTTGCCACCGCCTGAGGAACCCTTGCACAGACCCTCGCAAGGCAAACTTTATCCTCTCCAGCTTGATGAACCCTGCCATGTCATTGATCCAAGCTTCCACACGAGGGGGCTTTGCATCTTTCAACAGTATCAAAATCTTCCGCTGGGCTACCAGGGACGCAAAGGCCAGAATACCGGCCTCTTTCACCTCCTGCGCTCCCGGCTCATCCGATACCCCAAATAATGCCAATCTCCAGCCCTGCTTGACCCGGGCGTTCACCACCTTGGACATAGTCCTCGCAAAACCACTCCAAAACCATCCAGCGCCGGGCACGACCAGAACATATGGACGTGATTTGCCGGGCTCCTCGAGCACCTCCCACATCTGTCCTCCACCCCAAAGAACCTACTCAACCTCGCCCCTGTCATATGCGCTCTGTGAGTAACTTTGAACTGTATTAGGCTGAGCCTGGCGCAAGAGGAGGAAGAATTAACCTGACTCAGGGCATGAGCCCACAGACACTCATCTATCTCCTCCCGAAGCTCCTCCTCCCACTTGCCCTTTAACTCCTCCACCATGGCCTCCTTCTCTTCCTTCAGCTCCTGGTAAATCGCTGAAACCTTGTCTTCTCCAACCCATACACCCAAAATCACCCCTGTCCTGAATCCCGGCACGGAAGCAGCGGGAATTCCCTCACCTGCCGCCTCACAAACGCCCTCACTTGCATGTACCTGAAAGCGTTTCCCGGGGGTAGCCCAAACTTCTCCTACAGCGCCCCTAGGCTCGCAAACGTTCCATCGATGAACAGGTCCCCCATTCTTCTAATCTCTGCCCGATGTCAGCTCCGAACCCCCCCATCCATCCTTCCTGGGATGAACCAATGATTCTCCCGAATCGGGGACCAAACCGAGGCTCCCACCTCGCCCCTGTGTCGCCTCCACTGCCCCCAGATCTTCAGCGTCGCCGCCACCACCGGACTCGTGGTGTACCTTGTCGGCGAGAGCGGCAGCGGTGCCGTCACCAGCGCCCTCAGGCTGGTGCCCATACAGGACGCCATCTCTAGCCTCTTCCACGCCGCCCCCTCTCCCTCCATTACCCACTTACGGATCATCGCCACATTGGCTGTCTAATAATAGCCACACAGATTCAGCAGGGCCTGCCCCCCCATGTCCCTGCTCCTCCCCAGAAACACCCTCTTCACCCTCGGGGTCTTATTCGCCCACACAAATCCCATGATGCTCCTGCTCACCCGTTTGAAAAAGGCCTTGGGGATCATAATGGGAAGGCACTGGAACACAAAGAGAAACCTTGGGAGGACCGTCATTTTGACCGACTGCACCCTACCCGCTTGTGAGAGTGGCAACATATCCCATCTTTTAAAATCCTCCTCCATCTGCTCCACCAACCGTGTCAAATTGAGCTTGTGCAGGGCCCCCCAACTCCTAGCTACTTGGATCCCTAGGTACCGAAAGCTCCTTTACGCCCTCTTCAGCGGTAGCTCGTCTATCCCCCTTCCCTGGTCCCCTGAATGCACCACAAAAAGCTCACTCTTCCCTACGTTGAGTTTATACCCCGAAAAGTCCCCAAACTCCCTAAGGATCCGCATGACCTCCGCCATCCCCTCCACTGGATCCGCCACATACAACAACAGGTCGTCGGCATTCAACGACACCCGGTCCCCCCCCCCCCGGTCCAGTCCCCTCCATTTCCTGGACTCCCTCAGTGCCATGGCCAACTGCTCAATTGCCAGTGCAAACAACAAGGGGGATAAGGGACACCGCTGCCTTGTCCCCCGGTACAGCCGAAAGTACTCCGACCTCCGCCGGTTCGTAGCCACACTCGCCACTGGGGCCCTATATAGCAGCCTGACCCAACTGATGAACCCCTCCCCGAACCCAAACCTCCGCAACACTTCCCAAAGATACTCCCACTCCACCCGATCAAAGGCCTTCTCCGCGTCCATAGTTGCCACTACCTCCACTTCCGCCTCAGCACATTTGTGTTTAGCTGCCTACCCTTCACAAATCACGTCTGGTCCTCATTAATCACCCCCGGGACACAGTCCTCAATTCTCGTAGCCAGCAACTTCGCCAGCAACTTAGCGTCAACATTGAGGAGCGAGATCTGTCCATACGACCCACATTGCAATGGATCCTTGTCCCGCTTCAAGATCAAAGAAATCAGCGCCCTGGACATTGTCGAGGGCAAGGTCCCCCCTCTCTCGCCTTATTAAAAGTCCTCACCAGCAACGGGCTCAGTATTTCTTGTAGAATTCAACCGGGAACCCATCCGGCCCCGGGGCCTTCCCCACCTGCATGCTCCCTAATTCTTTAACCAGCTCCTCCAGTCCAATCGGCGCCCCCAAACCAGCCACCTCCTCCGCCTCCACCCTCGGGAACCTCAGCTGATCTAGGAATCGTCGCATCCCCCCCTCCCCCGCTGGGGGCTCAGACCTGTACAGATCCCCATAGAAGTCCCTAAATACCTAATTTATTCTCACCGCACTCCGCACCGTATTCCCCCCTCTATCCTTAACTCCACCAATCTCCCTCGCTGCCTCCCTCTTACAAAGCTGATGTGCCAGCATCCGACTCGCCTTCTTCGCATACTCCTACGTCGCCCCCTGCGCTTTCCTCCACTGTGCCTCTCCTTTCCCCGTGGTCAAAAGGTCGAATTCCGTCTGGAGGTTCCGTCGCTCCCTAAGTAGCCCCTCCTCGGGGGCCTCTGCATACCTCCTGTCTACCCTTAGAATCTCCCCCACCAACCTCTCCCTCTCCCTCCCCTCTCTCTTCTCCCTGTGGGCACTAATGGAGATTAGCTCTCCCCTGACCACCGCCTTCAACGCCTCCCAGACTACCCCCACCTGCACCTCCCCGTTGTCGTTGGCCTCCAAATATCTTTCAATACACCCCCGCAGCCGCCCGCACACCCCCTCATCCACCAACAGTCCCCATCATGGGGGCAGCACGGTAGTATTGTGCATAGCACAATTGCTTCACAGCTCCAGGGTCCCAAGTTCGATTCCGGCTTGGGTCACTGTCTGTACATCCTCCCCGTGTATGCGTGGGTTTCCTCTGGGTGCTCCGGTTTCCTCCCGCAGTCCAAAGATGTGCAGGTTAGGTGGATTAGCCATGATAAATTGCCCTTGGTGTCCAAAATTACTCTTAGTGTTGGGTGGGGTTACTGGGTTATGGGGATCGGGTGGAGGTGTTGACCTTGGGTAGGGCGCTCTTTCCAAGAGCCGGTGCAGTCTCGATGGGCCACATGGCCTCCTTCTGCACTGTAAATTCTATGTTAATCTAGGCGCCACAGCAGGCGCTGGTCCCTCTCCTCCCCCAACTCCAGCTCCACCCAATGCGGGGTGTGGTCCGAGACGGCTATGGCCAAATATTCCGTTCCCTCCACTTTCGGGATTAGCGCCCTACTCAAAATGAAAAAATCTATCCGGGAGTAGGCTCTATGGACGTGGGAAAAGAAGGAAAATTCCCTGGCCAGTGGCCTGGCAAACCTCCATGGATCCACTCCCCCCATCTGATTCATAACCCCCCCCCCCCCCCCCCCGCCCCACCCCCCATTATCAAGCTTCCTACCTCCAGATCCGGAATCTGACCCAGCATGTGTTTCATAAATCCGGCATCATCCCAATTCGGGGCATATATGTTCACCAGTACCACCCGCACCCCCTGCAACCTACCACTCACCATCACATATCGACCTCCATTATCCACTACAATATTCATAGAACATAGAACGATACAGCACAGTACAGGCCCTTCGGCCCACGATGTTGCACCGACATGGGAAGTCAAAAAACAAAAGCCATCTATCCTACACTATGCCATTATCATCCATATGCTTATCCAATAAACTTTTAAATGCCCTCAATGTTGGCGAGTTCACTACTGTTGCAGGTAGGGCATTCCACGGCCTCGCCACTCTTTGCGTAAAGAACCTACCTCTGACCTCTGTCCTATATCTATTACCCCTCAGTTTAAGGCTATGTCCCCTCGTGCTAGCCATTTCCATCTGCGGGAGAAGGCTCTCACTGTCCACCCTATCTAACCCCCTGATCATTTTGTATGCCTCTATTAAGTCTCCTCTTAACCTTCTTTTCTCTAACGAAAACAACCTCAAGTCTATCAGCCTTTCCTCATAAGATTTTCCCTCCATACCAGGCAACATCCTGGTAAATCTCCTCTGCACCCGTTCCAAAGCTTCCACGTCCTTCCTATAATGAGGTGACCAGAACTGTACGCAATACCCCAAATGCGGCCGTACCAGAGTTTTGTACAGCTGCAACATGACCCATGACTCCGGAACTCAATCGCTCTACCAATAAAGGCCAACACACCATAGGCCTTCTTCACAACCCTATCAACCTGGATGGCAACTTTCAGGGATCTATGTACATGGACACCGAGATCCCTCTGCTCATCCACACTGCCAAGAATTTTACCATTAGCCAAATATTCTGCATTCCTGTTATTCCTTCCAAAGTGAATCACCTCACACTTCTCTACATTAAACTCCATTTGCCACCTCTCAGCCCAGCTCTGCAGCTTATCTATGTCCCTCTGTAACCTGCAACATCCTTCCGCACTGTCGACAACACCACCGACTTTAGTGTCGTCTGCAAATTTACTCACCCACCCTTCTGCGCCCTCCTCTAGGTCATTTATAAAAATGACAAACCGCAACGGCCCCAGAACAGATCCTTGTGGTACGCCTCTTGTAACTGAACTCCATTCTGAACATTTCCCATCAACCACCACCCTCTGTCTTCTTTCAGCTAGCCAATTTTTGATCCACATCTCTAAATCACCCTCAATCCCCAGCCTCCGTATTTTTTGCAATAGCCTACCGTGGGGAACCTTATCAAACGCTTCACTGAAATCCATATACACCACATCAACTGCTCTACCCTTGTCTACCTGTTCAGTCACCTTCTCAAAGAACTCGATAAGGTTTGTGAGGCATGACCTACCCTTCACAAAGCCATGCTGACTATTCCTAATCATATTATTCCTATCTAGATGATTATAAATCTTGTCTCTTATAATCCCCCCCAAGACTTTACCCACAACAGACGTGAGGCTCACCGGTCTATAGTTGCCGGGGTTGTCTCTACTCCCCTTCTTGAACAAAGGGACCCCATTTGCCATCCTCCAGTCCTCTGGCACTATTCCTGTAGCCAATGATGACATAAAAATCAAAGCCAAAGGCTCAGCAATCTCTTCCCTGGCTTCCCAGAGAATCCTAGGATAAATCCCATCAGGCCCCGGGGACTTATCTATTTTCAGCCTGTCCAGAATTGCCAACACCTCTTCCCTATGTACCTCAATGCCATCTATTCTAATAGCCTGGGTCTCAGCATTCTCCTCCACAACATTCTCTCTTTCCTGAGTGAATACTGACGAAAAATATTCATTTAGTATCTCGCCTATCTCTTCAGACTCCACACACAACTTCCCATCCCTGTCCTTGACTGGCCCTACTCTTACCCTAGTCATTCTTTTATTCCTGACATACCTATAGAAAGCTTTTGGGTTTTCCTTGATCCTACCTGCCAAATACTTTTCATGTCCTCTCCTTGCTCGTCTTAGCTCTCTCTTTAGATCCTTCCTCGCTACCTTGTAACTATCCATCGCCCCAACTGAAACTTCACACCTCATCTTCACATAGGCCTCCTTCTTCCTCTTAACAAGAGATTCCACTTCTTTGGTAAACCATGGTTCCCTCGCTCGACGCCTTCCTCCCTGCCTGACCGGTACGTACTTATCAAGAACACGCAGTTGCTGTTCCTTGAACAAGCTCCACATATCCAGTGTGCCCAACACTTGCAGCCTACTTCTCCAACCTATCCCTCCCAAGTCATGTCTAATGGCATCATAATTGCCCTTCCCCCAGCTATAACTCTTGCCCTGCAGGGCATACTTATCCCTTTCCATCATTAAACTTAAACATCACCGAATTGTGGTCACTGTCCCCAAAGTGCTCACCTACCTCCAAATCTAACACCTGGCCTGGTTCATTACCCAAAACCAAATCCAATGTGGCCTCGCCTCTTGTTGGCCTGTCAACATATTGTGTCAGGAAACCCTCCTGCACACATTGTACAAAAAACGACCCATCTAATGTACTCGAACTATATCTTTTCCAGTCAATATTTGGAAAGTTAAAGTCTCCCATAATAACTACCCTGTTACTTTCGCTCTTATCCAGAATCATCTTCGCCATCCTTTCCTCTACATCCCTAGAACTATTAGGAGGCCGATAGAAAACTCCCAACAGGGTGACCTCTCCTTTCCTGTTTCTAACCTCAGCCCATACTACCTCGGAAGAAGAGTCCCCATCTAGCATCCTCTCCGCCACCGTAATACTGTTCTTGACTAGCAGCGCCACACCTCCCCCTCTTTTGCCTCCTTCTCTGAGCTTACTAAAACACCTAAACCCCGGAACCTGCAACAACCATTCCTGTCCCTGCTCTATCCATGTCTCCGAAATGGCCACAACATTGAAGTCCCAGGTACCAACCCATGCTGCTAGTTCCCCTACCTTATTTCGTATACTCCTGGCATTGAAGTAGACACACTTCAAACCACCTACCTGAACACTGGCCCCCTCCTGCGACGTCAAATCTGTGCTCCTGACCTCTATACTCGCAATCTCCCGTACCCTAAAACTACAATTCAGGTTCCCATGTCCCTGCTGCATTAGTTTAAACCCCCCCAAAGAGCACTAACAAATCCCGCCCCCCCCCCCCCAAAGGATATTTGTGCCCGTCAGGTTCAGATGTAGACCATCCTGTCTGTAGAGGTCCCACCTTCCCCAGAAAGAGCCCCAGTTATCCAGAAATCTGAATCCCTCCCGCCTGCACCATCCCTGTAGCCACGTGTTTAATTGCTCTCTCTCCCTATTCCTCATCTCATTATCATGTGGCATGGGCAACAACCCAGAGATAACAACTCTGTTTGTTCTCGTTCTGAGCTTCCATCCTAGCCCCCTGAAAGCCTGCCTGACATCCTTGTCCCCTTTCCTACCTATGTCGTTAGTGCCAATGTGGACCACGACTTGGGGCTGCTCCCCCTCCCCCTTAAGGACCCGGAAAACACGATCCGAGACATCACGTACCCTTGCACCTGGGAGGCAACATACCAAACGTGAGTCTCTCTCGCTCCCACAAAATCTCCTGACTGTGCCCCTGACTATCGAGTCCCCAATTACTAATGCTCTGCTCCTCTCCCCCTTCCCTTCTGAGCAACAGGGACAGACTCCGTGCCAGAGGCCCGTACCCCATGGCTTACCCCTGGTAAGTACCCCCCCTTCCACAAGTATCCAAAGCGGTATACTTGTTTCTCAGGGGAACGACCGCAGGGGATCCCTGCACTGACTGCATCTTCCCAGTCCCTCTTACAGTTACCCATCTATCTCCAATCTTTGGTGTAACTAATTCCCTGAAGCTGCTATCTATGACCCCCTCTGCCTCCCGAATGATCCGAAGTTCATCCAACTCCAGCTCCAGTTCCCTAACTCAGTCTTGGAGGAGCTGGAGATGGCTGCACTTCCTGCAGGTAAAATCAGCAGGGACACTAACGGCATCCCTCACCTCAAACATCCTGCAGGAGGAACATTGCACTCCCTTCCCTGCCATCCCTCTAACTTCCAACCAAGTTCTGGTTAATAAATAAATTTTAAAAAAAAATATATATATATAATATGGCACTTACCTCACACCAATGGGTCTTATTATTAGGTTAGAGGAGTAGGGCGGGTGGGAGACACTACACGTGTAGCGTCTCTGGTTTCCTCTCCACCAGAATTTATTGGTTTTGCGGGGGGGTGGGAGGGGGGGGGGGGAACCTTCCCAGAAGTCCGCGGGTCGAACTTCCGGTTCCCACCTTATATTAAAAAAAATAAAAAATAACACCGAAAAGAAGAACAGAATTGGGGCCAGGTAAGTGTTTTTAAATCAAATACTCACCTCCCGACAGGCCCCTGCACTCTGCTCCCGCCGAAATTCTGAGGACTGCTCCTGTAAGGTAAGTGTTTTTAAATCAAAAACTCACCTCCCGACAGGCCCCTGCACTCTGCTCCCACCGAAATTCAGTGCCTCGAACGACACCCACTTCCCCACCAGTATTGCAACCCCTCTGTTCTTCGCATCCAGCCCTGAATGAAAGACCTGCCCGACCCATCCCTTTCTCAGCCTAACCTGATCTGCCACCTTCAGATGTGTCTCCTAGAGCATAACCACGTCTGCCTTCAGTCCCTTTAAGTGCGCGAACACCCGGGCCCTCTTGACCGGCCCGTTCAGGCCCCTCACATTCCAAGTTATCAGCCGGATTGGGGGGGGGGGCAAACCCCCCCCCCCCACCGACTAGCCATCTCCTTTTCTAGGCCTGCCACGTGCCCGCACCTCCCGCACCCTCCAGTCCCCCAGGCGGCGGACCCCTGCCCCGACTACCTTTCCTACTTCCAGCTCCCTTTTGGCCAATGGAGAGCAGCAACCCAGTTGCCCCCCCCTACCCCCGCTAGATCCTCACCTCGCCATTTTGCTCCCCCCATGACACCCCCGTAATTCAGCTGACTCCTGCTGACCCCGGCCTCTCCCGCCATTCCATCGACCCCCCAGTGTGAGAATCCCCCCACCCCTTGGCAGTCAATGTGCACTCCTCTCCAGCACCGCCCCCCCCCCCCCCCCCCCCCACCCCCCAGGCCCGCCCCCATCTTTCCCTGATGCGGGAAAAAGCCCGCGCTTTCCTGAGCCGGCCCCTCCCCCTCTGGCACAGCTCCTTTTTGCGGCCTTACCCCAACTCCCCATCCCCGGGCCTCCACCCCCCCTCTTCCTCTGTGGGGCCCTGCCCCTCCGACACCAACGCCCACAGCCCCCACATCAAATCCATTCACCCATCCCCACCCAGCACTCAAACAAAAAGAACATTCCCCAAACGCGGTAAACACAGTAAACATCCCCCCACGACAAACCCTCAATTTGAGTCCAACTTTTCAGTCTGTATAAAGTTCCATGCCTCATCAGGCATTTCAAAATAGTGGTGCCGGTCTTGGAACGTGACCCACAATCGCGCTGGCTGCAGCATCCCAAACTTCACCCCCTTCCGATGGAGCACCGCCTTAGCCCGGTTGAAACCAGCCCTCTTCTTAGCAACCTCCGCACTCCAGTCCTGATAAATTTGGATCTCCGTGTTCTCCCACCTGCTGCTCCGCTCTTTTTTGGCCCATCTCAGGACACACTCTCTGTCCACAAAGCGGTGGAACCTCACCACCACAGCCCTTGGTGGCTCGTTGGCTTTGGGTCTCCTTACCAGGACCCGATGAGCCCCATCCAGCTCCAGAGGCCACGGAAAGGCTCCCGCGCCCATCAGCGAATTGAGCATCGTGCTCATATATGCCCTGGCATCGGGCCCCTCGACTCCTTCAGGGAGACCCAGAATCCGAAGATTCTTCCTTCTCGACCTATTCTCCAGGTCCTCTAATTTTTCCGCCCACCTCTTGTGCAGCGCCTCATGCGCCCCCACCTTCACCGCCAGGCCCAAGGTCTCGTCCTCGTTCTCCGAAGCTTTTTGCCGCACGTCCGGGATTGCCGCCCCTTGGGCCTTCTGGGTCTCCACAAGCTTCTCAATCGCCGCTTTCATTGGCGCCAGCCTTTCTGTCTTCAGCTCCTCAAAGCAGCATTTAAGAAACTCCTGCTGCTCCTGCGACCACTGCGCCCACACTGCTTGGTCTCCACCCGCCGCCATCTTGCTTTTCCTCACTCGCACTTTTCGCTGCACCAGGATCACTTTTTTAGCCGTTCCACTCCTGGTCTAATCCATATAATGTCGGGGGGACCTTGCTGTCACCTTCCCACACTCGAAGCCATTGAACAATTGCTGTTGGGACCCCTCTGAAGAGCCCAAAAGTCCGTCTCCGGCGGGAGCTGCCGAACGTGCGACCTACCTCGGCATAGCCGCAACCGGAAGCCAACCTTGCCATGTTGGATAAGACATTTGTAAACAATGATATAATTTGGTGAGGAAATCGGTTACTAATTTGCAATACTGCAAACATCGTCCAGTCAGCTCCCTACATCAGAGTATCAGTGTGGAGGATTTTACAAATAACAGATTCTCAATAACCAATATAGGTTCATAAGATATAGCAGCAGAATTAGGCTATTTGGCCCATCGAGTCTGCTCTACCATTCGATCATGGCTGATCTCATCCTGGCCTTAACTCCACCATCCTGCCCGTTCTCCATAACCCTTCAACCCATTACATAGATGTTTCCTTCTGACTTTTCTAAATAGACATATTTGTTTTTAAGAAAACTGAATACATGCGTTTAAAATGTATCTTTTCAATTATTGGCTGGAAATGCATTAATATATTTTTGTGTGTTTTCAGGTACCATTTACATTTACACCATTTGCAGACATTTGATGGTATTAGCACTTTATGCTAAGGTAAAGTAACAAGCATAATAAATTTGATCTTCTTTACATGAAATATCTTTGGCGAACAGGGTTAAGGAAAATCCCAAAGCCTTTTATTTGTATATAAGAAGCAAGAGGGTAACTAGAGACAGGATCGGCCCACTCAAAGACAAAAGAGGGAATTTATGCGTGGAGTCAGAGGAAATGGGTCAGATTCTTAATGAGTACTTTGCATCGGTATTCACCAAGGAGGGACATGACGGATGTTGAGGCTAGTATATATAAATGATTTGGAGGAAAATGTAACTGGTCTGATTAGTAAGTTTGCAGACGACACAAAGGTTGGTGGAATTGCGGATAGCGATGAGGACTGTCTGAGGATACAGCAGGATTTAGATTGTCTGGAGACTTGGGCGGAGAGATGGCAGATGGAGTTTAACCTGGACAAATGTGAGGTAATGCATTTTGGAAGGGCTAATGCAGGTAGGGAATATACAGTGAATGGTAGAACCCTCAAGAGTATTGAAAGTCAAAGAGATCTAGGAGTACAGGTCCACAGATCACTGAAAGGGGCTACACAGGTGGAGAAGGTAGTCAAGAAGGCATACGGCATGCTTGCCTTCATTGGCCGGGGCATTGAGTATAAGAATTGGCAAGTCATGTTGCAGCTGTATAGAACCTTAGTTAGGCCACACTTGGAGTATAGTGTTCAATTCTGGCCGCCACACTACCAGAAGGATGTGGAGGCTTTAGAGAGGGTGCAGAAGAGATTTACCAGAATGTTGCCTGGTATGGAGGGCATAAGCTATGAGGAGCGATTGAATAAACTCGGTTTGTTCTCACTGGAACGAAGGAGGTTGAGGGGCGACCTGATAGAGGTATACAAAATTATGGGGGGCATAGACAGAGTGGATAGTCAGAGGCTTTTCCCCAGGGTAGAGGGGTCAATTACTAGGGGGCATAGGTTTAAGGTGAGAGGGGCAAAGTTTAGAGTAGATGTACGAGGCAAGTTTTTTACGCAGAGGGTAGTGGGTGCCTGGAACTCACTACCGGAGGAGGTAGTGGAGGCAGGGACGATAGGGACATTTAAGGGGCATCTTGACAAATATATGAATAGGATGGGAATAGAAGGATACGGACCCAGGAAGTGTAGAAGATTGTAGTTTAGTCGGGCAGTATGGTCGGCACGGGCTTGGAGGGCCGAAGGGCCTGTTCCTGTGCTGTACATTTCTTTGTTCTTTGTTGTTCTTTGTAGAGATGGATGTTTAAATACTCTAGGTCAAGTCGGCATAAGGAAGGGGGAAGTTTTGGGTATTCTAAAAGGCATTAAGGTGGACAAGTCCCCAAGTCCGGATGGGATCTATCCCAGGTTTCTGAGGAAGCGAGGGAGGAAATAGCTGGTGCCTTAACAGATATATTTGCAGCATCCTTGAGCACGGGTGAGGTCCCGGAGGACTGGAGAATTGCTAATGTTGTCCCTTTGTTTAAGAAGGTTAGCAGGGATAATCCAGGGAATTATAGATGTGTGAACTTGACGTCAGTGGCAGGCAAACTATTGGAGAAGATACTGAGGGATAGGATCTATTCACATTTGGAAGAAAATAGACTTATCAGTGATAGGTAGCATGGTTTTGTGCAGGGAAGGTCATGTCTTACAAACCTAATAGAATTCTTTGAGGAAGTGACAAAGTTAATTGATGAGGGAAGGGCTGTAGATGTCATATACATGGACTTCAGTAAGGCGTTTGATAAAGTTTCCCATGGCAGGTTGATGGAAAAAGTGAAGTCGTATGGGGTTCAGAGTGTACTAGCTAGATGGATAAAGAACTGGCTGGGCAACAGGAGACAGAGAGTAGTGGTGGAAGGGAGTGTCTCAAAATGGAGAAAGGTGACTAGTGGTGTTCCACAGGGATCCGTGCTCCGACCACTGTTGTTTGTGATATACATAAATGATCTGGACGAAGGTATAGGTGGTCAGATTAGCAAGTTTACAGATGATACTAAGATTGGTGGAGTTGCAGATAGCGAGGAGGACTGTCAGAGAATACAGCAAAATATAGATAGATTGGAGAGTTGGGCAGAGAAATGGCAAATGGAATTCAATCCACGCAAATGCGAGGTGATGTTTTTTGCAAGATCTAATTCAAGAGCGGAAGATCTAATTCAAGATACGGTCAATGGAAGAGTCCTGGGGAAAATTGATGTACAGAGAGATCTGGGAGTTCAGGTCCATTGTATCCTGAAGGTGGCAACGCAGGTCGATAGAGTGGTCAAGAAGGCATACAGCATGCTTGCCTTCATCGGACGGGGTATTGAGTATAAGAGTCGGCAGGTCATGTTACAGTTGTATAGGACTTTGGTTGGGCCACATTTGGAATACTGCGTGCAGTTCTGGTCGCCACATTACCAGAAGGATGTGGATTCTTCAGAGAGGGTGCAGAGGAGGTTCACCAGGATGTTGCCTGGTATGGAGGGTGCTAGCTATGAAGAAAGGTTGAGTAGATTAGGATTATTTTCGTTG
The DNA here is from genome assembly GCF_047496885.1 of Scyliorhinus torazame. Lineage (NCBI taxonomy): Eukaryota > Metazoa > Chordata > Chondrichthyes > Carcharhiniformes > Scyliorhinidae > Scyliorhinus > Scyliorhinus torazame. The sequence goes on from NC_092719.1 coordinate 86,130,410, forward strand.
GAAAGACGGAGGTTGAGGGGGCACCTGATTGAGGTCTACAAAATTATGAGAGGCATAGACAGGGTGGATAGCAACAAGCTTTTTCCGACTTCTGGTTGCGGCTATGCAGAGCTAAGTCGCACGTTCGGCAGCTCCCACTTGGAATGGACTTTTGGGCTCTTCAGGGCCCCCAACGGCATTTTATCGACATTTCCCGGTGTGGGAAGAAGACTGCAACATTCCCCCGACAGCGTATGGCTTGGACCAGGAATGGGACGACTAAAAAGGTGGTGGTGAACCCAAAGAAACTGCGAGGGAAGAATAGCAAGATGGCGGCGGGCGGGGACCAGGCAGCGTGGATGCAGTGGGCGCAGGAGCAGCATGAGGTTATCCAGCGCTGCTTCAGGGAGCTCAAAGCGGACCTGTTGGTGCCGATGAAGGCTTCTATTGATAAGCTGCTGGAGACCCAGACGGCCCAGGGGGTGGCGATCCGCGAGGTCCGACAAAAGATCTCCGATAATGAGGACGAGATCTTCGGCCTCGCGGTAAAGGTGGAGGCGCACGGGGCCCTCCACAAGAAATGGCAGGAACGGTTCGAGGAGATGGAGAATCGGTCGAGGCGGAAGAATCTGCGGATCCTGGGCCTCCCGGAGGGGCTGGAGGGGTCGGACTTATGTGGTCACCATGTTAAACTCGCTGATGGGAGCAGGGTCCTTCCAGGGGCCCCTGGAGCTGGAAGGGACCCATAGAGTGCTGGCGAGGAGGCCCAAGGCCAACGAGCCACCGCGGGCGGTGCTGGTGCGGTTTCATTGGTTCGCTGATCGGGAGTGTGTACTCAGGTGGGCCAAGAAAGAGAGGAGCAGCAGGTGGGAGAACGTGGAGGTTCGAATATATCAGGACTGGAGCGCGGAGGTGGCGAAGAACAGGGCCGGGTGCAACCGGGCAAAGGCGGTGCTGCACAGGAAGGGGGTGAAGTTTGGCATGTTGCAGCCGGCGGGACTGTGGGTCACCTACAAGGACCGGCACCATTATTTTGAGTCCCCGGTGGAGGCGTGGGCGTTTGTTCCGGCCGAGAAGCTGGTGACTAACTGAGGGTCGAGATGGGAGATTGGGCGTGGGGATGGTCGGGGATTGTTGTTGTTGTGTTACATTTTGAGGGGGTGTTGTTTGTTCTTGTTTAGTTTTTATTCGGTGCGGATGGTTAGGGTGGGTTGGACACTGTTTTGGTTGGGTCTGTTGGGTGGGCTCTTGGAGGGGGGCAAGTAAACTGAGTAGGGGGTGGATGGCCGGTAGGGGGGATGGGGTCCCGCGGGGGAGGGTGAGGCCCGAGTCGGGGGTGAGGGGCCTGGGCCTGTAAAAGGAGGTGCGCCAGAGGAGGCCGGGCCGGCCAGGTGGAAAGCACAGGCTTCTTCCCGCGCTGGGGGGGGGGCGGGGGGGGGAAGCGCGGCTTTTTTCCTGCGCTTGGGATGGAAGGGGGAGGCGGAGAGCCTGCTGGTGGGTAATGGAGGGGGAGGGGAAGTCCAACAATGGGAGGAGTCGAATGAGAGTGGCCGGGGTCAGCAGGAGTGAGCTGACTTGCGAGAGCGCAATGGGGGGAGCAAAGCAGCTAGGAGGGGTCCTAGCTGGGTGGGGGGAGACACACCGGGTTGCTGCTGGTATGGTCAAGGGGGAGCTGGAGCGAGTACAGGCGGTTGGGACGGGGGTCTGCCGCCGTGGGGAGCGGGCCGGGCGTGGGGTGCGGGCGTGTGGCTGGCCGAGGAGGGGTTATGGCTAGTCGACAGGGGAGGGGGGCGGGTAGCCCCCTGATCCGGCTGATAACCTGGAACGTAAGGGGACTGAACGGGCCGGTTAAGCGGGCCCGGTTGTTCGCGTACCTGAAGGGCTTAAGGCGGATGTTGTCATGCTCCAGGAGACACACCTGAAGGTGGCAGACCAGGTAAGATTGAGGAAGGGGTGGGTAGTTCAGGTGTTCCATTCGGGGCTGGATGCCAAAAATCGGGGGGTGGCGATCTTGGTGGGAAAGAGGGTGTCGTTCGAGGCGTCGAGCATTGTGACAGACAATGGCGGCAGGTACGTAATGGTAAGTGGTAAGCTGCAAGGGGAGAGGGTGGTGCTGGTCAACGTGTACGCCCCGAACTTGGACGATGCGGGTTTTATGCGGCGTATGTTGGGCCGGATCCCTGACTTGGAAGTGGGGGGCTAATAATGGGGGGGGACTTTAACACGGTGTTGGCTCCGGCACTGGACCGCTCCAGGTCGAGGACGGGTAGGAGGCCGGCGACGGCTAAAGTGCTGAGGAGGTTTATGGACCAGATGGGAGGGATGGACCCTTGGAGATTTGCAAGGCCGAGCGCTCGGAAATTTTCATTCTTCTCGCACGTTCATAAGGCCTATTCCCGGATCGACTTTTTTGTTATGAGCAGGGCGCTGATAGCGAGAGTAGAGGATACCGAGTACTCGGCGATAGCCATTTCGGATCACGCCCCGCATTGGGTAGACCTAGAGCTGGGGGAGGAGAGTGACCAGCGCCCGTTGTGGCGCTTGGAGGTGGGGCTGTTGGCGAACGAGGAGGTGAGCGAGCGGGTCCGAGGAAGCATAGAGAGATACCTGGAGGCCAACGATAACGGGGAGGTCCGAGTGGGGATTGTCTGGGAGGCGCTGAAAGCGGTGGTTAGGGGAGAGCTGATCTCCAATAGGGCCCACAAGGAGAGGAGAGAGGAGAGGGAGAGGCTGGTGGGGGAGATGGTGAGGTTGACAGGAGGTGCCGGAGGAGGGACTGTTGAGGGAGAGGCGTAGTCTCCAGGCCGAATTCGGCCTGTTGACCACCAGGAAGGCAGAGGCGCAGTGGAGGAATGCCAAGGGGCGGTTTATGAATATGGGGAAAAGGCAAGCCGGATGCTGGCGCATCAGCTTCGGAAGCGGGACGCAGCTAGGGAGATCGGGAGAGTTAAGGATAGGGGAGGGAGTGGGGTTGGCATCAATGGGGTCTTCAGGGACTTTTATGAGGAACTGTATCGGTCCGAGCCACCACTGGAGGAGGGAGGGATGGTCCGCTTTCTGGACCAATATGGACAATAAGGGAATAGTGTAGATGGGCTTTAGAGTGGTTTCACAGGTCGCGCAACATCGCGGGCCGAAGGGCCTGTACTGCGCTGTAATGTTCTATGTTCTAATTGAGGTTCCCGAAGGTGGAGGAGGGACTGGTGGTGGGATTAGGGACCCCGATTGGGCTGGAGGAGCTGACCAAAGGGATAGGGAGCATGCAGGCGGGGAAAGCACCGGGGCCGGATGGTTTCCCGGTTGAATTCTACAAAAAATATGTGGACCTGTTGGGTCCGTTGCTGGTTAGGACCATCAATGAGGCAAGGGAGGGGGCTGGTTTGCCCCCGACGATGTCCCGGGCACTGATCTCCTTGATCCTGAAGCGGGACAAGGATCCCCTGCAGTGTGGGTCTTACAGGCCGATTTCATTGTTAAATGTAGATGCCAAGGTGCTGGCGAAGGTCTTAGCCACGAGAATTGGGGATTGTGTACCGCAGGTGATCCACGAAGACCAGACGGGGTTCGTGAAGGGGAGGCAGTTGAACGTGAATGTGCAGAGGCTCCTGAATGTTATTATGATGCAGGCGAGGGAGGGGGAAGCAGAGATAGTGGCGGCGATAGACGCTGAGAGGGCCTTCGATAGGGTAGAGTGGGGGTACTTGTGGGAGGTGCTGAAGAGGTTCGGGTTTGAGGAGGGGTTCGTCAGGTGGGTTAGGCTGTTGTACGAGGTCCCGATGGCGAGTGTGGCCACGAACAAGAGGAGGTCTGAGTACTTTCAGTTGCATCGAGTGACGAGGCAGGGGTGGGAGGAGCATAGGGTGTCGCTCTGTGCGGACGACTTGCTGCTATATGTGGCGGACCCGGTGGGGGGAATGCCGGAGGTAATGAGGATCCTCAGGGAGTTCGGTGATTTCTCAGGGTACAAGCTCAACATGGGGAAGAGCGAGTTGTTCGTGGTTCACCCAGGGGACCAGGAGAGGGGGATTGGCTAGCTCCCACTAAAAATAGCGGAGAGGAGCTTCAGGTATTTGGGGGTCCAGGTGGCCAGGAGCTGGGGTGCCCTGCATAGACTTAATTTCACGAGGAGCAAATGGAGGAGGGGTTTAAGAGGTGGGACGCATTGCCGCTGTCCCTGGCGGGCAGGGTGCAGTCAGTCAAGATGACAGTACTCCCAAGGCTTTTGTTCTGTTCCAGTGCCTCCCCATCCTTATCCCGAAGGCCTTCTTTAGGCGGGTCAACAGGAGCATAACGGGGTTTGTGTGGGCGCGAGGAACTCCGAGGGTGAGAAGGGTGTTCCTGGAGCGGAGTAGGGATAGGGGGGGTGCTGGTGCTGTCCAACCTCTGTGGGTACTACTGGGCCGCCAATGCGGCGATGGTGCGCAAGTGGGTGATGGAGGGGGAGGGGGCTGCATGGAAGAGGCTGGAGATGGCGTCTTGTGAGGGTACGAGTCTGGAGGTGCTGGCAACGGCGGCGCTGCCGCTCCCTCCAATGAGGCATACCACGAGCCCGGTGGTGGCGGCTACCCTCAAAATCTGGGGGCAATGGAGGCGGCACAGGGGGGAAGTGGGGGCTCGGTGTGGACCCCGATACGGGGGAACCACCGGTTTGTCCCAAGGAGAATAGATGGAGGGTTTTCGGGGTGGCATAGGGCAGGGATAAGAAGGTTGGGGGGGACCTGTTTGTGGATGGGAAGTTCACGAGCTGGGTGAGCTGGAGGAGACGTACGGGCTCCCCCCCGGGAAACACCTTTAGGTATCTACAGATAAAGGCGTTTGCCAGGCGGCAAGTGGTGAAATTCCCGCTGCTGCTGCCACGCACGGTACAGGGCAGGGTGCTCTCGGAGGTGTGGGTTGGAGAGGGGAAGATCTCGGCAACATACCAGGTGATGCAGGAGGAGGAGGAGGCGTCGATGGAGGAGCTGAAAGGTAAGTGGGAGGAGGAGTTGGGGGAGGAGATCGAGGAGGGGACATGGACAGATACCCTTGAGAGGGTGAACTCTTCCTCTTCGTGCGCGAGGCTCAGCCTCATACAGTTTAAGGTGCTGCACAGGGCACACATGACCGGGACAAGGATTTTTGGGGGTGAGGACAGGTGTGCTAGGTGCTCAGGGAGCCCAGCAAACCACACCCATATGTTCTGGGTATGCCCAGCGCTGGAGGAATTTTGGAAGGGCGTAGCGAGGACGTTGTCGAGGGTGGTAGGATCCAGGGTCCAACCGGGCTGGGGGCTTGCAATATTTGGGGTTGCAGGAGAGCTGGGAGTGCAGGAGGCGAAAGAGGCCGGTATTCTGGCATTTGCGTCCCTGGTAGCCCGGCGAAGGATTCTTCTTCAGTGGCAGGATGCACAGGTTCCAAGCGTGGAATCCTGGATCAACGATATGGCGGGGTTTATTAAATTGGAGAGGGTGAAATTTGCCTTCAGGGGATCGGTGCAAGGGTTTTTCAGGCGACTGCAACCGTTCTTGGACTTCCTGGCAGAACGGTAGACTATGGTCAGCAGCAACAACAACCCGGGGGGGGGGGATTCTATTTTATTTTTGTTTGTCTATACTGGGGGATCTGAGGGGGTGTATATATTTGCTATGTTTGCTATGTGTTAATTCGGGGTGTTACTTTATTGTTTATGTATAGGGGGGAGGGGGCACGGGGGTGTTTTGTTTTGTACTTAATTCTATTGGGTTCCTTTTACATTTTGTTGATATTTTGCGAAAACTTTAATAAAAAATTTTTTTTTTTTTTAAAAACAAGCTTTTTCCAAGAGTGGATTCCAATTACAAGGGGTCACGATTTCAAGGTGAGAGGGGGAAAGTTTAAGGGAGATGTGCGTGGAAAGTTTTTTACGCAGAGGATGGTGGGTGCCTGGAACGCCTTGCCAGCGGTGGTGGTAGAGGCGGGCACGATAGCATCATTTAACATGCATCTAGACAGATATATGAACGGGCGGGGAACAGAGGGAAGTAGATCCTTGGAAAATAGGCGACAGGTTTAGATAAAGGATCTGGATCGGCACAGGCTGGGAGGGCCGAAGGGCCTGTTCCTGTGCTGTAATTTTCTTTGTTCTTTGTTCTTCCGCTTATTGTGTTGGATATTTTGGTAGTACAGTAGATTGTGTCAATCATGGAGCAAAATAATTTTATTTTCAGACTGGCCAGCTTCACCTGCAATGTGCTGCTGCAACAGATTTAACCATCGCAGCATATGACAGGTGACACTCATGACTCTGTGTATCTTTTGATTTTCTTTCTACAACAAAACAACTTGCACTTAAAGCGCCTTTAATGCAACAAAAAGTATTGCAAGGTGCTTCACAGGAGTGTTATCAAACAAAATATGACACCTATAAGTTTACCACTGCTTATATTTTTAATACTTTTTCATTTTATTCCTGTGTGTTGACTCAGCTTTTTTCTGTTTCTTTCTATGCGTTTGCTTCTCTTTATACCTTCAAGTGTACCAACTATTCTTTCTCCAGCACACTCTATTATAAGGTATATAAAGGTGCATTTAAAAAGCACCTTGAAAAAACTTCAAAACATCCCAAAGTGCTTAACAGCCAATTAAATACTTTTGGAAATGTAGTCATTGGAATAACTGATAATCTGTTTTAGTGAAAGACGTTGAGGGGTAATTATTGGGACTCCTTGATGCCATATTCGGTCAAATGCTGTTTTGATGTCAAGGGCAGTTACTCTCACCTCACCTCTGGCATTCAGCTCTTTTGTCCATGTTTGAACCAAGGTTGCAATGAGGCCAGGAGCTGAGTGACCCTGGCGGAACCAAACTGAGCGTTCGTGAGCAGGTTATTGCTGAATAAGTGCTGCTTGATAAGAGCTGTTGATGACACCTTCCATCACTTTGCTGATGATGGAGAGTAGACTGATAGGGCGGTAATTGGCTGGGTTGGATTTATCCTGTTTCTTTTGTACAGGACACACCAGGGAAACTTACCACATTGTCGGGTAGATGCTAGTATTGCAGCTGTACTGGAGCAGCTTGGCTCGGGGTGCAGACGTTCTGAACACAAGTCTTCAGTCCTATTGCCAAAATGTTGTCAGGGCCCATCGGCAGCATGGTAGCGCAGTGGTTAGCATTGTTGCTTCACAGCGCCACGGTCCCGGGTTTGATTCCCGGCTTGGGTCACTGTCTGTGCGGAGTCTGCACATTCTCCCTGTGTATGAGTGGATTTCCTCCGGGTGACCCGGTTTCCTCCCACAAGTCCCGAAAACGTGCTTGTTCAGTGAATTGGACATTCTGAATTCTCCCTCAGTTTGTTCGAACAGGCGCTGTAGAGTGGCGACTAGAGGATTTTCACAGTAACTTCATTGCAGTCTTAATGTAAGCTTACATGTGACAATAAAGATTATTATTATGGTTCTTGGGGGGCGATGTGCAAGCCGAGAGGAGCTGGAGAGAAGTATAGCTTTTGCTGTATCCAGTGCCTTCAGCCATTTCTTGATATCACGTGAACTGAATCGTATAGGCTGAAAACTGACATCTATAATGCTGGGGACCTCTGGAGGAGAACAAGGTGGATCATCCACTCGGCACTTCTGGCTGAAGATTACTGCAAATGCTTCAACCTTGACTTTTGCACAGATGTGCTCGGTTCTTCCATTCTTGAGGATGGCCATATTTGTGGCGCCGCCTCCTCCAGTTAGTTGTGCAATTGTCCCCCACCATTCAGGGCTAGATGTGGCAGGACTGCGGAGCTTAGATCTGATATGTGGTTGTGGAATCACTTAGCTCTGTCTATTACCTGCTGGTTATGCTGTTTGGCACACAAGTAGTCCTGTGTTGTTACTTCACCAGGTTGGCACCTCATTTTTAGTTATGCCTGGTGTTGCTCCTGGCATGTTCTCTTGCACTCTTCATTGACCCAGGGTTGATCCTCTGGCTTGGTGGTAATGGTAGAGTGGAGGCCATGCCAGGCCATGAGGTTGCAGGTTGTGGTTGAGTATAATTCTGCTGCTGCTGATGGCCCACAGTGCCTCATAGGTGTCCAGTCTTGAGTGCTAGATCTGTTCAAAGTCTATCCCATTTAGCACAGTAGTGCCACACAACATGATGGAGGGTATCTTCAATGTGAGTGTTGTAGGCTGTCGTGGAAATTATAATAAAGACAAATTCTTTGAGGTTCGATTGAAGGAAATTTATTTACACAAATATATATATTTTAAAAATAAATAAATTTAGAGTAGCCAATTATTTTTTTTCCAATTAAGGGGCAATTTAGCATGGCCAATCCACCTAACCAGCACATCTTTGGGTTGTGGGGGTGAAACCCACTCAGACATGGGGAGAATGTGCAAACTCCACACGGACAGTGACCCAGGGCCGGGATTCGAACCCGGGTCCTCAGCGCCGCAGTCCCAGTGCTATCCACTGCGCCACATGCTGCCCTGACACAAATATATATTGCGGAGAGAGAGTGTTCCAGCCTGTGCACTGCACTCTGAGATTCGATTGAAGGCAGCATATTTTATAGTCTGAAATAACAGCTTGAAGTAAACAGGCATGTTTATATTAAATAGACCTTGGAAAGTACGTAAGATGAAATACGTAGTACGTATGTTCTTGCCCTTGGCTAAAAACAATTCGAGTACACATTTGCTATCTTTCGGAGGACAATGTGTTTTCATAATAAGGCCGAGACCAGAATATGAAGCAGTATTTCATTTATGTTACCTGACCTTATTTTCATTCAAAAGCAGTGTTGAACTATAGTCAAGCATTTCCCAGCACGCTTCTAAGTTGACAACTCATTAATTTCCCTTCCACATAGGCGGAGGCAAAGACTCCACGAGAGGCCAAGCTTACAGGGGACAACTCATTTTATTCCACACTAGCCACAATAATTACTCCTCTCCACCCCCCACAGGGTCTCCTTCCCCGAACTGCTTCCACGTCGTGGTTTATATTCTGTGGAAAGCTCCTCCAATTGGGAGGAAGTTCTGCCCCCTAGTCTCCTGAGTAGCTCATACTCTGAGGTGTAAGAGGGGAATCTTTCTCTGAGCTCCTGCTGCTTCTGGCTGTAACCCTGCTTCCAGACCTGGTGTGTTATTCTGTATGTTGGCTGCCTTTTCCGAACTTTGAAACCTGGACTGTGGCTGGGGTGAATGGTGCTACAACCGGTTGGATGGAGGGGAAGTTGCTTGCAGGATAGAGAGAGGATAGTACTTGCCTGCCTGCAGTTGCCACACATGAGACTCGTACTTGTTATTGGCTGCCTTTCTGCTTATCAGCTGGGAGTGGAGTACTGGGCGGATTTTGATTGGCCTACTGCCGGGCTGAAAGTGGAGGAGAACGGACTCGCCTTTGCAGTTTTGGACTGGATGGTGTTCGGAGACCGAATGCCGGAATTGTGAAAGCAGCAGGGCGTTGGCCCAATTGACTATGTGTACTGCTTGTTGGTTTTGTTTTATTGTTGGGGGATTGTATGGTTATTATTGTATTTTTGTTGCGTATCTTTTGTGACTAGCAGTTGTGTGCTCGCCAGTTGCGGCCCTCCTGCTTCTGTGCACTGGAGATTGACGGTTCCCCCCCGGTGCTAGTGAGGGGGAGGGGTGTCCTCTCTCTCTCTCTCTCCTCAACCGTGCGCTGCCTTTCCTTTTCCTGTGAACTATGCTGCTTGCAGGCGCCTCTTCACCGATGTGGGGCTGTTGCTGGAGTCAGGGCTGGATTTGGGGGGGGGGTGGGGGTGGGTGAGCATGCGCTGACGTGAGTGCTGGCGGCTTTGTCTTGTACTTAATTATTTATTGGGTTTCCTGTGGTTGCTCTGTATTTCTTTTTGTAAAGGTAGTTCTCTTTCTCTCTCTCCCCCATGCCCCGTATCGTTTCCCTTTCCAGTGGTCTGTGCTGCTCATTTTGGCACCTTTCCATCAATGTGAGACTGCCAATGGGAGGGGTGGGGGAGAGGTGGCCACATGCTGGCTTTGCAGCCGATGCTTTGTTGAAAAGAACTGTTCTGGGTTGGACTGTGCTTCCTCTTGGGGGGGGGGGGGGGGGCGGGGGTGGTGTTCTCTCTCACACACTGTGCCCTGCCCCGCTGTGTCCTTTTCTGGTGGGCTGTGCTGCTCGTTTGGGCACCTTTCCACCGATGTGGGGCTACTGTTGGGGCCGGGGGGAGGGGGTGGTTGGGGGGTGCACTGGCTTGAGAGCTAGTGGTTTTTTTTTTTTTGGTGTCTTATAAATACTTTTCATATGTTACTAATTTTCGTGGCTGTTTTTAGTATGTTGCTGATTCTTGTGTATTCTTGAGTTGTCAATAAACTTACAATATTTGTAGGAGGAGAATCGGATGCAACACAAGCTCTGTCCGTGTACGGGGACCATAACAGTGAAGACAGGACTTTGTCTCCACAAGGACTGTACGGTGGTCACTTCTACTGATACTGTCATCGACAGAGGCATCTACAGCATCCTTTATGAGGGGAGATAGTTCGAAGAATATTATGGCGGGGGGCAATGTAGAATCTTTGAGATTTGGGTGGAAGAAATCTTAAAAAGTCAGGCAAAATTATAGGTTTGACAAAAATGGGAGGTATGATTTAAAAACTTGACGAGGAAGGCGGCACGGTGGCGCAGTGGTTAGCGCTGCTTCCTCACGGCGCCAAGGACTCAGGTTCGATCCAAGCCCCAGGTCATTGTCCATGTGGAGCTTGCACATTCTCCCCATGTCTGCGTGGGTCTCACCCCCACAACCCAAAAAGATGTGCAGGGTAGGTGAATTGGCCATGCTAAATTGCCCTTAATTGGAAAAATAAGAATTGGGTATTCTAAATTGATTTTAAAAAAAACTTGACATGAGGGGTTCTCAGTGAGATAGAGAGTGACCAGGAAGGATAATCTTAGACATGCCCTTTTTTCTCCAGTTTAGTGGGCGCACGATAGCACAGTGGTTGGTACTGTTGCTTCACAGCGCTAGGGTCCGGGTTCGATTCCTGCTTGGGTTGACAAAACATAATTTTCTTTACCCGTCAGCCTGGCCTCAATAAAAGTCGAGATGAATTTGCAGGTACAGCATTAGTTATTTTATTTGACTTGCAAGCCTGACTCATTTCACAGCGGTACAAAACACATCTTGCTTTCTGTACCTGCGGAATCGAGTGAGTCTGTAGGACAAAGGAATCTCTACTGATACATTCAAATGGCATCAAGTTTCACATACACAATTCCCATAGGTCATCCTATACCCCTCCTGACCTGGCCATACATCCTAATTGGCTCACTTCCAATCCCTTTCTCTGGCCCCCGATTACCCAGCATCCTTTTCCCCTCCGTAGCTGGACACACCTCCTCCTTGCTTTGCCATGCGTTCTGAAATCCTTTGTCTGTGAACTCACCAAAATGAGACTGGCCTATCTCTACATTACAGTAACTAATATCTCTAAAACAATTATTTTATATCACATTCGTCATTCCCTCCTTTTATCATTCCATGGTAACCGAACTATTCAATCTATAGCTACGGTCCCTCATCTAAAAAGATCCGCCGCTGCATTTCCAATTCCTGTAGTAGCCCCCCTTCATCCGCTGCACCCTCATGGATTTTGACAGCCAAGATTTTAGGGGCGTTGATCTGTTCCAGTACACCCCGCATTCTACCCATCACACATTTAAGGATGGCTGGGCCCACAAAGATACAGCCAATAGCCACCACTAAATACATGGCCATATTTATCAACCAGTCCTTCCAACCTCCAAATCCCCAGTTACCCCAAGAGCCAGGATCCTGCATTCCGTCCAGGTGATCCCGTATGCGATCCATAAATTTAGTGATGTTAGCGGTTAAGTCTTGAACTCCCATGATACACCTGCCCTGTACTATGGCGCATACCCCCCACCCTCACGGGCCAGAAGATAGTCAAGAGCATACCGGTTCTGCATTGCAAACAACCGCAGCTGAGACAATTCCTTGGTTATTGCCCCAAGGGCTCCCAAGGTTTCATTTCCCAAGGTGGTAAGGCCACAAATAAAATAATTCCTATCGCTGACAGCCAAGGAACCCCCCACACCTCCCAGTGTCAAGACGCTCAGAATCCCCCACCCGGCTGAGTGGCCCCGGTTGGGTGCGAGAACCTGAGGTTTTTTCCAGTTCTCACAGAATTCAGCTGAGACTGCCCGGCGTGCTAACTGATTATGCAGTATCCACGCCGAGGGGCAGGGGACTGTGGTAGGGACTAGAGTCCCAATAGCAATTTGGCGGGGAAATGGGGGTGACAAAACATTGGTCGCCCTCATTAAATAAAAGTAGTATCCTTGCTCCATGTGCAGGCTAGCATCACAATCAGTATATCGGTTGCGCAGGGATCCCCCAGTAGCCCAGTTTATCCAGCTTTGAAACGCCCATTCGGGCCGCCTAGCAATGCGGAAAGCCCTAGTCCCAACAGTGATTTGAGAGACATTCGCCCAGCCACAAAGGAGCTGGAGGCCGGCGTTCAATGGAACGCAGGTGGTGTTATAACAAACGCATTGGCCAGACGCCTGGGTGATATGACACCTCCTGTCCGTACAGGTGGGGAACAGACATGTTATGTTCGTTTCCACCTCTCCCAGCAAACAGCCGTATCCTTCACTTCTGAAACAATTCTCGTACGACCGGGAATCCCTATTGGGAGTGAAGTGGCTAGGTATGTACGCCCTCCACCATTGCAGCCTATCAGACTGTGAGTGGGAATTATCCCGAGGAAGGGGAAGGAAAATAGCCGGTGGTGCTGAACCCGGATCGTAAAGAAGAGTGACTTGCTCGGAACGCTGACAATGAACCACCATTTGGGAAGTGCCCCAAAGCGGTGAAACAGAAAATAACCTAGACACCGCTGCGGGGTTCGGGTAGCAGACAACCCGTCCGTGGCCATACAAGCGGTGGTAAATCTGGTAGAAGAGATTCATACTACCCGGGTTTTCCTCAGTTTGGCCTTTAACTAAATTAAGTGTATCTCCTGATAACCTACGTTCTAGTTGTACTTCCCTTCTCACACGCCCCGTCCTCTCTCTAGTCCCTCTCTCTCTCTCACAACCTCTTCCTACTCTCTCCTGACGGTCTGATTTTACCTTTATCGCACCAAGCTTAACACATCCAAAATCAAATTTACATGTACTCCAAAAACAAGGCAATGTCCATGTAATGTTTCCTTCCCATCGCCGGGACTGGTGCAATTGCTTCATGAGTCCTGCATTGTCCGTTAGCCTGATGACCTTCCCTGAGTCGATACCATGTCTTCGTATATGGGGGCAGCGAAGAACATCACCTCTGCATAAACAAAATTTCTTTGTAGTTTGGTTGGGGTTACAAATGTAGATAATATTTCCCTTTTCCATGTCCGTCGCCAATGACACTCCAAGCGAGGTGAGGCCGAAGATCACACAGGTGGTGCGTAGCCACCCCATCATGCTCCACACCTGTAAAATAGCACTGGGGAAGGGAGGCAGGTTAATCTGTCCAAGAAAATGAGGCCTGTTATCAGAACTAAACTGAGCTGGTATTCTGTACCGGGGAATGATTTCCCATGTCAGAACTTTAACCACAGTAGCAGCTTTATTATCGATAGTCGGATACACCTCGACCCATCTACTGAACACATCCACAATAACCAAAACATATTTATAATATTGACAACATTGACACCTTTCCAACTCAATGTAATCCAACTGGAGTGTCTCAAAGGGACCAGTGGGCAACGGGGTTTGCCTCATACCACAAGGGATACCTTTGCCGGTGTTATATTGCTGACAAATCAAACACCGAATGCTGATACTCTGAGCCAACCCCTGCATTTTAGGGTGCCACCAAGTGTCCAGCAACAAATCACTAGTCCCCCGAGCCCCACAATGAGTTGCAAAGTGTACACATTCAGTGACCCACAAAGCCAGTACATCAGACATACAAGTCTGATGCGCTGGCGTGGTCCATAAAGAGGAAACAGAATCATATGTACAACCTAACCGTTTCCACATTTGTTTATCACTCTCAGGAGCGTCCTCCTGTAACCTTATGACGTCTTGGATGGTTGGCATTGGCTTGTCAGAAGCAGACATATTTATAGTAGATCATTTAGTCTGACTTAACATTTTAGGCACCATCACTTGCTGAATTTGTGCGGCTGTCCGCGCTGCACAATCTGCTTGTTCATTACCAACATCAACTGGGGTCTTACCGTTTTTATGGGCAGCGCATTTAATGACAGAAATCTGCGCGGGCATAAGGAGGGCCTGTAGTAGGTCATTAACTAAACCCCGGTGGGATATTGGACCACACATAATCATGCAAGGTTGTTCTGACGAAATATCACTCAAACCGTCCCTTATTGTGGTAGTTTCCTGAATCAAGGCTAAACAGTTGTGGCCAGGTGCATCTTCATGAACAGGGGGACCACTAAGAAAACAGGCTGGATTGATAGTGGTACAGTGTTTAAATGTCAGACGTGGATTGTTCAAAAGGTATATCTCATACCTATTGTGACGAGCTGCGGTAAGATGCTGAGTCTGCAGTTGCCTCAGTAGTGCGATGACCGAGTGGGAGCTATACACCGTAATATCCTGTTGGAGAGTGAGAGCATGTAACGGCTGTGCGATGGCATTGATTGAACGTAAATCCTGTACTAATCGGTACTGGTCTGGCTTGGCTGGTTTAGGCACAGCAAGTATGGGGGTGTTACATTCTGATTGGCAAGGGACCAAAATACCCTGTTGCAACAGCTCTCGGATTAATTTGTCTATAGACGGGGCAGCTTGGGGTTTCAGGGGGTATTGCCGAATGGAAGGCAGCTTTACATGGTCCTTAATCGTCACCTTAATAGGTGTAACATTTGTCTTTCCCACTTGTGATGGGTATTCTGCCCATACCTGTGGATTGACATATTCCAAAACATCATGTCCCCGGTGATGCTGCAGTCGAGTGTTCATCGTTTCAGGGACCTCAAAATATTTTATGGCAGTGCCGTCTGGCGTGACTGGAAGTGCGTACTCTGTTGGATCTGAATGATCCACTGCCCTCCTTACCATAGGCCCCAGATCCCTGGCATGGTACTGGTCGTGGACCTGACGTGTAAGTTGAGGGCTTACCGAAGCTGACTGTGGCCATAAATGTGGTGGTATTGTAACAAAATCGGCTGTACCTTCTTTTCCCGTGACTGTGGCTGTAACTTTGACTGGCCATTCGGTCCCAATTAATGGCCGGTATTTGTCCTCCAACTCCCTGTTTTGTCCGGTTCTGTCATAGGCTAGGGTAACGTGATGCAGTGAATGGTCAATGTCTAACGTCCATCACTGGGGGGGTGATAGAAATATAGCCCTGTTGTCTCATCCTCCGTGATTGGACCGTTACCCCTTCGTCTCCGCACTCTAGCTGTAGCTGGAAGATACACAGTAAATCTCGGGCCAACAAGTTACAGTCCAATCCAGTAGTCACTACAAACTGATGATCTGCAGACTTATTCTCGTAAGTGACTGTCACAGGTTCAGAAATAGGATACTCACACACCTGTCCTTGGAACCCCGACAAATGCTGGGTGTGGTCGGATAGTGGTAGTCGAAGTTCTGATTGCACCGAAGACATGGCTGCTCCAGTGTCGATTACAAATGAGTGATGTTGATCTCCTATCTGCAGCGAGATAATAGGTTCCCTGTCCGATTGGAGAGTCCTTCTGACTAAATTAGCTAGTCAATCCTGTGTTGGGAAAGGGTTTGCCTGGGAGAAGTCAGTGTATCTCGTCTGCCCTCCCCTTGGTGGGTACCCCCTCCTTTGGGTCGGGTAGTCTCCTTCTGCTGCCCGTCTTTTAAAGGGGCATTCCTGTTGCCAGTGATCTGCACGGCCGCAATTAAAACATGAATTGTTCCCTCTATATCTGCCCCGTCCACTTCTCCCAGGAGACCAATGGCCCCTCAGAGGGGGTGGCGGTTGTAAAGCTGTTGGTGCATACGGTGGGCCATAAAGAGGAGCTGAGGGTCCATTTGGGTGGGTTTGATATCCTCCCCCTCGCTGATCCACCCAAAGTCACAATATTGGGGTTCCAGCTGGTAAGCTACCGTTTCTGCCGCTTGTTGCGGTCTCAGATCATCCTTTTTCATTACATACTCAGTCTTAACCTTTGTAACTGAGCCTCCTTCCTGGCCTACACCGTCCTTCCAATAAAATCTGACTGCCCTTGCCATCTGGGAAGGGTCGTTCTCTGTCCAATTCATGTTATTACATTTCACAGCAGTAGCCACGGAAAGTGGTAGGCAATGCATTAACATAGCACAATATTGAGGGGAATTCTGACCATTTTGATATGGCAAGTCGCCTGACTGCCCATGGTAGATTTCATGAAAACGTTCCAGAAATTCCTCTGGCTCTTCAATCTTTTTAGGTTTGAGGTCTAAGATTGCAGAAATATTTATGGGCTTTTGAAATGTGCTATTCAACGCATTCAGGATTTGTGTCCGTCTATCGTTGTCCAACACATGGGCTTGCTGAAGTGCGGCGTGGCTAGCATAATTCAAGTGATTAAGATGATTGCGGTACTCTGCTGGGGTTTAAACCTGCTGGTCTAGGGCCCAGAGGTCCCTAGAATCAGCTTGATAAATTGAGATGGTAGTTCTCAGGGAATCCACAAAAGCAGCAGGAGATTTTTTTCTATTGTGATTGTAGCCATAATAGCCATCATCTCACTGGGTGTCCATGGGAAATAAACGTCTATCGTGGGCTGGGCCCCGGCGGTCACTGCGTCAAGGTTTGGTATCTTCCTAATCGGCAACTGTCTCCAAGTCTCACCAGGGGGCACTCGAGCTATTTCCTCTGGTTCTTCCAAGACTTCGACGTCCCTCCCTGTCACTAGAGGGAGCTCTTTCTCTTCAGAGCCATCCCTTTCCTCCCCCTTTGTTCTCGAAGTTTGCAGTTTCCCCTTGGTCTGAAGGGATTTAGGTGGTATGCTTGATTGTTTCTCGTTAGGATCAGGCCCTTATCTCGCTGTCTGAGATCGGGTCCTAGAGCTAACTGGGCTTGTGGAACAGAGCTCCTCTTCCCTCTTAGATCGTGAAGATGGTAAATTAGGACCCAAGCTATCAACCAAAAGGGCTGGAGTGACTGGCATGATTGGAATCTGGGGAGCAGTGACTGGATATAAATTATTATACTCTGGTGGTTCTGGAATTAGTGCAGACAATGCTACAGGTGCAGTTGGAACCTTTGTTGACATAATCAAATCATCCAATTCGTAATTTTCTGTCAATTCAAGGCCAGCCATTGAACTACGTAGCCCATTGTTTTGTTTTTTTCTTCACTAATTGGAATCCCCATTTTAAGGGCATTTTCTTGCCAACTTAATAACATGATCTTATCCCTCTCATGTTGACAATATTGTCTCCATAATCTAATTAACTCTTTAGCTTTCATACTTTGGCTCTTTTTTTTAAATTTAAAAAAAAATTATTTATATATTTTTTATTTGCTTATTTATAACCAATGGCAATTTTTGCTCCTTGGCAAAATTATTAAAAAGGTTCTAACAGTGTTCTTTTAAAACTTAAAATGTTTGAAAATTCAAATTGAATTACTGCAACTTGCAAGCTTAGCTCTGATCTCAACTCAGAACTAAATTTACGATTTGCTTAACACAAACTTGTATAACATTTACAACTTAATTAATTCTTGATCTTAACAATTTTTCTTTTAACAAGTTTTTCTTACATTCTCAAAAATGTTGGCTGCTATCAATGAGGGAGCAGTTAGCTGCGGTGATGTATACTGGAGCAAAGTCAACTGTCATCTCCAGATTTACACTTTTTAAAATGGTGTCAGTGAGTTTCTTTCAGTTTCTATTAATTCACAAATAAAATGAGATAAACATTATTTCAAGTAAGTAAAACTTAAGATTCTGGCAATTGCAATCAATTGCTTTCGAAAATAATAACTTTTATCAAAGAGGTGGAGAAACCCACTGGTTTCCTTTAATCAAGTTCATTGACTCAAAGGAAAGGTATCCGATTACATCACAGGCTGCTGCTGTTATCTCAAGGCCTGTGTGAGAAGCACTGTCTGTAGTCTTTAACTTTGGCTGCTGCTGTTAACCCTTTGAGAGACTTCTGCTTTAATTAACATGCAGCATCCAGTTCTATGGATGTTCTTTGTTTTTGAAATTTATCCAAGCAATTCCCCATAATCTCAACTAGTCCTCAGAACGGATGATAATGGCATAGTGTAGGTTAGATGGCTTTTGTTTTGGTGCAACATCGTGGGCCGAAGGGCCTGTACTGCGCTGTATTGTTCTATGTTCTATGTTCTAACTGCGTTTTTCGCCACTATAGTCCAAGGGTACAATTTTAGCTGAATCAACTATAGATTTAAAACACTCACACATGGAATTGAATCATCTGTTTTAGATGTTGCATCAACCCATAACCTAACCCAAGCCAAATCAGAACTCACACATGGAATTGAACCATCTTTGTTTAGATGTTGCATCAACCCATAACCTAACCCAAGCCGAATCAGAACTCACACATGGAATTGAACCATCTTTGTTTAGATGGTGCATCAACCCATAACCTAACCCAAGTCGAATCAACAATATGAAATCCCATCAATTAAATTTCTAATCCCCAGACTGACCTTTGATTTCGTCGAGATGATCTTTCCGTACCAACCGCGAGTGACCAGGCTAATCAGACGATAAGAAGAGGGGATAAAGCAATGCGCGGTCATTTTCCAGCTATCCATTGTGGGCCCCTTCTTCCCACTCTCCCTGTTCATAATCAGTCTAATTCTGATTTCGCGGTTGGTCAGAACCGCCTTGAGAAATCCTGGGTTTCGGGCACCAAATGACAAAACATAAATTTCTTTACCCGTCAGTCTGGCCTCAATAAAAGTCGAGATGGATTTGCAGGTACAGTATTAGTTATTTTATTTGACTTGCAAGCCTGACTCATTTCACAGCGGTACAAAACACATCTTGCTTTCTGTACCTCCGGAATCGAGTGACAAAGGAATCTCTACTGATACATTCAAATGGCATCAAGTTTCACATACACAATTCCCATAGGTCATCCTATACCCCTCCTGACCTGGCCGTACATCCTAATTGGCTCACTTCCAATCCCTTTCTCTGGCCCCCTATTACCCAGCATCCTTTTCCCCTCCGTAGCTGGACACACCTCCTCCTTGCTTTGCCATGCGTTCTGAAATCCTTTGTCTGTGAACTCACCAAAATGAGACTGGCCTATCTCTACATTACAGTAGCTAATATCTCTAAAGTAATTTTATATCACATTCGTCAGGGTCACTGTCTGTATAGAGTCTGCACGTTCTCCCCGTGTCAGTGTAGGTTTCCTCTGGGTGCTCCTGTTTCCTCGCACAAGTCCCGGAAGACGTGCTTGTTAGGTGAATTGGACATTCTGAATTCTCCCTCTGTGTACCCGGAGTGTGGCGACTAATGGAATTTCACAGTAACTTCATTGCAGTGTTAATGTCAGCCTATTTGTGTCAATAATAAAGATTATTATTATTATATTTTTATTTCATATATACTTTAAAGAAGCCAATTTTTTAAGCTGATATCTTAATATTTATATCACTATCTTTAAATGCCTGTTGGTTCTATCTGCATGAATGAGAGTAGTTTGCATATGTATAATTGAGAGTTAGGGAGCATACATAACATGTAAATGAAATATTACAGTGTAAGTTGATTGGAAGGAATTATTTTCTGCTTGTCCCTCGTTTTGTTACGTATTTGATAATGCTGAAAATATGACATAATTATTTTGCTGTTTGATCAGGCCTTTGAATATATACTGTGGGCAGCCATCTGCATGGAAACATCTTTTCCACTTTCTACAGTTTGCTATCTAAGATGGAGGACCACTCTTTATACTGCTGTGTGTCAGTGTTACTATGACTGTGAATGTGACATAGTTGGAGAGGTATGGTATTTTAATATAGTTATTGCAAAATCTATCTGTTGCATTATTGGTATGAAGCCTGAATCTTTTTTGCATATGCCATTTAGGGTCCACATAATACATGCTTCAAAAATGCAATATAGTGCATTGAAAAATACTTTAAAAATATATATATTTTTATTCAAAGTATTTTCATTTTTATGCAAAACACACAACATAACCATCATATAATAAAGCCACCCCACTACCATAAACACCGTACACGCCACGTTTTATAGCTAACTCATACAAACCCAACCCCCCCCCCCCCCCCTCTTCTGCTGATGTTCATAGATCCTCAAAGTAGGAGATGAGCAACCTCCACCCGGACAGTAACCCCTCCACCGATCCTGAATGGCAAATGTTATCTTCACCAGATGCAGGAATTCCGCCAAGTCACTCACCCACCCCATTGCTTTGGGTGGCTCTGGAGCCCGCCACCCTAGCAAGATCCGCCTCTGTGCTACTGGGGAGGCAAAGGCCAACACATCAGCCTCTCTCCCCACTTGCACCCTTGAATCCTCTGAAATTCCTTGGAGCCACCTTCACCCCCAAAATTTCTGACATGGTCCCCGAGAATGACTACCAGAACCCCACAATGTCGGGCATGACCAAAACACAGGAGTGTGGTTTGCCGGCCCCCCTGAACATCGCCAACACCAGTCCTCCACCTCTGGAAAAAACGACTCATATGCAACTTTGTCATGTGCGTTCTATGCACCACTTTAAATTGAATTAAACTAATCGCGCATGGGAGGATGTCACATTTACCCTCCGCAGGGCCTCATTCTAAACATCCCCCCCCCCCCCCCCCCCCCCTGTCAAATACCCCACCCAGCTCCTCCACCCGCTTCCCCTTAACGTCCCCCAATGCGGGCCTCATCCCCTCCATCAACTGCCCGTAGATATCAGACATCCTATCCTCCCCTATCTCATCCTGGGACACAATCTTTACGAGCAACAAAGGGGGAACATGGAAACCTGGCCAGCTCTTCCCTAATAAAATTCCTAATCTGTAAGAACCAAAACTGAAACTTCTCCAATTCTGCCAACTCTGCAAGCCTACCTTCCACTAATAAATATCTAAACCTCTCTATCCTCTCCCGCATCCACACCCTGTACGTTGCATCCAATCTGCTGGAATAAATCAGTGACTTCCACAGATCGGCACCCAAAATGACATGCCTCAATCTTAAAATGCTGCCTGAGCTGATTACAGGCACTTAACGTGGCTTCCACCACCGGGCTCCTGGTGAATCTAGCTGGCATCACCAGTGCCCTCAGACTTGTCCCCCTATGGCGCTGCTGGCTCATGGCGTCGAGGACCTGGTTCGATTCTGGCCCAGGGTCACTGTTTGTGTGTAGTTTGCACATTCTGCCTGTGTCTGCGTGAGTCTCACCCCCACAACCCAAAGGTGTGCAGGGTAGGTAAATTGGCCATGCTAAATTGCCCCTGAATTGGAATTTAAAAAAAAAAAAGCCTTTCCCCCAAGATGACAGCTCCTCCATCTGCCTCCACACGGACCCCTTCTCCACACCCCACATCCACACCTTCCCAACATTCACCACCCAGTAATACTTCTACAAGTTCGGCAGAGCCAGCTCCCCTCCCTGCCTATCCCTCTCCAAAAAAAACCAAAAGGGGTGCTTTCCCTGGTCATGTGAAGTTTGTGATCACCCTATTTACACTCCCGAAAAACAACTTGGACACGGACATCGGGAGAAACAAACAAAATCTTCGGGAGGACCGCTGTCTTCACGGTCTGAACCCATCCCGCCAATGATAACTGGAGTACTTCTTAAATTCCTCGCTCAGCCCACCCACCAGATTAGCCAAATGCAATTTATGTAGCTGAGCCTAACAATGCCGTGTCCCCAAATAACGAAAGCTCGAATTGACCAGCCGAAGCAGTAACTTCTCCAGCCCCCTCCCCTGTACCTGAGCATTGACCGCAAACACTTCACTCTTCCTTACCATAAGACATAGGAGCAGCCACTCGGCCCACCAAGTCTGCTCTGCCATTCAATCATGGCTGATATTTTCTCATCCCCATTCTCCTGTCTTCTCCTCATAACTCCTGATTCCCTTATTAATCAAGCACCTATCTATCTCTGTCTGAAAGACACTCAGTGAATTGGCCTCCACAGCCTTCTGCGGCAAAGGGTTCCACAGATTCACCACCCTCTGGCTGAAGAAATTCCTCCTCATCTCTGTTTTAAAGGATCGGCCCTTTAGCCTGAGATGGTGTCCTCTGGTTCTAGTTTTTCCCACAAGTGGAAACATCCTCTCCACAGCCACTCCATCCAGGCCTTGCAGTATCCTGTAAGTTTCAATAAGATCCCCCCTCATCCTTCTAAACTCCAATGAGTACAGACCCAGAGTCCTCAACCGTTCCTCATACAAGTTCTTTATTCCAGGAATCATTCTTGTGAACTTCCTCTGGACCCTTTCCAAGGCCAGCACATCCTTCATAGAACATAGAAAAGTACAGCACAGGAACAGGCCCTTCAGCCCTCCAAGCCCGTGCCAACCATGCTGCATGACTAAACTACAATCTTCTACACTTCCTGATGCAACTTCCACAAGAAAAGTTTTTGTTCAGTAAAACAGTATTCCGAGTCGCTTATTTAAGAAATGATCAAAGGATGTGAATTGTCTGAAAGACATTCTTTATCAACTTTCTGCTGTTAATGTTCACATAGCGTGTATTATATTATACAGGCTGGATGTGACCGATCTAGCATTTCAATTCAGCAAAAGCTTTTCTTCAATATAGCTGAACTGTATCATTGAAGCAAACAAAGAACAAAGAAAAGTACAACACAGGAACACGCCGTCCGGCCCTCCAAGCCCTTGCCGACCATGCTGCCCGACTAAACTACAATCTTCTACACTTCCTGGGTCCGTATCCTTCTATTCCCATCCTATTCATATATTTGTCAAGATGCCCCCTAAATGTCACAATCGTCCCTGCTTCCACCACCTCCTCCAGCAGCGAGTTCCAGGCACCCAATACTCTGTGTGTAAAAAAACTTGCCTCGTACATCTACTCTAAACCTTGCCCCTCGCACCTTAAACCTATGCCCCCTAGTGATTGACCCCTCTACCCCGGGGAAAAGCCTCTGACTATCCACTCTGTCTATCCCCCCATAATTTTGTAGACCTCTATCAGGTTGCCGTTCAACCTCCGTCGTTCCAGTGAGAACAAACCAAGTTTATTCTACCTCTCCTCATAGCTAATGCCCTCCATACCAGGCAACATCCTGGTAAATCTCTTCTGCACCCTCTCCAAAGCCTTCTGGTAGTGTGGCAACCAGAATTGAACACTATACTCCAAGTGTGGCCTAAATAAGGTTCTATACAGCTGCAACATGACTTGCCAATTCTTATACTCAATGCTCCGGCCAATGAAGGCAAGCATGCCGTATGCCTTCTTGACTATCTTCTCCACCTGTGTTGCCCCTTTCAGTGACCTGTGGACCTGTACACCTAGATCTCTCTGACATTCAACACTCTTGAAGGTTCTACCATTCACTGTATATTCCCTACCTGCATTAGACTTTCCAAAATGCATTACCTCACATTTGTCCGGATTAAACTCCATCTGCCATCTCTCCGCCCAAGTCTCCAAACAATCTAAATCCTGCTGTATCCTCTGACAGTCCTCATCGCTATCCGCAATTCCGCCAACCTTTGTGTCGTCTGCAAACTTACAAATCAGACCAGTTACATTTTCCTCCAAATCATTTATATATACTCCAAACAGCAAAGGTCCCAGCACTGATCCCTGCGGAACACCACTAGTCGCAGCCCTCCAATTAGAAAAGCATCCTCCCATTGCTACTCTCTGCCTTCTATGACCTAGCCAGTTCTGTATCCCCTTGCCAGCTCACCCCTGATCCCGTGTGACTTCACCTTTTGTACTAGTCTACCAGGAGGGACCTTGTCAAAGGCCTTACTGAAGTCCATATTGACAACATCCACTGCCCTACCTGCATCAATCATCTTTGTGACGTCTTCGAAAAACTAGTGAGACATGACCTCCCCTTCACAAAACAATGCTGCCTTTCACTAATACGTCCATTTGCTTCCAAATGGGAGTAGATCCTGTCTCAAAGAATTCTCTCCAGTAATTTCCCTACCACTGATGTAAGGCTCACCGGCCTGTAGTTCCCTGGATAATCCTTGCTACCCTTCTTAAACAAAGGAACAACATTGGCTATTCTCCAGTCACCTGAAGACAGTGAGGATCCAAAGATTTCTGTCAAGGCCTCAGCAATTTCCTCTCTAGCCACCTTCAGTATTCTGGGGTAGATCCCATCAGGCCCTGGGGACCTATCTACCTTAATATTTTTCAAGATGCCCAGCACCTCGTCTTTTTGGATCTCAATGTGACCCAGGCTATCCACACGCCCTTCTCCAGACTCGACATCCACCAATTCCTTCTCTTTGGTGAATACTGATGCAAAGTATTCATTTAGTACCTCCCCCATTTCCTCTGGCTCCACACATAGATTCCCTTGCCTATCCTTCAGTGGGCCAACCCTTTCCCTGGCTACCTTCTTGCTTTTTATGTACGTGTAAAAAGCCTTGGGAGTTTCCTTAACCCTATTTGCCAATGACTTTTCGTGACCCCTTCTAGCCCTCCTGACTCCTTGCTTAAGTTCCTTCCTACTTTCCTTATAATCCACACAGGCTTCGTCTGTTCCCAGCCTCTTAGCCCTGCCAAATGCCTCTTTTTTTCTTTTTGACGAGGCCGACAACATCTCTCGTTCCCCAAGGTTCCCAAAAATTGTCGTATTTATCCTTCTTCCTCACAGGAACATGCCAGGCCTGAATTCCTTTCAACTGACATTTGAAAGCCTCCCACATGTCAGATGTTGATTTACCCTCAAACATCCACCCCCAATCTAGGTTCTTCAGTTCCCGCCTAATATTGTTATAATTAGCCTTCCCCCAATTTAGCACATTCACCCTAGGACCACTCTTATCCTTGTCCACCAGCACTTTAAAACTGACTGAATTGTGGTCACTGTTCCCGAAATGCTCCCTTACTGAAACTTCTACCACCTGGCCGGGGTCATTCCCCAATACCAGGTCCAGTATAGCCCCTTCACTAGTTGGACTGTCTACATATTGTTTTAAGAAGCCCTCCTGGATGCTCCTTACAAACTCTGCCCCGTCTAAGCCCCTGGCACTAAGTGAGTCCCAGTCAATATTGGGGAAGTTGGATGTCTCCCATCACTACAACCCTGTTGTTTTTACTCTTTTCCAAAATCTGTCTACATATCTGCTCCTCTATCCCCCGCCGGCTGTTGGGAGGCCTGTAGTAAAGCCCCAACATTGTGACTGCACCCTTCTTATTCCTGATCTCTACCCATATAGCCTCATTGCCCTCTGAGGTGTCCTCCCGTAGTACAGCTGTGATATTCTCCCTCACCAGTAGCGCAACTCCGCCACCCCTTTTACATCCCCCTCTATCCCGCCTGAAACATCTAAATCCTGGAACGTTTAGCTGCCAATCCTGTCCTTCCCTCAACCAGGTCTCTGTAATGGCAACAACATCATAGTTCCAAGTACTAATCCAAGCTCTAAGTTCATCTGCCTTACTCGTAATACGTCTTGCATTAAAACATATGCACTTCAGGCCACCAGACCCGCTGTGTTCAGCAACTTCTCCCTGTCTGCTCTGCCTCAGAGCCATACTGGCCCTATTCCCTGGTTCGCGCTCAATGCTGTCACCTTCTGACCTATTGCTCCCGTGCCCACCCCCCTGCCATACTAGTTTAAACCCTCCCGTGTGACACTAGCAAACCTCGCGGCCAGGATATTTATGCCTCTCCAGTTTCGATGCAACTTGTCCTTCTTATGCAGGTCACACCTGCCCCGGAAGAGCTCCCAGTGGTCCAGATAACGGAAACCCTCCCTCCTACACCAGCTGTTTAGCCACGTGTTTAGCTGCTCTATCTTCCTATTTCTAGCGTCTCTGGCACGTGGCACGAGGAGTAATCCCGAGATTACAACCCTGGAAGTCCTGTCTTTTAACTTTCTGCCTAGCTCCCTGAACTCCTGCTGCAGGACCTCATGCCCCTTCCTCCCTTTGTCATAGATAAGGTAGATAGTCAACATCTTTTCCCAATGGTAGGGGAGTCTAAAACTAGAGGGCATAGGTTTAAGGTGAGAGGGGAAAGATTCAGAAGGGCCCAGAGGGGCAATTTCTTCACTCAGAGGGTAGTGAGTGTCTGGAATGTGCTGCCAGAGGTAGTAGTAGAGGCGGGTACAACTGTGTCTTTTAAAAAGCATTTAGATAGTTACATGGGTAAGATGGGTATAGAGGGTTATGGGCCAAGTGCGGGCAACTGGGACTAGCTTAATGGTAAAAACTGGGCGGCATGGACTGGTTGGGCCGAAGGGCCTGTTTCCATGCTGTAAACTTCTATGATTCTATTAGTACCAATATGTACAACGACCTCTGCCTGTTTGCCCTCCCCCTTCAGGATGCCCGCTACCCGTTCAGAGACATCCTGGACCTTGGCACCAGGGAGGCAACATACCATCCTGGAGTCTCTTTAACATCCACAGAAGCGCCTATCTGTGCCCCTGACTATAGAGTCTCCTATGACTATTGCTCTTCTGCGCTTTGACCCTCCCTTCTGAACAATAGAGCCAGCCGTGGTGCCACTGCTCTGGCTGCTGCTGTTTTCCCCTGATAGGCTATCCCCCCCTGACAGTATCCAAAAGGGTATACCTGTTCGAGAGGGGGACAACCACAGGGGATTCCTGCACTGACTGCCTGCCCTTTATGGTAGTCACCCATTTCTCTGCCTGCACCTTGGGTGTGACCACATTTATATAACTGCTATCTATGACGCTTTCCGCCACCTGCATGCTCCTAAGTGCATCCAACTGCTGCTCCAACCGAACCATGCGGTCTGTGAGGAGCTCCAGTTGTGTGCACTTGGACCTGCCACATCTCACAGTCAGAGCACTGCACCCCTCTAATTGACATTGCATCAATTAATTAGTAAATTAAATTTAAAAGTTTAAAAAAAAAAAGTTACTGTTAACTATATGTTTCCTAGCACTAGATTTCTACTATAAATGTGAAAGCTAAATACAGTACTCTCCGATCTCTGGTTCAGATGCCCCTCTAAATTATAATTAAGTAATTAGCTTTAATGAGTTTAACAATGTTTAATTTTTTAAATTTAGTGTAGATTCCCAACCAGCCTATCCGGTCACAGCTTTACTGTGCTGTCACTTCAGTTTCTCCCCCCCTCCCCCCTGCTCCACACACAATTTGAAACAGTAATAAAAAAATTAAAATGAATAAAATCACTTACTTTCCGAGGGTCTCAGATGCTCCCTGGTTCTCTCCCTTTGCTGATTACCTCACTGCAAATTATCAAGTTCCAAATTCCCACTCTGGATATGTCTCACTCCGGCTGTGTCTCCTTCACTTGCGCAAAGCTTAAGGTACGGGGCCCTTAGGTACGGGGCCCAAAACTGCTCACAATACTCCAAACGGGTAGAGCCTTATACAGCCTCAGAAGTACATCCCTGGTCTTGTATTCTAGCCTTCTTGACATGAATGCTAACATTGCATTTGCCGCCTTTTTTTTTAATAAATATAGTTTATTAAAGTTTTTCGATCAAACAAAAATTTCCCATTTTACAACTTTGTAATAATATATACATTGATCGTTTTTAAAAATAAATAATATGCTAACTAACGGCAACTGCCAACAACAAAATAAGAAACAACAGAAATAGTAACTAAAATAGTAACTTCGTAACATCTAATATAAATAACTAATATATAAACACAAACATAAAACCCCTGAGGACCCAAATGAGCCCCCCCCCTCCCCCCTGGGTTGCTGCTGCTACCTTTCCTATTTTCCCTTATCGCTCTGCGAGGTAGTCGAGGAACGGTTGCCACCGCCTGGTGAACCCTTGAGCCGAACCTCTTAGTGCGTACTTTATCCGCTCCAACGATGTTGCACCGACATGGGAAGTCAAAAAACAAAAGCCATCTAACCTACACTATGCCATTATCATCCATATGCTTATCCAATAAACTTTTAAATGCCCTCAATGTTGGCGAGCTCACTACTGTTGCAGGTAGGGCATTCCACGGCCTCACCACTCTTTGCGTAAAGAACCTACCTCTGACCTCTGTCCTATATCTATTACCCCTCAGTTTAAGGCTATGTCCCCTCGTGCTAGCCGCGGGAGAAGGCTCTCACTGTCCACCCTATCTAACCCCCTGAGCATTTTGTATGCCTCTATTAAGTCTCCTCTTAACCTTCTTCTCTCCAACGAAAACAACCTCAAGTCCATCAGCCTTTCCTCATAAGATTTTCCCTCCATACCAGGCAACACCCTGGTAAATCTCCTCTGCACCCGCACAAAGCCTCCACGTCCTTCCTATAATGCGGTGACCAGAAATGTCATTGATCCAGGCCTCCACACCCGGGGGCTTAGCTTCTTTCCACATAAGTAGAATCCTTCGCCGGGCTACTAGGGTCGCAAAGGCCAAAACATCGGCCTCTCTCGCCTCCTGCACTCCCGGCTCATCTGCAACCCCAAATATAGCCAACCCCCAGCCTGGTTCGACCCGGACCCCCACCACCTTTGAAATCACTTTTGCCACACCCACCCAGAACCCATGCAATACCGGACAGGACCAAAACATGTGGGTGTGGTTCGCCGGGCTTCCCGCGCATCTCCCGCACCTATCCTCCACTCCAAAAAATCTACTCAGCCTTGCTCCAGTCATATGCGCCCTGTGTAGAACCTTGAATTGTATCAGGCTGAGTCTGGCACACGAGGACGAAGAGTTTACCCTCCTTAGGGCATCTGCCCACAGCCCCTCCTCAATCTCTTCCCCCAGCTCCTCCTCCCATTTTCCCTTCAGCTCCTCCAGCATCGTCTCCCCCTCGTCTCTCATTACCCTATATATATCTGACACCCTACCATCACCCACCCATGCCCCCAAAATCACTCTGTCCTGAATCTCTTGCGCCGGGAGCTGCGGAAATTCCCTCACCTGTTGCCTCACAAATGCCCTCACTTGCATATAGCGAAATGCATTCCCAGGTGGCAACCCATATTTTTCTGTCAGTGCTCCCAGACTCGCGAACGTCCCATCTAAGAACAAGTCCTCCAATTTCACAATTCCTGCTCGCTGCCAAGATTTAAATCCCCCATCTATCCTTCCCGGGACGAACCTATGGTTGTTCCTTATCGGGGACCACACTGAGGCACCCGTCACTCCCTTATGTCATCTCCACTGCCCCCAAATTTTCAGAGTTGCCACCATCACTGGGTTTGTGGTGTATTTTTTCGGGGAGAACGGTAACGGCGCCGTCGCCAGTGCTTTTAGACTAGTTCCCCTACAGGATGCCATCTCCAGTCTTTTCCACGCCGCTCCTTCCCCTTCCCTCATCCACTTACATATCATTGACACGTTGGCGGCCCAATAATAATCACTTAGACTCGGCAGTGCCAGTCCCCCTCTGTCCCTACTGCGCTGCAGGAACCTCCTCTTTACTCTTGGGGTCTTTCCAGCCCACACAAAGCTCATAATACTCTTGTCCACCTTCTTAAAAAAGGCCTTTGTAATCAGTACAGGGAGGCACTGGAACACAAAAAGAAACCTCGGAAGGACCACCATTTTAACCGCCTGCACCCTGCCCGCCAATGACAGGGGCGCCATATCCCACCTCCTAAAGTCCTCTTCCATCTGCTCTACCAGTCGTGCCAAGTTAAGCTTATGCAAGGTTCCCCAGTTCCTGGCCACCTGGATCCCTAAATTCCGGAAATCCCTTGTTACCCTCCTCAACGGAAAATCGTCTATTCCCCTGCCCTGTTCCCCGGGGTGCATCACAAACAGTTCACTCTTCCCCATATTCAATTTATATCCTGAAAATTCTCCAAACTCCCTGAGTGTCTGCATTATCTCAGGCATCCCCTCCACTGGGTCCGCGACATACAACAACAAATCATCCGCGTATAATGACACCCGATGCTCTTCTCCTCCTCTAAGTACCCCCCTCCACTTCCTAGAGCCCCTCAGCGCTATGGCCAGTGGCTCAATTGCCAACGCAAACAGTAACGGGGACAGGGGACATCCCTGTCTTGTACCCCTATATAGTCGGAAGTGGTCAGATCGTTGCCTATTTGTAATCACACTTGCCACCGGGGCCCTGTACAGGAGCTGAACCCATCTAATGAACCCCTCTCCAAATCCAAATCTCCTCAGTACTTCCCACAGGTAGTCCCACTCCACTCTATCAAATGCTTTCTCTGCATCCATCGCCACCACTATCTCCGCCTCCCCCTCCGGTGGGGGCATCATCATCACCCCCAGCAGCCTCCGTATATTAGCATTCAATTGCCTCCCTTGAACAAACCCCGTTTGATCATCATGCACCACCCCAGGGACACAGTCCTCTATCCTCGTCGCCATCACCTTGGCCAAAAGCTTGGCATCTACGTTCAAGAGGGAAATTGCCTATTTGTACTGTGGGCCTGTATGACCCGCACTGCAGCGGGTCTTTGTCTCTTTTCAGGATCAGCGATATCGTCGCCTCCGACATCGTCGAGGGTAGTGTCCCCCTTTCCCTAGCCTCATTAAAGGTTCTCGTCAGAAGTGGGGCCAGCAGGTCCACGTATTTCCTATAGAACTCCACCGGGAACCCATCCGGTCCCGCGGCCTTCCCTGCCTGCATGTTCCCAATTCCTTTTACCACCTCCTCCACCTCAGTCTGCGCTCCCAGTCCTGTCATCTCCTGTTCCTCAACCTTCGGGAACTCCAGCTGGTCTAGGAAACGCACCATTCCCTCTTTCCCTTCCGGGGGTTGAGCCTTACGTAGCCTCTCGTAAAATACCTTAAACACCCTGTTCACCCTCTCCGCTCCCCGTTCCATCTTTCCCTCCTCGTCTCTAACCCCTCCGATCTCTCTCGCCGCCCCCCTCTTCCTACGTTGTTGGGCCAGCAGCCGGCTCGCCTTCTCTCCATATTCATACTGCACTCCCTGTGCCTTCCTCCATTGTGCCTCCGCCTTACCCGTGGTCAACAAGTCAAAGTCCGTGTGCAATCTCTGTCTTTCCCTGTATAGCCCTTCATCTGGAGCCTCCTCATATTGCCTTTCCACCCTCAAAATCTCCCTCAACAATCTCTCCCTTTCTTTACCCTCTTGTTTCCCCTTATGGGCCCTTATGGAGATCAGCTCCCCTCTAACCACCGCCTTCAGCGCCTCCCAGACCACTCCCACCTGGACCTCTCCGTCATCATTAATCTCTCGGTACCTTTCAATACATCCCCTCACCCTTACACATACCCCCTCGTCCGCCAACAGTCCCATATCTAATCTCCAGAGTGGTCGCTGTTCCTTTTCCTCTCCTACTTCCAGATCTACCCAATGTGGGGCATGATCTGAAATGGCTATAGCCGAATACTCCGTTCCTGCCACCTTCGGGATCAGCGCCCTTCCCAGGACAAAGAAGTCTGTCCGGGAGTACACTTTGTGGACATGGGAGAAGAAGGAAAACTCTTTACTCCTTGGCCTAGTAAATCTCCAGGGATCCACTCCTCCCATCTTCTCCATAAAGCCCTTAAGCACCTTGGCCGCTGCCGGCCTCCTCCCGGTCCTAGATCTGGACCGGTCCAGCCCTGAGTCCAGCACCGTGTTGAAGTGCCCCCCCATTACCAACTTTCCCATCTCCAGGTCCGGGATGCGCCCCAACATACGCTTCATAAAGTTCACGTCATCCCAGTTCGGGGCATATACATTCGCCAGCACCACCGCCTCACCTTGCAATCTGCCACTCACCATCATGTATCTACCCCCACTGTCCGCCACTATGGTCTTCGCCTCAAACAATACCCGTTTCCCCACCAGTATTGCCACCTCTCTATTTTTCTCATCCAAGTCCGAGTGGAATACCTGTCCCACCCATCCTTTTCTTAATCTGACCTGATCAGCCAGTTTCAGGTGCGTCTCCTGAAGCATGACCACGTCTGCCTTTAGCTTCTTTAGGTGCGTAAGTACCCTTGCCCTCTTAATCGGCCCATTCAACCCTCTCACGTTCCACGTGATCAACCGGGTTGGGGGGCTCTTTACGCCCCCCCCCCCCCCCCCCCCCCCCCCCCCCCCCCCCCCCCCCCCCCCGGCCCAGTCGACTAGCCATCCCCTTTTTTAGACCAGCTTCTCACCCGGTTCCCACGCACTCGCTTATCCCCCCGACGGCGCCCTCCCATCCCTCCCATCCCACCCCGTAACAGCTCCCCCTTCCCCTTAGCAGCAGCAACCCAGTTAACCCCCCCCTCCCCCGCTAGATCCCTCTCTACCTTAGTTGCTCCCCCCATATTGCTTCCGGAAGTCAGCAAACTCTGGCTGACCTTGGCATCCCCCGTTTATCCTTAGCCTCCCATTATGTGAGGCCCCCTCCTTTCCCGCCACAATTTCCATAGCGCAGGAACAAAGCCCGCGCTTCCCTCTCGGCCCCGCCCCTGATGGCGCAGCTCCCTCTCTCCTTCCCCCTCCCCTTCCCCACCGGCGCCCACATTTCTTCGTGTCCCCCCCCCTTCGAGGGGGAAGAAAATTTTCCCCCATCTGATTCACAGTCCCTTACCACCACCTCACTACTTCATTTCAAACACTCTTTCTCCAATCTAGTCCAACTTCTCCTCTTCAATAAATGCCCACGCCTCTTCTGCCGTCTCGAAGTAGTGGTGTTTACCCTGGTATGTAACCCACAGTCTTGCCGGCTGCAACATTCCGAACTTCACTTTCCTCTTGTGGAGCACCGCCTTGGCCCGATTGAAACTCGCCCTCCTTCTCGCTACCTCCGCACTCCAATCCTGATACACGCGGATCACCGCGTTCTCCCACCTGCTGCTCCGTGTCTTTTTCGCCCATCTCAGGACCATCTCCCTGTCCTTGTAGCGGTGGAACCTCACCACTATTGCTCGAGGTATATCTCCTGCCTTTGGTCTTCTCACGAGGACTCGATACGCTCCCTCCATTTCCAGGGGGCCCGTCGGGGCCTCAGCTCCCATTAAGGTATGAAGCATCGTGCTCACATACGCCCCAACGTCGGCTCCCTCTGCCCCTTCGGGAAGACCCAAGATTCTTAAGTTCTTCCTCCTCGAGCTATTTTCCAGGGCTTCCAGTCTCTCCATACACCTCTTATGCAGTGCCTCGTGCGTCTCCGTCTTCACCACCAAGCCCTGTATCTCGTCCTCATTTTCGGCAGCCTTTGCCTTCACTCCACGGAGCTCCATCTCTTGGATCTTCTGCGCCTCCTTTAACCTGATGCCTGCAGCATCGGTACCAGCACCTCCTTCTTGGGTCCTCCACACATCGCTGGAGGAACTCTTGCTGTTCCAGGCCCCATACCAACTGGCCTCCCTCCACCGCCATCTTGCTTCTCACTTCCTTTCTTTGCCGCTGCTCCAGAGGATCCTCCGCAATCTGGCCACTATTATCTCTTCTGTCCATTCACATCCGGGGGGAGTCCCTTCTATGTCGCCTCACAGTGGGTTTAGCCTTCGAAAATTGCCGTTGGGGCTCCCGATAAGAGCCCAAAAGTCCGTTAAAACGGGAGGTGTCGAAACGTGCGACTTAGCTGGTCATCGCCGCACTCGGAAGTCCCTGCATTTGCCTTCTTAACTGCCGACTGAACCTGCACGTTAACCTTGCGAGAATCGTGAACAAGGACTCCCAAGTCCCTTTGTGCTTCTTATTTCCTAAGCATTTCCCCATTTAGAAAATAGTTTATGCCTAAATTCCTCCTTCCAAAGTGCATAACCTCACATTTTTCCACATTGTATTTCTTTTGCCACTTCATTGCCCACTCTCCGAGCTTGTCCAAATCCTTCTGCAGCCCCCTTGCTTCCTCAATATTACCTGTCCCTCTACAGATCTTTGTATCATTTGCAAACTTAACAACAGTGCCTTCAGTTCCTTCTTCCAGATCATTAATGTATATTGTGAAAAGTTGTGGTCCCAGCACAGACCCCTGAGGCACACCACTAGCCACCGGCTGCCATCCTGAAAAAGACCCCTTTGTCCCCAGTCACTGCCTTCTGCCAGTCAGCCAATCCTCTATCCATGCCAGGATCTTACATTAAGTTTATACCCTGAAAATGACCCAAATTTCAACAGAATCACCATAATGTTATCTATACTTGTAATTGGGTCTGTGACTTACAGCAGGAGGTCCTCCGCGTACAGGAGAACCTGATGCTCCACCCCCTCTCTCTATTTCTCTCCACTCTGTTTGAAGCCCGAAGTGCCATTGCCAGTGGCCTAATTGGCAATGCAAAGAGCAACGGGGACAGTGGACACTCCTGCCTCAATCCCTGATGCAGGTACAAAAACCTTGAACTTGTAGAGTCTACTTGCGGTAGGGGCCCTGTACAACGACTTAATCCAACCAACAAACTCCAGCGCCAAATCAAACCGTCCAAGAAATTCAAAAAGGTACTCCCACTCAACCTGGTAAAATGTCTTCTCCTGGTACATAGATATTATCACCTCCGTTCCCTGACCTGTCGGGGGCGTCATCACCACATTCAACAACCTTGTAGTGTTCAACGACAACTGTCACCCCGTCACTAACCACATTTGATATTTGGCTATCACCCCGGCACACAATTCTGCAAGCGCGTCACCAACACTGAAGCCAACAACTTCACGTCTACATTCAGAAGTGATTTCCCAATACGACCCACACTCCTCTGGATCTTTATCTTTCTTCAAAATAAGCAAAATCATGCCTGTGCCAATGTGGGCAGAAGCTCCCCCTTATCATGTTAATCATTAAACATTTCCACCAGGAGCGGGCTCAGCTCTGTAGCAAATATTTTGTAAAATTCCGCTGGGTATCCATCCGAGCCCGGGGCCTTCCAGACTGCATCGACCCAATGCATCCCATCATATCCTCCAACCCAAATGGAGCACCCAACCCTGTACTTTCCCCATCTCCACCACCGGGAAATCCAAGCCACGCAAAAATTATTTCATGCCAGAGTCCCTTTCCTTCGGCTCCGACCTGTGCAGACCCCGTTAGTAGGCTGGAAACACCCTGTTCACTTTTCCTGGCTCATGGGGCAGTTACAGAAGACCAGAGGGGCAGGAGATGAGTACGGGGAGAAGGCAAACAGGATGTTGGACCACCTTGTGTACCGAGGAGAAAAACGAATACACCCCGTCTCGTGGATGAAAAACCTCCACGAATCCACCCCTCCTATCTCCTTCGTAAACACCCCAAACACTTTT
The DNA here is from genome assembly GCF_047496885.1 of Scyliorhinus torazame. Lineage (NCBI taxonomy): Eukaryota > Metazoa > Chordata > Chondrichthyes > Carcharhiniformes > Scyliorhinidae > Scyliorhinus > Scyliorhinus torazame. The sequence goes on from NC_092719.1 coordinate 86,165,642, forward strand.
GGGCCCACCAACGGGGCTAGCGAGCGCAGCTGAGACATATCCATCCTCGGGTCCAGCACAATATTCCAATCCCCCCATTATCAGTGGTGAGTATCCAAGTCCGGTATGGCTGCCAACATCCTCCTCACAAATCCAGCGGCGTCCCAGTTTGGGGTATGCATGCAGACCAACACCACCAACCTGCCCTCCAGTGCCCCCGTCACTATCACGTACCTGCCCCCTTGATCCGCTACCACCTTCTCCATTTTTAGCCTCACCCGTTTACCCACCAGTATAGCCACCCGTCACGCCCTGTTATCGATGCCAGAATGGAACACCTGGTTCACTTAGCCCTTTCTCGGCCTCGTGTGGTCCTTTACCCTCAGATGGGTCTCCTGTAACGGCACCACATCTGTTTTCAGGCCCTTCATATGCGAGAAAACTCGGGCTCTCTTCACCAGTCCCCCAAATCCACATACGCTCCACGTCCCCACTCTGACTGGGCGTTTCTCCCCTCCCCCGCCATTTCTACCCGCCATGACCATCCTTCCCAGGGGGGTGAGCACCGGAGCAATAGGTCAGAAGGTGAAAAAATAGAGGGAGAACTAGCAAATAGGGCCACTCTGAGGAAGAGCAGACAGGGAGATGTTGCTGAAAACAGCGGGACTGGTTGCCTGAAGTGCAATTTTTTTAATGCAAGAAGTAAAACAGGTAAGGCAGATGAACTTAGAGCTTGGATTAGTACTTGGAACTATGATGTTGTTGCCATTACAGAGACCTGGTTGAGGGAAGGACAGGATTGGCAGCTAAACATTCCAGGATTTAGATGTTTCAGGCGGGATAGAGGGAGAGGTAAAAGGGGTGGAGGAGTTGCGCTACTGGTTAGAGAGAATATCACAGCTGTACTGCGGGAGGACACCTCATAGGGCAGTGAGGCTCTATGGGTAGAGATCAGGAATAAGAATGGTGCAGTCAAAATGTTGGGGGTTTACTACCGACCACCCAACAGCTAGCGGGAGATAGAGGATCAGATAGGTAGACAGATTTTGGAAAGGAGTAAAAGCAACAGGGTTATTGTGATGGGAATCTTTAACTTCCCCAATATTGACTGGGACTCACTTAGTGCTTGGGGCTTGCAGAGTTTGTAAGGAGCATCCAGGAGGGCTTCTTAAAACAATATGTAATCGTCCAACTAGGAAAGGGGCTGTACTGGACCTGGTATTGGAGAATGAGCCCGGCCAGGTGGTAGAAGTTTCAATTGGGGAGCATTTCGGGAACAGTGACCACAATGCAGTAAGTTTTAAAGTGCTGGTGGATAAGGATAGGAGTGGTCCTCGGGTGAATGTGCTAAATTGGAGGAAGGCTAATTATAACAATATCAGGCGGGAACTGAAGAACCTAGATTGGGGGTGGATGTTTGAGGGTAAATCAACATCTGACATGTGGGAGGCTTTCAAATGTCAGTTGAAAGGAATTTAGGACGGCATGTTCCTGTGAGGAAGAAGGATAAATATGGCAAACGTTGCGATCCTTGTATAACGAGGAATATTGTATGCCTCGTCAAAAAGAAAAAGGAGCCATTTGTCAGGGCTAGAAGGCTGGGAACAGACGAAGCCTGTGTGGAATATAAGGAACGGAGGAAGGAACTTAAGCAAGGAGTCAGGAGAGCTAAAACGGGTTATGAAAAGTCATTGGCAAATAGGGTTAAGGAAAATCCCATGGCTTTTTACACGTACATAAAGAGCAAGAAGGTAGCCAGGGAAAGGATTGGCCCACTGAAGGACAGGGGAGGGAATCTATGTGCGGAGCCAGAGGAAATGGGCGAGATACTGAATGAATATTTTGCATCAGCATTCACCAAAGAGAAAGAATTGGTGGATGTTGAGTCTGGCGAAGGGTGTGGAGATATCCTGGGTCACATTGAGATCCAAAAAGAAGAGCGTTGGGCGTCTTGAAAAATATTAAGGTGCATAAGTCCCCAGGGCCTGATGGAATCTACCCCAGAATACTGAAGGAGGTAAGAGAGGAAATTGCTGAGGCCTTGACAGAAATCTTTGGATCCTCACTGTCTTCAGGTGATGTCCCGGAGGACTGGAGAATAGCCAATGTTGTTCCTTTGTTTAAGAAGGGTAGCGAGGATAATCCAGGGAACTACAGGCCGGTGAGCCTTACTTCAGTGGTAGGGAAATTACTGGAGAGGATTCTTCGAGACAGGATCTACTCCCATTTGGAAGCAAGTGGTCGTATTAGCGAGAGGCAGCACGGTTTTGAGAAGGGGAGGTCGTGTCCCACTAACTTGATAGAGTTTTTCGAGAAGGTCACAAAGATGATTGGTGCAGGTAGGGCAGTGGATGTTGTCTATATGGACTTCAGTAAGGTATTTGACAAGGTCCCCCATGGCAGACTGGTACAAAAGGTGAAGTCACACGGGATCAGAGTGGAGCTGGCAAGATGGATACAGAACTGGCTAGGTCATAGAAGGCAGAGAGTACCAATGGAAGGATGCTTTTCTAATTGGAGGGCTGTGGCTAGTGGTGTTCCGCAGGGATCAGTGCTGGGACCTTTGCTGTTCGTAGTATATATAAATGATTTGGAGGAAAATGTAACTGGTCTGATTAGTAAGTTTGCGGACGACACAAAGGTTGGTGGAATTGTGGATAGCGATGAGGACTATCAGAGGATACAGGTGGATTTCGATCGTTTGGAGACTTGGATGGCGGATGGTGTTTAATTCGGACAAATGTGAAGTGATGCATTTTGGAAGGTCTAATACAGATTGGGAATATACAGTGAATGGTAGAACCCTCAAGAGTATTGACAGTCAGAGATCTTGATGCACAGGTCCACAGGTCACTGAAAGGGGCAACACAGGTGGAGAAGGTAGTCAAGAAGGCATACGGCATGCTTGCCTTCATTGGCCGGGGCATTGAGTATAAAAGTTGGCAAGTCATGTTGCAGCTGGAAAGAACCTTATTTAGGCCACACTGAGAGTATAGTGTTCAATTCTGGTCGCCACACTACCAGAAGGCTTTGGAGAGGGTGCAGAAGAGATTTACCAGGATGTTGCCTGGTATGGAGGGCATTAGCTATGAGGAGAGGTTGAATAAACTTGGTTTGTTCTCACTGGAATGAAGAAGGTTGAGGGGCGACCTGATAGAGGTCTACAAAATTATGAGGGGCATAGACAGAGTGGATAGTCAGAGACTTTTTCCCAGGGTAGAGGGGTCAATTACTAGGGGGCATAGGTTTAAGGTGCGAGGGGCAAGGTTTAGAGGAGATGTGCGAGGCAACTTTTTTTGCACAGAGTGTAGTGGGTGCCTGGAACTCTCTGCCGGAGGAGGTAGTGGAAGCAGGGACGATAGTGACATTTAAGGGGCATCTTGACAAATACATGAATAGGATGGGAATAGAGGGATACGGACCTCGGAAGCGTAGAAGATTTTAGTTTAGACGGGCAGCATGGTCGGCGCAGGCTTGGACGGCGGAGGGGCCTGTTCTTGTGCTGTACTTTTCTTTGTTCTTTGCTTTGTTCTTCCAGGCCATCCTCCCAGGCAGGATCCTGCCCCGGCCCTAATCACTGCCACCAACCCCTCCCCTCGCTCCCAACAACCCCTCCATCACTACCTCTTGAAAACACCTCACCCAGTATCAGCCCCATTCCCCCAGCATTCACACCTCCTATGCCCATCGATACCTGCCCATACAGGTTCCAACAACCGCAGCCCCTCCCCCACCTCGCTCCCTTTCACTAGCCAACATCGCGTTTGCTAGCGCGATGACCACTGCCAGAACCGCCTCCCTACATCAAAAACAAAACCACACCAGCCCCAATCCCCCCCTTGCCCTTCCAATCCCCATTACATGCAAAACAAACCCCCCACACCAAATTTATCCATAACACCCATACAAGGAAAATTACCGAACACAGGAAAAACAAAGAAAAACTCAGCCAAAAGGACTATAAAGGCCTTAAGAGACAGATCTGGCAGGAGCCACCAAACATGCAACCTCCACCTACATACCGCGACCAGCCTCGTTTGATCTTTAACCTTCAGGTGAGCCTCCTGCATAAATGACATGACCGCCTAACCCTGAACCCAATCCCGCCCACCACCCGGTCAGCCATATCCAAATCCAAATGGACTTCCAGTAGGCCTCTGTCTCGCCACCTCCTGGGTCCTCCCACAATGGCCACCAACACCTCCCCTCAATCAACTGCTTCATAAAGAAACCTTCCATGTCAGCACGCCACCCCATCCCCTCCCCCAATCCAAACAAAGAAACCTCCACCGCCCCAGGCTTGCTGTCCCAACTCACCCACAGAACAAAAAAAGCAGAAAAAACAACCCCCCACCAAGCAGCCATTCTGCTAGCCAGGTGGCCCCCATCCAAAGCTAAGAGCACTCTGCCCTTGTAACAAAAATCCCTTTTACCCTCCCTACCCCACCCTACGGTCTTGTTGTCCAGAGCTCCTCAACCTCCCCCCAATCCTACCCACCCCTGCGCTTCCAACCATATCATGCACATGTTAATACACCCAAACCTATACCCCAAATTCGGGTTGGCAAACATTACCAAACTCCACAGTTACACCTTAACAATGCAAAGTGGGTAACAATAATATATGAGAACATTAAAAACCCTCGCCCACCCGAATACAGTTCCACAGTTCGGCCTTGCAGGTGAACCCATCCAAAATCCCAAGTCCACAAATATCCCCCAGTCCATGGTCTCTCAAAAGGTTACTCGCCGCCTCTGGTATGTCGAAGTAGAGCTCCTTTCCCCCATATGTGACCCCCCAAGTAAGCTGGGTAAATCATCCTGAATGCACCTTGCCCCTGATGAGAACGGCCTTGTTAAACTCGGTCCTTCTCTTGGCAGGCTCTGCTCCCAAGTCCGGGTAAATACAGACCGTATGCCCTTCCCAGGCACATTCCTGAATCTCCTTTCCTTGTCAAAATACCGATGGAGCCTTACAATAATTGCCCGGGTTAATTCCCCAGCTCTCGGCCTCCTCCTCATTGATCAATGGGCCCGTTCAACTTCTAGAGAAAGGTCAAGGACCCCCTCCGCCACCAACTTTCAGAACATTCTCGTCACATATTCCATGACATTCAAGCCCTCAATACCTTCCGGTAGCCGCACAATCCTCAAATTATGCCTCCTTGAGTGATTTTCCAGAGCATCAACCTTCAACTACGTCTGCCCCTCCGCCACCATCAGCATTTCTGCCTCCAAGGAGGCAATCCGATCATCATGGTAAGCCATCATCTCCTCCACCTTCTGGAACGTCACATTCTGCGCCTCCAACCTCTGTTTCACACTCTCCAGGGCAGCCCGAATCGGCTCTGCCACTCTCACCATATCCTCTGAGGCCGCCAGCCTCTGCTTCTCGAATTAGTCCGAGAGAAATTGGACCAACTGCGCAGTCGACCACTGTGTGGGCAACAACGCCATAGATCCCTCACTATCTGTTCCTCTACTGCACCAGATGTGTCCTCCTGGTCTGAAGGGTGCTCCTTGTTCGATAATTCCTTGACATCGACATCACCCACTTAAGGAGACTCTCTTGCTCTGTACTGGAAGTACTTTCTTCACCTACAACACACCTGTAAAACAGGCAGAAAGGGCAAAATTGTCCATCCCCAGCAGGTGCCACCTTATGTACGACTCCGTGACCGCCACCGGAAGTCCCCATTAAAAAATACTAATCATCTCTGGTCTACATTTACATCTGTTAAGGCTCTGTGTTGGAAGGAACACTACATCAACAGGTCCCTTCCACAACTCTTATAATGATCTTGAAAACATAAATGCCCAAATCCTTGCCCCTGGGTATGGTTTGAAGAGATGGGGGAATTCCCAGCTCTGCTGTCCCAACCTTTAAAATTGGAACAAAGAACAAAGAAAATTACAGCACAGGAATTCGGCCCTCCCAGCCTGTGCCGATCCAGCCTGCAGTCCTGATTTTTTTCTGGAGGGGGGTGGGTTTGGATGGATTAGAGATCAGGGCTGCCACCCTCTGAATGTGGAGGGTGCCAGGTGTGCAAGTGGGCTGGGCGAAGGCGAGCCACATGCTGGCCTTTAACCACTTGGTTGAATTTAATTTTAAAATGCCCTCGCCCTCTACCTACACCACACACTCCCCATGTCCCATCTATGCCAACATATGCCACCTCATGCCCATTATCGACCACCCCAGGTCCCTCTTACCCCAATGCCAACTCGTGCCCCTCTATCACTTCCCCATGACCTCTCACACACACATGCCCTTTCATAGCCACTGTACCAACTTAATACCAACTCATACTGACCCATGTCCCCCACTCATCACCATTTACTATTAACCCTTCCATGCCATCTCAGCTAATATCCTTCAACAGCTCTTCCATAGCTTTGACAGGTCTTTAACAAATCTGACAGTTCTTTGACAGTTCGTTCACAGTGTCAGAGCCTGAATCGGTCGGGACTGGGGCCGTTTTGCGCCGTCGTGAACCTCGACGGCATTCACGACTACGCGGCCACTTTGGCGCGGGAGTGGAGAATCCCGCCCATGATCTCTCCAAAGGGGCACTTTGACTATTCAAATGAATCTATGAAGTTCAGCCCAGCTCTTAACTGGTCGAATCTGCAGGTTACCCGATTCCACATTCCCGGCTTACCAAAATTCCATGTCAGTGGAGGTAACTCATTATTTAAATGCCCAGCTGCACATTCACGAATTGCAGTACCGTTCACCCTAAATATAAATTTTGCGTTTGGGTCAGTACTTGGGATTTCCAGGCTCATCCACCATTTTTTCCATGACAGTGAGGCAATCCATCGTGGCAAAACTCTGGGCTGGGTCATAGTTATGCCCCTTTTAATTAATTTCCCAGCTGCATTTTCTGAGGCCCTTGATGTACTTTTAAAAATTGCCTACCTAACTTCTTTTTTCTTTGAAAGATATTTTATTCCAAGCATACACAATATCAACAAAATATGCAGTCCAATAAAACATAGTTAACGGTTTGTAATTTTTCCCCTTTTAACCCCTCCCACCCACGACGAACAGCTCCTCAGTAATGTTATAAGCGGTTTCCATCTCACTTTGAAGCCCTCTTCTGACCCCCTCGGAGCGAACTTAATCTTCTCCAGCTGGAGAAAGTTGTACAAGTCCACCAGCCAGGCCACCATCCCCGGCAGCATGTCCGACTTCCAATTCAAAAGAATCCTTTGCCGAACAATCAGAGAGGCGAAGGCGACGGCATTGGCCCCCTTCCCCTCCAGCAGCCCCAGCTCCTCCGAAACCCCAAAGATCGCCACGATAGGGTCCAACTTGACCTCGGCCCCCATTATCCTGAATAACCATCCCGAACACGCCTCTCAAAAACTCTCCAAATTCTCGCAACAGCAAAACATATGAGCATGATTCATCGGCCCTCCCCACACACTTCTCACACCCATCTGTTACCTCCCTGGAAGAACCCAATCATCCTTGACCGACTCAGGTGTGTCATGTGCACCACCTTGAACTGAATCAAGCTCATCCTCGTGCAGGAGGAGGTTGAGTTCACCCGCCACATCGCCTCACACCAGAGCCCACCCTCCTGTCTCCCTCCCAAACTCCTCCTCCTACTTATGCTTTATCCTCACCATCAGTGCCTTGCCCTGCTCTCCCAACCACCCATATATGACGTCAATCATACCCTCCTCCAAGTCATTAGGAAGCAGCAGTTACTCTAATAACGTGTACTCTGGTAGCTGGGGGAACATCGGCCGCTCCTTTCCCGCGAGGTCCCACACCTTCATGTATCTAAACTCGCTACCCCTCGGTAGCTCAAACCTCTCCCACAGCCCCGGAGACGGTAACAATGTTGGGGCAAGTGAGGCCAGAGGGATGGGGTCCGAGGTTATGATGATGACAGATAGGAGAGGTAGGTGGTAGGGGTTGCTGGTGCTGGCGAAGGCACAGCTCCCGATGGCCCCAGGAAAGTACTCGGTGAGTCCGGTGGTGGTGGCTACATTGAAGATTTGGAGGCAGTTTAGGCAGCACTTGAAGCTGGGCGCCGGGTCAGGGAGGCTGCTGATTCGAGACAGGGAGGATGGCTGCGAGGTTTCCGGGAGGAACGAGAGGGGGTTAAGGAAATTAAAGATTTGTTCCTTGGGGGGGCGATTCGTAAACCTAGAGGAGCTGGGAGAGAAGTATGGGTTGGCGCAGGGGGAAGGGCTTAGGTACATGCAGGTGCAGGACTTTGCGAGGAAGGTTTTCCTGACCTGCCCAATACCGCCGACTTTGTTGCTACGAGAGGCTGTGCTGTCAGCAGCGGGGTGGGGGGGGTGGGAGGGGGGGGAGGTCATCCTGCCGATCTTGAGGAGGATAGGGTGTCCATGGAGAGGATTAAGGTGAATTGGGAGGAATAACTGGGGGGATGCTGGAAGAGGGACTGAGATGTTGCGGTGGGTAAATGCCTTGACCTTGTGTGCGAGGTTGGGGCTGATGCAGCTGAAGGTAGTCTACAGGGCGCACCTCACAAAATCAAGCATAAGCCGGCTGTTCGAAGGGGTGGAGGTTGTCTGTGAACAAGGTGGGAGAGGCCCCATAGAACCACATTGGTCCTGCCCAAAGCTGGAAACGTTTTGGAAGATGGTGCTCAGTACAATCTCCGGAGTCTTGCGTGTAGATGTGGAGCCTGGTTCCCCAGAAGCCATATTTGGGGTGTTGGACTGGCCCGAGCTGCAGGCGGGTGCAGGGGCAGATGGCTTAACCTTCACCTCGCTGATTGCTCACAGGCGGGTCTTTTTGGGGTGGAGGTCAGCTTCTCCACCCTGTGCCTTCGAGTGGCGGGGGGGAGTTTTTGACCCTAGAGAAGGTGAAGTTCAACCTGAGTTGGGTGAAGGAGGGGGTTCTACAATTGTTGGGGCTTGTTTATCATGCATTTCCGGGAGTTTGTTACCATTGACTGTTTTGGGAGGTTGGCCGGGGGGGGGGGATTTTGTTTGTTTGAGGCGTTTGGGTTGTTTTTGTATTGTATTGTGAAAATGCTGCCGAATAAAAATACTTAAAAGAAAATAACTACATTCAGCAGCCTCCTCATGTTACTGAGCTGCCTACCCTTTACAAAACCCATTTGGTCCTCAGACTGAAGGGCAAACCTAACTGCTTATAAAACTCCATCAGAAATCCACCCGCCCCGGGGCCTTCCTCGACAGCATTCCTCTGATACAATCCATCAACTCCCTCAGCCCCAATGGCTCCTCTGGTGACTGCTTCTTCCCCTAGTCCAACTCTGGGAACTCCATCCAGAAACCGCCCCATATGCCCCGCCTCTCAAACTGGCTCAGTCTTGTACAACCTTTCGTGGAACCCCTGACACATCATTTACCTTTTCCGGCTCCAACCTGAAAAATATCCCTAGACTCTGCCTGACACTGTAACTGGTGGGCCAACACTTGACCTGCCTTCTCCCCATACTCGCACTGCACCCCCCTCTCTCTCAGTTGCTGCCCCACCGCCTTGCCCGTTATCAACCGATCAAACTGCCCCTGCAACTTCTTCCTTTCTGCCAGCAACTCCTTCATGGGGGCTGTCGAGTATCTTTTATCTACGTCAGCTATCTCATTTAATAGCCGCCGGTGCTCATCCCACCCCTCCTATCCCTGTGAGCCTGAAACAAAATGATCTCACCTCGGACCACCGCCTTTAAAGCTTACCAAAATGTGCCCGCCGCCACCTCCCCATTCTGATTAAGCTCCACATAATTACTAATCGCTCCTCCACCTCACAAAACACCCTGTCTGCCAGAAGTCCTGAATCCAACGTCCACCCTGGCCTTTGCACCTATCCCAAACCGAGCCTCACATCCAGCCAGTGCGTCACGTGGTCCAAGATCACAATTCCTGCGTATTCCGCCCATACCAACCTCATCAGCACCGCCCGACTTACCACGCAAAAAATCAATTCTAGAGTGCACCTTGTATCCATGCGAGAAGAAAGAATACTCCCTCTCTCTCAGGTTCCTGATGCTTAAGAGATCCGCCATCCCCATCCTTTCCATAAACCCTCCCAGCTCTTTCGCCATCCTCGACCTTCCCATTGACTTGGGCTCGACCTATCCACCTTCGGCTCCATTGCAGTTAAAATCCCCTCCCATAATCACCTGGTGCGACTCGAAGTCTGGAGTTCGTCATAGAATTTACAGTGCAGAAGGAGGCCATTCGGCTCATCGAATGATGCCCTTACAAAGAGCACCCTACTCAAGCACGCATCTTCCCTATCCCCATAACCCCCACTTAACCTTTTTAAATACTAAGGGCAATTTAGCATGGCCAATCCACCTAACCTGCACATCTTTGGACTGTGGGAGGAAACCGGAGCAGCCGTAGGAAACCCATGCACACACGGGGAGAACATGCAAACTCCGCACAGACAGTGAACCAATCCGGGAATTTAACCTGCGATCCTGGAGCTGTGAAGCAACTGTGCTAACCACTATGCTACCATGCTGCCCAGTAACCTCTTTACAAACCCAGCATTATCCCAGTTCGGCACATTCACATTGACTAACATGACCGGCATCCCTCTAACACCCACACAATATCACAAACCTTCCCCTTGGGTCTCACATCTCTCCTGCCCCACAAACACCGTTTTTTTGCTCAACAAATGGCCATCCCCCCCTCGACTTCGAGTCAAACCCTGAGTGAAATACTTGTTCCACACATCCCCTCCTCAGCCGAACATGATCCTTCACCCGGAAATGCAAGAAAATCACTTCCAATCTCAAACTTGTCAGGTGTGAAAAACCCGGAACTTTTGACCCTCGGACATTCCATGCTACAATTCCTACCTGAGACTTACGCCTCCATACCCCTCTATCGTCCGCCATTGTCCCGTTTGGCTCTGCCTCGCCAAAACCCACTCTGAACCGGGCCCCCTACTTTGTGCATGACCACACTCATCCTCCATACCTGCCATGTCGCATCCCCCCCCCCCCCCCCCCCCCCCCCCCCCCCCCCCCCCCCGCTCCGGAACCCCTTTTCCTTCTCTCAAACTAGCCAACCATCGCGGCCTCCTCCCTCACAACACTCCCGTTCACCAGAATGGCGACTCCGCCCGAACATCCCCTTACACGCTCCCCCACCCCTCCCCCTACCATCCCCACCTTAGCTTGCACAACAGGCCCCCAGCATCCCTAAAAAACATCAAAACAACTCAAAAGAGCCCCATTGAACACATACCCCTTATTTGAAAAAAAAAACACCAAAATAAACAAAATACATCCTCCCAAAAAACAAAAGATGGGAGGGAGGAGCGATTCCCCCCCACCCCCCTATCACAAACTTACAACTTCTAAAAATCCCCCCACCTAAGCAACCCAAAACAGCAGCAAATTCCAACTTTTGCGGACTTAACTCCTGCATCCAATACCACCCCTCAGCTCTCCTCCAGCCTATGGTCCCTGATAAAGTTCTCCGGCGTCTCAAAGTAATATTCCCGGCCGTCATGAGTTACCCAGAATCTGGCCGGGTACAGCACCCTGCCAACTGAATCTGCCATTTGTACAGCACCGCCTTGGCCTTGATGAAACCTGCCAGGTCTGCGCCAATGTCCTGGTCGACCTGGATTCGATTGCACTCAGATTCACAGACTCGCTTCACCCAGGTCCACCTCAGGATCTTTTCCTTGTCCATAAACCTGTGCATCTGCACATTCACCGCCCGCAGCAGCTCCCTGCTCTCGGCGTCTGCCTCAAAGACTTATTGGCCTTGTCCAACAGTTTCTCCACCACTACCCTGGCCAACATCCTCAAAACATACTTTGTGGTTCTTGTTCCCTACACTCCCTCCGGTAGACCCACAATCCGCAAATTCTGACATCTGGATCTGTTCTTCTGCTTCTCCACCTTTGATCACTGCATCTGATTCCAACTTCCGCCTCCAAAGACACAATCTGGTCACTCTGGTCTGACACCACTTTTTCCACCTCCTAGATTGTGGCCCCTTGCGCTTCGAGGCACTTTTCCATCTGATCCAGAGATCCTTAAAGAGGTGCCACTGCTCCCTCAATTGCCTTCAACCAGTCACTATGCATCTCCTTCCTCTGCTGCCAAATTTCTCCTTGATGAAGCTCAACAGTTGCTCCATCTGAGGCTTTCCCGCCGCCGCCAACCCTTCCCCCTCCGCCATTTTCACAATTGGTCCTGTGCCATAAGTCTCCTCCAGCTATAGAACAGGTCCCACACGTCTGCCGGGTCTGATAGCCAGCAAACATGACAATCCAGGGGAGAACTTCTTTCTTTACACTTTCCGCTCTACTTTTCTGCTGATTCTACCCAAAACACAGGTGATAAAAGCCAAAACTTACTTGATCGAGTTTTTTGAGGGGGTGACAAAGATGATTGATGAGGGGAGGGCAGTGGATGTTGTTTACATGGACTTCAGTGAAGCCTTTGACAAGGTACCTCATGGCAGACTAGTACAAAAAGTTGAAGTACAGGGGATCAAAGGTGAGGTGGCAAGATGAATACAGAATTGGCTCTGTCCCAGAAGGCAGAGGGTAGCGGCGGAAGGATGATTTTCTGAATGGAAGGTTGTGACTAGTGGTGTTCCACAGAGATCTGTGCTGGGGCCTCTGTTGTTTGTAGTATACATAAACGATTTAGAGGAAAATGTAGCTGGTCTGATTAATAGGTTTGCAGATGACACTAAGGTTGGTGGAGTGGCAGATAGTGTTGAGGATTGTCAGAGGATACAGCAGGACATAGATAGGTTGGAGACTTGGGCAGAGAAATGGCAAATGGAGTTTAATTTCAACAAGTGGGAGGTACTGCATTTTGGTAGGTCCAACATAGAAGGAAAATATACAGTAAATGGCAAAACTCTTAGGTATATAGAAAGTCAGAGTGACCTGGGTGTACATGTCCACAGATCCTAAAATGTGGCAACACAAGTGGACAAGGTAGTCAAGAAAGCATATGAAATACTTCGCGTCATTGGACGAGGCATCGAGTATAAAAACTGGCAAGTCATGCTACAGTTGTATAGAACCTTGATAAGGCTGCACTTCAAATATTGTGCACAATTCTGGTTGCCACACTACCAGAAGGATGTGGAAGCTTTGGAGAGGGTGCAGAGGAGGTTTACCAGGATATTGCCTGGTCTGGAGGGTGTTAGCTATGCGCAGAGCCTGAATAGGCTTGAACTGTTTTCATTCGAATGACGGAGGTTGAGGGGTGACCTGATAGAGGTCTACAAGATTATGAAGGGCATGGATAGCGTGGATGGGCAGGCATTCTCTCCCAGGGTGGAGGGGTCAGTCACCTGGGGGCACAGGTTTAAGCTCCGTGGGGCAAAGTTTAGAGGATATGTGCGAGGCAGGTTTTTTACACAGCGGGTGGTGAGTGCATGGAACGCGCTGCCAGGGGAGGTTGTGGAAACAGATACATTAACGGCGTTCAAAAGGCATCTCAACAAATAGATGGGCATGGAGGGATACGACACTAGGAAGTACTGAAGGTTTTGGCCAAGGTTGGTATCATGACCGGTACAGGCTTGTTCCTGTGCTGTATTGTTCTTTGTTCTTTTGTTCTTTGTAAAACCAATGCCTTCGAGCCAGAGCTGCCCTGTGTGCGCCCACTCACTCCATGGCCGCCATCGAACGTCCATTGCTTACCTAAATTCTTGCATTCTATCTTTTGTTCTTGATCTTAAATGGACGTGTACAAAAGTCACTTGCTGACTTGCTTCTGTGATGATTTGTGGACCATCAAGCGTATATAACTAGTGCTTATGTTCTCTCTTTATATATTTTATTCAGAAATTGTTGCTGTTTACCGTCTGAAAGTTGTTTGTATTTCAACCGCTCCTTTCCAATGATCCTGTTGTCCATGAACTTTATTTGTCTACTTTTACCACTTCACCTTTTTGAGACATTGAAATGCCCCCATTTTAGTGAATGGCAATGGAATGAATTTTCTTGGAAAGAGGGCTGTGTTGTGATTCTCATGTTTCTTCTCTCATTTGATTACCTCTATTAGATCTGCACTTAACTTTCCCCTCATCTGGTAAATTGAGCCCAATTTTTTCTGGTCTTCATAACATTAGCTTTTGCATGTTCTTTCATTAATGGGGTTCCAAAGCTTTGCAATTATTGAATTATATAAACCCACATTAATTTTAATCTGACATACATTAATCAATGAATTGCAAAGTACAAAGGAGACTATATCAGGTCAATTTTGAAATCAATAAATAAAACAGTAATAACATGCCACTGATAATGTGAATAATTCAGTAATGTAAATTAAGTCACCTATTAAGATTAATTTTAGTATGTGTAACATTTCATGATAAGTTAAGATTGTATGTATTCCCTTCTAGCATGTTAATGTTGTCTCTTATTTTAAATAGACGTTTGCTCGGCGTGCTTTAGGCAAAATCAGTGAACTAAGCCAGCTGGAAACTATTAGCTCCTCTCCTCAAACTCCTGGAGTTGCAAAGATCTTTAGAGAGGCCACTGTCAAGGTACCAGGAACAGCAACATTGAATAATACCAATTTAATAAAAGGTAATATTCACTTCCACTTAACAAACTTATTTAACTAAAAGTGTTTTGCTTCCTTTAGGTGTCAGTGATGATCTTTAAAAGAGCAGTAATTGAAAGTAGAAGAAAACCAAAAGGAATTTTGCGTCCCAAACAAAGAACTAACTACAAAGACTCTCATAATGTGAGTTTTTAATTAGCTCTCGTTTATTTACTGAATGCAAAGTTGTGATTGGTTTTGAAAATGCTTTTGCTTAAATTTTTTACTGCTGTGGGGTATACATGTTCAAGGCAAGGCAGAGTTGCATTTGTGTCCACTCAAACACAGCCATGAAATGCTTAAACTTCTACCAGCCAATTGGTGAAGGAAAAAAGCTGAAATTAACCTTTACTCAGGTTTTAGATTTATTCCCCAAGTCAAACAATTCAAATATATAACTCCAAACTCTGTGACCCACCGTTGTCATTGTTAGCTGTCCCTCGATTCGAGGATGACATCTCCTCAAGGCTTTGAGTTTTTGCCAACGGTCTATGCATGACTGAACTAGCCAATTCTCACCCCAATGATCTTTGGACACATGTGGCAGGACATCCCACGGGGTAGTGGAATCTGGAGTGCATGGAGGCAGTGACATAGTGCCACTATTGCTGAACTAGTAGTCCAGCGACCCAGGGTGATGAGAGTTTGAATCCCAACATGGCAGGTGGTTAAATTAACAGTCAGTTGATTACCATGGGCGGGATTTACTGACCGTGTTTTTCGACGGGATTTCCGCCCCTCGCCGCCGAGAAACCCGTGCGCTGGTGTGGGACCAGCATTTCCTGCCAGCGTGAACAGCCGGTAAATCCCACCCCAGGAAACCATTGTTGATTTTCATAAAAATCCATCTGGTTCGCGAATGTCCTTCAGGGAAGGAAATCTGCCATCCTTACTCGGTCCGGTCTGCAAGTGCCTTCAGACCCACAGCAATGTGAGTTGACTCTTAAAACATACCTCTGAAATGGCCTAGTAAACCACTCAGTTCAGGGGAAATTAGGAATGCATCATAAATACTGGCCTAGTCAGCAACTCCCACATCCCAAAAATGATTTTTTTTTAAATGTAAATGTTATTTTTCTTTCCTTCTCTGTCATCACTGCCTCATCGTTAAGATGTTTGGACTCAAAGGAATTTTCTCTATTTTGTCATTTATGTCAGTGCTTTACACTTCAAGGCAGAAACATAGAACATAGAACTGTACAGCACAGTACAGGTCCTTCGGCTTACGATGTTGGTCGAACTAGTCTGAAACTAAGATCAAATCAACCTACTCCCAATCATTCTAGTGCACTCCATATGCCTATCCAATAACCGCTTGAAAGTTCCTAAAGTGTCCGACTCCACTACCATAGCTGGGAGTGCGTTCCACGCCCCAACCACTCTCTGAGTAAGGAACCTACCTCTGACATCCCTCCTCTCTCTTCCACCATGAACCTTATAGTTATGCCCCCTTGTAACAGCTACATCCACCCGAGGAAAAAGTCGCTGAACGTCCACTCTTATCTATCCCTCTCATCATCTTATACACCGCAATTAAATCACCTCTCATCTTCCTTCGCTCCAATGAGAAAAGCCCTAGCTCCCTCAACCTTTCCTCATAAGACCTACCCTCCAATCCAGGCAGCATCCTGGTAAATCTCCTTTGCACCCTTTCCAATGCTTCTACATCCTTCCTATAATGAGGTGACCAGAACTGCACACGATACTCCAAATATGGTTTAACCAAGGTCTTGAACAGTTGTAGCATAACCTCACTGCTCTTAAACTCAATCCCCCTGTTAATAAATGCTAACATACTACAGGCTTTTTTCACGACTCCATCCACTTGGGTGGCAACTTTCAGAGATCAATGGACATGAACTCCGAGGTCTCTCTGCTCCTCCACATTCTTCAGAACCCTGCCGTTAACCCTGTAATCTGCATTCAAATTTGTCCGACCAAAATGAATCACCTCACACTTATCAGGGTTAAACTCCATCTGCCACTTTTCAGCCCTGCTCTGCATCCTATCAGTGTCTCTTTGCAGCCTACAACAGCCCTCCACATTATCCACTACTCCACCAATCTTGGTGTCATCAGCAAATTTACTAACCAAACCTTCAACTCCATCATCCAAGTCATTGATAAAGATCACAAATAGCAGAGGACCCAGCATGATCCCTGTGGTACACCGCTGGTGACTGGGCTCCAGGATGAAAATTTACCATCTACCACCGCACTGGGGGCAGGGTCAAGGGAAATGCCGATTTGGGGGAACCACAGATTTGAGCCAGGGAGGTGGGATGGAAATCTATGTGATAGCCAGTTACTGATCCAATCGACCAAATTTCCCTCTATACCATGCCTCCTTACTTTCTGCGTGAGCCGACCATGGGGCATCTTATCAAACGCCTTACTAAAATCCAAGTATACAACATCAACTGCTCTACCTTCATCTATGTACTTAGTTACCTCCTCAAAGAATACAATCAAACTTGTGAGGCATGATTTACCCCTCACAAATCCTGGATTAAGCTCTATCTTTCCAAATGATCATAAATCCTATCCCTCAGGACCCTTTCCAATAATTTACCTATGACCGAAGTGAGACTAACAGGGTTATAGCTGATGCGACCATCAATTCACACGAGACGATTAGTAGAAGTGAACAGTGGTTTTAATAAGCTAGATCTGTGCCTGCCTGCGACTGCTCTGTACTGAGTGCCGCCTACAGGCTGTGGATCTATATTCCACCCCCAAGGGGGCGGAGCCACAGGCGGAACCCACAAGAGCATCAACATAATACAATACAATACAGTGGTGAATTGTAGCAGCAATACGTTCAACACAATACCTATTCCCTTTCTTGAACAAGGGAACAACATTAGCCTTCCGGTGATCAACGAGGCGAAGGCTACATCATCTGCCTCCGCACCCATCTCCAACCTTGGCAGGTCCGACACCCCGAATATGGCCTCCCGGGGCCTGGGTCCAGTTTCACGTGCACCACTTTAGAAGTTAGCCTAAAAACCTCCTTCCAGTAATCCTTTAGCTTTGGACAGGACCAAAACATGTGAACGTGATTAGCCGGGCCCGCCCCCCCGTAACGTTTCACACATCTTCTACTCTTTCAAAGAATCGGCTCATCCTCGCCTTCATGAGGTGTGCTCTGTATACCACCTTCAGCTGTATCAGCCCCAACCTCACACACGAGGTGGAGGCATTCACTCTCCGCAGCACCTCACACCAGAACCCCTCCTCCATATCCTCTCTCAACTCTTACTCCCGCTTTGCTCTGATCCCTTCCAGTGGTGCCTTCTCCTCTTTCAAAATAGCTCCGTACACCGCTGACACTACGCCCTTCTCCAGTCCCCCTGTCGTCAGCACCACCTCCAGCAATGTGGAGGCCAGCTCCACCGGGAAGCTCTGTATCTCCTTTCTGGCAAAATCTCGAACCTGCATGAATCTAAACATTTCCCTCTGCTCCAGCCCATACTTCGCTTCCAGCTCCTTGAATCCTGCAAACTGACCCCTAAGAAACAAATCTTTTAGTGTCTTAATCCCCTTCTCCTCCCATTTCCGAAAATTTCCATCCCACCTCCCTGGCTCAAATCTGTGGTTCCCCCAAATCGGCATTTCCCTTGACCCTGCCCCCAACCCAAAGTGTTGGCGAAACTGCCTCCAAATTCTCAATTAAGCTATTATTACCGGACTCCCTGAGTATTTCCCCGGGGCTATCAGGAGCGGCTCTGTTGCTAGTGCTTTCAATCCCGACCCCCTGCACAACTCTCTTCCATTCTGACCCACTGGGAATCAGCCCCTCTGACCCAACTCCGCACCTTCTCCACATTCGCCGCCCAGTTGTAATATATCAGGTTTGGAAGACCCAAACCCCCTGCCTGCCTTTCCCTCTGGAGCAGCACCTTTCTAACTCTGGCCACCTTCCCTCCCCATTTGAATGAAGTAATCCTTCCATCAATCTCTCTGAAAAAAGCCTTTGGCATGAAAATCGGCAGGCATTGAAAAATAAACAGAAATCGTGGCAACACGTTCATTTTCACCACCTGTGCCCGACCCGCCAGTGACAGAGGGAGACCATCCCACCTTGCCAGATCAGCTTTCACTCTCCCCACCAAACTAGAAATGTTGTACCTGCGGAGCCCCCCCTCCCCCCCCCCCCCCCCCACTCCTGGGCAACCTGCACCCCCAAGTACCTAAAGTGAGTCCCTGCCCTACGGAATGGCAGCCCACCCCCCAGCCGAGACACCACAAAATACTCAGTCTTGTCTAGATTTAGTTTGTACCCCGAGAAAGACCCAAACACACGAAGCAGCTCCAATATTCCCCCTATCGACACACTCGGTTCCGACACGTATAACAGCAAGTCATTGGCATATAAGGACACCTTATGCTGTATCCCCCCCTGCACTATTCCTTTCCATACCCCCAATCTTGTTAATGCAATGGCCAACGGCTCAATCGCGAGTGCAAACAGCAGAGGGGACATAGGACATCCCTGCCTAGTCCCACGGTGGAGAGAAAAGTATCTCGAGCTGATGTTGTTTTGTGCGGACACTCGCCCTCGGCTCCTTGTAGAGTAACTTTACCCAGTTCACAAATCTTGGTCCAATCCCAAACTGCTCTAGAACTGCCATCAAGTACTCCCATTCTACCCGGTCAAACGCCTTCTCAACGTCCAATGCCACAACCACCTCTGTTTCCTTCCCCTCTGCCGGTGCCATAACAACGTTCAATACCCTTCTAACGTTTGAAAAGAGTTTTCTCCTTCTCACGAACCCCGTCTGATCTTCACCTATCACCTTCGGGAGACACTCCTCCAGCCTACTCGCCAGTACCTTCGCCAATACTTTTGCATCCACATAACAGAAGTGACATGGGCCTATACGACCCACACTTCATCGGACTCTTATCTTTTTTTAGCAACAGGGAAATCGATACCTGCCCCAAGGTTTGTGGAAGCACCCCCTTCCCTATCACCCCTTCAAACATCCCCACCATCAGGGGTGCCAGCTTATCCTTGAATTTTTTATAATATTCCATTGGAAACCCATCCAGCCCTGCTACCTTCCCCGACTGCATCCTCCCAATTGCATCCTTCATCTCCTGCTCCACTATCGCTCCTTCTAATGTAGCCCTGTCCCCCTCCCCTAACCTTGGGTACTCCAACCCATCGAGAAATTCCTGCATCTCACGGTCTCCCCCAGGTGGCTCTGACCTGTACAGCCTCTCATAAAATTCCTCAAAAACCTTGTTAATCAGATCCGGAGCCACCACCAACTTCCCTGCCCGATCCCTCACCTGAACAATTTCCCTTACCGCTGCCTCCCTCCGGAGCTGACCTGCTCATATATCTCCATGTTCGTAAACTGCACCCCTTGCTCGCCTCAGTTGGTGCACCGCCTTCCTGGTAAATAGTCGGTCAAAGCTCGCCTGTAGATCCTTCCTCTTTTCCAGCTTAGCTGTGTCCCCATCTTCTGCATAACTGCTATCTACCTCCAACATCTCATCTATTACCCTCTGCCGCTCCAACCTCTCCTCTTTGTCCACCCTGGCCTTAAACGAAATCACCTCACCCCTCACCACTGCCTTTAGAACTACCCAGACAACTGCCTTTGACACCTCACCCGTACAGTTGAAACATACATATTCCTCAATTACCTTTTCAATTTTGTCACAGAACCCTTGGTCCCCCAAAAGTCCCACATCTAATTTCCACCCCGGTCTCTGCGCTACCCCCTTCTCCAGTACCATATCCACCCAATGCGGAGCATGATCTGATATTGCAATTGCCGAGTATTCCGGCCAGCAAAGCCTTCCCCAGCACAAAAAAGTCGATCCGCGAGTATACCTTATGGACTGCTGAGAAAAATGAGTACTCCCGTTCCCTTGGGTGCAGAAACCTCCAAGGGTTCACCCCTCCCATTTCCACCATTAGCCCAGCCAACGCCTTCGCCCCCCCCTGATGGGACCGGCGAGCGCGGCCGTAACCTGACCAACCTTGGCTCCTGCACCAAGTTCCAATCCCCCCCCCACTATCAGTTCGTGTGTGTCCAAGTCGGGGATGGCCCCAAACACCTTCTTTGCGAATCCCACATCGTCCCAATTGGGACCGTATACACTTAATAGCGCCACTAACCTCCCCTCCAGCGCCCTTGTCACAATCGCATATCTACCCCCCTGATCTGCCACCACCTTCTCCATCTGGAAGTGTACTCTTTTGCTGACCATTACCGCTGCGCCTCGAGCCCTTCCGTCAAATCCAGAGTGAAACACCTGATTAGTCCAAAGATGTGCAGGTTAGGTGGATTGGCCATGATAAATTGCCCTTAGTGTCCAAAATTGCCCTTAGTGTTGGGTAGGGTTACTGGGTTATGGGAATAGGGTGACGGTGTTGACCTTGGGTAGGGTGCTCTTTCCAAGAGCCGGTGCAGACTCGATGGGCCGAATGGCCTACTTCTGCACTGTAAATTCTATGATAATCTATGAAACCCAGCCCTTTTTAAGTCTCACCTGGTCCTTCACCCTCAAGTGAGTCTCCTGCAACATTGCTACATCGGCTTTCAAACTTTCAAGATACGTAAGCACCCTTGACCTCTTGACCGGACCTCCAACCCCCTCACGTTCCACGTAACTAAACTGGGTGTCTCTCACCCCCCCCCCACCCTTCTTATCCACCATCATCATACCACCGGGCCCTGCCCCATGAGCCTGACCCACCCCTATCCATTATTAACATCGAACCCCTTCCCCCTCCCAAAATACCCCCCTACATTTCCCCTCAAAAAAACATCTCCCAGCATCAATCCCTCCCCCCCGCCCCTTGCTCACCTCGTAGGCCCATCAAAACCTGCAACATTTATAAGTTGCAAAAATATTTTCATTTTCTATTCTTGCAGCCAAAGTGAATTACCTCACATGTAGTCACTTTGTACTCCATCTATCATCTTGTTGCCCACTTACTTAACCTGCCTATATCTTTATTTCCTCTCTGAGTCGTCCTCCCAAAATTCCCACGCAGCTTGCATCATCAGCAAACTTAGATACATTACTCTCTGTCTCTTTGTCAAAGTAATTAATATGGTTTAACAATCTCCTAATTAAACTAATATTGAATAATGTATAATGTGCTGACGAAAGACCACAAAGTTTGTTAGAGTGTGACTGAAAATGTCACATTGGTGAAACAA
This sequence comes from Scyliorhinus torazame, assembly GCF_047496885.1. Taxonomy (NCBI): domain Eukaryota; kingdom Metazoa; phylum Chordata; class Chondrichthyes; order Carcharhiniformes; family Scyliorhinidae; genus Scyliorhinus; species Scyliorhinus torazame. The sequence continues at coordinate 86,187,372 of NC_092719.1, forward strand.
GGAGAGCTTAGATCTGCTGTCTCTGACCGCTTATCCACTTGGTGCCTGAAATATGAAAACGTTCACTCTAAGCCTTGATAACTTAACAAGAAATTAACTTAAGCCACTTAAATCGCAAACAAAAACAATTTGTTTTGATGCTCTTATTCTGATTGTTTTCTTCCTAACTTGCATTTTGCTTACTTTCTTACAGTTACCCTGGCCACACAATGCCACAGAACAATTGTTGGCAGAAATGTTTCAAGGCAGTGCAGCTCAGTTCCTTGCTATTACAGAGACATTGTCAGGTGGCAATAGACGTGTGCTACAGACTAGGCCTCCCACTCCTCCTGAACATGAAGTATTTGATGTGACAACTGAACTTTTCCTGACTGGAGTCCTACTCCTCTCAGGTGGGATACTGAGTTTTGATGTCAACATTGCACTGCATTGTGTTTCCTTTACAACTATTGCACCGCGTAGATTTTTCTGCCGTTGTGATTATTTTTAGGAAGTACAGAATTATAAAGGAGCACAAGGGAAAGAAAAGCCTGCATTCTAATTTTTTTGGTCTTGTAAGTGGATATTACAAATGACCTGGTCAGGATTTTACAGCCCCTCCCACTAGGCAGGAATTTATGTTCCCCATGAAGTAGATGGCAATTAGAATGGCCTGCTGCATTTGCTAGACGAAGGCACACCATGGCAAGGCCATATAATTCTGGCACTGGAGATTTAGGAACATAGGAATTGGCCATTTAGCCCCTTGAGTCTGTTCCACCATTCAAGGGGATCAAGACTGATTTGCACCCTAACTTCAGTTTCCATTGCCCCATTTCCCTTACTGTCTTTGGCGAACAGAAATCTATCATTATCACTTTTAAAGGTAACAATTTATTCAGTATCAATTGCCATTTGTGCGAATAACAGGAAATCCCATTGACGGTGGTGGGACTGAAAGATTCCGCCGCTGACTAATAGTGTGCTGCCCCCGCTGATGTGGAGATGCCGGCGTTGCACTGGGGTGAGCACAGTAAGATGTCTTGCAACACCAGGTTGAAGTCCAACAGGTTTGTTTCAAATCAGTAGCTTTCGGAGCACTGCTCCATCCTCAGGTGAATGAAGAGGTAGGTTCCAGAAACACGCTGTGAGAGGTGTGGAAAATCCTGCCCATTGGATTCCCCTACTCGTGGAAATAGGTTCTTCTCATATACTTTTGTGAGGGCCACGAAGAATCCAGCACGAGTTTTAAGGATACAAAGTAATAACGTTTATTTACAATAACATATATATATAACAGCAGCAGCAACTTCCCTTGCTGCACATTCCTTCCTGCTGGTTCCTAAACTGGCCAGCTTTATTTATACTAGGAGTTCACTAATGGTTTCTCCGCCCCCTCATTGGGGAAGCTCATACTCCCACAGGATTGTGGGATTGTCATTAGTCCCTGGCCAATGGTAAGTATGCAGGTTATAACATATACCCTATACTTTCCTCTTAATATCTTGAAAACATTGATGAAATCAACCCTTTGCCTTCGAAATTCAGGGAATCCAATCCTAGTTTGTTTAATTTCTCTTCTTACTTTACCCTTAAATTCAGGTAACATTCTGGTAAATCTACTGGATTCACTTCTGATTAGGTTGTAGCTTTGGAATATGAAGGGAGTTTTTAGGAACAGACACAAATTCTCCAGAAGTTTTCTCCTTTTTCCATTTTTTTATCAAGCATTGGATTTGAGTTAGATGAAATCATTGAATTACAAGTATAAATCTAGGGGGATTTTCTGCCCCATTTTCGGCAGGCAGGAATGGTGGCGGGAGCAGAGAATCCAGTGGGAATTCCAAACTGGCATTTACGCCGGATGGATTTCCCATTGAGATTGTCCCCATCCCTGTCAACAACGGAACCCCAAGCATAACCCATCTGATTGAGATGCTGACGAATCTGCAGCAAAGCTGCAAGGCCAGTAAAAGCAAAGAGAGAAAGACCCTGCCCTAGAACAAGGGACCCACATAGCAATGCAGACCTGAATATGGTGGAGCCAGTGGTATTGCCATTGCCGGCACAGTCGTTGATGGAGTAACTGATGAAGTTTATGTCCATGGAGCTCCAAAGGCACAGAGAGGTATGAAAAGAAGATCTCATGTCGACAACAAAGTCAGCAGTAGAGGCCACGCTGGCCCCCATAAAAGGAGCAATGGAGACTGGAGGACCAAGAAGCGATGGTTCGGGATCTGGAGAAAGCGGCCACCGACCAGGACAAGCAGATCGCTTCACTCGAGGCCAAAGTCAAAAGGGTGGTGGCAATCCAAATGACGCTAAAGGGGAAGGCGCCACAGTGGAGATGCTGGAGGAGAGGAAAAAACTGTAAATGGAATTCGACCTGCCCTCTATTGGGAAAATGGTGAAACAACTGTGCCAGACACGGGGGACCTTATTTGAACATGGGGACAAAGCCAGCCGCCCACTGCCACACCAGCTGAGAAAACAGACGGCCACAAGAGAGACAGCGCAGATAAGGGTAGAGGACAGTAGGGTGGTCACGGCTCCAGAGGAGATCAACAGAACCGTCGCGACCTTCCACCGGGAACTGTACACCTCCGAGCCTCCGGAAAGGGACTCTTAAGATGAAGTAGTTCCTGGATGGACTGGCATCCCGGCTGTGGGGGAGGGAAAGAGGCAGGGACTTGAAGCATCGCTGGATCTGGACCAGACAGGTTCCAGGTGGACTACAAAACGTTTGCAGCAGCACTGGCCTCACACCTGCATGAGATGTTCAGTAACTCATTGTTGAGGGGGATCCTGCCGCTCACGCTGGCACAGGGCTCAATCTCATTGATCCCAAAGAAAGACAAAGACCCGAAGGATTGTGGGTCCTACAGACCCATGTCACTCATGAACACTGACAAAAGCTCCGGCGAGGCGACTGGAGAGTTACTTGCCAGAAGTAATCGTGGAAGATCAGACTTTTGAGGGCAGACGGTTGGCAGCGAACATCAGATGCCTGCTGAATATGGGCATGATCCCACACGTAGAGGGGATACCAGAAGTGATCATCTCCCTGGACGCAGAGAAGGCCTTCAACCGAATAGAATGGAAGTACCTCATGGAGGTGCTAGAACGGTTTGGATTTGGGCCGGCATTCACCTCGTGGGTGAAACTGCTGTTCAGCTCTCCCATGGCAAGCATACGGACAAATGCTACCAGCTCTGACTATTGAAATGAAAAATGAATGAAAATCCAGCTGCATAGATGCATGAGGCAGGGATGCCCGCTGTCCCCACTACTGTTCACTCTGGCAATGGAGCTGCTGGTTACCTCACTCATATCAGTGAAGAGGTGGAGAGGGATTCGGAGGGGAGGCAGGGAGCATAGAGTCTCACTCTAAGCGGATGATCAGCTCCTCTAAGTCTCAAACCCCCAAACCAGCGGGTTAAGATGATGGAACGCCTGAGTGAGTTTGGAGTCTTCCCGGGATGCAAATTGAACCTGAGCAAGAGCAAAATCTCTCTACCCAGTACCACAGTACCACCCAGTACCTCTATTTATACAGCTGCACTGCGAATGATTGCCACATCCCCCGCCTCTCATTGGCGGAGCTCATATTCTCCAAGGAACATGGGGAGCTCATAGTCCCCAAGGAACATGGGGTAACCAGTTATCCGACCGGACAGTCTGCCCCTCTTCATTCGCAACCGGATGTCTCTGGAGAGGGAACATGCGGTGTTCACGGGCACACTCGAGGCCTTCCATGCTCGGTGGGCACTGCAGTGGTTGGATTGTTTCATCGACCCCAGTTTTCACATTTTGATGTAATGTTTTTAAGTTTCCGTTCCTCTTTGTTCTTTTTGGGCTGTGCTCCGTTTTCTTTTCGGAGCAGCCCTTTTAATTTATTTCTCAGTTAATTTTGTTCTTCTATTTAGTTGATTGGTCCCTAAAATACAACATTGGGTAACCAATTCTCCCCAGCAAATAGAATCCGGGCAAGCTATAACACAGCACCAATCTGCAGAAACCAAAGGTTCATCCTGGTAAAAATAGGTGCCACTTACAAAACCTGGAGAGGGGATGGAGGGGTGCTGATAGTAAGGGCTTCTATGTAGAGTGCAGAGTCCTGGGGGGTCTCATGGAGAAGCTCCAACTCCCAAAAGGGAGCGAGGTCCGATACCTGCAAATCTGAGACTTCCTCCACAAGGGGGCTGCAACGTTCCCCCAGCTACCCCAATGCACCCTACTGGACAGACTGTTAGCGAAGGATGAATTAGGCTACGGTATGTTCTGGTCCTGTCCAAAGCTGATCAGGTTCTGGGTCCCCTTCTTCGAGGCCATGGCCAAAGTCGTGGGGGTAAGGGTGCAGCCATGCCCTTTAGTGGCGGTCTTCGGGGTGTCGGAGCAGCCAGAACTCTTTGTGGGGAGGGGAGCCAGTGCCCTGGCATTTGTCTTGCTGATTGCCCAATGAAGACTCCTACTCGGATGGAGGTCGGCAGCGCCATGCACAGCCGCAGACTGGCTGTCCGACGTAGCGGAATTCCTGAGGCTTGAAAAAATACAATTTGCCATCAGAGGGTCAGATGAAGGGTTCCAGCCTTTCACCAGCATCTTCAAATTTATATTTGTGACCAACAACTAAGGGAGGGTGTGGAGAAGAAGTAATAACCATAACTCAGGAAGAGCAAAATGTTTGCACAACACGGGCGCGGGTACCCACAAGCAACATTACAGTAACACGGCTCTAAAAGAGGGCGAAGCCTCCAGGCCAGTCTTTACCACCTGTGGTTTGCTGCGGCCTGTGGGCCTGTAAGCAGGGACTACAACGGCCCCCTTCAGGTTACAACAGGGTATTCATAGAATATAGTTTTTACTGCATCGGTCACAACTAAGAGAATTGATCACATTGTTAATGTGGTTATTACAAGTGTAGATCACATTTCTTGTATGTTGGATTTGAGACCCGGAAGGGCTGTATTGCCTACTTCTGCTCCTAATACCTATGTACCTATGTTTAGTTTAAGAATGTATTTTATTTATCAATTTTATCCTGTAGATACAAGTGCATATTCATATTATGTGTTGATGCGTTTGTCATAAATTAACATTTTCAATAAAAATATTTTAAAAAAACGGGTAGTGAGCATCAAGGAGAAATGGGAAGCGTAGTTGGGAGGGGAGATCAATTGGGGAGTATGGAGTGAGGCACTGCGTAGGGTAAACGGGACCACTTCTTGTGCAAGGATGAACCTGATACAGTTTAAGGTGGTGCACAGGGTGCATATGACTCGGGCGAGAATGCGGAGAGGTTGAAAAAGGGGGAAAGTCTGTCCAGACTGTATAGTTTATTGTTGGGAAGTATATTTCCGGGGGTGTTTATTTGCTGTAACCTGTTTTGATACATATTTGTAATAAAATATATTTTAAAAAAAATATTAAAAAAAAAATACAGTTGGAAAGTTTGGCCTGACAGCTGATGGGCTGTGCTCCGTTTTTCCCACTGAAGCCAACACTTTGGGAAAAAAACCAAGAAATTCCATCCGTAGGCCATTCAGCCCAGTAGGTCTATACCAGTGTTTATGGTCCATACGAGCCTTCTATTTTCTTACTTCATCTAACCCAATCAATATATCCTTCTATTCCTTTCTCCCTCATACACTAACCTCATTTGCAATTAAATGTACCAAGATTAGTCAGCTCAACCGCTTGGTATGGCAGTTCTACTTTCTCACCATTCCCTAGGTGAAGAGGTTTCTCCTGCATTCCTTTTTGGGTTTATCAGTGCCTATCTTATATTAATGGTCTCTTGTTTTAGATTCCCGGCAAATGGAAGTAACTTCTCTGTGTAAATCCTTTCAAACTCTCTCATAATCTTGAATACCTCTGACTCACTGTCCCACAGCCTTTACAGGAAAAAAAAATCCCAGCTTGTTCAATCTTTCCTGATACTTGTACCCCATTAGTTCAGATATCACCTTCGTAAGACTCACTTTCTCCAGTGCTTCTATATCCTTTTTATAACCCAGAGACCCGAACTGAGTAGAGTTCTTGGTGTTATCTAATCAGTATTTTATATAAGTTTAACATAAACTCCCTGCTTTTAAAATATTTCTTCCAGAAACAATGCAGGAATATTTTGATATGTTTTAGGAAATACTTTTAGTAGAATTAGTGAACGATGAAGTACAGTCTACATACAGTCATTGTGAAGATAGTAAATATACAAAAGCTTGTGTTGTTTTCTTAGGTGGTGGTGGTAATACTCAGCTTAATGCAGCTGCCTGCACAGACCCGATTGGTGGGATAAACATAACAAGTTCCCTTATAGAGCTTTCAGCCACCGGTAAGAACTCTTATACTGAATTTGTTGTTCTTCCTGCCGTGGAGAATTTGGGGCAAGAAAGGTGATAGGAGAACTCATAATATTCACACAGGTTTGTGTGGTTCAGATTTCCTGATTAAATATCTGGATTGTATGCAAACATTTGTTGATTTCCAAAATATCTGTCGTCTCTTGCCAATCTAATGTACATTTTGTTTTTGTTTGATTGTCCACACCTTAGAACTCAATTTTGGCTATGGGTAACCCTACCTGACTGGAGGAAATTGGGCACGTAATCAGTTAAAATTGTTTGGGTGACTAACCTTCCCTGGAGCCATGTGATGACAAGGATACAAGCCCAGGGTCAACCAACAGGGCCCTGTGTAACATATGCATGTACAGTCCCATTGAGACTGACTACAGTTTTCACTAAAAGGCTTGAGGAGGAAGTGATAATGAGTTTCCCACCAGGCCCACCCAGAGTGTGGAAGTGTTGTAGGGTCACAAGGGGTCCAAAAAGGTAAGTTTAATTTTTTGTGTTAACTTCACTTGTTGGACTCGGCAGCCACTTCTCACATTCTTCTTCCTTCAAATCAATACCCATTGGAATCCAGTGATATCATTCAATTACAAGAATATTGAATAATACATTTGGTTCATTTTTATTTTCTTCTCTAGCTTGCTACATAGCTATGGTCCTCTTACCTTTCTGCCTACAGCTCACCCTTCTTCCACTTGCTTGTCATTTCCGTTCCCCACTATATATGTTTGTCAAAACTTTTGTTGTTGCAGTCATTGTCTAGCTGTGGTTTGTAAACCTGTTTTTTAAATGGAATAATGAGCTATATTTGTGGCGAGGGCTGCAGCCCTGGCTGAGGAAATAACAGGAGGTAACCCCACTTCAAGATAGTGGGACCTGCAATTGCATTTTGTTTGTGGGGCTGGCAGCTTAGCAGCCTCAGCAGTGCCACTGTTAGTAGTGGCCATAATAAAGTGGCGTCTGAAAGGAAAAGGCACCTCAGTGGCTGACTGCCCTTGAGGGGTAAGTATTGTTGGGGAAGCCAGGATCAGGCAGGCAGATCTTGATGCTTGAGGAGGAATGGTGGTGGTGCGCTGAGGGCTGGCAGCACCATGTTCGCGAGAGCAGAGGGTGCCAATGGGAGGCTGCCTGGTTTCAACCAGTGGTCTCCTGTGCTACGCTGGGATAAATGCTCTGTTGGCCTCCTGGTGGGTGGTTGATCTGCCAACCTTCTTGCCACTGGAAAAGTGACACGGCGGTGGGGAAACTCCTGTCACCTTACTGCGCCATTTTATCAACCTTTGTGCCATCTAGCCTGTCTCCAAACGCCCTGAATGATTCAAGCGAATGTGTTGTTGAAATAATAGGAGAGGAATGCAGTAAGATTGCTGTACTCTCTTACACAAGTGACTTCTTTAAAACAAAGAACAAAGAACAAAGAAAAGTACTGCACAGGAACAGGCCCTTCGGCCCTTCAAGCCCGTGCCAACCATGCTGCCCGACGAAACTACAATCTTCTACACTTCCTGGGTCCGTATCCCTCTATTCCCATCCCATTCATGTATTTGTCAAGATGCCCCTTTAATGTCACTATCGTCCCTGCCTCCACCACCTCCTCTGGCAACGAGTTCCAGGCACCTACTACCCTCTGTGTAAAAAAAATCCTGCCTCGTACATCTACTCTAAACCTTGCCCCTCGCACCTTAAACCTATGCCCCCTAGTAATTGACCCCTCTACCCTGGGGAAAAGCCTCTGACTATCCACTCTGTCTATGCCCCTCATAAATTTGTAGACCTCTATCAGGTCGTCCCTCAACCTCCATCGTTCCAGTGAGAACAAACCAAGTTTATTCAACCGCTCCTCATAGCTAATGCCCTCCATACCAGGCAACATTCTGGTAAATCTCTTCTGCACCCTCTCTAAAGCCTCCACATCCTTCTGGTAGTGTGGCGACGAGAATTGAACACTATACTCCAAGTATGGCCTAACTAAGGTTCTATACAGCTGCAACATGACTTGCCAATTCTTATACTCAGTGCCCCGGCCAATGAAGGCAAGCATGCCGTATGCCTTCTTGACTACCTTCTCCACCTGTGTTGCACCTTTCAGTGACCTGTGGACCTGTACACCTAGATCTCTCTGACTTTCAATACTCTTGAGGGTTCTACCATTCACTGTGTATTCCCTACCTGCATTAGACCTTCCAAAATACATTATCTCACATTTGTCCGGATTAAACTCCATCTGCCATCTCTCCACCCAAGTCTCCAAACAATCTAAATCCTGCTGTACCCTCTGACAGTCCTCATCGCTATCCGCAATTCCACCAACCTTTGTGTCGTCTGCAAACGTACGAATCAGACCAGTTACATTTTCCTCCAAATCATTTATTTCTACTACAAACAGCAAAGGTCCCAGCGTTGATCCCTGCGGAACACTACTAGTCATAGCCCTCCAATTAGAAAAGCATCCTGCCATTGCTACTCTCTGCCTTCTATGACCTAGCCAGTTCTGTATCCACCTTGCCAGCTCACCCCTGATCCTGAGTGACTTCACCTTTTGTACTAGTCTACCATGAGAGACCTTGTCAAAGGCCTTACTGAAGTCCATATAGACAACATCCACTGCCCTACTTGCATCAATCATCTTTGTGACCTCTTCAAAAAAACTCTAAAGTTAGTGAGATACGACCTCCCCTTCACAAAACCATGCTGCCTCCCACTAATATGTCCATTTGCTTCCAAATGGGAGTAGATCCTGTCTCGAAGAATTCTCTCCAGTAATTTTCCTACCACTGACGTAAGGCTCACCAGCCTGTAGTTCCCTGGATTATCCTTGCTACCCTTCTTAAACAAAGGAACAACATTGGCTATTCTCCAGTCCTCCGGGGTAGATCCCATCAGGTCCTGGGGACTTATCATAGAAGATCATAGAATTTACAGTGCAGAAGGAGGCCATTCGGCCCATCAAGTCTGCACCGGCTCTTGGAAAGAGCACCCTACCCAAGGTCCACACCTCCACCCTATCCCCATAACCCAGCAATCCCACCCAACCCTAAGGGCAATTTTGGACATTAAGGGCAATTTATCATGGCCAATCCACCTAACCCGCACATCTTTGGACTGTGGGAGGAAACCGGAGCACCCGGAGGAAACCCACGCACACACGTGGAGGACGTGCAGACTTCGCACAGACAGTGACCCAAGCCGGAATCGAACCTGGGACCCTGGAGCTGTGAAGCAATTGTGCTATCCACAGTGCTACCGTGCTGCCCGTGCATTATCTACCGTAATATTTTTCAAGACGCCCAACATCTCGTCTTTTTGGATCTCAATGTGACCCAGGCTATCTACACACCCTTCTCCAGACTCAACATCCACCAATTCCTTCTCTTTGGTGAATACTGATGAAAAGTATTCATTTAGTACCTCTCCCATTTCCTCTGGCTCCACACATAGATTCCCTTGCCTATCCTTCAGTGGGCCAACCCTTTCCTGGCTACCCTCTTGCTTTTCATGTACGTGTAAAAAGCCTTGGGATTTTCCTTAACCCTATTTGCCAGTGACATTTCGTGACCCCTTCTAGCCCTCCTGACTCCTTGCTTAAGTTCCTTCCTACTTTCCTTATATTCCACACAGGCTTTGTCTGTTCCCAGCCTTTTCACCCTGACAAATGCCTCCTTTTTCTTTTTGACGAGGCCTACAATATCTCTCGTTATCCAAGGTTCCCGAAAATTGCCGTATTTATCCTTCTTCCTCACAAGAACATGCCGGTCCTTTCAACTGACACTTGAAAGCCTCCCACATGTCAGATGTTGATTTACCTTCAAACATCCGCCCCCAATCTAGGTTCTTCAGTTCCCGCCTAATATTGTTATAATTAGCCTTCCCCCAATTTAGCACCTTCACCCTAGGACCACTCTTATCCTTGTCCACCAGCACTTTAAAACTTACTGAATTGTGGTCACTGTTCCTGAAATGCTCCCCTACTGAAACGTCTACCACTTGACCGGGCTCATTCCCCAATACCAGGTCCAGTACAGCCCCTTCCCTAGTTGGACTGTCTACATATTGTTTTAAGAAGCCCTCCTGGATGCTCCTTACAAACTCTGCCCCGTCTAAGCCCCTGGCACTAAGTGAGTCCCAGTCAATATTGGGGAAATTGAAGTCGCCCAGCACAACAACCTTGTTGTTTTTTACTCTTTTTCAAAATCTGTCTCCCTATCTGCTCCTCTATCTCCCCCTGGCTGTTGGGAGGCCTGTCGTAAACACCCAACATTGTGACTGCACCCTTCTTATTCCTGATCTCTACCCTCACTGCCCTCTGAGGTGTCCTCCCGTAGTACAGCTGTGATATTCTCCCTAACCAGTAGCACAACTCCACCACCTCTTTTACATCCCCCTGTATCCCGCCTGAAACATCTAAATCCTGGAACGTTTAGCTGCCAATCCTGCCTTTCCCTCAACCAGGTCTCTGTAATGGCAACAACATCATAGTTCCAAGTACTAATCCAAGCTCTAAGTTCATCTGTCTTACCCGTAATACTTCTTGCATTAAAACATCTGCACTTCAGGCCACCAGACCCGCTGTGTTCAGCAACTTCTCCCTGTCTGCTCTGCCTCAGAGCCATACTGGCCCTATTCCCCAAGTCTCCCTCAATGCTCTCACCTTCTGACCTATTGCATCCCAACCTGATTACCTCACTGCACCAAATGACCAAGTTCCAAATTCCCAAATTTTATTTGAAGATATAATAGAAGTTCTAGACCATTCATTTTAAATGGGATGTTTCCTAATTTTCAGTTTTCCTAATTCTTTCAGTTCTGCTCTTGTTACCATTAGGAGGATATGGCAACAGTGAGGTCCGTTTTTCAATCAATTGTCTTCTCCACCCTGAGAAAGCACTCTGCTCTACCACTCTGCCTGTTGCAGCAATGTTCACAATTTCTGTGCAGGGAATTTCAAGCGTAAACTTGCACGTTGCTGAACTTGGTGTACAATTTTACGTAGATCACAGGGTCCTGCTGCATGGGATGAAAGTGTGAGACGATCCCACTTCAGGCAATGGGCAGTGAGACCCATGGCCTCATTTTTTTGTTGGAAGTCAATCAAAGGGCGTCCTATGAAGGGCAGCAACCTATCGCCAGAAGCAGCCAACTCAGTGACAGGGCCAGCAGTTCATCAGCCTCAGCAATATCCCTGCCAGCTGGTGCCAGTGCTGGGGTTCCACTCAGAGGATGAAAGTGTATCAGTAGCACTCCAATTCAGTTAAGTGCAGGCTAGGGGCTTTGGGATGAGCCAGGCAGGTTCCGGGGAGGTGTCCGGAGAGTTGCTAACGGCAGACACATCCATTGTTCCCGGAGCCCTCTTTGTGAGTCAGAGAGTGCCTGAGAGGGAGATTTCTCTATCCCGACCAGACCTTGCATGGTTTGCCTGGCTGTCTTCCCAGTGAAATGGGCCCCCAGGAGTTGGTAAAATGGCAGTGGAAGCAGGGTGAGGCCATTAATTGGCGATGTAAATTACTCAATTTGGTCGCAGGTGGGTGGGCCACCAACCAAAACGACGTTGTGGCAGGAACATGCTGAGCACACCATCCACATCTGTCCATATCATTTTGCACGCCTTCTTGCCTCCTAAACTGTCCCCAGAGGGTTGGCAAAATTCTTTCCATCGAATTTGATTTTTGTTATATATGGTGCAGATGGTTTTGAAAAGGGGAGTCAGTGTGTGCTATGTGAAAAGGGGAGTTAGCAACAACATTTTGTATTTATATAGCACTTACCTTTGCAAGGTGCTGCACAAAAGTCTAGGTGGACACAATTTGAAATTGAGGCAGTTAAGAAGGTAGCGTGTTGACCAAAAGTTTGGTCATAATGGATGGGTTTTAAGGAGTTTCTTAAAGGAGCAAAAGAGAGATAAAAAGATGGAAAGGTTTATGGAGGGCATTAGTGGGGGGGGGGGGGGGCAGGGCAATGAGTATGAGGCAGCTGAAGACATGGCCACCGGTAATGGAGCAAAGAATATTTGGGATGCACAAGAGCCAAAATTGGAGGATTATGAAGATCTTGGATGATTGCAGGGCTGGAGGAGATTACAGTGTTAAGGTAGGGCAAGGTCAAGAAGGGATTCGAACACAAGAATGTGTAAAGTCCCAGACAAGCGACCACTCAGAGGTGATGACCATATAAAACTCAAATATTTATTAGACGGATTATATTACACCTCCTACTCCCCCGAAGGGTCTCCTGCGCTCGGCCCACACCTGAGCCGGGGTATTTATGTCCCTCATCTAGGTAGATCATACTCAGATGAGGCCCCAGGGACTCTGAAGTTACAGACCCCTTGGCCTCCTGTAGGGTTAGAACAAAATGAGAACTTTAAAGTTGAGGCATTGCAGTACCAGGAATCAATTTAAGTCAATGAGCAGAGGAGTGATGGGTGAGTAGGACTTGGCATGAGTTACGATACGAGCAGCAGAACATTTGACAAACTCAAGTTTATGGATGAGCAGAAGGTAGGATACTGGCCAGAAAAGAATTAGAACAGTTGAGCCTGCAGCAACAAAGGTATTGATGAGTGTTTCAGTAACAGATTAGCTGAGATAAGGTGAGTGGGTGGTAATAAGTAATATTTCAGAGGCAGAATTAGGCAGTCTTTGTGATAGCGAATATATGGTTGGAAGTTCAGCTCAGGATCAAAAAGGATACCATGATTGCAAACTGTCTGGTCCAGCCACATAATGGCTGTGTCCGGGCAGCACAGGAGTGCAAGTGGATAGCACGCTGGGTCACTGTCTGCGCGGAGTCTGCACGTTTTCCCCGTGTCTGCATGGGTTTCCTCCAGGTGCTCCGGTTTCCTCCTACAGTCCAAAGACGTGCAGGTTAGGTGGATTGGTCATGCTAAATTGCCCTTAGTGACCAAAAAGTTTTCGGAGGGGTTATTGGGTTACGGGGATAGGGTGGAAGTGAGGGCTTAAGTGGGATGGTGCAGACTCGATGGGCCGAATGGCCTCCTTCTGCACTGTATGTTCTATGTTCTATGGCCAGGGAGGAGATGGTATCTGTTGCTAGTGTTACAATCCCCGTAGAGACCAATAACTTTACAAAATAGCCTAATTTCCCAGCAACCGAGGAATGGGTAATAGTTCGATCATCTCGGTCTTTGCCGTTCCAGCAATAACCACTTCCCACAATGTATAAAAAATATGATAGATGCTTGTGCAGTATTTCTCACTCTTTTAATTGATATTCACAGGTGAAGATGGTGTGTCCGTGGAAGCTGCTGTAAGGTTTGTGAAGAGTGTGTTCTGTTATGAGTACTTGGAAATATTTGATGGCATCATTGCACCACTTCTCACTTTCTTAAGGGTAAGGCCTGCACAGATACATAGTGAACACTGTGAGCTATAAACTGAATCACCTCTTTTTCATTCAAAATTGCACTTTTTTGACTTTTCCAGAAACATGCAAATCCGGCCTGGCAGGGTTATGAACTGGATTTGGATCTACTGATTGCTATGGAACCATTTGTTTCAGCACGCAAGCCAAGGCATGGTCTTTCTGGAGGTGGAAGCTGTGCAATAGGTAGGTAATCTTAAGAGTTCAACAATCCAAAATACCTCTAGAACTTTGGGCAACAGAGACATTAAATGGATATGATGGACACCAAGGCTATTAGAATCATGCAAGAGGAGAAGAGAAGTAAATGGAGGAAGCAGGTGCAGTTGAGGATTGAAATATAAGAAGGTGGAGACAGAACTATGGAACAGAATAGTGTTGTTACAAGTGTAATTGTTAGAAATGTGTTATAATTCGTTGTCCATGAACAGCACTCTAGGGTTCAAAGGATTGCTGCTGTCTATTGTAAAGCAGTGTTGTCCAATAGGATTTCAATGCTTACCAAACTTGTTTTGATGCGGTCACTATATTTTCCACGTGATATAAAATATACGCAATATTAATCAGAAAAATGTTCAATCTTTTGAAAATAGGTCTGAAGATTTAAACCATCAGTATTCAATTACATATACTCAGTACCAGAACAAAGTGAACAGCTTCAAAATTGTTTTGCAGTTCAGGAAAGCAATACAGAAACATAGAAAATATGAGCAGGTGAAGGTCATTTGGCCCTTCGAGCCGACTCCACCATTCAGTATGATCATCTACCTCCCATGCTCTCCCCATACCACTTGACACCTTCAGAGTCTAAGAATCTATTTATTTGCTTCTTAAATATATTCAGTGAATTGACCTCCACACCCTTCTGTGGTAGAGAATTCCACAGGTTCACCATCGTCTGAGTGAAAAAGCTTCTCCTCATCTCAGTTCAAAATTCTTCTAGACCCGAGACAGAGGAAACAACACCCCTGCACCCAATCTGTCCTGTTTTATACGTATCAATGAGATCCCCTCACATTCTTCTAAACCCCAATCAACACAGGCCTGGACAACCTAAATCACCTTGAAGCCTCTTGACATCCTCCTCACCATTCACATTCTCACCAAGTTTTGTGTCTCAGCAAACTCGGACATTTTACATTTTGTTACCTGATCCAAATCATTGATGGACATTGTGAATAGCTGGGGCCCAAGTACTGATTCCTGCAGTGACCTCACTAGTTAGATGGTGTTGTCATTGTGGACTTGTAACCAGAGACCCAGGGTAATGCCCTGAGGACCCGGGTTTGAATCCCGGCGTAAATCATTATCGATAGTTGGAAAAAAATCAATTTGGTTCAGTAGCGTCCTTTAGGGAAGGAAATCTACCATTCTTACCTGGTCTGGCTGACAAGTGACTCCAAACCCACAACAATGTGGTTGACTCATAAATGCCCTCTGAAATGGCCTTGCAAATACCCAATGAAGGGCAAGGGCAATTAGGGATGGGCAATAAATGATGGCCCAGCCAGCGACGCCAAAACCCCTGAATGAATAAAAAAAAGTGACCGCCTGCCACTTCAAAAAAGACCTATTTATCCCAACTCTTTGTTTCTTATCTGCTAACCATGCTAATATATTACCCCCAATCTGTGTGCTTTAATTTTGCGCGCTAACCCCTTATGTGGCGCTTTATCAAAAATGTTCCGAAAATTCAAATACACCACATCCTCGAGTTCTCCTTTATCTATCCTGCTAGTTACATGCTCCAATAATTCCAGTAGGTTTGTCCCACCTCCTCAATCAAGATGTTGTCGGCAAACCTTAGAAGCACTGGATGAACAATCTTTGTTCTATCATCTCGGTCTTTGCAGAGGCTAATTTTTTTTTTTTAGAAAATATTTTATTGAGGCAATTATAAGAACTGGCCCCTCGAGCCTGCTCCGCCATTCAATGAGATCATGGCTGATCTTTTGTGGACTCAGCTCCACTTTCCGGCCCGAACACCATAACCCTTAATCCCTTTATTCTTCAAAAAACTATCTATCTTTATCTTAAAAACATTTAATGAAGGAGCCTCTACTGCTTCACTGGGCAAGGAATTTCATAGATTCACAACCCTTTGGGTGAAGAAGTTCCTCCTAAACTCAGTCCTAAATCTACTTCCCCTTATTTTGAGGCTATACCCCCTAGTTCTGCTTTCACCCGCCAGTGGAAACAACCTGCCCACATCTATCCTATCTATTCCCTTCATAATTTTATATGTTTCTGTAAGATCCCCCCCTCATCCTTCTAAATTCCAACGAGTACAGTCCCAGTCTACTCAACCTCTCCTTGTAATCCAACCCCTTCAGCTCTGGGATTAACCTAGTGAATCTCCTCTGCACACCCTCCAGTGCCAGTACGTCCTTTCTCAAGTAAGGAGACCAAAACTGAACACAATACTCCAGGTGTGGCCTCACTAACACCTTATACAATTGCAGCATAACCTCCCTAGTCTTAAACTCCATCCCTCTAGCAATGAAGGACAAAATTTCATTTGCCTTCTTAATCACCTGTTGCACCTGAAAACCAACTTTCTGCGACTCATGCACGAGCACACCCAGGTCTCTCTGCACAGCAGCATGTTTTAATATTTTATCATTTAAATAATAATCCCTTTTGCCGTTATTCTTACCAAAATGGATAACCTCACATTTGTCAACATTGTATTCCATCTGCCAGACCCTAGCCCATTCACTTAGCCAGTCCAAATCCCTCTGCAGGCTTCCAGTAGCCTCTGCACTTTTTGCTTTAAAATTTATAAATTTTAAACATCAGGGGCGTCATTCTCCGACCCCCCAGCGGGTCGGAGAATGGCTGTTGGCCGCCGTGAATCCCGCCCCCGCCGGTTGCCGAAGTCTCCGAAGGGAGAAAAGTCGGCGGGGCGTTAATGGCGGCGCTGACGTCGGAGAATGGCACGGGTCTGCGCAAGGCAGCCGATTTTCGGCCTGCCGATATTCTCGCTTCCGGATGGGCCGAAGTCCCGTCGATGTGATGACCGTTCACGTCGACGTAAATCAAACCTCCTTTTCATCGGCGTGAACCTGTGCTCCAGGTTCACGCCGACCAGCGTGGAGGTGAGTGACGGCCTGAGGGGTTGGCCGCTGGGCAGGCGATGGCGTGGCCGCAGTCTGAATGTGTGGGGAGAGGTGTGTCTCGGTTTGTGTGTGTGTGTGTGTGTGCGGCGGGGGGGGTGGTTAGAGTGGGCTGGGCTCCGGGGGAGTGTCGGGAGGGGGGTCCGTGCCGGGGAGGAGGATGGGGGGGGGGGTCCGTGCCGGGGAGAGGGATGAGGGGGGGGGGGGCCGTGCCGGGGAGGGGGATGGGGGGGGTGGTCCGTGCTGGGGAAGGGGATGGGGGGGGGGTCCGTGCAGGGGGGGGGGATGGGGGGTCCGTGCCGGGGAGGAGGTTGGGGGGGTCCGTGCCGGGGAGGAGGTTGGGGTCCGTGCTGGGGAGGAGGATGGGGGGATCCGTGCCGGGGAGGGGGATGAGGGGGGGAGGTCCGTGCCGGGGAGGGTGATGGGGGGTCCGTGCCGGGGAGGAGGATGGGGAGGAGGGGGGGGTCCGGGATGGGGGGGGGGGATTCGTGCCGGGGAGGGTGTCCGTGCCGGGGGGGGGGGGGTCCGTGCCGGGGAGGGGGATGGGGGGTCCGTGCCGGGGAGGGGGATGGGGGGTCCGTGCCGGGGAGGGGGATGGGGGGTCCGTGCCGGGGAGGGGGATGGGGGGGTCCGTGCCGGGGAGGGGGATGAGGGGGGGGGATTCCGTGCCGGGGAGGGGGATGGGGTGTCCTTGCCGGTGAGGAGGTTGGGGTCCGTGCCGGGGAGGAGGATGGGGGGGGGGGGGGGGTCCGTGCCGGGGAGGGGGATGGGGGGTCCGTGCCGGGGAGGGGGATGGGGGGGCAAGTGAGTTGGTCCACCTGGCCAGGTGCCAGCCTCCAACAGTTGGACCCATGAGGTCCATGCCACCCGGCTGGGGGGAAGGAGGGGATATGGGCAATGATGACATGTCCTCCCCGCCCCCCCCGCCCAACCAGGCGGTCATGTTTTCCGATCATCCAGCGATGTTGGCCGCCGTGGCGGCAGCCGCTAATGTCCATGTTGCCCTGGATGAGGAGGGGGAGCATGCCAGAGAGGTGGCGCAGCCTGCCGCAGAGGGGCAGGCGGCAGCCGCCCAGGCTGGAGGGACACCTGACCGACAGGACGAGGAGGGGGAGGAGGGCGTCGCGGCCCCACGGCAACGGAGGCACCCGAGGGCGCCCCGTGTGTACCGGCCCCGGCAGTCATACCAGGACCTCACGGACCGGGAATGCAGGAGGAGACTCCGGATGAGGCGGGAAACTGTGGCACACATCTGCCACCTGCTGGCACACCTGTCACCGCGTGGCACTGGCGGGGGACACCCTCTCCCCATGTCCGTCAAGGTTACGGTTGCCCTGAACTTTTATGCAACGGGGTCATTCCAGGCACCGAGTGGGGACCTGTCCGGCATATCGCAGACATCGGTGCATCAGGGCAGTGACAGACGCCCTATATGCCATGGCGCACCGCTACATCCGCTTCCCTGTGGACCGGGCCAGCCAAGATGCCCAGGCCGTGGGCTTCTCTGCCGTGGCCGGGTTCCCCATGGTCCAGGGCGCGATCGATGGGATGCACGTCGCCGTGTGGCCACCTGCAGATAACAGGGCCGTGTTCACCAATAGGAAGGGGACCTATTCGATGAACATACAGGTGGTCTGCGACCACCGCACGATGATCCTGCACGTCTGCGCCCGTTACCCAGGCAGTTTACACGACTCATACGTGTTGTCGCGGTCATCCATCCCCGGCATGTACGAGGGACGCCATCCCCGGCTGAGGGGCTGGTTGCTGGGCGACGGGCTACCCATTGCGATCGTGGCTGATGACGCCTGTACGGAGGCCACGCAATGAGGCGGAGAACCGCTACAATGATGCCCATGTAGCGACAAGGGGAGTGATAGAGAGGTGCTTTGGCGTGCTGAAGATGCGTTTCAGGTGCCTGGACCTCTCTGGGGGCGCCCTCCAGTATCGGTCAGATAGGGTCGGCCGCATCATTGTGGTGTGCTGCGTCCTGCACAACATAGCCCAACAGAGGGGCGATGTGCCGCAGGCAGAGGAGGGCGGAGTGGAGGAGCAGCAGGAAGAGGCGCAGTCCTCCCCAGATGAGGGGGATGGGGGCAATGGTCAGGGCAGACGGGCTAGACACAGGCGGGTGGCTGTCCACCGTTACCGGCTGGCCCAGCGGGCACGGGAGAGACTGATAGCCGCCCGCTTCACTGACTAGATGGGCGTGGGAATCGGGTAGTATGGCCACAGACCGCACACCATGGCAACAGCCGACCACCCACACCCCCCACCCATCCACCCACCCAGCACCCTCACCCCCCTCCCCAACCCCACCCAACCCACCCGCATGCACCCCCCCCCCCCCATTGCCGATCCACCTGCGGCACAACACGGCCGGGCTCACACAGTTGCGGGTGGACGCGTGTCTATTGCAGGCCATGGAGGATGATGACAACCCGCCCTGCGGTGAGCTCCTGGCTCCACATCGTTGGACTATGTCTGACCCATGGCCAAAGTACCACCATCCACCCGGACCATCCCTGCATGCGGCTGTGACACTGCAGCGCACGGTCCCGTCCTCTGCCCGGGGGGGATGTTGATGGCGGCCCAGGGGGAAGGGGGCAGACTCACCTGGGGCTGAGGTAAGACCACCCCTCACACACACACTTGCGCTCAATGTACATGACACCCCCCGCACGCTTTGGACAGAGCACAAAGGCAGCTTCTGTAGGTGTAACATTGACTTTAATAACCAAACGAGTTCATGCACGTGCCCAGCCCCTAAAACTCATCTGTGCCCTGCATCCGTGCCAACGTACTCAGTGTCTAATTGTTTGGCCTTACGGGCCCTTTGACTACGTCTACGTGGTTCCCCAGACGGTACAGCAGAACTGGAGCTGGACTCCTGTGATTCCTGCCCTCTGACACTGGATCCCTTTGGCGGCCGTTTCCTGGGGCGTCCTGGCCTAGATGGGCCAGGCTGCGGCCCGGGCGACTGGGATGGCGAGCTGCCAGCCTGTCCTGCCCGTTGCCCACCCGATGCACCTGGGACGGAAAGGGGGGGGAGTCCGAGGTGTCGCGGTGTTCCGGGACCTCCCCTACAGGGGGAGCCGGGACGGACCACACCACCACCTCCTCCCTCGGGGTGCCCGATGGCCCACAGGCCTCTACATGGGTGGGGGATGCGAACGGACTGGCCATCCGACGCCCCCCCGACATCTGGCGCTGCCAGTCCTGGAGGCCCGTGCTGGTATCGACAGGGGTCTGCAGGTTTGCAGCCAAGGAGCCCAGGGGGTTGGCAAACCCTGTCTGTGACAGTGCGACGCCGGCTCGCACATGGCCACTGGCGCCGATGCCCTCAGCGATGGCCTGCAGAGACTGGGCCATGGCCTGCAGAGACTGGGCCATGGCCTGCTGAGACTGTGCTATGGTGTTGAGCGCCTCTGCCATCTGGCACTGGCACTGGCTCATGGCCTCCTGTGAGAGGGCAGCCATGCCCTGGGCCACAGACGCCGCCTGCACGGAAAGCCCCAGGTCTCGCAAACTGTTCCCCATGTCTGACACCGTCGCACCCATTGCCTCCACCGCGGACGCCACCCGTGCGGTGTCGGCCTGGGTGGCATGCATGACCGGCACCACTTCCAGCTCCTGGACGCGGGTGGACTCCTCCACCTGCGACTGCAGCCGCCGCAAGCCGGCCGTCACCCTCTTCGCTCGTCTCCGGGTCGGTGGTTGCATCGGATCTATGTGTGGGTGTGGTAACTCCAGGAACCCGGGATCCATCTGGGCGGCAGATGTTCGCTTGGGCTGGGCTGCCCTCCGACCGCCCGGCCCCTCTGCTGCTCTTACCTCCACCTGCTGTACCGGGACGGCTGTGTTGTGCGCACCAGTGAGTGTACCAGACGCCTCATCACTAAAGTGCCCAACCGTGGTGAGTGTTTCTGCGATGGTGGAGGGTGTTGGTGACTGCAGTGGCGTTGTGTCGTGCTCTTCGTCCCACAAAGAGTCCATGGCACTTTGGGGTGGGGGTTCGTCCCTACCCATCCACTCTGAGTCACTGTCCGGTATTTCGTCTTCCTGGGTAGTGCTGTCCCGGGTAGGGGTGTCCTGGGTAGGGGTGTCCTGGGTAGGGGTGTCCTGGGTAGGGGTGTCCTGGGTAGTGGTGTCCTGGGTAGTGGTGTCCTGGCTCGGAAGTGACGGGGGCCTGTGGCTGCCCCCCTCGTCGCTGGGTGGCACACGCCTGCCTCGTCGCTCCCGCACGTGACGGGGGTGTCGTCTCCCTGTTGCTCCAGGTCTCTCCGTCTCCCGTGGTGTGCGAGGGGCATCCTGCGGGCGTCGCATGCCGGAGGGTCCGGGTCTCTCCGTCTCCCGTGGTGTGCGAGGGGCGTCCTGCGGGCGTCGCATGCTGGAGGGTCGGGGTCTCTCCGTCTCCCGTGGTGTGCGAGGGGCATCCTGCGGGCGTCGCATGCCGGAGGGTCCGGGTCTCTCCGTCTCCCGTGGTGTGCGAGGGGCGTCCTGCGGGCGTCGCATGCTGGAGGGTCGGGGTCTCTCCGTCTCCCGTGGTGTGCGAGGGGCATCCTGCGGGCGTCGCATGCCGGAGGGTCCGGGTCTCTCCGTCTCCCGTGGCCTCCGAGGGGCACCCTGCGGGCGGTCTGCATCTGCGGGGATGGGTGTCTCGACGTTTGCTCCTGCGATACACAATGAAGCATGCATGGTAGACACGCAGGCAGTGATCAGGTGATATGGGGGAGTGGGAATATGGGGGAGGGGGGATATGGGGACGGGCTGTCGGTGGCTCACTTGCTAGTACGCCCCCGACCTCTGCATCAGCAACCTCCCGGTCCTCAGGTCCGCCAGCCAGTTCCAGGGCCCTTTCCTCGTGTTCGGTCAGTGGCCTCTTATCAGCGGGGCCTCCTCCAGTCCTCACATGCTCCCTATTGTTGTGTGCGTGCTTCTCCTGTGGCGGGGGGGGGTGGGTGGGGGTGGTGGCAGAGGTAAAAGGCAACAGTGTTAGGCAGGTATATGAATGCACGCCATCGGTTGCGCGTGCATTGCAGAGGTTAAGGTTAGGGCTGGATTCACTTGGGGATATGGGGGACATGGGGGAGGGAGGGGATATGGGGGAGGGGGGATATGGGGGAGGGGGAGATATGGGGGAGGGGGGATATGGGGGAGGGGAGGCTCACCCTGCCTGCTCTGACGAGGTCGTTCACAGTCTTGTGGCACTGGGTGCCTGTCCGTGGTGTCAGAGCCGCAGCGGTGACGGCCTCTGCCACCTCCCTCCACAGACGCCGGCTGTGGCGTGGGGCAACTCTGCGGCTGTGCCCGGGATACAGGGCGTCCCTCCTCTGCTCCACTGCGTCCAGGAGCGCCTCCACATCCCGTGACTGGAACCTCGGGGCTGAGCGGCAGCCAGCCATCCAGTCGGGTGTACTGGTCGGGTGTTCCGGTCGGGTGGGGGGGAGCAGCGCGGCCTTATGAGCCGTCACGCTGTGCGGCGTGTATGACGCTGCACGGCGTGAACCACGTGCGCAAGCGCGATGCCGTCACGTCGCTGCTAGCCCATTTCGGGCCGGAGACTTTTGACTCATTTTTCCGACGTGACGCAAGTCGGATTTGCGCCGTTTTTTGCGCCGATCGGCGGACTTTGCGCCGATAACGGAGAATTTTGCCCCAGATTTTAACAAGAACAAAACAATGGGCGGGATTCTCCGACCCCCCGCCGGGTCGGAGAATCGCCGGGGGGCGGCGTGAATCCTGCCCCCGCCGGCCGCCGAATTCCCTGGCACTGGAGATTCGGCGGGGGTGGGAGTCGCGCTGCGCCGGTTGGCGGCCCCCCCCCCCCCCCCCGGCGATTCTCTGGCCCACAATGGGCCGAGGTCCCGCTGCTGTAATGCCGGTCCCGCCGGTGTGAATTAAACCACCTCCCTTACCAGCGGGACCAGGCGGCGCGAGCGGGCTCCGGGGTCCTGGGGAGGGCGCAGGGCGATCTGGCCCCGGAGGTGCCCCCACGGTGGCCTGGCCCGCGATCGGGGCCCACCGATCCGCGGGCAGGCCTGTGCCGTGGGGGTACTCTTTCCCCTCCGCATCGGCCGTGTAGATCGCCGCGATGGCCGACGCGGAGGTGACTCCCCCTGCGCATGCGCGGGGATGACGTCAGCAGCGGCTGACGCTCCCGCGCATGCGCGGACTTCCGCTGGCTGGCGGAGTCCCTTTGGCCCTGGCTGGCGTGGCGCCAAAGGCCTTCCACGCCAGCCGGCGGGACGGCAACCACTCCGGCGCGGGCCTAGCCCCTAAAGGTGAGGGCTTGGCCCCTAAAGGTGCTCCGCACCTTTGGGGCGGCCTGACGCCGGAGTGGTTCCCGCCACTCCATCACCCGGGAATCCCCGCCCCGCCGGGTAGAGGGGAATCCCGCCCAATATAAACAACAAATTCTCCAGTAACAAACCCCAGCCAACATGGCTTATACAGACAGGTTCCCCTGCCCTTACTTCCCCCCCCCATGCTTCCCCACCCCCCTCCCGTTGCTGACAGCTTAATTTTTCTCAAAGAAGTCGATGAATAGCTGTCACCTCCGAGCAAACTCATGGTCCCCTCAAGCCGAATTTAATTTTCTCGAGTCTGAGAAACCCTGGCATGTCGCTAACACATACCCTCGACTTCGGGGGGCTCCAGGTCCCTCCATCCTATTCGGATCCGTCCCCCGGCCACCAGGGAGGCAAAGGCCAGGACATCAGCCTCTCTCACCCTCTGGGCTCCCGGATCTTCCAACACACCAAAGATCGCTACTTCTGGACTCGGCACCACCCTCAGCTTTAATATCTCTGACATGACGCCAGCAAACTCCTGCCAGAGACCCCTCAGCCTCAGGCATGCCCAAAACAGATGGACATGGTTCGCAGGACCCCCCGCACAGCGCCGACATCTATCCTCCACCCCCTCAAAGAACCTGCTCATCCGGACCACAGTCATGTGTGCCCTGTGGACCACCTTAAATTGTATCAGGCTGAGCCTGGCACATGACGAGGATGCATTGACTCGCCTCAGGGCCTCCTCCCATAATCCAGCCTCCAACTCCCCACCCAGCTCTTCCCATTTTCTCTTCATCTCCCCTATTGGGGCTCCCTCCCACTTCAACAGTTCCTTATAGATCTCTCAATCCTTCCCCTCTCCTACTCCTGTTCCTGATAACACCTTATCCTATAGACCCTGGTGAGGGAAGGTCAAAACCTGCCAGCACAAAATCTCTTACTTGAAGATACCGGAACCCATTCCCATCTGGCAACTCAAAGTCCTCCTCCAGCTCCTCCAAACTCCGGAAATCCTCATCAATAAACATCTCCAAATTTCTCGATCCCTGCCCCCTGCCATCCAGCCCCCCTGGAACGAACCGGTGGTTATCACATATCGCTGCCCACACCGATGCCCCTCCAACCCCATATGCTGCCTCCACTGTCCCCACACCCTCAGGGCTGTGACTACTACCGGCTTGTGGAGTACCGAGCCCGCGTGAATGGCAGAGGTGCTATTAACAGTGCCCCCAAACTCGTGTCTTTACATGAGGCCGCCTCCACCTGCTCAGAAACCGACCCCATCCCCACTACCACTTCCTGACCATCGCAATATTCGTCGCCTAATAGGAATTGATAAAATTCGGAAAAGCCAGCACCCACGCCCCCGCTCCAGCAGCACCTTCTTCACCCGTGGGGTTTTACCAGCCCAGACAAATCCCAAGATCACTGCATTCACTTTTTAAAAAAACGTCTTGGGTATAAAAATTGGAAGGCTCTGAAAAACAAAAACCTCAGAAGGACTGTCATTTTAATTATCTGTACCCGCCCCGCCAATGACAATGGGAGCGCATCCCACCTCCGAAAGTCCCCCCTCATGTGCTCCACCAGCCGACCCAAATTCAGTTTATGCAGCTGCTCCCACTCCTGCACCACCTGGATACCCAAATATCGAAAGCGCCCTCCCACCACCTTGAACGCCATCTCACCCAGTCTCCTCTCCTGCTCCCTCCCCTGAATTGCAAACGCCTTACTCTTGCAAATATTTAATTTTTCTCCGAAAACCGACTGATTTCCTCCAATGTCCACATAATCCCTCCAATGCCCCCCGGCAGGTCCGATATGTTTTAAAGTAAATCGTCCGCGTAAAGCGAGGCCCTGTGCTCCACCACCACCCCCCATACTATCCCCTGCCAGACCCTCAACTGCAGAGGCTAATTTCAACAACAACTTAAACTATCCGTACCTAGCAAAGTTTTTCTGCTGAAAACCGATTTTAAATTCTCTAATGATTGGTATGTGATGAAATTGATTTTTCTGTGACTCCATGTGCTGTGTAAGTTGACAGTATGTGGAGAATATGGGTGCGATCTACCAGCCACGTTGTGCCCGAATGGGAGTAGTACGCAGCCAGTAAATGCAGCGCAAGGCCTCTCCCTGGCTTCCCGACAGCCAGTATGCCTTGTGAGATCTACCCAGATGTCGTGAGTGGTCGCGATCAGGATCCCGCCCACAATGGGCCGGACCAAGCCTCGTATGCCTAAGTAGGTTTAAAACCCACTTAGGCGTGTTGACCCGGGATCTAGCGGGCTCCTGGCATCTCCTGGCCTCCCCAGGGAGACTCTAGCTGGGCGCCATTCAGTACTGCTCCACACAAATGTGGGCCAGGCAGGACAGCACCCAGGGATCTCCCAGGCCATCGGAGGCCCCTGAATGGTCAGAGTCAGGACAGGGTGGCTCCATGGCTCCCCCCCCTTGAATGTGGGCATCTTGGCACTGGCACCTTGACACCTTGGCACTGCCACCCTGGCACTGCCAAGGTGCCCGGGTGGCACCGCAAAGCCGGCAGGAGCACTGCCAGGGTGCCTGTTGATAGGGTGGCATGCCCAAGGTTCAGGGTGTGTTTTACCGCAGTTTGTTTGTTCATTCACATATATGTAATATGAACCCTGATGTTAGAATGTAAGATCGATATTGTAAATTATTTTATCTTTATGACTTTTTATAGTAAAGTTTCATTTAGTTTGTTGAAGACCCTTCGAATCTTGTGGATTTCTTCACTGTCTTGAATCTCAAACTTTGTCTCCTTTAGACAAAACATTATAGGTCCCTAACTGGATCTCACCAACCACTGGGGGCCCTAGTCTAGGATCACAACAGGTATCATCTCTTTAGGAGGGAGATTGGATTAAAACTGAACTACAGTTAACAATGTATATTAATCTGTTTCTAATAGGTGGAACAATTCAACCTGGTGGGACTGTCATTTCATGTGATGATCTTGTGATATTAGCAGAAGCAATGTTTGCTTACACCTGTACCCCTCTGGAGGTATGTTTTAAAGATTTTGAGAATTAGATCTTCAAATTAGGACATTGGTTTATTGCAGCACAGCATCAATGATTTGGTTTGTTGCTATATTTGAAATCTTAAAGGACCACATAAACTTCCAACAGGGAAAGAGAAGCATTAAAATCCACACTAAGAACAGGAAAATGCTGCAACGACTCAGCAAATATGGCAGAGTTAGCAGGTGGAATTTACTGGTCATGGCAGTGTGCCTGTCCACCAGCTAGAGAGCTGGTGGCAACTCCATCATGGCTATTTTAGGAGCAGCAAAGGAATCTATTCCCAATTAACCACTCTGCTGATTATGGGCTGCTGTTGGGGCTCTCAGGTCCTGCAGGAGAGATCCCCACAGGATTTTCTTTCACAGGGTGGCTTTCCCAACTTCAAGAGGTGCTAGACAATCAGAGGCTGACAGCCTTCCAGTATCGGCAACACTATCGGCCACTTCCGGTACTGCAACTGACCCAAGGTGGAGGATTGCGACTAGAGCCTCTGGAATGCAGGTAAGGGAGGTGGGAATGCAGGTAAGGGAGGTGGGATTGTAGGGGCTTGTTAAAGGTATCCCGGCGAGAGAATAAGTGGTGACTTAGTTGTAGATTCTCCGACAAGAGTTCATAAGTTCATAAGATATTGGAGCAGAATTAGGCCATTTGACCCATCGAGTCTGCCCTGCCATTCTATCATGGCTGATATGTTCCTCATCTGCTACCTACAATGTTACTGGATTGCAAAATCAGCCAGAGCATTTCCTCTCTAGAATACATGACCTAGGAGCAGGAGTAGGCAATTTAGCCTCCCGAGCCTAACACCCATATGTTATCATGGCTGATCACATCCTAGCCTCAACTCAACCGTCCTGTCCATTCTCCATATCTCTTCAACCCATTACCAATTAAAAACCTGTCGACCTCCTCCTCAAATTTACTCACTGTCCTTGCATCCACCGCAGTGTTGCTATATTTATTTGGTTATAAATATGGCGGTCAATGTGGTTGCCTTCCTTAATCCTAATTATGTTTACTTTCAGAGTCGCCAGGTATCTCTCGATACTGCCACAATGTTCAAACCTGAATACCAATCAAAGAGCCAATACACCAGCTAGTTAGTTCAAAGTCAATACTATTTATTTACACACACAATAAGATCTACTCATGCACAACAGTATTACAAACTAAACTATCTCTAACGCTAACGCCTATACTTAACTTTGGGTGCCCATTTAGTCGGAGGAACAATGGCCGTTTTTTGAATCTGAGGCTGTTGGGTTCGAAGAGATACAGGAGAACAGCTAAGGTCTTCCGTCTGGTAGCGAGCGTTGACCTTGAACTTACTTGCTTCTGGTGATGCTGGTGGATGGGTCTCTCCGCTTGAGACCCAAATCCAGAGAGCAAATCTCTCCTGGGGGTTCCTTCTTATACTTGGAGGGGCTTTGTGTGCTTTTAGGCGGGCCTTAAACTTGGTACCAATTAATTGGGCAGCTTCTCGATCATTGTTATCAATCTTAACCAATAAAGGGGTGGGTGCCCTGATGGCTGGGCGTGTCTTAGGTGGCTGTTGGCCTTGCTTTGTTTGTGTCTTTCGGTTGGGGTACTGGCGCCGGGATGTCTGCGACAGTATCAACTACCTGAGTGTTAGTCCTTTGTTCCTCGGAGATGGGCCATTGCTATAACCTGCCTGCTTACCATTGGCTGGGGACTAATGACAATCCCACAATCCTGTGAGAGTATGAGCTTCCCCAATGAGGGGGGCGGAGAAACCATGAGTAAACTCCATGTATGAATAAAGCTGTCCAGTTTGGAACCAGCAGGAAGGAGTGTGCAGCAAGGGAAGTTGCTGCTGCTGTTATATATATATATATATATGTTCTTGTAAATAAATGTTATTACTTTGTCTCCTTAAAACTCGTGCTGGATTCTTCGTGGCCCTTACAAAAGCCATCAATATGTTAATCGACCCAGAGTTTCAATTCCGTCTGGGAACTGCTTCCCAAATATTTCCTCAAATCTGTTTTAAATCTGCTACCTCTTATTCTAAGATTATGACCTCTCATATTAGAATTCATCCACGTCTACTTTATCCATATCTTTTAGCATCTTGTATACCTCTTCCCTCATTCTTCAAATCTGTTCAATCTCTCCTCATACGACAAGCCCTCATTTCTGGACTTAATCTAGTGAACCTCCTCTGAACCGCTTCCAATGCCACTACATCTTTCCTCAAATAAGGGGACCAAAATTGTGAACAATACTCTCCCCATTTAGATAATAAGTTGCTTTTCAACCAAAATGCATGACCTCACACTTATCCATGTTAAACTCCGTCTGCCACATTTTGACTCACTCTCCTAACCTATCTATATCCATTTGTAAGATTCTTATTTCCTCATTGCAACTTATTATCCCACCAAACATCCTCCCCATATCCACCCTGTCAATGGTCGGCAAAGGCTTGGAGGGCCGAAGGGCTTGTTCCTGTGCTGTACTTTTATTTGTTCTTTGTAGTCTATGAAACCTTCTCTGAACTCCTAATGCATTCACATCTTTCCTTAAATAAGGAGACCAATATTGTGCACAGAACACCAGATTTTGTTATCAATGTCCTGTACAACTGAAGCATATCCTTTTTTAGTGAACCACAGATGATGGGCTTCCCCCTTGGAATTTTACTTTCTGATTAGAATGTGTGTATTCTGAAATATCCCTTTAAATGTCTTCCACTGAACTTCCTTGATCTATCCCTTCAACAAACAAAGAACAAAGAACAAGACAGCAGAGGAACAGGCCCTTCGGCCCTACAAGCCTGTACCGGTCATGATACCAACCTTGGCCAAAACCTTCAGTACTTCCTAATATCGTATCCCTCTGTGCCCATCCTATCCATGTATTTGTTGAGATGCCTTTTGAACGCTGTTAATGTATCTGTTTCCACAACATCCCCTGGCAGCCCTTTCCTGGCACTCACCACCCGCTGTGTAAAAAACCTGCCTCGCACATCTCCTCTAAACTTTGCCCCACGGAGCTTAAACCTATGCCCCCTAGTGACTGACCCTTCCACCATTGGAAAGAGTGCCTGACCATCCACTTTATCCATGCCCCTCATATTCTTGTAGATCTCTATCCGGTCACCCCTCAACCTCCGTCGTTCGAATGAAAACAGTTCAAGCCTATTCAGCCTCTGCACATAGCCAACACCCTCCAGACCAGGCAATATCCTGGTAAACCTTCTCTGCACCCTCTCCAAAGCCTCCACATCCTTCTGGTAGTGTGGCAACCAGAATTGTGCGCAATATTTGAAGTGCGGCCTTATCAAGGTTCTATACAACTGTAGCATGACTTGCCAGTTTTTATACTCGATGCCTCGTCCAATGACGGGATGCATTTCATATGCTTTCTTGACTACCTTGTCCACTTGTGTTGCCACTTTTTAGGATCTGTGGACATGTACACCCAGATCTCTCTGACTTTCTTTATGCCTAAGAGTTTTGCCATTTACTGTATATTTTCCCTTCATGTTAGACCTACCAAAATGCATTACCCCACATTTGTCAGAATTAAACTCCATTTGCCATTTCTCTGCCCAAGTCTCCAACCTATCTATGCCCTGCTTACCTTCTGACAATCCTCAACACTATCTGCCACTCCACCAACCTTGGGGCCATCTGCAAACTTACTAATCAGACCAGCTACATTTTCCTCTAAATCAGCCAGGGTTTCCCAAACTTTTTGAGCCGTGGAACCACCAGTGACTTCCCAAGTGCATCAGGGAACCCCAAGCATTCTCATAATGTCGACATCCCTTCAGTTGATGAGAAATAGGTGCGAATACAGTAATCAACCGTAAACAAGTCTTTTCTAGCTAATTCTATGCATATATTCGGAATTAGGAAGAAGCACACAGTCACAAATACATTCTCCAGCTACATGACCCATCACATGAAGCCCTGGCCAAATTACCTTCCTATGGCCCCTTAACATTAGCCGCTGGATGTAGTATCCACTACTTTTTACCAAAAAAATTAAGTCTCTCCTTTGGTCGTTTTTAATGGGCAAGTGATGCTGGAACGCGAGTACTCATATCGGGCACATGCACCTCTGTTTCCCTCTCTGACATGCACACATCTTCCTCTCTCTCAAACACACGCGCACACACATCTCCCTCTCACGCACACATCTCCCTCTCACATATGAAAACACACGCACTGCACGTCTCCCTCTCTCCCACACATGTGCATCTCCCTCACTCTTTCAATCGCACACGTCCCCCTCTCACTCACACACAGTCAACTCCTCTCTCACACACTCAACCCCTCTCTCACACACACTCACACCCTCACACACACGGTCCCCTGTCTCACGCACAGTCACCTTCTCTCACACACACTCTCCCCCTCACACACACTCACCCCCTCTCTCACACACACTCACCGCCTCTCTCATATATGCTCACGCTCCACTCACACACACTCACGCTCCTCTCTTACACACACTCACTCCATCTCTCACACCCACTCACCCCATTTCTCTCACACACCTTTCTCACAAGATTCCCTCGGCCCGTTCTAACCTCCCATTATGGCGCACGCTCAGAGGCCCACTCCAACCCACGTTCCAAGGTCCCCCTGCTCCAACCTCTTGCTCTGCTCCCCAGCCTAACCCCTCCCCAACCCCACCAAGCCTGCTCTACCCTTCCCTCCAAGGCCCACATTTCTCCCCCCACATCAGGCACGTGCACTCCAAATTCCATTCTGAGGCCCTCTTTTCCCATCCCTCCAATGTCCACCCTCGTCAATTCAGGGGATGGAGTCTGGAGAAGCAGCTCTGCAGCATTTTAAAAACTTTTGAAATGTATCAGTCTCTCCACGAATCTGCTGGGAGGCTCCCATGGACTTCCTGGATTCCATGTACCCAGTTTGGGAACCCATGCCATAAGTATATTTGCCAGTTCACTCTAGCTAGCTCATTTTTCATGCCTTCATTATTGCAACTCTACTTTCATGGCCTCATAATTGTATGTTGAGGACGTTATGGAGTAGTTAAGATTGGTGGAGAGAAAGGTGAGTTGAGAGGTGTATTTGTGAGGTCATTACACCTCTTTCTATATTGAACCCAGATCCTGGAGTGATTCTGGTGCACTAACCCTAGCAATCACCCCTGTTCTCGTCTACCATGCAGAGGTCCTGGGATGCCTCTAGAGGGGCTGGCGAAGTCTACTTCCTTCCTGGCCCTCATATCTTGATTTAGGATATCCAGGAAGGCATCAGGAAAACGGGGATCAAACCTGTGACTCATCGCTACCACGTGCACATCTTTCACAGTAATTTAGTAAGAAATGCAACTTTGCTTTATGGGGTGCCATGTCGATTTGGATTGGTTGATAGAAAGTGAAAACTCGCCGGTTGCGGCGATGTCCAGCTAAGCCGCACGTTTCGGCGGCTCCAGCTCAAACGGACCTTCGGGCTCTTTTAAGAGCCCCAGCGGGGAATTTTTTCAAGACGAAACCCGGTGTGGGGTGAGATAACAGGGAGTCCCCCCCCAACGAAAGAGAAAAATATCGGCGGCAGCGGTTACATCGCGAAGAATCCTCGAGGATAGGGACAGGAGGAAAAAAGGAGCAAGATGGCGGCGGAGAAAGCCCAGGCGACATGGGGGCCCGACCAAGACGAATTTTTAAGATGGTGTGTGGAGCTACTTAAGAAGGAGGTGCTGACCCCGATGCTACAGGCAATTGAGGGGCTTAAGGAGGCACAAAAGACCCAGGAGACGGAGCTCCGCGTGGTGGAGCAGAAGGTGATGGACAACGAAGACGAGATCCTGGGCCTGGCGGTCAAAACGCAGACGCACGAGGCGCTCCACAAAAAGTGCATTGAAAGGATTGAAGCCCTAGAAAATAGAGCACGGAGAAAGAACCTTTGGATCCTGGGTCTCCCCGAGGGAGTGGAAGGAGCGGACTGCGGGGCTTACGTGAGCACGATGCTAAGCTTGCTGATGGGAGCTGAGGCCCCCTCGGGACCCCTTGGAAGTGGAAGGGGCTCATCGGGTCCCTGCGAGGAGACCAAAGGCGGGAGAACCACCTTGGGCGACAATCGTGCAATTTCATCACTTCAATGACAGAGAAGTGGTTCTGAGATGGGCCAAAAAGGTACAAAGTAGTAGATGGGAGAATGCGGTGGTACGGGTGTACCAGGATTGGAGTGCGGAGGTGGCGAGAAGGAGGGCGAGTTTTAATCGAGCCAAGGAGGTGCTACACAAGAAGAAGGTGAAGTTCGGGATGCTGCAGCCGGCGCGACTATTGGTCACGTACCAGGAGAGACATCACTACTTCGAAACGGCGGAAGAAGCATGGACCTTTATTAAAAACGAGAAACTGGATCGGAACTGAGGGACTGATGTTAGAGGGGAAATGACACTGTCGATGTATATAGGGATGTAAATTGGGAAGGGGGGGACACTAAGAAATGTGGGCGCCGGTGGGGGGAAAGAAGAGACATAGGCGGGGGATGGGGAATGGGAGTGGGGCGGTAGAGGGAGCTGCGCCACAAGGGGCGGGACAACTATAGAGAATACGGGGCTTACTGTCCTTGTTCCCGTGCCAGAAAGGTGATGGCGGGAAGATAGGCGCAAGGTAGATGGGAGCTCCCCACACGGGGGGGTCAAGGAGTGAGCGGGAGAAGCCGGGGTCAGTTGAAGTCAGCTGACTTTCGGAAGTAATATGGAGGGAGCAATCACGCTAGATAGGGATCTAGCCGGGGGGGGGGGGGATAACTGGGTTGCTGCTGCAGAAATCAAAGAGGAACTGGTTAAAGAAAGGGTGGTCGGGGCTGGAATGCGCCACCTGGGGAACGGGTGGGAGCGCGGAACCGGGACGTGGGACTGGCCTAGAGAGGGTGATGGCTAGTCGACACGGGAAGGGGGCAGGTAGCCCCCAAGTGCGACTGATCACGTGGAACGTGAGAGGCCTAAATGGACCGATTAAAAGGGCCCGAGTGTTCGCGCACTTGAGGGGACTGAGGGCAGACGTGGCTATGCTTCAGGAGACGCACCTGAAGGTGGCGGACCAAGTTAGGTTAAGGAAAGGATGGGTGGGACAGGTGTTCCACTCAGGGCTGGATGCAAAGAATAGAGGGGTGGCCATACTGGTGGGGAAATGGGTATCATTCGAAGCTAGTAGCATTGTAGCAGATAGCGGAGGCAGATATGTGATGGTGAATGGCAGACTGGAGGGAACGGAGGTCATGTTGGTTAACGTATATGCCCCGAATTGGGATGATGCGGGATTCATGAAGCGGATGCTGGGACGTATCCTGGACCTGGAGGTAGGAAACCTGATAATGGGGAGAGACTTCAACACCGTGTTGGACCCAGGGTTAGAGAGATCTAGATCTAGGACCGGAAGAAGGCCGGCAGCGGCCAAGGTGCTTAAGGGGTTTATGGACCAAATGGGGGGAGTGGATCCATGGCGATTTGTTAGGCCGAAGGCCAAGGAGTTCTCCTTCTTCTCCCATGTTCACAAGGTGTATTCCCGGATAGATTTCTTTGTTTTGGGAAGGTCGCTGATCTCGAGGGTGGAAGAAACTGAGTATTCAGCCATAGCTGTCTCAGATCATGCTCCACATTGGGTGGACCTGGAACTAGGAGAGGAGAGGGAGCAGCGTGCACTCTGGCGATTAGATGTGGGATTGCTGGCGGATGAGGGAGTCTGTGGAAGGGTGTGGGGGTGTATCGAGAGATACCTGGAGGCCAATGACGACGGGGAGGTCCGAGTGGGAGTAGTATGGGAAGCATTAAAGGCGGTGGTCAGAGGAGAGCTGATCTCCATCAGGGCCCACAAAGGGAAAATAGAGGCCAAGGAAAGGGAAAGATTACTGGGGGAGATTTTAGGGGGAGATTTTAAGGGTAGATAAAGAATACGCGGAGGCCCCGGAGGAAGGACTATACAGGGTGAGACGACGACTCCAGACGGAGTTCGACCTTCTGACCACTAGGAGGGCGGAGGCGCAGTGGAGGAAGGCACAGGGGATGAGATATGAATATGGGGAAAAGGCTAGTCGCCTGTTGGCCCACCAGCTGCGAAAGAGGACAGCGGCGAGGGAGATAGGGGGAATTAGAGATGAAAAGGGAGCTACGGTGCGGAGAGCAGGGAAGATAAACGAGGTGTTTAAGACCTTTTACGAAAGACTTTATAGGTCCCAACCCCTGGAGGGAAAAGAGGAGATGCGGCAGTTTTTGGACCAATTAAGGTTCCCGAGGGTGGAGGAGCAGGAGGTGGAAGGCCTGGGGGCACCAATTGGGGTGGACGAGGTTACCAAGGGGCTGGGGAACATGCAGGCAGGGGAGGCCCCGGGACCAGATGGGTTCCCGGTGGAATTTTATCGAAAATATGTGGACTTGCTGGCCCCGCTGTTGGTAAGGACTTTTAACGAGGCCAATGTCGGAGGCGACGATATCGCTAATTTTGAAGCGGGATAAAGATCCGCTGCAGTGCGGGTCCTATAGGCCTATCTCACTGCTAAATGTGGACGCCAAATTGCTAGCAAAGGTGCTGGCAACGAGGATAGAGGATTGTGTCCCGGGGGTGGTGCACGAAGACCAGACAGGATTCGTAAAGGGGAGACAACTAAATGTCAACGTGCGACGGCTATTAGGGGTGATAATGATGCCCCCAGTAGAGGGGGAGGCAGAGATAGTGGCGGCAATGGATGCAGAGAAGGCATTTGATAGGGTGGAGTGGGAGTATCTATGGGAGGTGCTGAGGAGGTTCGGGTTCGGGGACGGGTTTGTTAGCTGGGTCAAACTCCTCTATGGGGCCCCAACGGCAAGTGTGGTCACGGGTCGGCAAAGATCGGAGTATTTTCGACTATACAGGGGAACAAGACAGGGATGCCCGCTATCTCCATTACTGTTCGCGTTGGCAATTGAACCACTGGCCATGGCGCTGAGAGACTCCAGAAAATGGAGAGGGGTGATGAGAGGGGGAGAGGAACACCGAGTGTCACTCTACGCGGATGACCTACTGCTATATGTAGCGGACCCAGTGGGGGGGATGGCAGAGGTCATGCAGGTATTGAGGGAGTTCGGAGATTTCTCGGGATATAGGCTTAACATGGGAAAGAGTGAACTTTTTGTGATACACCCTGGGGACCAGAGTAGAGGGATAGATGGCCTACCGTTAAGGAGAGTGGAAAGAAACTTTCGATACCTGGGGATTCAGATAGCCAGGAGCTGGGGAACCTTACACAGACTTAATCTGACACGACTGGTGGAACAAATGGAAGAGGACTTCAAGAGGTGGGACATGCAGCCGCTGTCACTGGCGGGCAGAGTGCAGGCAATTAAGATGATGGTCCTCCCGAGGTTCCTATTTGTGTTCCAGTGTCTCCCTATACTGATCACTAAGGCCTTTTTAAAAAAATAGACAGGAGCATCACGAGCTTCGTGTGGGCAGGGAAGATTCCGAGGGTAAGGAGGGGGTTCTTACAACGTAGTAGAGACAGAGGGGGACTGGCACTGCCGAATTTGGGCGACTACTACTGGGCCGCCAATGTGGCGATGATTCGTAACTGGATGATAGAGGGAGAGAGAACGGCGTGGAAAAGACTAGAGATGAAGTCCTGTAAAGGGACGAGTCTAGAAGCGCTGGTGACGGCGCCACTACCGCTCTCACCAAAACATTTACCACGAACCCAGTGGTGGCGGCAACATTAAGTATCTGGGGGCAATGGAGGCGACAGAGAGGTGTGCTGGGAGCCTTGGTGGGGTCCCCAATTCGGAACAACCATAGGTTTGCCCCAGGGAGGCTGGATGGAGGATTCCAGAGCTGGCACCAGTTGGGAATTAGGAGAGTGGGAGATTTATTTATAGACGGGACGTTTGCGAGCTTGGGAGCGCTGGAGGAAAAGTATAAGCTGTCCCGGGGAAATTTCTTTAGGTATATGCAGGTGAGGGCGTTCACAAGACAACAGGTGAGGGAATTTCCGTTGCTCCCGACACAGGGGATCCAGGATAGAGTGCTTTCGGGGGGGTGGGTCGGGGAGGGCAAGGTGTCAGAGATATACCAGGAGATGAGAGAAGAGGGGGAGGAGCTGGTGGGCGAACTGAAAGGAAAATGGGAAGAAGAGCTCGGGGAGGAGATTGAGGAGGGTTTGTGGGCTGATGCCCCTAAGCAGGGTAAATTCCTCTTCCTCGTGTGCCAGGCTTAGCCTGATCCAATTTGAGGTGCTGCATAAAGCACACATAACGGGAGCAAGGTTGAGCAGGTTCTTTGGAGTGGAGGACAAGTGTGGGAGGTGCGGCGGAAGCCCGGCAAACCACACACATATGTTTTGGTTGTGCCCGGCACTGGAGGGGTATTGGAGGGGAGTGACGGGAGTGATCTCGAAGGTGGTGAAGGTCCGGGTCAAACCAGGCTGGGGGTTAGCTTTATTTGGAGTTGCGGATGAGCCGGGAGTGCAGGAGGCGAAAGAGGCCGATGTCGTGGCCTTTGCGTCCCTAGTAGCCCGGCGTAGGATTTTACTCATGTGGAAGGAAGCAAAACCCCCCGGACTGGAGGCCTGGATAAACGATATGGCGGGGTTCATAAAACTGGCGCAGATTAAGTTTGCGCTGAGAGGATCGGCTCAAGGGTTCACCAGACGGTGGCAACCGTTCCTCGACTACCTAGCGGAACGTTAGAGGGAAGATAGATGACCAGCAGCAGCAACCCAGGGGGGAGGGGGGGGGGGGGGGGAAGGGAGGGAGGGGGGGTAAGATGTTTGGGTTCTGGGAGGGGGAGGGGGATGGGGGGGGGGGGGGGAGTTTCATTTTATGTTATTTGGTTAGTTTACCGTGTTAGTTAGTTACTCAATGTCAGATTGTAGTTATCATGGTACTTGTACTTTTAATTTTTCTTTTGTTTGATGTGTAAGGGGAAAAAATTGTGATTGGAAAACTTGAATAAAATATTTTTTTAAAAAAAAGAAAGTGAAAACTCCACACAGACAGTCACCCGAGGCCGGAAGTGAACCCGGGACCCTGGAGCTGTGAGGCAGCAGTGCTAGCCACTGTGCCAACGTGCCACCCCATATATGGGAGGAGAAAGGAGTGAAAGAGATAGAACAATAGAACATTACAGCGCAGTACAGGCCCTTCGGCCCTCGATGTTGCGCCGACCTGTGAAACCAATCTAAAGCCCATCTACACTATTCCATTATCATCCATATGTTTATCCAATGACCATTTAAATGCCCTTAATGTTGGCGAGTCCCCTACTGTTGCAGGCAGGGCATTCCACACCCTTACTACCCTCTGAGTAAAGAACCTACCTCTGACATCTGTCATATCTATCGCCCCTCAATTTAAAACTATGTCACCTCGTGCAAGACATCACCATCCGTGGAAAAAGGCTCTCACTGTCCACCCTATCTAACCCTCTGATCATCTTGTATGTCTCTATTAAGTCACCTCTTAACCTTCTTCTCTCTAACAAAAACAGCCTCAAGTCCCTCAGCCATTCCTCATAAGATCTTCCCTCCATATCAGGCAACATCCTGGTAAATCTCCTCTGCACCCTTTCTAATGCTTCCACATCCTTCCTATAATGCGACGATCAGAACTGCACGCAATACTCCAAATGCGGCCGTACCAGAGTTTTGTACAGCTGCAACATGACCTCATGGCTCCGAAACTCAATCCCTCTACCAATAAAAGCTAACACACCGTACGCCTTCTTAACTACCCTCTCAACGTGGGTGGCAACTTTCAGGGATCTCTGTACATGGATACCGAGATCTCTCTGCTCATCCACACTACCAAGAATCTTACCATTAGCCCAGTACTCTGCATTCCTGTTACTCCTTCCAAAATGAATCACCTCACACTTTTCTGCATTAAACTCCATTTGCCACTTCTCAGCCCAGCTCTGCAGATTATCTATGTCTCTCTGTAACCTGGAACATCCTTCCGCACTGTCCACAACTCAACCGACTTTAGTGTCATCCGCAAATTTACTCACCCATCCTTCTACGCCCGCCTCCTGGTCATTTATAAAAATAACAAACAGCAGTGGCCCCAAAACAGATCCTTGTGGTACACCACTAGTAAGTGAACTCCAGGCTGAACATTTCCCATCAACCACCGCCCCCTGTCTTCTTACAGCTAGCCAATTTCTGATCCAAACCGCTAAATCACCCTCAATCCCATGCCTCTCTATTTTCTGCAATAGCCTATCGTGGGGAACCTTATCAAACGCTTTACTGAAATCCGTATACACCACATGAACTGCTTTACCCTCGTCCACCTGTTTGGTCACCTTCTCAAAGAACTCAATAAGGTTAGTGAGGCACGACCTACCCTTCACAAAACCGTGTTGACTATCCCTAATCAAATTATTTCTTTATAGATGATTATAAATCCTATCTCTTATAATCCTTTCCAAAACATGGCTCACTGGTCTATAGTTACCGGGGTTGTCCCTACTCCCCTTCTTGAACAAGGGGACAACATTTGCTATCCTCCAGTCTTCTGGCACTATTCCTGTAGACAATGATGACAGAAAGATCAAAGCCAAAGGCCCTGCAATCTCCTCGCTAGCTTCCCAGAGAATCCTAGGATAAATCCCATCCGGCCCAGGGGACTGACCTATTTTCGCACTTTCCAGAATTGCTAACACCACCTCCTTATGAACATCAATCCCGTCTAGTCTAGTAGCCTGTATCTCAGTATTCTCCTCGACAACATTGTCTTTTTCCTGTGTGAATACTGACAAAAAATATTCATTTAATGCCTCTCCTATCTCCGCGGACTCGATGCACAACTTCCCACGACTGTCCTTGACTGGCCCTACTCTTACCCTCGTCATTCTTTTATTCCTGACATACCGATAGAAAGCTTTAGGGTTTTCCTTGATCCTACCTGCCAAGGACTTCTCATGTCCCCTCCTGGCTCTTCTTAGCTCTCTCTTTCGGTCCTTCCTGGCTAACTTGTAACTCTCAAGCGCCCTAACTGAACCTTCACGTCTCATCTTTATGTGAGCCTCCTTCTTCCTCTTGACAAGTGATTCAACTACTTTAGTAAACCACGGTTCCCTCGCTCGACCACTTCCTCCCTGCCTGACACGTACATACTTATCAAGGACACACAGTAGCTGTTCCTTGAACAAGCTCCACATTTCAGTTGTGCCCTTCCCCTGCAGTTTCTTTCCCCATCCTATGCATCCTAAGTCTTGCTTAATCGCATCATAATTGCCTTTCCCCCATCTATAACTCTTGCCCTGCGGTATATACCTATCCCTTTCCATCGCTAAAGTAAATGTAACCGACTTGAGGTCACTATCACCAAAGTGCTCACCTACCTCCAACAAATCTAACACCTGGCCCGGTTCATTATCCAGTACCAAATCCAATGTGGCCTCGCCTCTTGTTGGCCTATCTACATACTGTCAGGAAACCCTCCTGCACACATTGGACAAAAACTGACCCATCTAAAATACTCGAACTATCGTGTTTCCAGTCAATATTTGGAAAGTTAAAGTCCCCCATAACAACTACCCTGTTACTTTCGCTCCTATCCAGAATTATCTTTGCAATCCTTTCCTCTACACCTTTGGAACTTTTCGGAGGCCCATAGAAAACTCCCAACAGAGATGAAGGATCTGTTTTTGGATGGGCAGTTCGCAAGCTCGGAGGAATTGGGGGCTGAAGTATGGGCTGCAGCAAGAGGATGGGTTTAGGTATATGCAGGAATTTTGCAAGAGAAGTATTCGCAAGCTTTCCGGTGACACCGTCCTCCTCATTTTGGAGGAATGCTGTTGGTGGGGGAGCGGGAGAGTGAGGTCATTTTGGCAATCTATGGTAGGATTATGGAACACAGTAAGAAGTCTTACAACACCAGGTTAAAATCCAATAGGTTTGTTTCGAAACACTAGCTTTCGGAACACTGCTCCTTCCTCAGGTGAATGAAGAGGTTGGTTCCAGTAATATATATATAGACAAAGTCAAAGATGCAAAACGACACTTTGAATGTGAGCCTTTGCAGGTAATTAAGTCTACAGGTCGAGCCTTTGCAGGTAATTAAGTCTGTAATTAGGTCCAGGCGGAGCAACTGGAGAGAGGGATAATCACAGGTTAAAGAGGTGTGGATTGTCTCAAGCCAGGACAGTTGGTAGGATTTTGCAAGCCCAGGCCAGATGATGGGGGGTGAATGTAATGCAAAGGTCCCGTTTGAGGCTGTACTTATGTGTGCGGAACTTGGCTATAGGTTTCTGCTTGGTGATTCTGCGTTGATGCACGTTCGGAAGGCTGCCTTGGAGAAAGCTTACCCGAAGATCAGAGGCTGAATGCCCTTGACTGCTGAAGTGTTCCCCGACTGGAAGGGAACATTGCTGCCTGGCTATTGTCGCGTGATTTCCGTTTATCATGAAGGATGTCCTGAAAGGTGGTACATTGGCGAGACCATGCAGACCCTGCGACAATGGATGAACGGAATTTGTGCGTCAATGATTCATATCACATTACATGAACCCCCCATCATCTGGCCTGGGCTTGTGAAATCCAACCAACTATCTTGGCTTGAGACAATCACACCTCTTCAACCTTTAATCCAGCAGAGGGCAGCAGAGCGGAGCCACTGATTGGCTGTTGCAGGGAAAATTTGCATCAGTGCATTGCGGTCACTGTATCCAGAAGGTGCACCTGAGCAAGACATCCTCCGTGTTCAAGTGAAGGCAAGCATCCAGCAGAGGGCAGCAGAGTGGAGCCGCTGATTGGCTGTTGCGGGGAAAATTTGCATCACTGCATTGCGTTCACTGTATCCAGAAGATGGTTTGTGGAGGAGCTGTTGTCAAGTGACAGTTAAACCCCAAACACTTCTTCAGTGTTTCCCTCCCTACGTCCTCTAACCAAAAAATAATAATCACTGTAAGGATCCCAGCCGAGTAAAGATCAAGAGGGAGACTCGAGGGCAGGTAGAAGTAGAAAGAAGTTGAACCGTGACGTCACAGCTAGCAGGTAAGTGATTGGCTGGTGACTGGTAAGTAGTTTTTCTTGTCCCTGAGGTGTGTTGATAAGGTAGAGTTTTTCTATTTCTATTTTTTTTAAATTGTGTGATTGGTAACAATTTTTCTTTTTTTTTTTCTTTTTCATTTATCGATTACGGGCAGCACGGTAGCATTGTGGATAGCACAATTGTTTCACAGCTCCAGGGTCCCAGGTTCGATTCCGACTTGGGTCACTGTCTGTGCGGAGTCTGCACATCCTCCCCGTGTGTGCATGGGTTTCCTCCGGGTGCTCCGGTTTCCTCCCACAGTCCAAAGATGTGCAGGTTAGGTGGATTGGCCATGTTAAATTGCCCTTATTGTCCAAAATTGCCCTTAGTGTTGGGTGGGGTTACTGGGTTATGGGGATAGGGTGGAGGTGTTGACCTTTGGTAGGGTGCTCTTTCCAAGAGCCGGTGCAGACTTGATGGGCCGAATGGCCTCCTTCTGCACTGTAAATTCTATGATAATCTATGAATCTATGATTATTTGATATTATAGTTGGACTAAGTTAAGCTTAAGATTAAAAATGACAGGAGATCTCAGACCTGTGTTATGCTCCTCTTGCTCAATGTGGGAGCTCAGGGACATGGCTGATGTCCCTGGCTCATTCACGTGCGGGAAGTGTGTCCAGCTGCAGCTCTTCTTAGACCGCATGACGGCTCCGGAGCTGAGGATGGACTCACTTTGGAGCATCTGCGATGCTGAGGAGGTCGTGGATAGCACGTTTAGCGATTTGGTCACACCACAGATCAGGATTGCTGAGGGAGAAAGTGAATGGGTGACCAAAAGGCAGAGAAAAAGCAGGAAGGCAGTGCAGGTGTCCCCTGCGGTCATCTCCCTCCAAAACAGGTATACCGTTTTGGATACTGTTGGGGGAGATGGCTCACCAGGGGAAGGCAGCAGTAGCCAGGTTCATGGCACCGTGGCTGGCTCTGCTGTACAGAAGGGCGGGGAGAAAAGTGGAAGGGCTATGTAGTCATAGGGGATTCAATTGTAAGGGGAGTAGATAGGCGGTTCTATGGTCGAAAACGAGACTCACGAATGGTATGTTGCCTCCCAGGTGCACGGGTCAGGGATGTCTCAGATCGGCTGCAGAACACTCTGAAGGGGGAGGGTGAACAGCCATTTGTCGTCGTGCACATAGGCTCCAATGATATAGGTAAAAAATGGGATGATACCCTACAAGCAGAATTTAGGGAGTTAGGAGCAGCACGGTAGCCTTGTGGATAGCACAAATGCTTCACAGCTCCAGGGTCCCAGGTTCGATTCCGGCTTGGGTCACTGTCTGTGCGGAGTCTGCACATCCTCCCCGTGTGTGCGTGGGTTTCCTCTGGGTGCTCCGGTTTCCTCCCACAGTCCAAAGATGTGCGGGTTAGGTGGATTGGCCATGCTAAATTGCCCATAGTGTCCAAAATTGCCCTTAGTGTAAGGTGGGGTTCCTGGGTTATGGGGATAGGGTGGAGGTGTGGACCTTGGGTAGGGTGCTCTTTCCAAGAGCCGGTGCAGACTCGATGGGCCGAATGGCCTCCTTCTGCACTGTAAATTCTATGAAAGGAGCCAAGTTAAAAAGTTGGACCTCAGAGGTAATAATCTCAGGATTGCTATCAGTGCCACATGGCAGTCAGAGTAGAAATGAAAGAATAGGCAGGATGAATGCGTGGCTTGAGAGATGGTGCAGGAGGGAGGGGTTCAGATTTTTGGGACATTGGGACCGGTTCTGGGGAGGTGGGACTACTATAAATTTGACGGTCCACACCTGGGCCGGACTGGAACCAATGTCCTTGGGGGTGCTTTTGCTAACACTGTTGGGAAGGGTTTAAACTAATGTGGCAGGGGTATGGGAACCAAATGAGGAGGTTAGTGGACAGTAATGGGGTAGTAACTAAAGCCTACAAGGAACTAGATCATGAAGTCAGCGTGACTAAGGGGAAGAGTGGGCAGGGAGCAGATGATGAACGCAAAGGGACTGCTGGTCTGAGGTGCATTTGTTTTAATGCAAGAAGTGTAGTAGGTAAGGCAGATGAACTTAGGGCTTGGATTAGTACCTGGGAGTATGATATTATTGCTATTACTGAGACTTGGTTGAGGGAAGGGCATGATTGGCAACTAAATATCCCAGGATATCGATGCTTCAGGCGGGGTAGAGAGGGAGATAAAAGGTGTGGAGGAGTTGCATTACTGGCCAGAGAGGATATCACAGCTGTGCTGAAGGAGGGCACTGTGGAGGACTCGAGCAGTGAGGCGATATGGGCAGAGCTAAGAAATAGGAAGGGTGCAGTAACAATGTTGGGCCTGTACTACAGACCTCCCAACAGCGAGCGTGAGAAAGAGTTACAAATATGTAAACAGATTATGGAAAGATGTAGGAGCAACAGGGTGGTGGGGATAGGAGATTTTAATTTTCCCAACTTTGACTGGGATACACTTAGTGTCAGAGGTCTAGATGGAGAAGAATTTGTAAGGAGCATCCAGGACTGTTTTCTAGAGCAGTATGTAAATAGTCCAACTCGGGAAGGGGCCATCCTGGACCTGGTGTTGGGGAATGAGCCCGGCCAGGTGGTTGAAGTTTCAGTCAGGGATCCCTTTGGGAATAGTGATCACAATTCCGTAAGTTTTAGAATACTCATGGACAAAAACGAAAGTGATCCTAAAGGAAGAGTGCTAAATTGGGGGAAGGCCAAGTATACCAGAATTCGGCAGGAGCTGGGGAATGTGGATTGGGAGCGGTTGTTTGAGGGTAAATCTACATTTGATATGTGGGAGGCTTTTAAAGAGAGGTTGATTCGAGTGCAGGACAGACATGTCCCTGTGAAAATGAGGGATAGAAATGGCAAGATTAGGGAACCATGGATGACAGGTGAAATTGTGAGACTAGCTAAGAGGAAAAAGGAAGCATACATAAGGTCTAGGCGACTGAAGACAGACAAAGCTTTGGAAGAATATCGGGAATGTAGGACCAATCTGAAACGAGGAATCGAGGGCTAAAAGGGGTCATGAAATATCTTGAGCAAACAGGGTTAAGGAAAATCCCAAAGCCTTTTATTCATATATAAAGAGCAAGAGGGTAACTAGAGAACGAGTTGGCACACTCCAGGACAAAGGAGGAAAGTTAGGCGTGGAGTCAGAGAAAATGGGTGAGATTCTTAACGAGTACTTTGCATCGGTATTCACCGAGGAGAGGGACATGACGGATGTTGAGGTTAGGGATAGATGTTTGATTACTCTAGGTCAAGTCGGCATAAGAAGGGAGGATGTGTTGGGTATTCTAAAAGGCATTAAGGTGGACAAGCCCCCAGGTCCGGATGAGATCTATCCCGGGTTACTGAGGGAAGTGAGAGAGGAAATAGCTGGGGCCTTAACAGATATCTTTGCAGCATCCTTGAACACGGGTGAGGTACTGGAGGACTGGAGAATTGCTGATGTTGTCCCCTTGTTTAAAAAGGGTAGCAGGGATAATCCAGGTAATTATAGACCGGTGAGCCTGATGTCAGTGGTAGGGAAGCTGCTGGAGAACATACTGAGGGATAGGATCTATTCCCATTTGGAAGAAAATGGGCTTACCAGTGATAGGCAACATGGTTTTGTAC
Source organism: Scyliorhinus torazame (assembly GCF_047496885.1). Lineage (NCBI taxonomy): Eukaryota > Metazoa > Chordata > Chondrichthyes > Carcharhiniformes > Scyliorhinidae > Scyliorhinus > Scyliorhinus torazame. The sequence continues at coordinate 86,232,134 of NC_092719.1, forward strand.
AGGGAAGGTCATGTCTTACCAACCAATTAGAATTCTTTGAGGAAGTGACAAAGTTGATTGATGAGGGAAGGGCTGTAGATGTCATATACATGGACTTCAGTAAGGCATTTGATAGGGTTTCCCATTGTGGGCTGATGGAGAAAGTGAAGTCTCATGGGCTCCAGGGTGTACTAGCTAGATGGAAAAAGAACTGGCTGGGGAACAGGAGACAGAGAGTAGTAGTAGAAGGGAGTTTCTCACAATGGAGAACTGTGACCAGTGGTGTTCCACAGGGATCCGTGCTGGGACCACTGTTGTTTGTGATATACATAAATTATTTGGAGGAAGGTATAGGTGGTCTGATTAGCAAGTTTTCAGATGACACTAAGATTGGTGGAGTAGCAGATAGTGAAGGGGACTGTCAGAGAATACAGCAGAATATAGATAGATTGGAGAGTTGGGCGGGGAAATGGCGGAGTTCAATCAGGGCAAATGCGAGGTGATGCATTTTGGAAGGTCCAATTCAAGAGCGAACTATAGGGTAATGGAAAAAGCCCTGGGGAAAATTGATGTACAGAGAGATCTGGGTGTTCAGGTCCATTGTACCCTGAAGGTGGCCACGCAGGTCAATAGAGTGGTCAAGAAGGCATACGGCATGCTTTCCTTCATCGGAAGGGGTATTGAGTACAAGAGTTGGCAGGTCATGTTACAGTTGTATAAGACTTTGTTTCGGCCACATTTGGAATACTGCGTACAGTTCTGGTCGCCACATTACCAAAAGGATGTGGATGCTTTAGAGAGGGTGCAGAGGAGGTTCACGAGGATGTTGCCTGGTATGGAGGGCGCGAGCTATGAAGAGAGGTTGAGTAGATTAGGATTATTTTCATTTGAAAGACGGAGGTTGAGGGGGGACCTCATTGAGGTCTACAAAATCATGAGAGGTATGGGCAGGATGGAGAGCAAGATGCTTTTTCCCAGAGTGGAGGCCTCAACTACTAGGGGTCACGAGTTCAAGGTGAGAGGGGAAAAGTGTAAGGGAGATAAGCATGGAAAGTTCTTTATGCAGAGGGCGGTGGGTGCCTGGAACGCATTGCCGGCGGAGGTGGTAGAGGCAGGCACGATAGCGTCATTTAAGAGGTATCTAGACAGATATATGAATGGGCAGGGAGCAGAGGGATACAGATCCTTAGAAAAGAGGCAACAGTTTTAGTTAGAGGATCTGGATCGGCGCAGGCTTGGAGAGCCGAAGGGCCTGTTCCTGTGCTGTAATTTTTCTTTGTTTTTCTTTGTGATTATTCCTCTCTCCAGTTGCTCCATCTGGACCTGTAGACTTAATTAACTGCAAAGACTAGCATTCAAAGTATTTGACTATGTCTGTATATAGGTTTCTGGAACCCACCTCTTCATTCACCTGAGGAAGGAGCAGTGCTCCGAAAGCTAGTGATTTGAAACAAACCTGTTGGACTTTGACCTGTTGGACTTCTTACTGTGTTCAACGCCAACATCTCCACATCAGGATTATGGAGGAGGACAAGGAGTCCATGGAAAGTATTAAGGCCAAGTGAGAGGAGGAGTTGGGGATGGTTTTGGAGGAAGGACTATGGTGTGGAGTCCTGCGGCGGGTTGACGCCTCGATTTTGTGCGCGAGGCTGGGGTTAATTCAATTAAAAGTGGTGCACAGGGCACACTTCACAAAGGCGAGGATGAGCTGGCTGTTTGAGAGGGTGGAGGATAGCTGCACGCGGTGTGGGAGCGGCTCAGCCAACCATGCCCATATGATCTGGTCCTGCCCCAAGTTGGAGAAATTTTGGGGGTCATTTTTCAGGCACCATGTCTGTGGGCCTGCATGTGGATTTGAAGCCGAGGCCCCTGGAGGCCATAATTGGGGTGTCAGACCTGCCGGAGCTACAGGCGGGTGCGGGGGCAGATGTTTTAGTCATAGATTCGTTGATCGCTCAAAAGTGGGTTCTGTTGGGGTGGAGATCAGCTTCTCTACCCTGTGCCTCAGCGTAGCTGGGGGATCTAATGGAGTTCTTGTAGTTGGAGAAGGTGAAATTTGCTCTGACGGGCAGGCGAGGGGTTCCACCAGTGATTGGGGTTTGTTTGTCTTACACTTTGGGGATCTGGTTGCTGTCACAGGGTGGGAGGGGACAGTGCGGGGAGGAGGTGGCATTGGGGGTGGGTTGATTTGAATGTTGTAAAAATGTAAAAACGTGGAAAACGTGAATTAAAATATATTTTTTGAAACCGTGAACGAGTTGTCAAAGGAGCAGTCATGTCCAAAATATCAATCTCTCGGTGGAGGCAGGGGCATGCCTGAAGTGCACAATGAATATTCTGCATTGATGTATATCAAGGAAGAGGACTTTCACAAAGCTTTGATAAATCAGGAGGCTGTTGGGCTACTGGTATGGATAAAAATAGATAAAGAGCAGGGAATGGAAGCTTGCAGAACTAAATTGGATAAGACATGTTGCCTGGTGAATTATCAGACACTTCGACCAGTTTATTATCAAAAAAATCACTTACACTGGTGCCCTTACTTATGAGAGGAACAAAGGACAAAAACAGATTTGTGGGTTAACCCAATTTTATTCAAAAACAACTCTTAATTCTCTTACGAAACAACTCTTATTTCTTGATAGCTATCTGTCTGTAACCCTACAGGAGGCCCAGGGACCTGCAACATCAGAGTCCTTGTGGCCTCACCTGAATACGATCTACCCAGATGAGGAGGAGGGTCCAACCCCCCCCCCCCCCCCCCGGTTCCGAGGACTGCTAGGATATAAATACCCCGGCTGAGGTGTGTACCATGTTCGGGAGACCCTTCGGGGAGTAGGAGGCGTATATAGTAACCAGAATAAAGCTAAACTCTTCTACAGACATCGCTTCCGAATGGTCACTTGCCTGACACTTTACACTGGTGATGAGGGTCAGAGGGAGCTGCAGGAGGTGCCAATTACTCTGCCCCAGGCCCACCTTGATTAGGCCTCAGGAGGCCTCCACTCAGACAGCAGATATGGTACTTACTGATAAGCTTGAGACGTTCATAGATAGAGGATTGGTTAATTAATAGAAAGCAAAGAGTGGGGATAAATGGGTGTTTCTCTGGTTGGCAATCAGTAGCTAGTGGTGTCCCTCAGGGTTCAGTGTTGGGCACACAATTGTTCACAATTTACATAGATGATTTGGAGTTGGGGGACCAAGGGCAATGTGTCCAAGTTTGCAGACAACACTAAGATGAGTGGTAAAGCAAAAAGTGCAGAGGATACTGGAAGTCTGCAGAGAGATTTGGATAGGTTAAGTGAATGGGCTAGGGTCTGGCAGATGGAATACAATGTTGACAAATGTGAGGTTATCCAGTTTGGTAGGAATAATAGCAATAGAGATTATTACTTAAATGATAAAATATTAAAACATGCCGCTGTGCAGAGAGACCTGAGTGTGCTAGTGCATGAGTCGCAGGTGCAACAGGTGATTAAAAAGGCAAATAGAATTTTGTCCTTCATTGCTAGAGGGATGGAGTTTAAGACTAGGGAGGTTATTGTGCTCAGTTTTGGTCTCCTTACATGAGAAAGGACGTACTGGCGCTGGAGGGTGTGCAGAGGAGATTCATTAGGTTAATCCCAGAGCTGAAGGGGTTGGATTACGAGGAGAGGTTGAGTAGACTGGGACTGTACTCGTTGGAATTTAGAAGGATGGGGGGGGATCTTATAGAAATGTAAAAATTTATGAAGGGAATAGATAGATGTGGGCAGGTTGTTTCCACTGGCGGGTGAAAGCAGAACTCGGGGGCATAGCCTCAAATTAAGGGGAAGTAGATTTAGGACTGAGCTTAGAAGGAACTTCTTCACCCAAAGGGTTGTGAATCTATGGAATTCCTTGCCCAGTGAAGCAGTTGAGGCTCCTTCATTAAATGTTTTTAAGATGAAGATAGATAGTTTTTTGAAGAATAAAGGGATTAAGGGTTATGGTGTTCGGGCCGGAAAGTGGAGCTGAGTCCAAAAAAGATCAGCCATGATCTCATTGAATGGCAGAGCAGGCTCAAGGGGCTTGATGGCTTACTCTTGCTCCTAGTTCTTATGTTCAACACCGAGACTGGAATTGGGGCCATTATGGCATACCAAATGGACGATGGTACTGAGCGACCCATTGCGTTCGCTTCACGCACCTTGGCAGCAGTGGCATGTAATTACGCACAAATAGAAAAGGAAGGGTTGGCACTGGTGTTTGGCGTCAAATGATTCCATCAATATGTCTATGGCTATGCGTTCATGGCTTATATCGACCATAAACCACTCTTGGGGGTTATTCAAAGACCACAAAGCAATTTTCCCATTGGCATCCACCCGCATTCAGCGTTGGGCTCTCCTTCTGGCTGCGTGCGAGTATCTTTTGGAACATCACGCAGGGACAAAGATTCCTCACATGGTCGCTCCCAGCCACCTCCCGCTACCCACTACACCAATGCAGGTGGCATCGGGCGAGGTTGTCACAAACTTACATTTTATGGACTCATCACCGGTAACGGCGGCCCAAGTAAAGGCTTGGCCATAGAAGGACCCGCTGCTGGCTAGGGTCCGTCATATTATGCTGTACACGTCCACCACATTGTGCTGTATGGGGCCCAATACCACGCCCTTCCGGAGGACCTGATGGCTTTTACGACGAAAATGGCAGAACTCAGCGTGGTGGACGGCATCCTCCTGTGAGCATCCCGGGTGGTCATCCCCAAACGCAGCCAGGGCCAATTTTGCAGGACCTCCACAAGGGACACCTGGAAGTTTCCAAAATGAAAATGTTAACCTGAAGCTATGTATGGTGGCCCGGCGTCGACGCAGAGATCGGTGGTTAGCAAAACCGTGTACCCAGTGCCAGGAACAAGCTTCCCCCGGCTGCTCCACTTCAACCATGAAAAAAGGCGGGTTAGCCATGGTCCCGCCTCCATGTGGATTTTGCAGGGCCTATCCAGGAGGCAATGTACCTACTGATCATAGACGTGTATTCTAAATTGATGGATGTACACTGGATGATGACGACTACATCCAAAGATGTGCAGGTTAGGTGGATTGGCCATGATAAATTGCTCTTATTGTCCAAAAAGGTTGGTTGGGGATACTGGGTTACGGGGATAGAATAGAGGCATGGGCTTAAGTCGGGTGCTCTTTCCAAGGGCCGGAACAGACTCGATGGGCCGAATGGCCTTCTTCTGCACTGTAAATTCTATGATCTATGTGCCACCACCGAAAGACTCTGGCAGATTTTTAGCGTTCATAGACTCCCGGAGGTCCTTGTGTCGGACGATGGCACCGTATTTATTAGTTCGGAGTTTGCGGAATTTTCGGAGCAAAATTGGATCCCCCTGCCACTGATCCCACAATCTACCTTGAAGACCCCCCGGATCACTATCTGTGTGGAGTTTTCATCTTCTCCACGTGTCTGCGTGGGTTTAACCCCCCACAACCCATAGATGTGCAGGTTAGGGGGATTGGTCACACTACATTGCCCTTTAATTGAAAAAAAAATAATCGGGTGGTCTAAATTTATTTACTCCACTTTGAAGAAATCAATGACCAGCTTCCACCTCGGCGTGAACCCCTCCTCTGACCCGCACAAAGCAAACTTGACCAACTCCACCCGCAGTATCTCTGCCAGGTCCCTCACCCTTACCCCTGCCTTTGGCTTCTCTGAGTCCGGCAACACATAAAATTCCGTCTCCCGGCTATCAGGGCCAATACATCGGCGTCTCTCCCCATCTGGACTCCCGGATCTTCCTACACATTGAATCTCGCTCCTCCAGACTCGGGGCCACTCCTCATCCAGAATCTCGGACATAACATCCGACAACCCCAGCCAGAACCCCCTCGGCTTTGGACAAGTTCAAAACATATGGAATTATTCGTGCCCCCCCCCCCTCGCTCTCCCGCACACCACCCAGAACCTGTCCTCCACCCCTGCAAAGAACTCATCCTCGCCACCGTCATGCACCATCTTAAACTGGATGAGATTCAACCTCGCACATGACAAGGACATGTTCACCCGCCACAAGGCTTCTTCCCAAGTCCTGGTCCGCACATCCTGTCCCAAGTACTCCCTATTACGCCTAATCTCTTCCACCTGAAGCACCCTCCCTCTCCATCAACTCACTGTAGTTATCCCACACTCTTCCCTCCCCAATGTCATTCTCTGACAACAGCTTATCTTGCAACGCGGATGCAGCAGCCCCGGGAAGGACGGCACCTCTTTTCTCACGAAATCTCTCACCTGCAGGTACCTCAAACCATTCCCTTTGGGCAACTCCTGCATTTCTTCCAACTCCTCTAGACCTGCAAACTTGCCCCTAAACAAGTCCCTAAAGACTCTAACCCCACCTGCCTCCTCCTTGGGAACCTCGCATCCAGCCTGATCGGCACAAACCTATGGTTGTCACATATTGGCGCAGACAACGACATGCCCTCCAACCCGAAATATTGCTACTGGCTCCACACCCGTAATGCCGAAACCACCACTGGGCTCACGGAGTACCTGACCGGCGAGAACGAAAGGGGCTGCAACAACAGTGTCCCTAAACTTGACCCCTACGATGCTGACTCCATCCGCCCCCACACCGATCCCTCCCCCACCATCCATTTCCTCACTAATATTCGCCGCCCAATAATAATTTACCAAATTCGGCAATGCCAACTGCTCCCCCCCCCCCCTTGCTGTCTCTCCCCAAACACCAGCCTCACCCGTGGGGTCTTCCCTTCCCAAACAAAGCCCCAAAATGATCCTGTTCACCTTCTGAACAAACGACTTGGGAACAAAGATGGGGAGGATCTGCGACACGAACAAGAACCTGGGCAACACCGTAATTTTAGCATCCCCATCCAGTGACAGCGGCAACCCACCCCATCTCTTGAAATCTGTCTTAATTTCCTCCATCAGTTGTGCCAAGTTCAGTTTGTTTAGCTGGGCCCAGCTCCGCGCCATCTGCCCTCTAGCATTAATCGGGAAGACCTTGCTCTTCTCCATGTTCAATTTGTACCCCACAAACTGGTCAAATACCCTCATGATCTCCATAATACTTTCAATACCGCCCAACAGGTCCGAAATGTATCAGAAACAAATTGTCCGCATATAGCGAAACTCTCTGCTCGGCACCACGACTCAATCACTTTCCAGCCCCTTGTAGCCCTAAGTGCCATTGCCAACGACGCTTCGCCAAGGCAAAAAGCAATGGGGAGAGCGGGCACCTCTGTCTCGTCCCCCGATGTAAAACGAAGTACCCCAAACTCGTCCTGTTCGTCCGAACAATCGCCATCGGCGCCCTGTACAACACCCAAACCTAATCCACAAACCCCAGATCAAACCCAAACCGACCCAACACGTCCAACAAATATGCCAACTCCACCTGATCAAAGGCCTTCTCCGCATCCATAGCCACTACAACTTCTACCTCCTGCCCCTCCGAGGGCATCGTAATCACATTAAGTAGCCTGCGCACATTCACCGACAACTGCCTTCCCATCACAAATCCTGTCTGGTCCTCCCCTGTCACCCTCTATCACAGTCCTCTAGCCACAGCATGTGGCGCACAAAGACTCCGTGAGACGAATAGAGTGAAGTCGATGAGGCTTTATTAAGCGTGTCTGTTCCCCAGCAGCCCGATAGTAAACTGGCCGCGGGGGAAGGCACCGGCTTCTTATACTCCGCCTTCAGGGCGGAGCTAGAGGTCAACGGCCAACCAGGACCCGGGATCTGTCAGCCAATGACATTAGGGCTTCCAGTCCCACATGACCCCCAATACATACTACCACATTCACCCCTTGTCAAAATTGAACCCGGCGGGGTGATGCTTCGTATGGTGGTAAGGGTTTACAGGGCTGGTCCTGGGAGGATAGAACAGTTACATGGTAGTACAGTATTGGACAGTATCGTCCTGTTACAACTATTTACAGAGGGTATAGGAAAAACAAAATGTTCATTGGACAGTCCATCTTTGTTTTACATCGACGCCACGAGTCGGTTGGGCGGTCTGGTCGTCCGTGTCGATCGCCTCGGCCCCAGCGGTGGTGGTGGTGCTTGTACCAGCGTTGTCGCCTCCGGGAGCCGCACGGTTTCAGCTGTCGGTGCAAAGGGGAGGGGGACTGATCCTCCTGGAAAGGGGGCGGTCGTGGGGTGCGGCGGTGGCAGGAAGGGGGGCGGTTGGGTTGATGGTGTCGGGGGGGTGTGCGTGGTGCCGGCGGGCGCCAGATCCCGCAGGGAGACCGTGTCCTGTCGGCCGTCGGGGTACTCCACGTAGGCGTACTGGGGGTTTGCGTGGAGGAGGTGAACCCTTTCGACCAACGGGTCCGCCTTATGTGCCCGCACGTGCTTTCGGAGCAGGATGGGTCCTGGGGCCGCCAGCCAGGTCGGCAGCGACGTTCCAGAGGAGGACCTCCTAGGGAAGACAAGGAGACACTCGTGAGGCGTTTGATTAGTGCTTGTACATAATAACGACCGGATGGAATGGAGAGCGTCCGGGAGGACCTCCTGCCACCGTGAAACTGGGAGATCCCTGGACCTTAGGGCCAGTAGGACGGCCTTCCAGACCGTGCCGTTCTCCCTTTCTACTTGCCCGTTCCCCCGGGGGTTGTAGCTGGTCGTCCTGCTTGAAGCTATGCCCTTGCTGAGCAGGAACTGGCGCAGCTCGTCACTCATGAAAGAGGACCCCCTGTCGCTGTGGACGTATGCGGGGTAACCGAACAGCGTGAAGATGCTGTTCAGGGCTTTAATGACTGTGACCGCGGTCATGTCAGAGCAGGGAATGGCAAAAGGGAAGCGGGAGTATTCGTCCACTACATTAAGGAAATACGCGTTGCGGTCGGTGGAGGGGAGGGGCCCTTTGAAATCGAGACTGAGGCGTTCAAAGGGGCGGGAAGCCTTAATCAGGTGCGCTCCATCTGGCCTGAAAAAATGCGGTTTGCATTCTGCGCAGATGTGGCAGTCCCTTGTGACTGTACGGACCTCCTCTAAGGCGTATGGGAGATTGCGGGACTTGATGAAGTGGTAAAACCGAGTGACCCCCGGGTGGCAGAGGTCCTCGTGGAGGGCTTGGAGGCGGTCAGTTTGTGCGTTGGCACATGTGCCGCGGGATAGGGCATCGGACGGCTCGTTCAGCTTTCCGGGCCGGTACAAGATCTCATAGTTGAAGGTGGAGAGTTCGATCCTCCACCGCAAGATCTTGTCGTTCTTGATCTTGCCCCGCTGTGCATCATCGAACATGAAGGCTACCGACCGTTGGTCAGTGAGGAGAGTGAATCTCCTGCCGGCCAGGTAATGCCTCCAATGTCGCACAGCTTCCACGATGGCTTGGGCTTCCTTTTCCACTGAGGAGTGGCGGATTTCTGAGGCGTGGAGGGTTCGGGAGAAGAAGGCCACGGGTCTGCCCGCTTGGTTAAGGGTAGCCGCTAGAGCTACGTCAGAGGCGTCGCTCTCGACCTGGAAGGGGAGGGACTCGTCGATGGCGCGCATCGTGGCCTTTGCGATGTCCGCTTTGATGCGGCTGAAGGCCTGGCAAGCCTCTGTCGACAGCGGGAAAGTCGTGGTCTGTATTAGGGGGCGGGCCTTGTCTGCGTACTGGGGGACCCACTGGGCGTAGTATGAAAAGAACCCCAGGCAGCGTTTCAGGGCTTTTGGGCAGTGCGGGAGGGGAAATTCCATGAGTGCGCGCATACGTTCGGGGTCGGGGCCTATTATCCCATTGCGCACTATGTAGCCCAGAATGGCTAGCCGATCAGTGCTAAAAACGCACTTGTCCTCGTTGTACGTGAGGTTCAAGGCTTTGGCGGTCTGGAGGAATTTTTGGAGGTTGGCGTCGTGGTCCTGCTGATCGTGGCCGCAGATGGTTACATTGTCGAGGTACGGGAACGTGGCCCGTAACCATTCGGTCCATCTCCCGTTGGAAGACCGTGACCCCGTTTGTGACGCCAAAAGGGACCCGTAGGAAATGGTATAATCGCCCGTCTGCCTCGAAGGCTGTGCACTTGCGGTCACTTGGGCTGATGGGGAGCTGATGGTAGGCGGACTTGAGGTCCACGGTGGAGAAGACTTCATACTGGGCAATCCGATTGACCATGTCGGATATGCGGGGGAGAGGGTACGCGTCTAGTTGTGTGTACCTGTTGATGGTCTGGCTATAGTCAATGACCATCCTTTGTTTCTCCCCTGTCTTCACTACTACCACCTGCGCTCTCCAGGGACTATTGCTGGCCTGGATTATGCCCTCCTTTAGTAGCCGCTGGACTTCGGACCGAATGAAGGTCCGGTCTTGGGCGCTGTACCGTCTGCTCCTCGTGGCGACGGGTTTGCAATCCGGGGTGAGGTTCGCAAACAAGGACGGGGGTTGCACTTTGAGGGTTGCGAGGCCGCAGATAGTGAGTGGGGGTATGGGGCCGCCGAATTTGAACGTAAGGCTTTGTAGGTTACATTGAAAATCTAAGCCCAGCAAGGTGGGGGCACAGAGTTGGGGAAGGACGTTAAGTTTGTAGTTTTTGAATTCCCTCCCCTGTACCGTTAGGATAACTATGCAGAATCCCTGGATCTGTACGGAGTGGGATCCTGCAGCTAGGCAAATCTTTTGTGCGCTGGGGAAGGTAGTTAAGGAACAGCATCTTACCGTGTCGGGATGTATAAAACTTTCCGTGCTCCCGGAGTCGACTAGGCATGGCGTCTCGTGGCCGTTAATTAGGACCGTTGTTGTCGTCGTCTGGAGAGTCCGGGGCCGAGCCTGATCGAGCGTAACCGAAGCGAGCCGTGGTTGTAGTCGTGGGGTGGGGTCCGTTGTTGCCATCCAAGATGGCGTCAGGGATGGACAAAATGGCCGCCCCCATGCGTCGTACAGGTCGGGGGCGGTCCAAGATGGCGGCGCCCCTCCTCCCCTCGTGGTGGTCGGGACCCAAAATGGCGGCGTCTGCGGGTCGCACATGGTGTGCTGGGGGGTCTGGGGAGCGCTAGGACCGCGCGGAGTTTCTTGACTGCGAGCGCCAGGGCTGCGGGCGCTAGGACCGCGCGGAGCTCCCTGGCCGGGGACAGCGGTGGCCGGGGCCCAGGCCGGCGGGTCAGTCGTGGGGCCGCGAGCTCTGGGACCGTGCGGAGCTCCCTCGCCGGGTCAGCGGTGGTCGGGGTCCAGGTAAGTTGCGCCGGCGGGTCAGACGTGGGGCGCGGGATTGGGGTGAGGGCCCAGGTCGGCGGCGCCGGCGGGTCAGTCGTGGGGCCGCGAGCGCTGGGACCGTGCGGAGCTCCCTCGCCGGGGACAGCGGTGGTCGGGGCCCAGGTCGGCGGGTCAGTCGTGGGGCCGTGAGCGCTGGGACCGTGCGGAGCTCCCTCGTCGGGGACAGCGGTGGTCGGGGTCCAGGTAGGTTGCGCCGGCGGGTCAGGCGTGGGGCGCGGGACGGGGGTGCGGGCCCAGGTCGGCGGCGCCGGCGGGTCAGTCGTGGGGCCGCAAGCGATGGGACCGTGCGGAGCTCCCTCGCCGGGGACAGCGGTGGTCGGGGCCCAGGCCGGCGGGTCAGTCGTGGGGCCGCGAGCGCTGGGACCGTGCGGATCTCCCTCGCCGGGGACAGCGGTGGTCGGGGTCCAGGTAGGTTGCGCCAGCGGGTCAGGCGCGGGACAGGGGTGAGGGTGGCGTTCGGGATGCGAAAAACCCCCTCCTCTCCGTGGAGAGTGTTGGCCGGCACTCAAATCGGGAGCGCCGGCGGCGGGTCGTACATGGGCTGCGGGGAGGGGGGTTGGGGAGCGTAGGCGGCGTGCAGGGCTCCCAGTTCTCCCGGGACAGCGGTGGTCTGGACCCAAAATGGCGGCGTCTGCGGGTCGCACATGGCGTGCTGGGGGGGGTTGGGACGCATAGACTGCCTGTAGGGCTCCCTGTGGCCCCGGGATGGCGGCGACCACGCGGGATCGGCACACCACCGCATAGTGGCCCTTTTTCCCGCAGCTTTTGCAGATAGCTGCGCGGGCCGGACAGCGTTGTCGGGGGTGCTTCGCCTGGCCGCAGAAATAACAGCGGGCGCCCCCGGTGCGACTCGGCATTTGGACTGAGCAAGCCTGTGGGGTGTCCGGGGGTGGGGTTAGGGGGTTTGCCGCGGCGGGTACTTACGGGGCCCAATGGCCTGCCGCGCGGTCGGGGCCGGAGGCGCGGGTATTACGCGCGGCTACGTCCATGAGGCTGCCAGGGCCCGTGCCTCTGAGAGTCCTAGCGACTCTTTTTCTAGAAGTCTTTGGCGGATTTGGGAGGATTGCATACCTGCCACAAAAGCGTCGCGCATTAACATGTCCGTATGTTCGTTTGCATTCACCGACGGGCAGCTGCAGGCTCTTCCCAAAATCAGCAGCGCGGCGTAGAACTCGTCCATCGATTCTCCGGGAGCTTGCCGTCTTGTCGCGAGCTGGTCGCGAGCGTAGATTTGGTTAACTGGGCGAACGTAGAGACTTCTCAGTGCTGTGAACGCCGTCTGGAAATCGTGGGTGTCTTCAATGAGGGTGAAAATCTCCGTGCTCACCCTCGAGTGCAGGACCTGCAGTTTTTGTTCGTCTGAGACTCGGCCTGTGGTTGATCTGATGTAGGCCTCGAAGCAAGTCTGCCAGTGTTTGAAGGCTGCTGCCGCATTCACTGCGTGGGGGCTGATCCTCAGGCATTCTGGAATGATCCTGAGCTCCATAGTCCTTTTTAGGCACGCTTAATAAATTGTGGCGCACAAAGACTCCGTGAGACGAATAGAGTGAAGTCGATGAGGCTTTATTAAGCGTGTCTGTTCCCCAGCAGCCCGATAGTAAACTGGCCTGCGGGGGAAGGCACCGGCTTCTTATACTTCGCCTTCAGGGCGGAGCATGAGGTCAACGGCCAACCAGGACCCGGGATCTGTCAGCCAATGACATTAGGGCTTCCAGTCCCACATGACCCCCAATACATACTACCACACAGCACCAACAACTTCACCATCAACTTTGCATCAACAGTTTTTTTAAAGTACTTTTATTCTACAGATTTTCACCATTTTCACAATACAAAAACAACCCCAACCAAACAAAAACTCCCACCCCCCTCCCAACAATCAACGATAACCAACTGTGCTCGCTTCGGCAGCACATAGACTAAAATTGGAACGATACAGAGAAGATTAGCATGGCCCCTGCGCAAGGATGACACGCAAATTCGTGAAGCGTTCCATATTTTTCAAAGCAAGATGGCGTCGGAAGGAGGCAGTTTAATATGGGGCCCTGACCAACAAGAGTTCCTGCGGCGTTGCGTAGATGAACTCAAAAAGGAGATGAAGAAGGAGCTGTTGGCCCCGATATTACAGGCGATTGATGGGCTAAAGGAGGAGCAAAATACCCAGGAACAGGAGCTTCGGGTCGTGAAGGCAAAGGCTGCTGAGAATGAGGACGACATACAGGGCCTGGTGGTGAAAACGGAGATCCACGAGGCACAACACAAAAGATGTGTGGAAAGGCTGGAGGTGCTGGAGAATAATGCGGGGAGGAAGAACCTAAGGATTCTTGGTCTTCCCGAAGGTGCAGGAGGGGCGGACGTCGGGGCATATGTGAGCACGATACTGCACTCGTTAATGGGATCGGAGGCCCCGACGGGTCTGCTGGAGGTGGAGGGAGCCGATCGGGTTATGGCGCGAAGACCGAGGGCTGGAGAAATTCCTCGAGCAATAGTGGTGAGATTTCTCCGATATAAGGACAGAGAGATGGTCCTCTGATGGGCAAAGAAAACTCGGAGCAGTAGGTGGGAGAATGCGGTGATCCGCGTATATCAAGATTGGAGTGCGGAGGTGGCGAGAAGGAGGGCAAGCTTTAATCGGGCCAAGGCGGTGTTGCATAAAAGGAAGGCCAAATTCTGAATGCTGTAACCGGCAAGACTGTGGGTCAAACATCTAGGGAAACACCACTACTTCGAAACGGCAGATGAGGCGTGTACATTTATTGTCGAGGAGAAGCTGGAGTGAGCGGGCCAGAAAAAGAATGTTTGGGATAAAAGTGGGGGGGTGAATATGTGGGATGAAGGGGGGAAAAGGGGGAAGAGAGGACTTCCCAAGTTGTTAAACCTGCGATCCTGTCACTTCTCTCTCTTCCCCATGTCGTGGGGGAGGGGGTGAGGGAGGATGAGGAGCTGAGGGCGCCGGCCATTGGGGGCGGGACCAAAAGGGAAGCGCAGGCTTTGTTCCCGCGCTATGGTAATCATGGCGGGAACAGGGAAGCAGGAAGGAGGGGGCCTCGCACAGTGTGAGCCGAGGTCAGGGGGGGAAGCCGAGGTCGGCCAGAGTTTGCTGACTTCTGGGAGCAACATGGGGGGTGCAATTACGCTAGCTTGGGATCTAGCGGGGGGGGGGGGGTTAACTGGGTTGTTGCTGCTGGGGAGAAGGGAGAGCTGGTATGGAAGGGGGGGGGGTCAGGGCGGGGGGGGCGCCGCCTGGGGGGGATACAGCTACGTGGGAACCGGGTGAGGAGCTGGATTGAAAAAGGAAATGGCTAGTCGTCAAGGGGTGGGGGGGGTATAGAGCCCCCCAACCCGGTTGATCACGTGGAATGTGAGAGGGCTGAACGGGCCGATTAAGAGGGCACGGGTACTCGCACACCTAAAGAAACTTAAGGCAGATGTGGTTATGCTTCAGGAGACGCATCTGAAGCTGATAGACCAGGTTAGACTTCGCAAAGGATGGGTGGGGCAGGTGTTTCATTCGGGGCTGGATGCAAAAAACAGGGGGGTGGCCATACTAGTGGGGAAGCGGGTAATGTTTGAGGCAAAGACTATAGTGGCGGATAGTGGGGGCAGATACGTGATGGTGAGTGGCAAACTGCAAGGGGAGGCGGTGGTATTAGTGAACGTGTATGCCCCGAACTCGGATGATGCCAATTTTATGAGGCGTATGCTAGGACGAATCCCGGACCGAGAAGTGGGGAAGTTGGTAATGGGAGGAGACTTTAATACGGTGCTGGACCCAGGGCTGGACAGATCGAGGTCCAGGACCGGAAGGAGGCCGGCTGCAGCTCGGGTGCTTAAGGATTTTATGGAGCAGATGGGAGGAGTAGATCCCTGGAGATTTAGTAGACCTAGGAGTAAGGAGTTTTCGTTTTTCTCCTTTGTACACAAAGTATTTTCACAAATAGATTTTTTTGTTTTGGGAAGGGCACTGATCCCAAAGGTGACGGGGACGGAGTACACGGCTATAGCCATCTCGGATCATGCTCCACACTGGGTGGACCTGGAGATAGGGGAAGAAAAACAACAGCTTCCACCCTGGAGAATGGACATGGGATTATTGGCAGATGAGGGGGTGTGTTTAAGGGTGAGGGGGTGTATTGAAAGGTACTTGGAACTTAATGATAATGGGGAGGTACAGGTGGGAGTGGTCTGGGAGGCGCTGAAGGCAGTGGTTAGAGGGGAGCTGATATCTATTAGGGCACATAAAGGAAAGCAGGAGGGTAGGGAAAGGGAGCGGTTGTTGAAAGAACTTCTGAGGGTGGACTGACAATACGCGGAGGCATCGGAGGAGGGACTGTACAGGGAAAGGCAAAGGCTACATGTAGAATTTGACTTGTTGACTACGGGTAATGCAGAGGCACAATGGAGGAAGGCACAGGGTGTACAGTACAAATATGGGGAGAAGGCGAGTAGGTTGTTGGCCCACCAACTGAGGAAAAGGGGAGCAGCGAGGGAGATAGGGGGGGTGAGAGATGAGGAGGGAGAGATGGAGCGGGGAGCTGAGAGAGTGAATGGAGTGTTCAAGGCATTTTATGAAAGATTATATGAAGCGCAGCCCCCGGACGGGAAGGAGAGAATGATGTGCTTTCTGGATCAGCTGGAATTTCCTAAGGTGGAGGAGCAGGAGAGAGTGGGGCTGGGAGCACAGATTGAGACGGAGGAAGTAGTGAAAGGGATTGGGTGCATGCAGGCGGGGAAGGGCCCGGGACCAGACGGATTCCCAGTTGAATTCTATAAGAAATATTTGGACTTGCTGGCCCCGCTACTGATGAGAACCTTTAATGAGGCGAGGGAAAGGGGGCAGCTGCCCCCGACTATGTCAGAGGCAACGATATCGCTCCTCCTGAAGAACGAAAAAGACCCGCTGCAATGCGGGTCATACAGGCCCATTTCCCTCCTGAATGTGGATGCTAAGATTCTGGCCAAGGTAATGGCAATGAGGATAGAGGATTGTGTCCCGGGGGTGGTCCATGAGGACCAAACTGGGTTTGTGAAGGGGAGACAGCTAAGTACAAATATACGGAGGCTGCTAGGGGTAATGATGATGCCCCCACCAGAGGGGGAAGCGGAGATAGTGGTGGCGATGGATGCCGAGAAAGCATTTGATAGAGTGGAGTGGGATTATTTGTGGGAGGTGTTGAGGAGATTTGGCTTTGGGGACGGGTATATCAGGTGGGTACAGGCTGTATAGGGCCCCGATGGCGAGCGTGGTCACGAATGGACGGGGGTCTGACTATTTTCGGCTCCATAGAGGGACGAGGCAGGGATGTCCTCTGTCCCCGTTATTGTTTGCATTGGCGATTGAACCCCTGGCCATAGCACTGAGGGGTTCCAGGAAGTGGATGGGAGTACTTAGGGGGGAGAAGAACACCGGGTATCTCTGTATGCGGATGATTTGTTGCTATATGTGGCGGACCCAGCGGAGGGGATGCCAGAGATAATGCGGATACTTGGGGAGTTTGGGGATTTTTCAGGGTATAAACTGAACATGGGGAAAAGTGAGTTATTTGTGGTGCATCTGGGGGAGCAGAGCAGAGAGATAGAGGATTTTCCGTTGAGGAAGGTAACAAGGGACTTCCGGTACCTGGGGATCCAGATAGCCAAGAATTGGGGTACATTACACAGGCTTAATTTAACACGGTTGGTGGAACAGATGGAGGAGGATTTCATGAGATGGGACATGGTGTCCCTGTCATTGGCAGGTAGGGTGCAGGCGGTTAAAATGGTGGTCCTCCCGAGATTCCTTTTTGTGTTCCAGTGCCTCCCGGTGGTGATCACGAAGGCTTTTTTCAAAAGAATTGAGAAGAGCATTATGAGTTTTGTGTGGGCTGGGAAGACCCTGAGTGTGAGGCGGGGATTCTTGCAGCGTAGTAGGGACAGGGGGGGCTGGCACTACCGAGCCTAAGTGAGCACTACTGGCCCGCCAATGTTTCAATGGTGTGTAAGTGGATGGGAGAAGGGGAGGGAGCGGCGTGGAAGAGATTGGAGAGGGCATCCTGCAGGGGGACTAGCCTGCAAGCAATGGTGACGGCGCCGTTGCCGTTCTCACCAAAGAAATACACCACAAGCCCGGTGGTGGTGGCTACATTTAAAATTTGGGGGCAGTGGAGACGGCAGAGGGGAGGGACGGGAGCTTTGGTGCGGTCCCCGATAAGAAACAATCATAGGTTCGTTCCGGGGAGAATGGATGGGGGATTTGGAGCATGGCAAAGAGCTGGGGTAGTACAACTAAGAGATCTATTTGTAGATGGGACGTTTGCGAGTCTGGGAGCACTGATGGAGAAATATGGGTTGCCCCAAGGGAATGCATTTAAGTATATGCAATCGAGGGCTTTTGCGAGGCAACAGGTGAGGGAATTCCCGCAGCTCCCGACGCAGGAAGTGCAGGATAGAGTGATCTCAGAGACATGGGTGGGGGACGGTAAGGTGGCGGACATATACAGGGAGATGAGGGACGAGGGGGAGATCATGGTAGATGAGCTGAAAGGGAAATGGGAAGAAGAACTGGGGGAGGAGATTGAGGAGGGGCTGTGGGCTGATGCCCTACGTAGGGTAAACTCATTGTCCTCGTGTGCCAGGCTAAGCCTGATACAATTTAAGGTGCTACACAGGGCGCATGTGACTGGAGCACGGCTTAGTAAATTTTTGGGGGTAGAGGATAGGTGTGCGAGATGCTCGAGAGGCCCAGCGAATCACACCCATATGTTCTGGTCATACCCGGCACTACAGGGGTTCTGGGTGGGGGTGGCAAAGGTGCTTTCGAAGGTGGTGGGGGGCCGGGTCGAACCAAGCTGGGTGTTGGCTATATTTGGGGTTGCAGAAGAGCCGGGAGTGCAGGAGGCGAGAGAGGCTGATGTGTTGGCCTTTGCGTCCCTTGTAGCCCGGCGCAGGATATTGTTAATGTGGAAGGAAGCTAAACTCCCGGGTGTGGCGACCTGGATAAACGACATAGCAGGGTTTATAAAGTTAGAACGGATTAAGTTCGTGTTAAGGGGTTCGGCTCAGGGGTTCACCAGGCGGTGGCAACCGTTCGTCGACTACCTCACAGAAAGATAGAGGGAATGGAAAAGAAGTAGACAACAGCAGCAACCCAGGGGGGAGGGGAGGGGGGGTGGTTGGAAGGGCGGGGGGGAGGAATCGGACGGACTTAGGGATGTTATTGTATATGTATAGGTATTTGGTATATGTAATTGTATATTGGATTGTTGGATTGTATTTTTGGAGAGTATTTATTTTGGACAAGGCAGTTGCCATTTAGTTTTGTGTTTTGTTTTTGTTTATATATTACTTATTTATTTGTTTTAAACTGGCCACGGTTATTTATATTGCTTTATTGTTGTGTAAAAGAAACACCATGTATTGTTATGTTTGGCCAAAAAACTTGACTAAAATATATTTAAAAAAAAAAAAAATGATAACCAACTCCTGAAAGAGCAGGATGAACAAACCCCAACAATTTATAGAACCCCTCCTTCACCCCCCCTCGCTCAAACTTCGTCTTCTCCGGGGACAAAAACTCCAGCATGTCCCCCCACCACGCCAAGGCACAGGGTGGAGAAGCTGATCTCCATCCCACCTAGACCCACCTATGAGCGATCAACGAGGTGAAGGTTAAGACACCTGCCCCCACAACCACCTGCAGCTCCGGCCGGTCTGATACCCCGAATATGGCTTCCAGGGGACTGAGTGCCACAACCACATGCAAGACCCCACAACATTGTGCTGAACACCATGCTCCAAAACCTTTCCACGTTCGGAAGGATCAAAACATATGAGCATGGTTCCCGGGACCCCTCCCAATTCACTCACAGGCATCTCCACCCCCCCACCCCCGAAAAGCCGACTCATCCTTGATTTTGTGAGGTGCGCCCTGTACACTACACTATCAGCCCCAACCTCACACATGAAGTCGAGGCATCCCCCTTCTCAATACCTCACACCATAATCCCTCTCCCTGACCACCCCCAGCCCTTCCTTCCACTTTGCCTTAATCCCCTCCATAGACACCCTATCCTCCTCCAGGATCCTCCTGTAGATTGCCGAAATGACCCCCCTCTCCAATCCCCCCACAGACAGCACCGCCTCCAGCAACGAGGAGGCCGGTGCTATCGGGAAGGTCGAGAAAATCTTCCTTGCAAAGTCCTGCACCTGCATGTACCTAAACCCTTCCCTCTGTGCCAAGCCTTCCTTCTCTCCCAGCTCCTCTATGCTCCGAATCGCCCCCAAGGAAGAAATCCTTAATTTCCTTCATCCCCCCCCTCTCATCCCATTTCCAAAACCTCGCATCCATTTCCCCCGGCTCAAAGCATGATTCTCCCTAATCGGCATCATCCCGACCTGGTCCCCAGCTTAAAGTGCTGCCCAAACTGCCTTCAAATCTTCAATGTGACCACCACCACCGGACTCACCGAGTAACCGAGTACTTTCTGTTGTGCTTAGTTGCGTCTTTGATCATGAAGGTACACATAGAACGTGAAGATATGATCACTACAAATATTTATTCTTGATGGTAACTATGTATTTCTATGTACAAACGATTCTGTCTCCATTACTGTAAAACCATCGAGGGAGATGTCTGTCCTGTTGTCCGTCCTACTACCAAGTGCCCGTTTCCTGTCCTTCCTCATACATGTCGGTGTTTGGTTCCACCTGCTGGTGGAGGTCACAACTGTCCCTACATGTATCGGTCAGTGGCTATGGACAGTGGTGCTATTATATACAAATATATACATTGGTACAACCATGTACAATTATACATAGATATGCCTATGTGCATATCAGCACATCCCCTTTCTTTTGAAAAAACATGCGTTTGCAATCATGTGCCTTAAGCATCCTTATTTACAATCACATTTTTGTTTTAAAAAGAAATATTCAGTCACAGGTTCAGTCTATCAGGCTTTCGCCGCACTCTGGATGACCGCCTGAGGACCAGCTGGGCTGGTGAGCGTGCCCCATCTGCATCAATCACTGATCCTTCCCCCGGCACCAGTGCAGACGGGTCAGTTGCCCCAGGGTGTGCTGGATGGCCTGTGCCTATTTTGATCTTGGGGATATATTCAGACTCGTCTGCTGTGCTGAGTACAAAAGGTCGCTGCACCTTGAGTAGGTCTCTTCGGTTTCGGCACAGAAATGAGCCATCCTCGATGAGCACCCTATATGAGTGCGGACCCGCTTGTTGGACAACAGTTGCTAGCTTCGTCCACTTTCTGCCATTGGTATCCTCGACTCCGATCGTGTCTCATATTTGCAAAGGCTGGAGTGCCTTTGCAGATCTGTCATATGCCGCCTTCTGCTTTTGCTTCTGTAGGACGAGCTTTGTCTGGAGTTTTCGATCGACTGTGGGGGCTACCATGGAGGGCAGGGTTGTCCGCAGCTGCCTGTTCATCAACAGCTGTGCTGGTGACAGGCCATTTACCAGTGGGGCTGATCGGTAGCTGAGCAGGGCGAGGTACATGTCTTCCCCTCTGTCTAACGCTTTAATGAGCAGCTATTTAACTATGTGCAAGCCCTTCCCCGCCTTCCCTTTCGACTGTTGATAGAGCAGGCTTGATGGGATGTGTTTGAAATAATACAGGCGAGCAAACGCGGTCCATTCATAATTGCTGAAGCAGGGACCATTGCCCAACATGACAATAGATGGTATGCCATGCCAGGCAAAGATTGATTTTACTTTCTGGATCATACAGCCAGCTGTTGCGTTGGGCAATTGTGCCATCTCAGGGTAGTCAGAAAAGTAATCGATGACAGCCAGGTAGTGTCTCCCTCGAAAGTAGAACAAGTCCACACTGACTTTGTACCATGGGCTGGCAACAACATCTTCCACTTGCATAGGCTTCTTGCTTTGCCTGCAGTGGAATTTTTGACAAGTATCACACTGCTCCACCATGCCTGCGTGTATACCATTTCCTGGGCCCTGCGTTTGCATTTTTCAATGTCTTAATGTCCTTCATGCAGCTATTTTAAATGGCCATAGCGAATGATGGATGACGATCCTGTGCTGCCTTAGAAGCAAACCATCCACCTTCACTGAGGCCAATGCAAATGTTGTAGTAGGCGGGGCAGGAGCCTTTTGGCCAAGCCTCCTTTAGATACCTTTTGAAGCACCAGATCCTTGGCCGTTTCTACCTTGATGAGCTTTGATTTCTCATCGGTAGTGACGTGTACTTGAACTTCGTCCCCCCTGGACAGACTTCATTTACAGACGCAGCTCTTGAGAGTTTGCCAGTGTCAGCCAGAAATTTGCCTGGTGTGTAGATCAAGTTGAGGTCATACTGCTGAAACTTCATAATGAACCGTTGTACGGGGACATCTGCCATAGGTTCTTGTGGACTATCGTGACCAGCGGCCTGTGGTCCACCTCAACCAAAATGTGGGAGGCCCATACACATAATCGTGAAACTTTTCAAGCCCTGTGACAAGTCCCAGGCATTCCCTCTCGAATTGTGCATACCTGCGCTTTGTGTCCGTCATGGCCCTCGAGGTACATGCTACCGGCAGCCAATCCCTATTCGCACTCTTGTACAGCATTGCTCCAATCTCATCTTGAGATGCGTCCGTGGGGATTTTTGTCTCCTTGGCCGGATTGAAAAAGGCCAGCATGGGCGCCGCTGTTGGGGAGACACAGAGTGCTCTCCATTCCTGCTCCTGTTTCGGTGACCACTGGAAGACCACATCCTCCTTAATGGAATTACTGAGCTGGTACGTCTTGGAGGCAAGGTTGGGAATGCATTTTCCAACGAAGCAGGTTTCCTCCAGGTGCTCCTGTTTCCTCCCACAGTCCAAAGATGTGCAGGTTAGGTGGATTGGCCATGAAAAATTGCCCATAGTGTCCAAAATTGCCCTTTGTGTTGGGTGAGGTTACTCGGTTATGGGGATAGGGTGGAGGTGTTGACCTTGGGTAGGGTGCTCTTTCCAAGAGCCGGTGCAGACTCGATGGGCCGAATGGCCTCCTTCTGCACTGTAAATTCTATGATAAATAATATTTATTTACAATATCCTATATATACAACAGCAGCAGCAACTCCGTTGCTGCTCACTCTCCTCTAGCCGGTTCCAAACTGGCCAGCTTTATTTATGCAGTGAATCTGCTCATGATTTCACCGCCCCCCTCATTAAAGAAGCTTATCTCCCAAAGGATTGTGGGATTGCCATTAGTCCCCAGCCAGTGGTAAGCATGCAGGTTATAACACCACCTTAACCTTGAACGAGATCATCTCCCCCCTCACTACTGCCTTCAGAGCCTGCTGGACCACTTACTGTGAAATTTCCCCCGTTCAATTAAACCCCATATATTTCTCGATCACCTCAGTTTGCATCAATATTAAGCAGCAATATTGGGCGGTACGACCCACACTGCTCTGGGTTCTTATCCTTTTTCAAAATAGGGGAGATGGAAGTCTGCGACAATGTGAGGGGGGAGCACCCCCCACATCCTTCGCCTCATTGTATGTTCTCGATAGTAGCGACTCCAGCTCTGCACCGAACTTCTTCTAAAACTCTACTGGAAACCCGTCCGGCTCTAGGGCCTTCCATGCCTGCATCGCACCCACGACGTCCATCATCTCCCTCAGCCCGGTCGGGGTCTCCAGCCACTGCACCCTCTCCCTCTCTGTGATCCTCCACATATACCCCACACCCTGTCCTCCTTTTCCCACTCTTCACCGTAGAGGATCCATCTATAAAGATTTTTAAGGGCTCTTTTGAGCCTTCCTTGGCCCTCCCCCCTTTTGTTTTGGCACAAATCGTCCCTTGGCATCATTTGTTGCCACTATGTGGCACTCATGGAGTTCTCCACTATAGCTTAAGTTGTCAACTTGAAAGGTGGACTATTTTGGCTGTTTTACCGTAATATCGTGGCCCTGGAGCATGAGGGTCCAGCATGCTATATGTTTCTGGCGCACTTGCTGCCTTTTATCCGTCCATCTAATCGTAGTTGGATGGGACTGTGCACTGTTAAAATGATGAGAGGACTGAGTCTGATGATATAGGCAAAGTGCTGTACTGACCAGAAAATTGCGAGGCGGTGTTGCTCACATGCAGACAATCCCTGATCTACGGGGTTTAGCAGCCCGGAAGCATAAGGCTATCTGTCCGAGGTGCCCGTGGCGTTCTTGCAGAATTACCGCCGCAATTGGTCAGTTTATGACGACTTCTAGTGCAAAAAGGAGTTCTAGATCTGGCACCTGTATGGGCGGAGCCTTTTCTAGGGCCTGTTTTAACTCCAAGACAGCTTGTGTGCACTGCTCGGCCCAATCCCATGATGTTTTCTTTTTTAGGAAGTCTGATAACGGGAAGAGTTTGGTGGTGAAACCATCAGTGTGGCTCCTGCAATATCCCATCAGTCCCAGAAAGGACTGTAATGAGCTCACATCTTTGGATCTTTGGGCATTGACTGTGCTATTGACTGGATGTGTTTCCTTTCAACTTTGTGTTTGCCATGGGTCACTGCGGTTCCCAAGTATGTGACTTGGCACTTCATGATCTGAGCAATTTTGGATTGAGCTTTAATCCTAATTATGTAAGGAGGGTCAGCAATTCATTGAATAATTTTAGATGTTCCTCTCCTGTGTCTGTTTGGAGAAGGAACATCTCATATATTGGATCAGCATTCCGGTCATGAGAAACCTTGAAGCTCTTCAGCTAATCTCTGGTGCAAAATGGGAGGGGAGTTGTGAAATCCTTGAGGCAAGTAGGTCCATGTATACTGCTGACCTTGGAAAGTAAAAGCAAATTTGTACTTGCATTGTTGGTTTAAGGGAATGGACCAAAACCCATTGCTGATATCCAGCCCGGTAAAATATTTTGCCTCTCTGTGGGGCTTGCCCCATCATTGTCGAGGGACTGCTTGCAATCGTTGGTGCTGTTAGTTGGGTTGTTTTATTTAATTCCTGGTAGTCGATTGTCAGTCTCCAGGATCCGGCTGGCTTCTTGACTGGCCAAATCACGGAGTTGTTTGTTGAAGCTGCAGGGTGTAATCATCCCTGTTGCAACAGGCTGGTGATCACTTTCACAACCTCGCCCTCAGCTTGCTTAGGAAAAGTGTACTGCTTTTGGGTTTTCAGATTAGGGCCTTCTACAACCAGTTGCCCTGCCATCCGTCCACAGCCATGTTTGTGTTTTGTATTTGTGTGCATTTTGCAATGACTTCCTGTGCTCCCAGGATGTTAGTCACGTACGTGGGGTTTTTCCATAATTCCCCAACTAGACAAATCATCTCTGCATAGCTCCTCATTGTGATCTCTAGCGGTAGCTCATTTTCCAGGGCCAGCAGTTCACCGGGTCAAAAGACAGGTCGCACTTGCGCATGAAGGCTATGTTGTGCTTCCGGGTGGAGATTCACTAATATAACTGGGTGATGATTTCTGGTGGCGGCTATGAGCTGAGCAGTTGTACGAGAGGTGGCTCTCTCTTGGAAGCTTCAAACTCGGCCCTTTTAACTCATAAAGTGGATACAAAAAAGCAACAAACACGCTCCCACCCAATTCTCACTCCAAACTAACACCCAGCAAAAAGAAATGCTGTCGAACCAACTACTGAATTGAAAGAATAGCAAACATCAGGAGAAGAAGACCCCAACCTCAGAGCGAGGGAACACACTGGGAAGAACATAGCGAACCCAGCAGAATCGGCAACACAAACGCCAACCCACCCGTCGATGGCGCAAATGATGGAGCTTCTTTTAATAGAGCTCCAAATGCACAGAGACTAATAAAATGGGACCTTATGTTGGCCATGAGGTGGATCATAGAAACTGCTGTGGTCCTCATTAAGGAGGCATTGGACAGAACAGAGCAGAGACTGGAGACCCAGGAAGCGACGGTGCGAGACCTGGAGAAAGCGGCCACTGACCAGAGCGAGCAGATTATCTCACTCGAGGCCAAGGTGGCAAGGCTGGTAACCAATCCAGAAGTCGCTCAAGGGAAAAGTCAACAATCAGGAGAACAGACCCTGCCGTCAGAACCTGAGAATGTTGGGCTACCTGAGGGCACAGAGGGCAGGAACCCTACAGAGTGTGTCGTGAAGGTGCACAGGAAACTGGTCAGAGGGGAAGACTTCACCAAACCCCCAAAGGTAGACAGGGCCCATAGGTCGCTCCGGCAAAAGCCCAAATCAGGAGAACCACCACCGACGATAACTGCAAAACTGCGTGGGTTTCAGAACAAAGAGAGGGTGATGAACGGGCAGATGGGAACGACATACAATCCGCATCCAACAGGAGATTCTAGCTGACCTAGCCAAGCGCCGGGCAGAGTTTAATGGAGCCAAAGTGGCTTTATTTAAAAGTAAGGTGCAGTTTGACATGTTGTACCTGGTAAGACAATGGACAGCATACGGCAACAAAAGAGTATTATTTTAACACGCTGGAGGAAGTAAATGAGATCAGACAGAAAAACAGATTTGGAAGGCAGCAATAAGGGACAATCGAGAACTCGTAAACGTAACTTTCTTTCTGTTCTTGATTCCTACACGATCTGGGGAGGGGAAGGCAGAGGCACACTGAAATGAGATGAAGGGTGTGGTTGTGGACCAAATAGGCCGAGTGCAAAAGGAGATGCTCCCGTGAGGAGCCACCACACAGGCGGGTAGGTTAGTATATGGTACATGGGAGTAAAAAAACAGGGTGGGGGGGGGGGTGAGTGGCGCAGTGTAGCGCCAGAAAGGGAGGGAGTGCCTGACTGGGGGGGGGGGGGAAACCAGTGGGGAGGGGTAAAGGGGGGGCAGGCTTGTGGAGAGGCAATAGGAGTACGGGAAAAAGGAAGAGGGGACAGGGAGGACAGATGAGGGAGGGGTCGGGTCGGGGATTAGGTGGGGTGTGGGATGGGAGGAAGGGTAGAATGCTGGTTGCAACAGGCCGCAAATGGGGAAGGCTGGAACAGATAAGACAATGGTGGTCTTCTTGGATGGCCCACAAACAAGGGGAACCCCGGCATGCAGAGGCATGTCCACATGCTCAGTATGGCTGACCCCGCCCAGGAATGGAACTCCTTAGAGAGTTTGGAGCCTTCTCAGGATACAAACTCAATCTGAGCAAGAGCAAAACCTTACCTGTGAACCCGCAGGGGGGAGAATCGGAGCTGGGGAAACTACTGTTCAAGTTGGCCCAACACCAAATTCTGATACCTGGGGGTCCAGATAACCCACGACTGGACGCGGATCCACAAGTGGAACCTATCAAATCTGGTGGAATAAGTAAAGAGAGACCTGCGAATGTTTGACTCACTCCTGTTCTCCCTGGCGGGAAGAGTACAGACAATTAAAATGAACATGCTGCCATGATTTCTGTTCCTATTCAGATTTCTCCTGATCGAAAAACTTCCGGGTGCGGCGATGACCAGCTGAGTCGCACGTTTCGGCAGCTCCCGGTGAAACGGACTTTTGGGCTCTTGATAGGAGCCCCAACGGCAGTTTTGACGGATATAAACACTGTGCGGTAAACCAGATTTCTCCTGATCTTCATACCCAAGTCCTTCTTTACGAAAGTAGACAAGCTAATCATGCCGTTTGTGTGGGGGTGAAAGAACCCCAGAATCCGTAAAATCATCCTAGAAAGAAGGAGGAACATGGGGAGCCTGGCCCTTCTGAACCACTGGACGGCAAACGCAGAAAGGTTACAAGGGTAGATCAGAGTGCTGGAGGAGGAATAGGGGAAATCGGAGGAGATCTCCTGCACAAGAACATCCCTCTAAGCATTGGCCATGACCCCACTCACAATCCCCCGAGCCAAGTACTCGAGAAGCCTAGTAGTGGTGGCCACACCAAGGACTCTGAATCAGCTCAGGCACCATTTCAATCTGAGTTCAATGTCTGCTTTGGCCTACATCTGCAAAACCCACAATTTCACCCCGGTAACAATAGAATCCTCCTTTAAAAAGTGGGGCTGTTTAGCACAGGGCTAAGTCGCTGGCCTTGAAAGCAGACCAAGGCAGGCCAGCAGCACGGTTCAATTCCCGTAACAGCCTCCCCGAACAGGCGCTGGAATGTGGCGACTAGGGGCTTTTCACAGTAACTTCATTTGAAGCCTCCTTGTGACAATAAGTAATTTTCATTCATTTCATTTCATTTCAATTTGACATTCCTCATATTAAATTGAATAATGAGGAAGTAGTAAAAGAATTGTGATAAATTATTGAGTTACCTTCCGGTAACAAAATGACCTAAAAAAGTAAATACAGTCACATGTATGTGGGAATAAATTGGGAGGTACAAAAGTAATTATGCATGATGTAGATATAGGAAATGCTATTCCCATTATACAACTTCCATACAGGTTCAATCCACTAAAGTTAGCAAAGTACAAAAGGAGATTGACAACATGCTTAAGTAGGATATCATCAAAGTGAGTTGCAGCAATTGGAGCTCACCGATTGCCATGGCCCCAAAACAGGATGGAATACAATAATTGTGGTTGGGCAGCACAGTAGCATATTGGTTAGCACAGTTGCTTCACAGCTCCAGGGTCCCAGGTTCGATTCCCGGTTTGGGTTACTGTCTGTGCGGAGTCTGCACGTTCTCCCCTTGACTGACTGGGTTTCCTCCGGGTGCTCCGGTTTCCACCCACAGTCCAAAGATGTGCAGGTTAGGTGGATTGGCCATGCAAAATTGCCCTTAGTGTCCAAAAAGGTTGGCTGGGGCTACGAGGGATAGGGTGGAGCATGTGGGCTTGGGTAGGATGCTCTTTCCAAGGGCCAGTGAGACTTGAATGGTCTACTTCTGCACTGCAAATTCTATGATTCTATAGAAAGGTCAATGCAGATATGAAGTCAGATTCATATCCTATTCCTCGTTTGGAAGACTGTGTTGAAAAGGTGGGAGAAGCACTTCCGGTGGCGCGCGCGAGCGGAGCGGTCGTGCTGGAGAGGGGCTCCCGCCGGTCCGCGGCATTTTGTCGTTTTCCGGGGGTTTCCTCCTTGTTTCGCCGGTCGGGATTTCTTCGGCCGTTGGGGCCTGAGGGACGGGCGCCGGGTCGGGCCAGTTTGGAGCCGGTGAGGAGCCCTGTGGCCGGAGCAGCAGGGGCATTGAGCCCGGAAGCAAGCGGCGGGAGAGGAGCTTGGCCTGAGGCGAGGCCTGAATCCAGCACAAATGTAGAGGGGGAGCAGCGCACACCGGGTGCCCCCGCTGAAAATGAATGTTTGGGATGTTTGAAGTCCGGTCCCAGGGGAAGAGATTTTTTGAACCTTGACATTTGAATCTTTTTTTTATTTTTTATTTAAAATTTAAAAAAATATTTAAAATTAAAAAAAAAAAAAAAAATTATTTATTTATCTCAAGATTGAAGAAAGAAGGAGAAAAATACTAAGTGGTTAAGGGATGCCAAATACGGTTGTGAAGAAGGGAGGAAATGTGGGTTCGCCGCCCAAGGAGAGGACCAGTAAAAGCGCTGACAAGATGGCAGATGCCGGACCGCGTGGTGGGGCCGCACTACTTACAGTGGAAAAGATGACCGAGGTGTTTGCTGTGGAGCTGGAGAAGCAGTTTGCAAGGCACATGGAGGCGTTGAGGAAGGAGATGGCAGTCGCACTGAGATCATTGGTGGAAGAGGCAATCGCCCCGGTGAGGGTGGATGTGGCAAAGGCGTTGGCCGAGGTGTGAGAACAATATGAAAAGATAACGGAAGTGGAGCAGGCCATGACCTCAATGGAGGACGAACTGCGGAGAGTGGTGGAGGTCAACAGAGAACTCCGAGCAAAGGTCGAGGACTTGGAGAACCGCTCGAGGCGGCATAATCCGAGAATTGTGGACTTGCCCGAAGGGACAGGGGGCTCAAGGCCAACTGAGTACTTTGCTAGATGTTGGCGGAATTGATGGGGGAGGGTGAAGGCTCCTCCCGGTATGAACTGGACTGAGCTCATCGGTCGTTAAGGCCGAAAACCAAAGTAAATGAGCCGCCGAGAGCAGTAATTGTCTGCTTCCATAAATACCACATGAAGGAGAAGGTGTTAAACTGGGCGAAGCAGAAGCACGAGGTGCAGTGGGATGGTGCTAGAGTTCGGATTTATTAGGACTTGACGAGTGGCGTTCAGCCGAGTGAAGGAGGCATGTACAACAAGGGACTGCGATTTGGTATGGTATACCCAGTAAAGCTGAGGGTGATGTACAACACCAAAGATTTTTATTTTGAAACGGTAGAGGCGGCTGAGGTGTTCATGAAGGCAGAAGGCTTGGGACAAAAGTGAGGAGTGGAGCTGGAAGGGAGATCGTGGACTGTGATTGGGGAGCTGGAAAATGTATAAATGTTATAACTTTCTTTTCACTGACCTGTATTGCAACGTACTTGACTTCACATTGTTATAGAGTTTAAGTTTCTGTTTGGTTTGATTAGCATTTTTGTTCCTTTTCTTTTGTTGCAACGGTTATATGTAATTTTATTGAATTGTGCGGGTTGGATTGTTTTTCCTTTTATTTTGGGACTGGGTGGGAGGGGACAGTATGCCTTTTGGGTGGGGTGGGGGGACCACCCGCGCTAGCTAACTAAAGTGGCTAGTGAACGGAGGTGAGGTGAGAGGAAGGCTGTGGACATTGGAGCCTGGTTAGCAGGTTTCGATGGGCTTACGAGTCAAGCAAGTTGCGGGGGAGAGGATCGATACTGGGTAGGAAGTACAGGGGAGGATTCTGGGAGGGGGAAGGGGATTCGATGTTAATAACGGAAAGGGACAGATCAGGATCATGGGGCAGGGCCCAGTGGTATGATGATGGTGGATAAGAAGGGGGGGGTGAGAGACCCCCAGTAAGGATAGTCATGTGGAATGTGAGGGGGCTGGGAGGCCCAATCAAGAGGTCAAGGATGCTTGCGCATCTTAAACGTTTGAAGGTCAATGTAGCAATCCTAAAGGAGACTCACCTGAGGGCGATGAATCAAGTGAGACTTAAAAAGGGCTGGTTTAGCCAGATGTTTCACTCTGGATTTGACGGACGGGCTCGAGGGGTAGCGGTAATGGTCAGTAAAAGGGTACGGTTCCAAATGGAGAAGGTGGTGGCAGATCAGGGGAGTAGATATGTGATTGTGACAGTGGCGCTGGAGGGGAGGCTAGTGGCGCTGGTAAATGTATATGGTCCCAATTGGGACGATGTGGGATTCGCGAAGAAGGTGTGTGGAGCCATCCCCGACTTGGATACTCACAAGCTGATAGTGGGATGGGGGTATTGGAACTTGGTGCAGGAGCCAAGATTGGACAGGTCACTGCTGCGCTCGCTGGTCCCGTTGTGGGGGGGGGGGGGGGTGGGCGGCGAGGGTGGAGGGTGAAGACGCTGGCTGGGCTAATGGTGGAAATGGGAGGAGTGGACCCTTGGAGGGTTCCGCATCCGAGGGAGCGGGAGTATTCATTTTTCTCAGCGGTCCATAAGGTGTACTTGTGGATCGACTTTGTCATGGTGTGGATGGCACTGCTGGCTGGCATTAAAGGGTCGGAGTACTTGGCAATTGCAATATCAGATCATGCTCCGCGTTGGGTCGATATGGTACTGGAGAAGGGGATGGTACAGAGACCAGGGTGGAAGTTAGATGTGGGACTGTTGGGGGACCGAGGGTTCTGTGACAAAATTGAAAAAGTAATCGAGGAATATGGAGGTTTTTTTTAAATTAAATATTTTATTGAAAATTTTTGGTCAACCAACACAGTACATTGTGCATCCTTTACACAATATTATAACAACACAATTAACATTGACCTATTTTATAAACAAAAAATGAATAAATAATAAATAACAAAAATGAAAACTAGCCCTAATTGGCAACGGCCTTGTCACAAGTAACACTCTCCAAAAATATAATTTAACAGTCCAATATATAATTATCTGTAGCAACGACCTATACATACTATACAGTATATATTAACAACCCTGAGAGTCCTTCTGGTTCCTCCCCCCCCCCCCCCCCCCCCCCCGATCCTGGGCTGCTGCTGCTGCCTTCTTTTTTCCATTCCGTCTATCTTTCTGCGAGGTATTCGATGAACGGTTGCCACCGCCTGGTGAACCCTTGAGCCGACCCCCTTAGGACGAACTTAATCCGCTCTAGCTTTATAAACCCCGCCATGTCATTTATCCAGGTCTCCACCCCCGGGGGCTTGGCTTCTTTCCACATTAGCAATATCCTGCGCCGGGCTACTAGGGACGCAAAGGCCAAAACATCGGCCTCTCTCGCCTCCTGCACTCCCGGCTCTTGTGCAACCCCAAATATAGCCAACTCCCAGCTTGGTTCGACCCGGACTCCTACTACTTTTGAAAGCACCTTTGTCACCCCCTTCCAAAACCCCTGTAGTGCCGGGCATGACCAAAACATATGGGTATGATTCGCTGGGCTTCTCGAGCACCTCGCACACCTATCCTCCACCCCCAAAAATTTACTGAGCCGTGCTCCAGTCATATGCGCCCTGTGTAATACCTTAAACTGACTCAGGCTTAGCCTGGCACACGAGGACGACGAGTTTACCTTGCTTAGGGCATCTGCCCACAGCCCCTCCTTGATCTCGTCCCCCAGCTCTTCTTCCCATTTCCCTTTTAGTTCATCTACCATAGTCTCCCCTTCGTCCCTCATTTCCCTATATATATCTGACACCTTACCATCCCCCACCCATGTCTTTGAGATCACTCTGTCCTGCACCTCTTGTGTCGGGAGCTGCGGGAATTCCCTCACCTGTTGCCTCGCAAAAGCCCTCAGTTGCATGTACCTGAATGCATTCCCTTGGGGCAACCCATATTTCTCGGTCAGCGCTCCCAGACTCGCGAACTTCCCATCCACAAACAGATCTTTCAGTTGCGTTATTCCTGCTCTTTGCCACATTCCATATCCCCCATCCATTCCCCCCGGGGCAAACCTATGATTGTTTCTTATCGGGGACCCCCCCAAGGCTCCAGTCTTTCCCCTATGCCGTCTCCACTGTCCCCAAATCTTCAGTGTAGCCACCACCACCGGGCTTGTGGTGTAGTTCCTCGGTGAGAACGGCAATGGGGCTGTCACCATAGCCTGTAGGCTAGTCCCCCTACAGGACGCCCTCTCTAATCTCTTCCACGCCGCTCCCTCCTCCTCTCCCATCCACTGACTCACCATTGAAATATTAGCGGCCCAATAATACTCACTTAGGCTCGGTAGTGCCAGCTCCCCCCTATCCCTGCTACGCTGTAAGAAGCCCTTCCTCACTCTCGGGGTCTTCCCGGCCCACACAAAACCCATGATGCTCTTTTCAATCCTTTTAAAAAAAGCCTTCGTGATCACCACCGGGAGGCACTGAAACACAAAGAGGAATCTCGGGAGGACCACCATCTTAACCGCCTGCACCCTCCCTGCCAGTGACAGGGATACCATATCCCATTTCTTGAAATCCTCCTCCATCTGTTCCACCAACCGCGTTAAATTTAACCTATGCAATGTGCCCCAATTCTTAGCTATCTGGATCCCCAGGTAACGAAAGTCCCTTGTTACCTTCCTCAACGGTAGGTCCTCTATTTCTCTACTCTGCTCCCCTGGATGCACCACAAACAACTCACTTTTCCCCATGTTCAATTTATACCCTGAAAAATCCCCAAACTCCCCAAGTATCCGCATTATTTCTGGCATCCCCTCCGCCGGGTCTGCCACGTATAGTAGCAAATCGTCCGCATACAAAGATACCCGGTGTTCTTCTCCTCCCCTAAGTACTCCCCTCCATTTCTTGGAACCCCTCAAAGCTATCGCCAGGGGCTCAATCGCCAGTTTGGGGACAGAGGGCATCCCTGCCTTGTCCCTCTCTGGAGCCGAAAATATGCAGATCCCCGTCCATTCGTGACCACGCTCGCCACTGGGGCCCTATACAACAGCTGCACTCATCTAACATACACCTCTCCAAAACCAAATCTCCTCAACACCTCCCACAAATAATCCCACTCCACTCTATCAAATGCTTTCTCGGCATCCATCGCCACTACTATCTCCGTTTCTCCCTCTGGTGGGGCCATCATCATTACCCCTAACAACCTCCGTATATTCGTGTTCAGCTGTCTCCCCTTCACAAACCCAGTTTGGTCCTAGTGGACCACCCCCGGGACACATTCCTCTATTCTCATTGCCATTACCTTGGCCAGGATCTTGGCATCTACATTTAGGAGGGAAATAGGTCTATAGGACCCGCATTGTAGCGGGTCCTTTTCCTTCTTTAAGAGAAGCAATATCGTTGCTTCAGACATAGTCGGGGGCAGTTGTCCCCTTTCCTTTGCCTCATTAAAGGTCCTCGTCAGTACCGGGGCGAGCAAGTCCATATATTTTCTTTCGAACTCGACTGGGAATCCATCCGGTCCCGGGGCCTTTCCCGCCTGCATGCTCCTAATTCCTTTCACCACTTCTTCTACCTCGATCTGTGCTCCCAGTCCCACCCTTTCCTGCTCTTCCACCTTGGGAAATTCCAGCCGATCCAAGAAGCCCATCATTCTCTCCCTCCCATCCGGGGGTTGAGCTTCATATAATTTTTTATAAAATGTCTTGAACACTCCATTCACTCTCTCCGCTCCCCGCTCCATCTCTCCTTCCTCATCCCTCACTCCCCCTATTTCCCTCGCTGCTCCCCTTTTCCTCAATTGGTGTGCCAGCAACCTGCTCGCCTTCTCCCCATATTCGTACTGTACACCCTGTGCCTTCCTCCATTGTGCCTCTGCAGTGCCCGTAGTCAGCAAGTCAAATTCTACATGTAGCCTTTGCCTTTCCCTGTACAGTCCCTCCTCCGGTGCTTCCGCATATTGTCTGTCCACCCTCAAAAGTTCTTGCAGCAACCGCTCCCGTTCCTTACTCTCCTGCTTCCCTTTATGTGCCCTTATTGATATCAGCTCCCCTCTAACCACCGCCTTCAACGCCTCCCAGACCACTCCCACCTGGACCTCCCCATTATCATTGAGTTCCAAGTACTTTTCAATGCACCCCCTCACCCTTAGACACACCCCTCATCTGCCATTAGTCCCATGTCCATTCTCCAGGGTGGGCGCCCTCCTGTTTCCTCCCCTATCTCCAAGTCCACCCAGTGTGGAGCGTGATCCGAAATGGCTATAGCCGTATACTCCGTTCCCCTCACCTTCGGGATCAGTGCCCTACCCAGCACAAAAAAGTCTATTCGCGAGTAGACTTTATGGACATAGGAGAAAAACGAGAACTCCTTACTCCTAGGTCTGCTAAATCTCCACGGGTCTACACCTCCCATCTGCTCCATAAAATCTTTAAGTACCTTGGCTGCTGCCGGCCTCCTTCCAGTCCTGGACTTCGACCTATCCAGCCCTGGTTCCAACACCGTATTAAAATCTCCCCCCATTATCAGCTTTCCCATCTCTAGGTCCGGAATGCGTCCTAGCATCCGCCTCATAAAATTGGCATCATCCCAGTTCGGGGCATATACGTTTACCAAAACCACCGTCTCCCCCTGTAGTTTGCCACTCACCATCACCTATCTGCCCCCGTTATCCGCCACTATAGTCTTTGCCTCGAACATTACCCGCTTCCCCACTAATATAGCCACCCCCCTGTTTTTCGCATCTAGCCCCGAATGGAACACCTGCCCCACCCATCCTTTGCGTAGCCTAACCTGGTCTATCAGTTTCAGGTGCGTTTCCTGTAACATAACCGCATCTGCCTTAAGTTTCTTAAGGTGTGCGAGTACCCGTGCCCTCTTTATCGGCCCGTTCAGCCCTCTCACGTTCCACGTGATCAGCCGAGTTGGGGGGCTTCCTACCCCCCCCTTGTCGATTAGCCATCACCTTTTTCCAGCTCCTCACCCGGTTCCCACGCAGCTGTATCTCCCCCAGGCGGTGCCCCCCCGCCCATCCTCCCCATACCAGCTCCCCCCTCTCCCCAGCAGCAGCAACCCAGTAATTCCTCCCTCCCACCCCCCCCGCTAGATCCTCCGCTAGCGTAATTACTCCCCCCATGTTGCTCCCAGAAGTCAGCAAACTCTGGCCGACCTCGGCTTCCCCCCGTGACCTCGGCTCGCACCGTGCGACGCCCCCTCCTTCCTGCTTCTCTATTCCCGCCATGATTATCATAGCGCGGGAACCAAGCCCACGCTTCTCCCTTGGCCCCGCCCCCAATGGCCAACGCCCCATCTCCTCCACCTCCCCTCCTCCCCCCATCACCACCTGTGGGAGAGAGAAAAGTTACCACATCGCAGGATTAGTACATAAAACTCCTCTTTCCCCCCTTTTTAACCCCCCTCTTTGCCCCCCACATTCGCCCCACCACTTTGTTCAAATGTTCTTTTTAATAACCCACTCATTCCAGTTTTTCTTCCACAATAAAAGTCCACGCTTCATCCGCCGTCTCAAAGTAGTGGTGCCTCCCTCGATATGTGACCCACAGTCTTGCCGGTTGTAGCATTCCAAATTTTATCTTCTTTTTATGAAGCACCGCCTTGGCCCGATTAAAGCTCGCCCTCCTTCTCGCCACCTCCGCACTCCAGTCTTGATAAACGCGGATCACCGCGTTCTCCCATTTACTGCTCCGAGTTTTCTTCGCCCATCTAAGGACCATTTCTCTATCCTTAAAACGGAGGAATCTGACCACTATGGCTCTGGGAATTTCTCCTGCTCTCGGTCCTCGCGCCATCACTCGGTATGCTCCCTCCACCTCCAACGGACCCGCCGGGGCCTCCGCTCCCATTAACGAGTGCAGCATCGTGCTCACATATGCCCCGACGTCCGCTCCCTCCACACTTTCAGGAAGACCAAGAATCCTCAGGTTGTTCCTCCTTGCGTTGTTTTCCAGTGCCTCCAACCTTTCCACACATCGTTTCTGATGTGCCTCCTGCGTCTCCGTCTTCACCACCAGGCCCTGTATGTCGTCCTCATTCTCGGCTGCCTTTGCCTTCACGACCCGAAGCTCCCGCTCCTGGGTCTTTTGTTCCTCCTTTAGCCCTTCGATCGCCTGTAGTATCGGGGCCAACAGCTCTTTCTTCATTTCCTTTTTGATCTCTTCAACACAGCATTTCAAGAACTCTTGTTGTTCAGGGCCCCATGTTAAACTGCCACCTTCCGACGCCATCTTGGTTTTTGCTTGCCTTCCTTGCCGCTGTTCTAAAGGATCCACTGCAATCCGGCCGCTTTCTCCTTTTTTCATCCGTATCCAGGGGGGATTCCCTTCTGGTTTACCACACAAGTGTTTTTAGCCGTCAAAATTGCCGTTGGGGCTCCTATCAAGAGCCCAAAAGTCCGTTTCACCAGGAGCTGCCGAAACGTGCGACTCAGCTGGTCATCGCCGCACCCGGAAGTCCGAATATGTAGGTTTTAACTGCACGGGTAAGGTATCCAAGGCGATTGTTTGTGAGGCTTTAAAGGCGGGGGTGAGGTGATCTTGTTCAAGGCTAGGCTAGACAAAGGGGAGTGGTTGGAACGTCAGAGGGTGATGAGATGCTGGAGGTAGACAGGAGGTTTGCAAAGGATAGTGACCTATCGAAGTTGGAAAAGAGGAAGGAACTCGAGGCGAACTTTGACAGATTATCTACCAGGAAGGTGGTACGCCAATTGAGGCAAGCAAGGGGGACAGTTCACGAGCATGTTGGCGGGTCAGTTCCATAGGGAGGCTGCGGCAAGCGAAATTGTCCAGGTGAGGGACAGGGCAGGGAATATGGTGGTAGCTCCAGATCACATTAACAAAGTCTTTAAGGAATTCTATGTTGTACAGGTCAGAGCCACCTGGAGGAGGCTGGGAGATGCAGGAATTTCTAGATGGGCTGGAGTACCCAAGGTTACGGGAGGGGGACAGGGCGACATTAGAGGGGGCGATAGTGGAGGAGATAAAGGATGCAATTGGGAGGATGCAGTTGGGGAAGGTGGCAGGGCCGGATGGGTTTCCGGATGGGATTATTATAAAAATTACAAAAATAAGCTGGTACTGCTGATAGTGGGGATGTTTGAGGAGACGGTAGGGAAGGGGGGTGTTGCCGCAAACTTTGCAGCAGGCATCGATTTTCCTGTTCCTGAAGAAAGTAAGGATCTGACGAGTGTGGGTCGTAGAGGCCCATATCACTTTTAAATGTGGACGCAAAAGTATTGGCGAAGGTACTGGCAGGTAGGCTGGAGGAGTGCATCCCCAAGGTGATGGGTGAAGATCAGACTGGGTTTGTGAGAGGAAGGCAGCTCTCTTCGAACATTAGGAGGGTATTTAATGTGGTTATGGCGGCGGGGAAGGAAACAGAGGTGGTTGTGGCATTGGATGCCGAGAAAGCATTTTGACTGGGTAGAATGGGGGTACTTGATGGCAGTTCTGGAGCAGTTTGGAAATGGACCCAGATTTGTGGACTGGGTAAAGCTATTATTTGAGGAGCCGAAGGCCAGTATCCGCACAAATAACATCAGCTCAGAATCCTTTCCTCTCCACTGTGGGACTAGGCAGGGATGTCCTATGACCCTCCTGCTGGTTGAACTCGCGATTGAGCCATTGGCCATCACGTTAAGATGTTCGGGGGTATCGAAAGGGATAGTGCGGGGTGGGGACAGAGCATAGGGTGTCCTTGTATGCCGATGACTTGTTATTATACGTGTCGCAACCGAGTGTGTCAATAGGGGGAATACTGGAGCTGCTTCAGGTGTTTGGGTCTTTCTCAGGGTACAAATTAAGTCGAGACATGAGTGGATAGTTTGTGGTGTCTCGGCCAGAGGTGGGGGCAGGGGTGGGGGGGCTGCCATTCCGTAGGGCAGGAACTCACTTTAGATACCTGGGGGTGCAGGTTGCTTGGGATTGGGGGCTCCGTAGGTACAACATTTCTAGTTTGATGGGGTGGGTGAAAGCTGATCTGGCAAGGTAGGATGATCTTCCTGTCACTGGCGGGTCGGGTACAGGCGGTTAAAATGAATAAAATTAATGTGTTGCCGTGATTCCTGTTTATTTTCCAATGCCTGCCGATTTTCCTGCCAAAGACATTTTTCAGAGAGATTGAAGGGATGATTATCTCGTTCACATGGGATGGGAAGGTGGCCAGAATTATAAAGGTGCTACTACAAAGCACTGCACTGTATATTCTATGATCGATGATATCGGCGGTTTACGGAGCTATTTTAGAGGAGGAGAAGGCGCCGCTAGAAGGGATCAAGGCAAAGTGGGAGGAAGAGTTGGGAGAGGGTATGGAGGAGGGATTCTGGTGTGAGGTGCTTCAGAGGGTGAATGCCTCGTGTGCGAGGTTCTGATACAGCTGAAGGTGGTATATAGGGCACACCTTACAAGGGCGAGGATGAGCCGGCTCTTTGAGGGGGTAGAAGATGTGTGTGAACATTGCGGGGGGGTGCCCGCAAACCACGTTCTTATGTTTTGGTCCTGTCCAAAGCTGGAGTATTACTGGAAGAAGGTGTTTATGGTAATCACTAAAGTGGTGCATGTGTAACTGGAACTGGGTAGGGTGTCGGACCAGCCGGGGTTGGAAATGGATGCATGGGCAGATGTTGTAGCCTTCGCCTCGTTGATCGCCTGAAGGCGGATCCTGTTAGGGTGGAGATCAATCTCTCCACCCTGTGCCCTGGCGTGACGGGAGGACCTGCTGGAATCTTGAGAACGTCAAATTTGAACTGAGGGGAAGGATGGAGGGGTTTTACAATTCATGGGCGTTATTCATTATGCACTTTTGAGAATTGGATTACATTGAACATTAGCGGGGGGGGGGTGGCTGGGGGGGCTGTATTTGTTAATAGCGACTATTCCTGATTCCTTTTTGTCATTTGTTTATGTTAACATGTGGGCTAATGTTTGGGGATTTGGTGGGAGAATGGGATTATTGTTATTGATATGGGGATTGGCATTGCATTTGTTACTGATTACTGTTTATTGTTGGGTGTAAATCTGGGAGAAAATGTGAAAAAGGAGGAGAATAAAAATATTTTAAAGAAAAAGAAAAGGTGGGAGAAGCACATTTTATTACCAAACTTCACTTATTAAAGGATATTGGTAAGTACCTTTACCACACAGGGCAAAGGAAGTTTTGACTTTTGTGACGCAAAATCAGTATCAATTTAAATTCATACCACTTGAATGAGAAATGCGGTAGCAACATATCTAAGATTAACAACAAGATCAACAATTGTGCAGTATACATTCACGATTTGGTGGTGTTCAGTGGAACCTGGAAGGAGCATTTGGAACATTTAAAACAATTATTCGATCGACTAAAGGAAGCTGGATTGGTGGCAAATTTGGCAGAGTGAGTTTGCAAAAGCTCTAGCCATCTTCTTAGGCCATAACCATTGGACACAGTCAGATGGCTCCATGGAATATGAAGACGAAAGGGAAGCACGGTGGGACAGTGGTTAGCACGGCTACCTCACTGTGCCAGGAACTCGGGTTCAATTTTGGCCTAGGGTGACTATGTGGAGTTTTTACTTTCTCCCTGTGTCCGCATGGGCTTCCTCCGGGTGCTCCAGTTTCCTCCCAGTCCAAAAATGTGCAGATTAGATAGATTAGCCAGGCTTACTGTCCAAAGGTATGCAGGGTAGGTGGAGTTACGGGGATAGGACGGGGAAGTAGGCCGAGGTAAGGTACTCGTTCAGTGGATCAGTACAGACTCAATGGACCGAATGACCTCCTTCTGCATTGTAGTAATTTTATGGTTCTATTGGGGAATTTCCAAACCTTTAGACTAGGAGAAAAGGTCTGAGGTTTCTGGGTATGAGTGATTTCTACTGGAAATTTGTGCCAAATTTTAGCAGCGTAGTTGCTCCACTGACTGAACTAAACATACAAAACCTCAGTGCGTGGCAGAATGTCAGAAGGCATTCAAAAATCTGAAGACTTGTGTTCACACTGCATCAGTGTTGATGACACCTATTTATTCCAAAGCATTTAAGGTGGCTATTGGTGCAAGTGATGTGAATGTTGGTGCTGCACTACTGTAGGAAGACAATGAGGAAATTGAAAGACCAATTGGGTATTTTTCTAGAAATATTCGACCATCGAAAAGGAGACCTTTAGTTTGTTATTGGTGTTACAACATTTTAACAATTATGTTAGTAACAATTTATGTGACATAATTGTATATACAGATTATAATCCATTAAAACACTTGGACAAATTTCAAATGCAAAATGCCAGATCATTTAGATGGAGTTTGTTATTACAACTGTTTAATTTACGAATTCTACATGTGGCAGGAAGAGAAAATGTGATTGCTGATGCTTCATCATGACTATAGCATGCCAGAGACACAAATGGACTATATTCATGTTGATATTTGCCTGTTTAAAAATGTAAAATGCTATACCTTATAAAATACAAATTATAAGTAATCTTAAGAAATGTTTAAAGTTTCAAGGGTTTTAGAAAATGAAACCCCATCTGTTTACATTGCTGGTTCATTCTTTTCAAAGGGAGATGTGACGATTGGAGGATTTTAGGAATAATGCCTTCTAACTATTGGGACAAGTTAAGAGTTAAGCTTGGGGGGTATAGTGTGTTTGACTGCAATGGTCATGGTTTTTAAAAAGGATTTTGTTTTGCTTCTCGGGAAAAGGTGCAATTGACCAAAAGAATGTGTACCTGGGGAGGTCCCTGGCGAGTTAATGTGCTTCTTCAGCCTGCAAAGATAATTTGTTTTTCAGCTTAGGGCGATGAGGTCATTGCTGGGTGGAGCCCGGGGAAATAGAGAGGCTGGGGGTTTGGAGAAACTTGAGAGAGAGAGAGGAGCTTAGGTCTGATCTGACTACCATATGATGCTGAACCATAATTCTGGAGTGAATCATTCTTTCTGCACAGCCTTAAAATAAACTAAAATATTGGGATTGCGGTCCAATATCCTAACCATTGTTAGGGTCTGGTCTGGGTCCATAATTCCATGTTTATTCAAACTTGGCCTGTCCAAATTCCCAGCAAGCCTGGCTGCGGAGGCTGTTGGCTGCAATTTAATTTAGAGTGTCCAATTCGGCGTTCGGCCTACTTTCTCAGGCTGTTGGCCATCTGACCACAGTCACCTACCAAAGGATGATAGGATTGCTAAATTTACACTCCTGCTCAAAAATGGAGAGAAGGATAAACCTGATAATTACCAACCTGTCAATGTAAAATCAAAAGAAAAATAACAGCCACTTGGACAAGCATGGACAAATAAAAATGTAGCAAACACAGATTTTCTAAGGGCAAATCATGCTTGATTAATTTGTTTGAGTTCTTTATGACGAGGTTACCCAGAGAGTGGATATGAGCAGTGTAGTTCATATTGATATTGTGTATGTGGACTTTGGTGAGGACTTTGATGGAGGAACACACTGGAGAATGCTGATATTGAACCAAGGTGCACTGGCTAGAGTGCTTCCTGTCGCTTTCAAGGAGCACGGAGTCTGTTGCAAACAGCCAAAGGGCTGTGCTTTTTGATACGATGCATCAATCTTTGAGACATATGACCTACATGCCTGACATCATACACCACATTTGTCATTTGTGCGATAAGCAAAGCAGCTTTTTGGCTTGACAACAACATCTTATAAACAGAATGCTACTCATGTTGCTACTGGATAGTGGCAGCATGAAGTGACTGGTTTGACCTGTCACTCAAATGTTTGAGACTCCTTGGGCGTGATTCTCCGCTCCCGCGCCGGTTGGGAGAATCGCCTGGCGTGCCATTTTTCCACGCGACGCCGGTCCGACGCCATCCCGCGATTCACCCAAGTGGCGAGAACGGCCCCGTCGTGTTCTACGTGGCGCAGGCCAGAGAATCGCCCGAGACACCCAAAATGGCGATTCTCCGCTATCCCCGCTATTCTCTGGCCCGGATGGGCCGAGCAGCCTGCCCAATATGACGGATTTCCACCGGCGCCGTCCACACCTGGTCGCTGCCGGCAGGAACAGCGTGGAAACGCTGGGGGGACGGCCTGTGGGGGGGGGGGGGTTCCTGCACCGGGGGGGGACTTCAAATGGGGTCTGGCCCGCGATTGGTGCCCACCGATCGGCGGGCCGGCCTCTCTGAAGGAGGACCTTCTTTGCTCCGCGCCCCGCAAGATCCACCTGACATCTTCTTGTGGGGCGGCCTCGGGGAGGACGGCAACCACGCATGAGTGGGTGACGCCAGTTACGCGGCGCCGGCCGTGTCATTTATGCGGCGCCGCTTTTAGGCAGCGGCAATGCCCGACGACGCTGCTTTCGCGACACGCCACCCCGAGTTTTTCGCGGCCCCGATCCTAGCCCATTTTCGGGTCCTGAATCGGTCGAGATCGGGGCCGTTTCGCGCCGTCGTGAACCTCGATGGCGTGGGCACTTAGTCGCGGGAGCGGAGAATCGCGCCCCTTACCTTTCCAGGGTACTGAGGTAGATTGGGCACTTTTCAGTATTGAAATGACAACCTTTTAAGCATGTTCATGACTTTGTGGGATATTGAATGAGCAATAATCTGACCATTAGTCATTATCCCACAGGATAACTTTGATGCACCC
The DNA here is from genome assembly GCF_047496885.1 of Scyliorhinus torazame. Lineage (NCBI taxonomy): Eukaryota > Metazoa > Chordata > Chondrichthyes > Carcharhiniformes > Scyliorhinidae > Scyliorhinus > Scyliorhinus torazame. The sequence goes on from NC_092719.1 coordinate 86,274,693, forward strand.
TTTTTCAGCACCATGTCTGCACGGTGAACAAATGGCTCGGGCACCATTTATTAGGCTGTTCATAAGGCCAATCTTATAGTGTGTGGAATTGTAGGAATTCCAATTGTATACTTTAAAAAATATAATGATGTGGAGATGCCGGCGTTGGACTGGGGTGAGCACAGTACGAAGTCTTACAACACCAGGTTAAAGTCCAACAGGTTTGTTTCGATGTCACTAGCTTTCGGAGCGCTGCTCCTTCCTCAGGTGAAAATATATAAAAATATATATATATATATTAAATATATAAAAAATATATATTTTTATTCTCTTTTTTCACATTTTCTCCCAAATTTACACCCAACAATAAACAATAATCAGTAACGAATGTAATGCCAATCCCCATATCAATAACAACGATCCCATCCTCCCACCAAACCCCAAACATTAGCCTGCATGTTAACATAAACAAATGACAAAAAGGAATCAGGAATCACTCATAGTCACCATTAACACATACAGTCCCTCTCCCCCCCAACCCTCCCAGCCACCCTCCCAATGTTCGATGTGATCCAAATCTCGAAAGTGCAGAATGAATAATGCCCATGAATTGTAAAACCCTTCCATCCTTTCTCTCAGTTCAAATTTGATCTTTTCAAGCGTCAAGAATTCCAGTAGGCCCCCCCCCCACCACACCAGGGTACAGGGTGGAGAGGTTGATCTCCACCCTAGCAGGATCAGCCTTCGGGCGATCAACAAGGTGAAGGCTACAACATCTGCCTCTGCGCCGGTTTCCAACCCCGGCTGGTCCGACACCCCGAATATGACCCCCAGGGCCCGAGGGGCTGGTTAGGCACACTGGGCTAAATAGCTGGTTTGTAATGCAGAACAAAGCAGCAGCGCGGGTTCAATTCCCGCACCGGCCTCCCCGAACAGGCGCCGGAATGTGGCGACTAGGGGCTTTTCACAGTAACTTCATTGAAGCCTACTTGTGACAATAAGCTATTATTATTATTATTACGTGCACCACTTTAGAGATTATCCTAAACACCCCCTACCAGTAATCCTCCAGCTTTGGACAAGACCAAAACATATGAATGTGGTTTGTGCAAACTCTCTTCCATCCTGTCCCATTGGGAGTCAACCCCTCTGACCCAGCTCTGCAAAATTCCAATTGTATATTGACCAGCAAAGCTAGACTTCTGGTAGATAGTTGTGGAGAACCCACCAGCAGATTTCTCAAAGAAAGAGAGCTCATTTAACTGCTCCGTTTCACAGATTAATTTTGGTATTCTTATGAATCTGTCCTGATGAATGCAACACAAAAAAACTTCAACAGCAGGTCTCGTTTTTTTCAGCAATACTCAATTAAAAATTGCACATTGTCAAAGGTAATCTTATAAAGTAAACCAATTGCTGTCAAAATTTTTAATTTTCTATTTCTAGGGTACCATCCCAGACATAGACATGGTTGTTGATGCCGTTCTTTTTCTGTGGCAAAAGTGCAAGAATGTTCTTCAGAGAGGCAATTTTGGGATTATTGGTTCTACTAAATACCTAAAGAAGCTGGATAACTTTGGGAAGGTATGAGCATTCATTAATCATCAGCCCGATTGCATGACTCACGGCAAAATCAAAATACTGTGGTTGCTGGAAATCTGAAATAAAAACAGAAAATGCTGGAAACACTCAGGAAGTCGGGTAGTATGTGTGGTGTTGGGTGCTCTGGTGCACAGATGAGCCAACACAGTTGTATGTGGTACAACTCTATTTTATTTTACCTCTTATAATACAGTTCGTTCTGGATACTCTGCACGTGCTGTCTCCCTGAGTGTGTTAGGTAACAGATCTGTCCTGGTCCTCCTCTGCAGCTAATACTGACCACCAGGTGTCGTGTTTGTGCTTTTATATCTTTCTGTGATTGGTTGTGGTGGTGTGTGTTCTGATTTGTCTGTTGGTGTGTCTATCATGATGTGTGTGTTTGAATATCATGACATCCCCCCTTTTTACAAAGATATGTGCCTGCGTGGTTATAAATATAATCGTGTCGTGAGTGCATCTAAGAGTGTGCGCGTGTGTTCTGTACAGCGTGTGTATATGACGTAACTATTTACATGGGGCGATGTCGGGTGCGTCACACTAACAAGGTTGTACCATAACAAAACATGAATGCGAGAAAAAAAAACTTGAACAGTGGTCCGGTCAGACGATATCTGGAACGATTATAATACAGAGGTTATAATACAGAAGTGTTTGACTTTTGAACGTATGAACAGCGTTATAAGTCCAGTCTAATGGGTGACCGCCTCAAGAATAGGCTGGTCCTCAAGCCGGTTCAGCTGTGGAGATTTGGGTTCACACTGGTTCACCTTGGACTGTTGGAGGTGATGCTGTTGCCGAAGTCTCTACTTTTCCATTTGTTGTACTTCGTGCAGTGCTTGGTTTTTCATTCGTGCAAATATAACATTCAACATCTTTGTTAGTGTTGCCTTGGCTGTGGTTTGGTTCTGGTGGCGATGGAAGGGGCATGATCCGTGGCATCTCCACGAAGTCATCCTTGGGAACCAGTGGAGGATCCGGCGTGTGCGTACGGTTCAGTTGCGAGCGTGGAAGGCGGCGCAAAGCCCGCTGATTGCGCCTACGCACCAATCCATCCGCCCTGCATGCCAGGAACAAGGTGGAGTCTTTTTTCTTTTTATGTTTGTGGTGGACGGCATCTTGTAGCCGATGGGTCGTTGCCATCGAAGTAGCACCATCACTAATATCATGCAAGGCGATGACTGTGCCAGATGTGGAAGTTGGCCGAGACCGTGCACGCTGGTTCCGGCCACCTGCTGTGCCGGAAGGGCGACTCCGCAGAGAAACGTCGAAGCATGTCGCCTTGGAGAGAGAATTGTTGCTCGCATCAACGTCTGGCGATGGCACGAATTGGTGTGTCCGTCTTGGACCGCCGGTGCTGGTCGCCACTGCCGACCCAGTGGGACTGCCACGCGATCCATTCCCTGTCGCCGTGGCATCCGCCGTCACCCTGAGCGTGCCATCACCGAGGCCGTGACACCGCCCGTCCGGAGCAAGGTCTGGCGTGCGCGAATCAGAGTCGGCGCTTGGATGCTCCCCATCTGGAGTCCGGTCTGCCTTCCGTCGATGCCCCCCGTCCCGGAGTCCCAACAGGTTCACTGGAGGCAGCCGAGATTCCCCGAAGCTGCACTTCTGGAGTCGGAACATGCAGGAATGCACCAACCAGTGGAGAGGCTCGAGCCATCGAGGATGGAAGCGGTGCGCCGCCACCGCAGTCGTCAGTGGTCCCACCGTGATCGTCGAGTGCCTCGGTACGCACTAGGCGAGGTCTGTCACCTTGCACCTTTTGCATGGGAAGTGGGATGCTGTCGTCACTCGTCTCACATCCCGTGGATAGATCCTCATTAGCAGCTTGCTGTTCACTAGGGTTGGGTAAATTGTCAGAGTTTTCATCTGGTGGTGCACACCATGTCGGTGGACTGTCATTGTCTTGCCGTTGTCCTTCATTTGGGCTTTTCTTCTTTGGAATTTTAAATCTTCCACCAGACATTGCAGAACCTTGTTTATTACCCCCAAATTCTCCCATATGTATGGTCTCGAATATAGGATCCAATGTTTCTATCGACATTGTACTATTTTCCAAAGAACATTCCGTTTCACTTTTCTTCTCAGGTACCTCATATGTATCTTTGTCTAATGTACATGCCTTCATGGTCTCTGGGTCTGATTTTGCTGGGACTGGCATGGTCACAGTCTCTCTTTTACTGTTCTCAATTGCCCACATTATACTCCCCATACATAACTGCTTAATCACTGGGTTTAGTGTGGTACAATGGATAATCGGGTCGACCTTATCTGCATCTTCACCATTAGTGGAAAGCACACTTGGTTCACTTGAAACTGCTGCGGGTTTTAAATTCGTTATCTGGCTACTCGATGTCGGTGTCCTCAGGATTCTTGCTCCAATGTTCTGCTCATTTATCAGTGGAGTGTGTATCGGTTCAATGCAATTAATGTTCCCCTCAAGGTTTGAAGAGTCATTACTGACTAACTGCTGGTCTCCGAAGTTGGGACTTTGCGGCGTTGTGTTGAAGGGAGACATTTGTCCCTGCTGTAGATATGATTCAGGTTGTGTTATTTCCATTACCTGAGGATCAATGTCTTGTCCATTTTTTCGATCCGTACTAAAACACTGGCAATTCTCAGTCTGCTCCTTGCAAGTTAAACATTCAATTAATTTCTTTAGCAAATCCTCAGCATTCTTCTGTGACCGTGCAGCATTATTAATCTCTGTTCGGCTATAATGATCCTGAAGGTCAGCGCATAAACCTTTTTTCTTCGGGCTTGGAAGAGGCGATTCCTTTGGCTTGTCTTCAGTTGGGCTTGAACAGTCTTCAGCGCTGTGCCCTTCATTGTAGCATGAGAGACCGTCATGGCAATGCTGCTGTGTAGTGGAGCATGGTAGGCTTTTATAGCCTCCTTGCTGTTCACGTGAGCATGGCAGACTTGCATCGTCTGCCGCTGGTTGGTCAGGCGAGGTTGCTAGAGCCTCATGGTCTTGTTCCTGCAAGGACCGCACATTGGAGTCTTGCGTTGCTTCTATCGTGGAGGCTGTCCACGAGCTCTCTGTGGAGGCTTGTGACACTGGAGTCACTTCTTGTTCGTGCAAGGACTGCGCTCTGGAGTCTTGCGTTTCTGCAATTGTGGAGTCTGTCCACGAGCTTGCTGTGGAGGCTTGTGACACTGGAGTCACTTCTGGTTCATGCAAGGACTGCGCTCTGGAGTCTTGCATGTCTTCTTTCATAGAGTCGGGAACGTTGAGCGGGACGTGGACCACGCTCTGTGTGGCAGCAGGGCGCTCTCCGTGTGCTTGCAGCGCTCCCTGTCTGTTAATGTCCGGCTGCAGCATCATCTGGTACTGATAAGTTGGGACGTCATATCTGCTGGATTGAAGATCCTCAAATCCGAAAAATGAATCCGCATCTGCGTCGGATTCAATGTGGGGGCCGCCAATGTGCAACACGAAAGGTTCGTCCGAGTCATAGTCGTATAGGACCACGGAGCTATCATTGGGCTCGCGAGGTCCGGAAACACTGTAAAGATCGTCATCGAAGTATTCGAGGTCGGAATCATCGGCTTGTGCGGCGGTAACTGCTTGTCGGAGGGTTCTTCGGAGGTCAAATTCATCTCCTGGGTCAATTTGCGGCAATGTGCTGTCATTCCAGGTGAGGGAAGGTTGTTTTACAGCTTCAACAGATTTTTGTTTTTTTGATTTGGGACGTTTCCCTTTTAAATTGGATTTGGGACGTTTCCCCGTTAAATTGGTGCGGTCTGGGGCCTCTGACATCCTGACGCTCGGTATGTAGCACGTAGGAATCGACTGCGCATGCTCAGATCACTGTTCCTTTACCGATGGCCGTTTTCTTGACTGCGCATGCGCAGCATCTCGCGCATGCGCAAACGAAACTTCCGGTTCTGCGCACTGCTCGCGCAACTGTGCTAGCGTGATACCTTTAGCAAGATGGCCGCCGACCTCGACCCAGCCCTCTCTCAGGCCCGGGATTTCGGCCTCTGGGAATTCGGGCTCCGGGATTCCAGCCACGAGGTGAGTACTGCCGCTTTTCTTACCTTTGCTTGCCAATTGGATTGCGTTTTCTTCACAGTACTTGGAGAATTTGTCCAGGACTGCCTGGTAATCGTACCTTTGCTGCCTCCTGAAGAACCTGAACCTTGTGAATATGTCTCTTGCCCTTGCACCGGTGATGGTGAGGAGAAATTCAATTTTTTCGCTATCATCCAGGTCTTGGAGTTCAGCTGCCACCAGGAACAATTCGAACACTTGCCGGAATCGCCGCCAGTTTTCGCGGAGATCGCCGTAGCACTGGAGCGGCTGCGGAACCGGGAGCTCTATCATTTTGCCTGGGCACTGCTGGTTGTCTGTGTACACTGAGGTATGCTGGCAGGTATCGATCCACTCCTGTACCATGTGGTGTTGGGCGCTCTGGTGCACAGATGAGCCAACATAGTTGTATGTGGTACAACTCTATTTTATTTTAACTCTTATAATACAGTTCGTTCTGGATACTCTGCACGTGCTGTCTCCCTGAGTGTGTTGTGTAGCAGGTCTGTCCTTGTCCTGGTCTCCAGCTAATACTGACCACCAGGTGTCGTGTTTGTGCTTTTATATCTTTCTGTGATTGGTTGTGGTGGTGTGTGTTCTGATTTGTCTGTTGGTGTGTCTATCATGATGTGTGTGTTTGAATATCATGACAGTATGTATCTTGCAGAAAGAAACAGAATTAACTTGCTGGGTTGGTGACCTTTCATCAGCACCGGAAGGTGCTAGAGATTGTGTTATTTTTAAGCACAGAGGTAAAATTGGAGTGGGTGGCAATTGTTGATACATGGTGATAGGTTGGAAGGCAGATTGATTTAATGTTGAAAGGATGATTGTGCAAGGCCAAAGTGAATGGTAATGGAATAAATCAAGAAACAAAAGAATGACCCAGTAAAGAGATCTGTAAATAGATATAGCATAATAGGATGGATGGAGGGAAGCATAAGAATTTTGGCAAAAGGAGAAGGCTGCCATGATGGAGAAAATGAGGGATTGTGCACAAATAGGGGAGCTGCAAAAACCACTACAAGTAAAATCCAAATTTGACAGTTCCAATATCACCATTGACTGGACAAAAAATGCAATAGTTATATTTGACCCATTAAAGTATTGTATTAATTTTGAGTTGCGAATAATTACCTTGGTTGATTTAAATGCATAGAGCGTCATTGCGAGTACATTCAGAAGGAATGGGGGAATTTAATTCCCCCCGATGTGAGTTTGGAGGCGGTGTATTTGTTGGAAGGGTGCCACCTCCCTCCTGCCTCCCATCAAGCGTGAGGATGGAAGCCTTGCCATCCTGAGGCCAATTCAAGCCCACAAGGGCCTCATTGCAGCACTACTAGTATTCACCCAGTGACGGTGGGGGGCCTTCTCGGAACCTTTACAGGCACCTGTACCCGATTGAGGGAGAAATAGTATTAATGTTTCATGTCGATTAACCTCAATCAGAATTGGGAAACGTTACAGATGCAATATGTTTTGGACAAGGGGTAAATGGGGCAAGGACAAAAGGAAGGTCTGTGATAGGGTGGCAGACAAGAAAAATTAAATGACAGAAAGGTTAGTATTCCAGGGCCAAAGGGTGATGGGACAAGAAAAGAATCAAAGAAAGAAGATGTATCTAGAGCAGGTGTGTTTCTGTCTGGAAATGAAAATAATAGAAAAACCAAAACAAGCAAAGGAAAGGCAACAAGGTAGGTGGACAAAGTTTGTAGACTAAATTATTTGTTGAATCAGTGTGGAGTCTAGAAGGCTATAAAGTGCCTAATTGAAAGAAGATGATAGAGTCATTGGCAGCACTCTCGCCTCTGTACCACAAGGTTCCAACTTCATGTCCCATTCCAGGACTTCAGTGCATAAAAATCAAGGCTGACATTCCAGTGAATTTCTCATGAGAAACTGAGGTGTCGTCTGTCTGTTCAGGTGGATGTAAAGGTTCCATGGCACAATTTCAAACAATATCAGAGGTATCCTGGTCAATGTCGACACCTTCGTCTATATCACGAAACAGATTGTTTGGTCATTATCACATTGTTAACCACATTCATTTATTTAAAAAATGTTGGCAGAATATGGCATTAGTCTGTGGTACCAACACAAATGATTAAGAGGTACTGTTCCTTAAGCTTGCATTGAGCTTCACTGGAGCAGTGTAGCAATCCAAGGACAGAGATGTGAGTGTGAAAACAAGGTAGAGAATTAAAATGACCACCGGAAGCTTGGGATCATGCTTGTGGACTCAACAGAAGTGTTGTGCAAAGCGCTCACCCAATCTGCATTTGGCCTGCCCCATGTAGAGGATACCTAGTTTTGACTTTCTAAGTTCATTTATGGGCTGTTGGCATCACTGGCCAGGCCAGCATTAGTTGCACATCCCTAATTGCTCTTGAGAAGGTGGTAATGAGCTTAGAATCCCTACAATGCAGAAGGAGGCCATTCAACCCATCGAGTCTGCACCGGCCCTTTGATAAGAGCACCCTACTTAAGCCCACACCTCCACCCTATCCCGGTAACCCCACCTAACCTTTTGGACACTAAGCGGCAATTTAGCATGACCAATCCATCTAACCTGCACATCTTTCGACATCTTTCAGTTTCAACACTAAGCTTCCTTCTTGAACCGCTGCAGTCTCTGTGGAGTAGGTAGCCCCACAGTGCCGCGAGGAAGGGAGTTTCAGGATTTTGACCCAGTGAAGGAATGGCAAAGTATTTCCAAGTCTGGATCATGAGCGACTTGGAGGGGAACTTCGAGTGATTGTGTTCTCCATGTTTTTGCTGCCCTAGTCCGAGTGGTGGCCATGGGTTTCACAGGTTCTGTTCAGGGAGCCTTGGTGAGTTCCTGCAGTGCATCCTGTAGATGGTGCACATGGCTGTCACTGTGCGTCAGTGCTGGAGGGAGTGAATGTTTGTGGATGGGGTGTCATTCAAGTGGGGCTGGAATGGTACCGAGCTTATTGAGTGTTGTTGGAGCTGCATTCATCCAGGCAAGTAGAGCGTATTCCATCACGCACCTGTCTTGTTCGACCCTGGCCCCGGGTCACTGTCTTTGTAGGGTTTTCACATTCTCCCCCGTGTGTCTGTGGGTCTGACCCCCACAACCCAAAGATATGTAGGGTAGGTAGATTGGCCACGCTAAATTGCCCCTTCAAAAAAAAAAACAATCATGACTTGTGCCATGTAGGCTGTGGTCAGGCTTTGGAGGGTCAGGAGGTGATGAAAGGTTATTGACCTGCAACATTAGCTCTGATACTCTCTCCAGATGCCTGACCTATTGGGCATTTTCTGTTTTTATTTCAGATGTAGAGCATTTTGTTTTTTGATTCGTGACCATTCTTGTTATCTTCATAGACAATAGTTTATCTTTCACATGGCTGACATATATTCATTTATCTTGTTTTTTTTCAGTGGATGCATATCCTGTCCATACTTCAAGAAGTGACTATTTGGTGCAATTTAGGAGACGTTGATCCTGTAGTAATGGTAGATATTACACTGTACTCAGCAGGGTTGCTGGAAACACTGGCTGATTCATGTGTGAAATCCAAAAGAAAGCCCGGTATGTTTAATCATGGGAAAGAAATAGACAAAGAATAAATCAATGTTTTGTTACTGACAATACATGTTCAGATAAAATAGCACATTTTATAACTACTCACATAATAGCATGTCAAAACTGAAAAGAAAGATTTTCATTTATAGAGTGGCTTTTACAATCTTAGGGGGTTGCATATTACTTCACAGTCTACAAAGTATTTTGGAATTGTAGTCAGTGTTGCAATGTAGAAAATCAGTAGCCAATTTGTCAATGGCAGTGTCCCACCAACAGCAATGTGATAATAACCAGATAATTTATTTTAATGATGTTGGCTACGGGATGAATATTGACCAGGATTGCTGCAATAACTCCTCTGCACTTCTTTGGAAAAGGTACATATTTGGTGTTATTTTATTTTTGGAATAATGGCCTGAATCTTGTAGTCAACGGGAAAGAACAGCATTTGCCGTTCGCCTCGCTAACAGTTACCCACAAGCATGGTCAATGAATCCTCACTGAGACATACAGGCCAAAATATTCCAGCCCTTCTCTGCAGAGCCTGCAAAACTAAGTAGACATCGGCGGGACTGGTAGATACTGCCACTGGCCAATGACGGCTGCTTCCACCGCCAGAAAATACATCATGGTAGGTGTGCAAAATCCCATCCCAGAGTCTAAACCAGTAAGTATAAAGTAGGAAATATAAATTGCATTAAAAACATGAATGTACAGCAAAATAAAGGTTTGGCAAGATGAATGGGATTAAGAGGGAGAGTTACAAGAGATGGGTTGAAAAAATAAAATAAATAATTTTATTGTAAAAAATCTCCAACAATAATTCACCTTTGGAAGAATGAAACTTCAGTTCATAAGATTACATTTTCGGGGCCAGGGAATATTTAGCTGCAATTATTATTTAGCATCTAATTAAAAATTAACTTCCTACTGAATGTATCAGCCTAAATTCCTTTGGCATCTTCACTGTCCAACCCCCGTGCCCCCTATGTGACAACCCTCCCTGATGTCTGAATACATCTTCTGATATCTGACTATTCCTCCATGTCTGACTATCCCCCCGATGTCTGACTGCACCCCCGATGTCTGACTACCCACCCGATGTCTGATTGTACCCCCAATGTCTTATTGTACTCCGCTGTCTGACAACCCTCCTCAATGTCTGAATACACCTCTCGATATCTGACTATCCCCCCCCCATGTCTGACTACTGCCCCAACTTCTGACTACCCCCCGATGACTGACTAACCCCCGATGTCTGACCACCCCACAATGTCTGACTATCCCACGATGTCTGACTACCTCCCCCGCTGTCTACCTCCCCCATTATCTGAATACCCTGCCAATGTCTGACTACCTACCCAGATGTCTGACAACCCCCCAATGTCTGACTACCACCCCCGTTGTCTGACTACCCTGCCAACGTCTGACTACCCCCCAGCCCCCCGATGTCTGACTACCCCCGATATCTGACTACCTCTCGGATGATCCAACGTTTGACAACCCCCCAATGTCTGAATCCCCCCGATGTCTGACAACACCTCCCGATGTCTGACTATACAAAGAACAAAGAAAAGTACAGCACAGGAACAGGCCCTTCGGCCCGCCAAGCCTGTGCCGACCATGCTGCCCGACTAAACTACAATCTTCTCCACTTCCTGGGTCCGTATCCCTCTATTCCTATCCTATTCATGTATTTGTCAAGATGCCCCTTAAATGTCACTAACGCCCCTGCTTCCACCACCTCCTCCGGTAGTGAGTTCCAGGCACCCTCTACCCTCTGTGTAAAAAAACTTGCCTCGTACATCTACTCCAAACCTTGCCCCTCGCACCTTAAACCTATGCCCCTAGTAATTGACCCCTCTACCCTAGGGAAAAGCCTCTGACTAGCCACTCTGTCTATGCACCTCTTAATTTTGTAGACCTCCAACAGGTCGCCCCTCAACCTCCGTCGTTCCAGTGAGAACAAACCGAGTTTATTCAACCGCTCCTCATAGCTAATGCCCTCCATACCAGGCAACATTCTGGTAAATCTCTTCTGCACCCTCTCTAAAGCCTCCACATCCTTCTGGTAGTGTGGCGACCAGAATTGAATACTATACTCCAAGTGTGGCCTAACTAAGGTTCTATACAGCTGCAACATGACTTGCCAATTCTTGTACTCAATGCCCTGGCCAATGAAGGCAAGCATGCCTGACTGCACCCCCCCTGATGTTGGATCACCTCCCGATGTCTGACTTTCCCCGATATCTGACTACTTCCCCCCCACCACTGATGTCTGACTAGCCCCCCGATGTCTGACTATCCCCCGATTTCTGACTATCCCCCGATTTCTGACTATCCCCCGATGTCTGACTATCCACCCGATGTCTGATTATTCCTACGATGTTAGACCTTCCGCCCCCCCCCCACTAATTTCTGACCACATTCCTGCACTGATGTCTGACCATTCCCCCTTTGATGTCTGACTACCCCCCATAGCTGAATAGTGTGCCGCCCCCATGTCTGGCTCCTCCCATGGATTTCCAATTTCCTCCCGCTTCCCCTCTCCAATGTTCGACTCTTTCCCCCCCCCCCCCCCATCACCCCGATGTTTGAAGCCCCACTTCCATATCCCATTCACTTCCCTTAGACATTTACATTTTCCCGGATCTGTTATTTTCAGTGGGGCATTTAAACTCATCTGCTTTAGGGCAGCTAGTGTTGTAAAAAAGGGGGCATGTTCTCCTTCATTCCTTTTGCACCTCGCCACTCTGTGCTGCTGGATTCTCACCTGATAAAACGTCAGGCGAGACAGGTGCTTAAGAATTGAAACACAAATAAGTCGGTATGGAGTGGCAACCCATCGCTCGTTACCAATCCAAGGAAGGGAGAGAGCGGACTACTGCAGACTGTAACTTCCACATTTTGTGGAAGATTTAAGATTGTTTTGACCCGAATGATTAATCTTGCAAATCTATTTTTGACTAAGCCACCAAAGGAGGGAAAACTATTTCCCTTTAAAGAACAGAACAGCTCTCACTCAAGGGAGATTAAACTTCCAGGTCTTAAACAGTTAAACAGATTTCATTGACCCTCTCATGGGAGAATTTTCGAGTCGTCGCTCAAAACTAAATCATTTACTTTTTCAGTGTGGTTCCTTGTCATTTAAAACATCCTAAGAGAGCGTCTAGGATTTTAAACTTACTCAATGTAAAAATACATAGTTTACATTTTTATTGGGGTTTTATTATAAACATTTCAAAGTAGAAAACAGAGTTACAGAGTCTTCAAAATGTAAATCTTCCAACAGTTCATTATTATCTGCTAACAGATTATCTTCATTAAAAGAAAGATATATTTAAACATGTAAATCTGAAAGTATCTCTAGGTATCATTACCTCATACATTTCTAAGAGTAATATACATATACTCATGAAAGCCTCAAGACACTTGTTCAACAAACAGATTGGGAACAGGCATTTGACTGCTAGCAGGGAAGGAATGTTTTACCATTCCAAATCCGTCCCTCATGTATACTTTTCCTCCTATTTCTGTTGATAGCCCGATTGTTCCTGATCTCTATAATGAGCAGTTACTTTAGAGATTTGCAGTTTCACTTAATCTTATTGACAGTCTGTCTTCAAAAGTTGATTATTGTTTCTTTTAATATTGGTTTGAGTGTCAAACGTTTTAACCTATGTTCAGTCAGTAGGTCATTCTAAGAGTGACTTCATTCAATTATCTCTTGTGTCCAGAGTTTCAAACATAGAGTTAGACAAAATACTACTATTGAGAGTGGCTTTATTTTCTTTATCTCTCGTGTCAAGAAATTATATAATATTGTCACAAGTCGGCTTACCTTAACACTGCAATGAAGTTACTGTGAAAAGCCCCTAGTTGCCACATTCCAGCGCCTGTACACAGAGGGAGAATTCAGAATGTCCAAATTACCTAATAGCACGTCTTTCGGGACGAGTGGGAGGAAACTGGAGCACCCGGAGGAAAGCCATGCACACGGGGAGAATGTGCAGACTCCGCACAGACAGTGACCCAAGCCGGGAATTGAACCTGGGACCCTGGCGAAAGTCACTTAATTTGTTCTATACCGTTATCTCTTTTATAGCCTCTTTCTTTTGGCTGTAGTTAAAGCTGTAATTCATGTAATTCAAATGGATTTATGTTCTGTCAAACCAAGGACCTTTTAACTTGGGTTTCTTTATATTACTTTGTTTGTTCCTGGCAACTTAATTAGTTTGAGGGTGAGGTATGTGTTCTTTTCAGTGTGTCTAATGAATTCTTCAAAAATACTTGTGCGATAGTGATTTTATTCTACTTGGGTTAAACACACTGTGCATCAGTTTTAACTCCTGATTCTTACAAAAGCTTATTTATTTTAATCTGAATCCTGTGGTCAGTGTGAGATTCACACATATTACATGAATAGGATGGGAATAGAGGGGTCCGGACCCAGGAAGTGTAGGAGATTGTAGTTTAGTCGGTCGGCACGGGCTTGGAGGGCCGAAGGGCCTGTTCCTGTGCCGTACTTTCCTTTGTTCTTTGTTCTTTTGTTCATCAGAATTTCTATTTTTTAAAATTTCAAAGTACCCAAATCATTTTTTTTTCCAATTAAGGGCCAATTTAGCATGGCCAGTCCACCTACCCTGCACATCTTTGGGTTGTGGGGTAAGACCCACGCAGACACGGGGAGAATTGCAAACTCCACATGGAGAATTTCTACTTTTTAAAAAAATATATTTTTATTCAGATTTTTATCAAAACGTAATTTTTGCACAACCATTAACAACATTTAACACAACAAGGTATACGTTTACATTATATACAGAAAAAAGAACAAGAATATGTAACATTCCTCCCTCCCCCGAGTTGCTGCTGCTGACATTTAGTGCTCTCCTAGAAAGTCGAGGAAAGGCTACCACCTCCGAGAGAACACCGTCATGGACCTTCTCAAGGCAAACTTTATTTTCTCGAGACTGAGAAACCCAGCCATGTCACCAATCCAGGTCTGCATGCTTGGGGGCTTCGAGTCCCTCCACATTAAAAGGATCCGTCTCCGGGCTACCAGGGAGACAAAGGCCAATACGTCAGCCTCTTTCGCTTCCTGAACTCCCAGATCGTCTGACACACCAAAGATCACTATCTCTGGACTCGGCACCACCCGCGTGTCTAAGATCTTGGACATTGCCTTAGCAAATCCCTGCCAGAATCCCTTAAGAGCCGGGCATGCCCAGAACATATGGGCAAGGTCTGCTGGGCTTCCCGCACACCTCGCACATCTATCCTCAACCCCAAAGAACATGCTCATTCTGGTTGCCGTTATGTGTGCCCGGTGGACCACCTTAAACTGGATTGAGCTAAGCCTGGCACATGATGAGGAGGAATTAACCCTGTTTAGGGCATCCATCCACAGGCCCTCATCCAGCTCCCCGCCTACTCCTCCTCCCACTTGCTCTTAAGTTCCCCCATTGGAGCTTCCTCCGCCTTTTTTAGTCCCTGGTAGAAGTCCAACACCTTCCCCTCCCCTACCCAGGCGCCGGAGACCACCCTATCTTGTATCCTGCGTGGGGGTAGCAATGGAAATGTCACCACCTGTTTCTTAAGAAAGGCGCGTACTTGAAGGTATCTGAAGGCATTTCCAGGGGGGCAAATTGAATTTCTCCAGCGCTTTCAAGCTGGGAAAAGTCCCGTCAATGAGCAGGTCCCCCATCCTTTTAATACCTGCCCTATGCCAGCTTTGAAACCCTCCATCTATCTTGCCCGGGACAAATCTGTGATTGTTGCATATCGGGGTCCAAACTGAGGCTGCCTCCACCCCCCGTGTCTTCTCCACTGACCCCAGATACTTAATGCTGTCGCCACCACCGGACCTGAGGAGTAGCGCGCCGTCGAGAACGGCAGAGGTGCCGTTACAAGTGCCCCTAAGCTGGTGCCTTTGCCTGAGGACGACTCTAGCTACTCCCACGTCGACCCCTTCCCCAGTACCCATTTCCTAATCATGGCTATATTAGCCGCCCAATAGTAGCTGCAAAAATTCGGCACCCCCCCCCCCCCCCCCCCCCCCCCAAACTGCGCTCTAGATATGGTCTCTTTACCCACGGGGACGTATTTGCCCATACAAATCCCGAGATGATTTTGTTCACCCGCTTAAAGAAGGACTTGGGGATGAAGATGGGAAGGCACTGGAAGATGAACAGAAATCTGGGGAGGACCGTCATTTTAACGGTCTGCACTCTCCCCGCTAGAGAAAGCGGGAGCATGTCCCACCTTTTAAAGCCCCCGTCCATCTGCTCTACCAGCCGGGATAAATTAAGCTTGTGGAGGGCATCCCAGTTTCGAGCCACCTGTATACCTAGGTACTGAAAGCTCTTCACCATCTTAAGTGGGAGCTCTCCCAGTCTCTTCTGCCCTTTAGCTTGGATCATGAACATCTCGCTTTTCTTCTCGTTTAATTTGTACCCTGAAAAATTGCCGAAGTCCCTCAAAATCTGCATGACCTCCCCCACCCCTCTCGTGGGTCCGAAATGTACAGGAGCAGATCATCCGCATAGAGCGAGAACTGATGCTCCCCTCCCCCAAACCAACCCCTGCCAGTTCTTTGAAGCCCACAGCGCTATGGCCAACGGCTCTATTGCAAGGGCGAATAATAACGGGGAGAGGGGGCACCCCTGCCTCGTCCCTCGATGGAGGGAGCCTAAAGTATTCCGACCTCACCCTGTTCGTGCATACACTTGCTATGGGGGCCTGATAAAGTAGCTGGACCCACTCTATGAATCCCTCACCGAATCCAAACCTTCTTAGCGTTTCCCACATGTACTCCCATTCCACCTGGTCAAAGGCTTTCTCTGCATCCATCGTAGCCACTACTTCTGCCTCCCCTCCCTCTGAGGGCATCATAATAATGTTTAGGAGCCTCCGTACATTGGAGTTCAATTGCCTGCCCTTAACGAAGCCTGTCTGATCCTCCCCCTATCATCCCTGGGACACATTCCTCAATTCTAGCGGCCAAAATCTTGGCTAGCAATTTGGCGTCCACGTTCAAGAGCGATATCGGTCTGTTGGACCTACATTGTAGCAGATCTTTCTCCCGTTTGAGGATGAGTGAAATCAAAGCCTGTGACATTGTTGGGGGGAGGGTACCTCTTTCTTTAGCCTCATTGAAGGTCCTTAGCAGGAGTGGACTCAAAAGTTCCGAAAATTTCTTGTAGAATTCGACAGGATAGCCGTCTGGCCCCAGGGCCTTGCCCGACTGCATGCTCCCTAGACCCTTAACAATCTCCTCCAACTCTATCGGGGCTCCCAGTCCCTCCACCAGATCCTCTTCCACCTTTGGAAACCTCATTTTGTCCATGAATTTGCTTCATCCCTTCCCCTCCCGCCTCATACAATTTACCATTAAACACCCTAAAGACTTTGTTCACCCCCTCTGGGTCCAAGACCGTGTTACCATCCTTGTCCCTAACTTCCCCAATTTCCCTGGCCACTTCCCTCCTGGGGAGGTGCGCCAACATTCTACTCGCTTTCTCCCCATATTCATAGACAGCCCCTTTTACCTTCCTCAGCTGTGCTACCGCTTTCCCTGTGGTCTGCTGATCAAATTCCGCCTGCCAGTCTCCGGCGCTCTTTCAGTAGGCCCCGTCTCGGGGGTCTCCACGTAACACCTGTCTAATCTGAGTATCTCCTCAACTAGCCTCTCTCTCTCCGCTCTTTCTTTCTTCTCCCAATGGGATCTGATAGGGACTAACTCCCCTCTAATAACTGCCTTCAGAGCCTCCCAAACCGTAGTCTCCGTTACCTCTCCCGTATCATTAGCTTCCAAGTAGTTTTGAATGTTCCTCTTTAACCGCCCACAAACCTCGTCGTTCGCTAGCAGTCCCACATCTAGCCTCCATAATGGGCGCTGTCCTCTCTCTTCACCAAGTCGCAAATCCACCCAGTGCGGAGCATGATCAGAGACTGCAATGGCCGAGTATTCCATCCCCTCCACGCTTGGGATTAACACCCTGCTCACAACAAAGAAATCTATACGGGAATACACTTTGTGGACGTTGGAGAAAAAAGAGAACTCCATCGCCCTCGGCCGAGCGAACCTCCATGGGTCTACGCCCCCCCACATGTTCCATGAAACCCATCAGGAAACCACCCAGCTTTCCCGACCTGGGCTTTGACCGGTCCAATACAGGGTCAATGACTGTATTGAAATCACCCCCCATGATCAAATTGTGTGAGTCTAAGTCCGGAATCTTACCAGCATGCGTCTCATGAATTCCACGCCATCCCAGTTCGGGGCATAGATGTTCACTAGCACCACCCGGGTCCCCTGCAGCTTCCCACTAACAGTTATGTATCTGCCCCCTTTGTCAGCCACAATACTCCCTGCCTCGAATGTCACCCGTTTACTGATCAGAATTGCTACCCCTCTGGTCTTTGAATCCAGCCCCGAATGGAACACCTGGCCACCCACCCCTTTCTCAATCTGTTCGGTCCATTCAGACCCCTCACATTCCACGTGATCAGCCTGGATAGACGGTTAACCTCCTCCCTCCCCTGCCGACTAGCCATCCTTTTTCGACCAGCCACGAGCCCGCGTCCCCCGCTACTCGGGCCCTCCCATTGGAGCGCGCACCCCCCCCCCCCCCTCCCGACTCTCCATCTGTTTCCCCAAGTTGGCTCCTTTTCTGTCAGCAAAGCAGCATCCCGCCCCCCCCCCCATCTCAACAGCCCCAAGATCCCAATCCCCCAAGTCAAGCACCAGCTTAACACTAACTCTCCCCCCCATTATGCTTCCGTGAGTCAGCTGACTCATACTGACCCCGGATGCTCCCGCCTCTGTCTCGATCATCCTGTTGCCTCGTTATTCGGGCCCCTCCCT